>NC_138786.1:14287426-14952165 GCF_965178545.1 Coloeus monedula | reverse complement strand
CCATAGGCACATTTAAGATGACAACATTCATTGTTTTCTTTGTGAAAATTAGAAAGGGATGAATTTTCTTTTTCTTTTAATAAAACCTTCCAAAAATGTGTTTTAAGCCCCTTATGTATAATTTGATACATACCACAGAAATACAGTGATAATTTAGAAATTTTTGTAAGGAAAATCTGGCATTATATTCCTTCGTTATGAAACTTCATTACAATTACTGGATACTACAGCTTTGAATTTACTATCTCTTCCTTGATCTATTTTATGAGAGCAATAAGCGATGAAAGAAAAGCAACACACAAAAATTCTTATTATATTAAATTTCCTCAAATTTAGTAGAGTCCAGTTTTAGCCCAAAAGACATTCTTCTCTGTCATAAATAACAACAGTTATCTCCAGGGCGTGGGGGTGGGATAAAGAAGGTCTGGTTTTATTTTTCCTAAATGAAAAAAATAAAAAAATTTATCAGACATTTGGCTTAAAACAGTGGCTCACATAGCTATAAACAACTAAACATAGTGCAAGGAAAAAATAAAATTTCAATACAATTGCCTTGTGCTCCTGAGGTTCAAACAGACTCAGGCCATTTAAAAAAATAAATACGTATGCTTGGGAAAATGGAGCACACTGTGTTCTTAGTTATTTTAGAATGGTGTTGCTTTCTTTTTAAGGTCAGTGTGTTGACACTCTATAAAATATTGAGTTGGGTATTGGATGTTGCTGAGCTGTGAGAAATTAAGTGACCTGGACAGCCAGCTGAGAATTAACTTTTTATTCCCTTGCAGTACTAACATTGAGTGCAAATTTTAAAAAGTCACTGAAACAAGGAGAAAATTACAGCCAGTTTTATAAGCATGACTAGGAAGAGAAGTCTGGTCATGATTTAAAGTCCAAAAATAGTTAATTATTTGATTAACTAAAGTTTCAAAATACTGCAAAGTTAGTAGAGACTCCCAGATTTAGGTTAATTGTATAGTGGCTGGTTTAATTAACATAGCTTTATAGAGGGAACAAAACCATAAAAGGCAAAAAATTACGAAGATCTAATAGGCAGATGTAACAAAAGCAATAGAAAACATTACTATTTGCATCTGGGACAATATGTATTTCAAGCTATTGACATAACTCTCAGAATTTGTATTTATTATTCATATTTAGGGACCGGAAGGCCTTGGTTTTTCAGCAAAATTGAATTAATATAAAATAGACATGGAAATTGCTAAATATTTCAGTTAATGGAAATATGAATGGATAATATGATCTAAAATAAATATCGATGTATATTAAACAATTTGACTGATTCAGTCCAAATAAAAGTACCTGTCTTCAAAAAATCTGACAGCTTAGAGTCTAAGCTCTAGACTTTAAGTCTAAGCTCAGCTTAGAGTCATAGAACTATTTAGGTGGGAATAGACCTCTAAGATAATTAACTCCAACCATTATAATACTCCCACAAAACTATATATATTGCAAATACAGTATAAATTTTGCAATGTACACTCTATACAGCATAGATCAGTTAAATCCAACTCATGCTGCAGTCAAAGGGTAGCATCCTGTCAGTGGGGGAAGTGAGAAAACACAAGTTATTCCTTCAGGAAAGTGACTGCTTTTCTTGACAGCAACACCAAGAGCAGGCTGTAAGCAACAATGAACAGAAGCTGTTTCAGAGATCATTACTGGTCTGACTGGAGACCATGGAAAACCAGTGGAACAGGGACAGGCACAAACCAGTGTATATCCATTTGTAGCAAACATGTCACACAGAATGCAGAAATGTAGGAAGACACTACTGGCTTTTCCCCTCCTTTTCCTTTACTCTGTCTTTTCTCCTTGTTTCTTCTGCACTCTGATTAAAGATTCTGTCTCCCTGTCAAATCATGCACATTTGGTACAGTTAAGGAGGGAAAAATCATTCGATTCATAGAAAGACAGAAGCAGCAAATGTAATTCAAATAATGTACTTGAAAAATTATGCACTGAGAGAGTATTACTTAGTTTTTTGAAATGCAACATAGAAATACAGAAAGTTTCCATTTAAATGGTGACAGATGAAAACCAGTAAGAAAAAACATAAATAAAGTCTTAAAAATTACTTAATATGTCAGGCAAAGTAGTGTGAACCAACATTAAGAAAGCAAGCTTGAGGAGAATTAATATTTTATTTCAACAGCTTCTAAAATAGATGGAAAGTATGTCATTAATTTTTGTGCCTTAAGAACTGTAACCCATAGAATGATCTCCTGCAAATTTAGATATTTACTTAAGCATGTTTACTTGCATTTGATTTACTCACTGCAGAGTAAAAGGAATGGAGCACAGCTGTACTATAAGCACAAAAAAGAAGGAATGCTAGAAGTAGTGAATTATTTGAAAGAATATTTCAGACTTCAGACATTAGAAAAACAGACTGCAAAACAAAAATACTGCCCCCTTGAAATCTTAAGGGCACCTTCTGTGAAAACAGGTTCTTTCCTTCTCTTTTTGTTAAGTACCTTTCGGGGTATCACTGAGGAATAATCACACCACTAAACAGATCAGAAAGGTCCTTCCTCCTGAAAAAACACAGCTTCCTATACAGGTTTCTGAGTTGTGACATATTTGCTTTACCTCACTCACTTTTTAAATTAGTTTACCTAAATCAATTAATCAAACACATTAAATTGATTTCATTACTACTTAAATCAGCTTAGCTTGCATGTAATGAATCAAGATAAACTGATGCAAGATCTCAAAGAGGAACAAAAGCATGAATAAAGGAATGAAACTTATAATTTCAGGTAAAGGACTAATGCTAAGATCAAAGAAATTCCATGGCAGTTTTACCCTTTTAAAGCGGACAATATCAGCTCAGTTTTCCATTTCACCAGTAAGAACTGATAGCTGAGAAAGGGGATTTCAAAGTTGCACAAATCCACAGTGCATTTGAATCCTGCACTGCTTGAACTGACATGAACACAGGATGAGGTATTGTGTAAAACTAATGGTATTTCACCCATTTTTCTCTTCCAAAAATTTAATTAAATTTTTTTCATAACTGTACTGTACTGATTCTGACTCTACTGTGTTCAACCTGCAGCATGAACCATTGTAGCGTGGATTCACTGACTGACCTAAAACATTAGGGCTCTTCAGATCCAGCTTCTATCCAAAAGCAACTCTTAGCAAAATTCCTTCATCATTAAGATTCAGTATCTAAATAAAAAAAACCTGCATAGTTAATACATAGCGTAAGTCTCTCACTTTTCCAGAAGGACACCAAAAAACTACAAACCTTTAGGATCTTCTTAATTTTTCCTAAAGCAACCTCAAATAAAAATATAACTATATAAGCAATATAGCACCCCTAGAGGTGAATATTTAAAATATCAGTGTTGACAAGTTTGTAAATGACTTTAATTTCTACTTCATCAGTACAGACTGACATTCCTAGTTCAAACTCTAGGCTTTAACACTGTTTCCTAATTCTACCTGAAGCAGCACTGAGGGTAAAATTCTGGAACACAAAAAAGCCTTTCCCTTCACACCTCCTCAAAAAAAACCCCAAAACCCCAAAACAAATAAACAAAAAACCCAAAACAAAAAAACCCAAAACAAACAAACAAAACCCCAAGAAACCAAAACCATGTAATTTTGTGTTAGTATCTCTACAGGCAATGTACAGCCATAGGAGAACAGAATTCAGTTTGCCAAAGTTACAGTGAAGACAAAACTTCTTTATTTTGTATTTTTGTCTCTAGGAAATCATAACACTTTGCCCCTTATAACCATAAAACCATATTATCAGAGCTTTGGGATCACCAACACTTGACACAGAGTCTTCCAATGCTAGAAAAAAATGTAGTTGCTTAAATTGCAGACCTAAATTTCACCAGGAAGCAGGAGAGATCACAAGCTCAGAGGTTATGCACAGCAAAATAGCAGAGAATAAAATGTTTATATGATCTGAGTTGCCAGCCATACAGTGCTGCTGAAGGTAGCTTTGACATATGTCAGCCTGGTGCAAGAGGGTGAATTTTTGCAATTCTGAAAGTATCTACCTTAATACTGCACTTTTTCACAACGGTACCACACTGTGAGTTCAACTAATTACAGCTTCCATTTCATGTGAATCATTTGACATTTCATGCTTCTGAGTATTAAAGTAAAATCCCCAAATCCTGAGTAGCAATATTTTATCATGAGATAGAAATAACTATACATCACTCAGTATGAGTGCACAGACTTCAATTGAGCTACTTCAACACAGTTCGAGTGAGGCTCTGGCTTTTACCCTTTGTTTTAAGGAGGCTCTCAAGGTATAAACAATAATTTCAGAATTATAGCACTAAAATCTTCAGGCTAAGTGCTTAAGAAACTAAATCCCATCAAGGCTGGCATAACTTAAACACATTATTGTTATTTCTATATTCAAAATTATCTCAACAATACAGTGCTTGATTCCACGACAGCTCATCTGTACATTATCAGCATAAATCCCCAGGACTTAAGAGATCCTTTTGAGGGAAAAAATACTGAAAATTATGCCTATGAATAAATAAACTTGTCTCCTTCAGCCAAATGTTGAAATAAGAGGTTAGATATTTGAAAAAAAAAATCTAGATAAACACAATTCTGCTGTAACACACAGATTGAATCAAATTATTTCATTGCCATTTCTACGTTCTTGCTATTTTGATCATATTATTATGAGGTACTTAACTCCACTTGTCTCTTGGTTTAGCATTTGTTATGACTTCAAGAGGCAGTACCATGGTATAAGCCTTCACAAGTTTGATGCTCACCCTTTGGTATCTCAAATTCTCCAAGTAGAATTCTACTGAGTAGAAACCCTCAACAAAATTAATTACTCAGTCACGTTTGTGCACCAAAAGATGTAACTCTGTCCGTACTCACCCGGGTGGGCAGACACAACCTGACACACAAGGAAGGTGTGCTGAGAAAGTGAGGTTTAGCAGCTGATTCTCACAAGTCCTCTCTCTGCTGAGCTCAGGATCCACTTGTGGATTACTGCAGTTAATAAAAATCTGTCCAACCGGGCAGCTGTGTGCTGGGGGAGAAAATTGACAAATGCTTTAAGTCTTTGTACCTGAAATTTTGTATTCTGTAAATAATGTGTGCAATGAGGGTTTGTAACACAGAAATATAACATCCAGCAATGCTAGTAACATTCAGTGGCCTCTCTTGTACATAGTTAATTCCATAGAACACCTATGTTTCTCATACAAAATACTGAAAAGAATATATTCCTTTAGTAAGGGACATGACTTTCTAAACTGTTAATCAGGAATTGGTTCTCCAAAACAGAAATGTACTACCAACAGAGAAACAAAAATCAAGAGAAAGTAAAAAAAATGTCAAGAGAAGATCTGAGACCTACATTTCACTTGCCCTGCTGGAGCCAGTGACTGTGAACAAAGCAACCCTATTGTACTGTTACTTTTGGGCTGCACTGAGCATACTGTATATACAAAAAGTAGTGTCAGTGTTTTGAATTGGTTTTGGTCAGTTGCTGGGGTTTGCTGCTTACTTCATTTTTTGTTAAGGAGAGAGGTTCTGGAAAAATTGTGAAAATCAGTCAAAGCACCACCTTCAAGTGCATGGGGAACAGATTTCTAGCCAAGGAGTTGGCAATTCCAAGATGGAAACCTCAAATAAATGTCTTTCTCACTGACATGAAATGAGAATCATAACACGAGCATGTACTGTAACACTTCATGCCATATGAAATCCACTGTAGTAGGAAAAGCAGTTCATTCATTGCCTTGCAAAATATGACAAAACAATTTTTTTCATATTTCTATTAGTCAGGGTTTGTGGAGGGAAAGAAAACATATCTGTGAAAAATTACTGGCAGTGTTCAGTTTGTACCCTCATATTATTTGGGGCAAAGCTAACCTTCATCTGCCCTTCTGAAGGTCTGCTGTTTATCCTGCAGCAAAGCTTACCTACATTAGCAATCTAAAAAAGTAATATTTTAAAGTACTGGGGAAAAAAATTTGCTCTAACAGTATTTTGAACATTTAGGCTGCTACAAAGCAGGAGTGTTACTTTCAATCACACAAATATATAATTATGGATCTCCTCAAGTTAATTTGTACACATTACACTGTCTTGTAGTTCAGACAAGAGGTTCCACAGAGATTGGAGGAAATGTATTCATTGGACTTGAAGTATCTTTTCCCTCTCTTCACTCACCTATTATGTTGTTATCACAGTTCATTACTCCATCCCTGCAATGGCTGCAATGGAAATACACAAAGACGTAGTGAGAGCCAGGAAGATCTAAAACATTAATATATTCTATTTAGTAATGCAGGAAAAATCAATACAAAATAATTTTGCAAATGTTTGCACTGAACACTATAACTGTGGATAAAGTGCTCATTGCCTTAACACATGAAGAACATTAGTTAAAATTATGCATAAAGCAAAAGCTTGATTACAAATTAAAATGCATGGGCTGACAAAAAAATATGTACAGGAATATACCCCTATACTGCTCCCCAACACACATTTCCCCTCCATGAAACAATTCAAAACTGCATAAAACCCAATCCTAACAAGATACTGTGTGCAGGGAAGCACTGAGAAACCTAACACTGTCTGCTCCTTTCTAATTAGAGCCAAAATAGTCCAGTACTTTTCTAAAATGGTAGCAGCTCCTATTGCAACTCATTGTCAGGAAAAACTAGCCGTGCTGGCTTCGTTTCAGGTCCTGGTCTTCACTAGAGAAGCAGAGTCCATGAAATCCAGCACTGTTTTCCCATTCTTTTGCAAAGGCTAAGGCATCCCCAGGACTCCTACGGCTACTCAGCAGAGTCAGAATCAAATTCTGTATGTGCTACACCCTCTCTGTGAACACATTAGACCCCAAAGCCCTGCAGGAAAAGTGCTCAAGGAATGAACAGTATCACTCAGGCAAGAGGAAAAGGAGTACCAAAGGCAACTGACAGGGAGGCAACTCAAATAAGGATATAATATCAATGAAAATATTTTAAAGAACTGCTTGAAAGCAACAGAGCAGAAAAGCTATTCCTTAGAAAAACATGAGAAGAAATTCCAGTTTGAAAGTGGGAAGTTCCAAAGAAGCAACTGAGAGGAAAAAGGACAGGGACAATATAGTAAAGATCATAATTTTTTTCCAATAAAAACAAAGTGACAGATAAAACAACTTCAACACACAGTGTTTTTTTTTCCATTTCATCCACACATGTATTCCTACATGACTCCTAATGTATCACCTAGCACAAGGCAATTGTCAGGAGCTGACACTCTGTACCTCTGCATTTGAAAGCCACTTCTCCCAACAGATCTATATACAGCCTTATGAAAACACCTCAAGTAAAAATCATGTCTAAATGGGAGACACAGATCTCTAATTCTGCCTTAAGTTCTAGTAGTTATAAACCAGTAGATTTTATTTTTATTAACACATTGACACGAAACATAAGCTGCCAGATCCCAAACAATTGCACTGAAATCAACAGAAAGAAGATTTTTGTCCACAGTAATTTTTTGAAAACTACATTTGTGGATGATCACATTGTCTGCATTCAGCCATATATCCATCACAATGCTCAGCAAAATTAGCTAAACAAGACCTTTGAGGATGAAGATTAAAGATTTACCAGGAGAAGCCCCTTCCCTTGACTGCCAGTGCTGTCTGGCACATGTTCTGTAAACAAAAATACCCTGGGAGGGCAGGCAACAGTGCACCCAGCCTTTGCACAGCCCCATATTCAGAATGGGCTGTCTGGCACCCTCCAGGGAATCTGCCCTAAGGTAAAAATAAGCCAACCTGATGAGTAAGATATCGACTTACAATAATCAGTATTTATGGACAGCTGACCATGATGCCTTTTCCTGGTCTTAAAATCAAGAGTCAAACACGGTTAGAAGAGAAAAAGGGATTTTACCTTGGTGTTTATTTTAAGGATCCTTAGGTGCATCACATCCATGTCAAATGCACCTCAATGCACATCGCAATGCACCCCCCAAAAGATCCGGTATAACATTATAGGTCTTACTAATTAGCATATCTATTAAAGATTCCCCAGGGAGAGGCTCGAGTGAGCCCCCCTCCCCAAGGGACCTTCCCCTGGATGGTTCTATCTAATAGAATGTGTTCTGGAGAGGACCTTGGAGTCTGGGGCACACTAACCCCCACCTATGAAGCTTCTAAAATGTTTAGTCTCCTAGCCTGACCAACAAGTCCAAGAATGTAGGCAAAAAGCACTAAGAATACAGAAATTGTAAAAAAGGGTAACAGGGGTGTAAAAGAAAAGGCAAAAAATCATCACAGCATCAACAAGAGTAAGAATGAGTTTGTGTGTGCTTACTAAGTGCCCCCATTGCAATAGATGCCTGACAACACCAATCTCTAATGTGGCTTTTACAACAAACTAAAGCACTACACTGATTTGTCACAGACATGATTCAGTCTGCTCTGCTTTTAATTAAGTGCCGTAACAACTGACAGAAGCAGTGAGAGCTCAGATATTACTTTTGAAAGCTTGTTATTTACAGAACTTGTTGTCCACATTATTTAACCTTCTCCAGACAGAAATTACTGTTGAAAAGGATGCATCTGGCAGCATCCACGATCATCTAACAAGCTTTCTTCTCTAATGTCATGACTGCGATGATGCAAATGGAAGAACAAGAGGACAAGAATAAATGCCAAATATAAGGAACAGTAACAGATGCTTATTTACCATTGGCTGCAGCTGACAGTTTTGTGTTGTTTCTTAGTTGGCAAAAGCCACATTGCTCTTTTATAATGATTCTATACTAGTGGAAGACAGGTTCTTAATAATTCTTCATAAATGGACTTAGAATCTGGTACAGAGGAGAATAGCAGTGAAGATCTAGGGACAGTCAGGAAATCTCTGAGCTTTTCTGAAGCTCTCCATATTGGTATGGATATAAGAAATTATTGTGGCTTTTCTTTCTGCTTTGCACTTCAATATATTGCATTACAAGGCACAGCAGCCTAAAAAGCCTGAATTCTAAAGGACCTTTGTCAAACGTAGAAAATGGATGCAGGCTTATTCTGTATATTTTGTTAAAAAATAACTAAAACAATAAAAAGGAAATCCAACAAAATAATCAGAATGATTTGATAGAGCTCTTAAAATTGTGACACAATTATGTGTTATGTGAAAACACAGTTTTGTATCTTACCATTTACCTAAAGATGTCATGACATTTTCTCCAGGGGGATAGTCAATTCCTTGAAAGTAACATGGGCATTCATTTCTGGAGTAGAGAAAAAACATGTAACTGATTAACTCAAACTGAAGAAATAAAACAAAATTCCCATTGACTTAATTGCTGTTCAAATTTCAATTGGTTGCTTTTTTGGTTTAGGTGAGGTTTTTTTTGGTTAGCTGGTGGTTTTGTGGTTGTCCTGTTTTGTTTTGTTCTGTTTTAATGAAAGAAATTGATCTCAATACTGCCATACAACTCAAGCCCATTTCAAACCAAATCAGTAGGAAAGTGGAACCTTATGTTTTGCATCTCTTATATGCCAAAAACCAGACAAGAATGTAAGAACTAGCACTGATGATGTTGGATGAGTGTACACGCTATAGAAAAGCTATTTTTGATTAACACAGACATCAGTTCTGTATAAGTCTAAGAGACCCTGTCAAGTTTACAGATGCCTATCATCTACAAGGGTAGATGTTTATTAGCTTCCCACTCTGACTTGTGAATGTGGTGGTCCGAAACAGCAAGTGTGAGTATCAGAACTGCAATTTTACCCACCTCTGCACACATTGTTCAGTCTTGGTATCCAAATACATTCCAGAGGGACAGGCACAACCTTCAACACAGCCACTGCTGCATGTCTCTGGCACAGACAGTGCTTGGCAGGTTCTGCCACAGGTAGATACACAAGTACTGTACTCCTTTGTATCTTCACATGAAAGAGCTGTCCAAATGAAACAGATCTCTCAAATTGCAGTGCAAGAGACTCAAGTACCTCCCAAAAGTTTTCTGATAAACATCTCCATTCTTTCGTTCCCAATCACATTAAATTCCACTAAAATTGCTATCTTGGCACTAGGTTGTGTAAACTACACAGATGTAAATCCACAGTAATAACAAGTGCAATGAGTCTGTGCAGTTAATCCAGATTTACACTGTGGAAACTGAACAGCTGAAGCCTTTTTGCCTCTAACTCTGAAAATACTTGGCTCTTGTGCATGGGCTTTTGGAAGTGCACAGCACCTTAAAGAAAACATTAAAAGCATTAAATAAAATGTGTATACTTTGCAGATGTTGCACAATACCATCTTAAGTTTTCTTCTCTCTCTCTATATATGTCTCTTATAAAGCTCTACTGAAAAAAAGTCTGAAGCTCTTGAAATACTAACAGATTCACGTATTTTAAATGCTACAAGCATGACTTTTTAAATAAGAGAACTGTACTTGCTTCCAGAAAAGTTAGATAAAATCAAATGGCTTGAATGACTCTTTCAATCGAAAGTGGACACAGCCATTCAGGCCATAACTAAAGCAAATGAGCCAGTCTTGTCAGATATATATACAGATATTCCAGCTTGAGATGCTGAAGCTGGACCAACTTAATCTTCATCATGCACTACAACATGGATAATTACATGGTGTGATGACAACTGTTAAATTTTAAGTTCTTGAATGTTCATTAGAAATGATTTTCAGACTTGTTAATAGAGCCAGACCAGACTCTGACATCAGGGGTGTCAGTTTCAGGTTGTTTGATCGGGTTTCCAATTCCATATTTTTTTTAAAATGTGTGTGAGAGCCTAACATGTCCTATCAATATCTTTTGCATCATTAAAAATTAATATAAACTGAAGAATTTAATATTATCCCACTCCTTTGCTTGTGAGGCTTTATGGAATAGATAACAGACGTGATCTTTATCTATAAAGATATGTAAATTCTGAATTCTTCTCTTTGTTTAAAACTAAATAACAACAATACCAAGTTTCAACACTTGCTTCAGCACTTCGTGTATTCCGGTGTTGCTGACAGTAAGAGAATAAGCCAAGAGATTGTCAGACAGCAGAAGTTGACAGTAATCCAACTAAAACTGCTAAATACCATCATTCCTCTTCTGGTTAATTTGAAAAACTAGATAAACCTAGCATCTACAAGCAAAAGAAATCTATTCATGCAGTTCATGAATAATATCTATATGGTACGAGCTGTGCAACGCCATAGAATAAGGACAGACATTTTGAATTCTGTACACATTTGAAGTCCTCCAACTATTTTAAAAAAACCTTTGTAATGTTTCATAGGTCAAAGAAGTAAAGAAAGTAAACTGTAAAGGAAGAGTCCTCTACGAACACTACCATTAACTGTCTTGATAAAAAAATAACCTTGTCCAGCACACAGAAGATCACACTAGAATTAATCCTTTTCTCTTTTAAAAGATTGTATTGATTTAATTTTATTTTCTGATTGTCTCCAAAGTGCTCAGGCAGTAATTATTTAAATCTAGAAGCAAAAGTAAACTCACCACAATCTGGGACAGCTCCTCTGAAATCTATTACAACTCCAAACCTTCGGCAATGATGAGCGTAATGGGCCAGAGCAGAGCAAAAACAAGTCTGTCCACATTTGCAAGTGTCTCTTCTGCACTGCTCAAAATAGGGAACAGGACTCAAATAGGGGTAGCATGGAGCAAAAAGATCTTTCGTAAGGATGCTACAAGCTTCCGCTGCATAAGAGGCTACACAAATAACAGATTAAAAACTGTTTCAGTGAGGGAGTTCAAAAAGACTTGGAACAAAAAATGTCTTCTATACAATGCAACCAATCATGGTTATATTCTACTGCCACATAAATCTTTTAATCTTTGATAACTACACAGATCTAAAGAAGAACTAAGGTTCACGTCCAAATCTGTTACCAAGAATGCAGTTTTTTAGTGCTGCACATCATGTAAATACTCAGAAGACAGGTGATGCTGTAGCAGGAGACATGACAATTCCCAAGCATTGCTGAAATTACAGCAATGTAATTAATATGTAATTAATATTCTACCTCTATGGCTTTACAAGTGCGTAGTGTCCAATACAAGAAGTGGCAGGAACTGTGAAAGGGATATAACTGATGATCTACAAAGTTCATCATTATTAAAGGATGACTTAATGACCTATCTGTGGTCCTCATGGCATCAGCCACCTGCATATTACCCCACCTGGACCCTTTCAGCTAAATCTATAGGCTGGCAGTGCATAAGCATCTTTTTTCCACTCATCCTCTTCCACAGTAGACAACTAAATCAAGTATTTAGGTTTTTTTGGTATTCTCAAAAATGAATACTGCAGTAGTTTTGAGTCTCCTAGCAGCATCACCAATACAAGACATACTACCAAACTTTAATGCATGTTTAATTTAACACAGTGTAACTGCAAACCAGAAATAAAATTGATGCATTTCAAGTGCCTCTGCAAGTATTACAAAATCCTCAAACAATACACAATGTGATTTCTTAGGGCATTGAACTCAGCTGCCTCTATACTACCCCTAGGTACTAATTTCTTTAATGGGTAGGACTGGTAATTGCTGTACCTGATCCAATTAGGAAAAAAGGCACAGATGTGCTAAGTAGAAATGCATTAATAAGAATAAGAATAGGCCTTCACTGCCCACCTGCCTGCAGATGAACATCACACGGATCCACCTGTGAACTATCACGCACAAGAACGCACGCCGATGAAGTTTTCCACGTGTTTCCAAACAGCTCTGGAGTGCTTTCTGTTACTCCAACCGGAGATCTTTTACAAAACAAGTTAGCCAGAAAAAACATGGTGAATTTGCAGAATGGTCTCAGTTCTAACACCCTTTGATTCAAGCTCCTCTTTCACTGTTCCATATTCTCATGCACTTGCCCATAAAACTGTAATCCTAAGTTTCAGGACTCCTCTCTCTTTCCAGGTACAGACCCAGAAACAAAAGAAATGTCCTCTAGAGACTTTTTAAGGAAGAAAAGATCAAAATAGACCAAATTCCATTTTTATGGAATGACTCATTCAATCATAAGCATCACTGTCCTGATAGTTTGAACTCCCTTATTTGTACTTCTGGCTCCTTAGTGATATCCGATTCATTTTTAATCTCTCTTCTACCTGTACTTTCCTGTCTGTTGCCGACTTCCCAGGCTCTTTTCCTTTCAGGAAAGGGAAAAGAAAAGAAATCCAAGCATCCAGAAATACAAGTGCAAAAGCAATTGATACCCATGAGGCCCAGGTAATAGAAGCTGAATGATAAAGACTTTGATCAAAATAACCAAGGCACAATAATATCGTACAGAGAGAATGATCAAAACTGCATTTAAACATGGAGTGCTACACTTGAGGAAAAAGATTGCATTAGGCACACAATCAGGAGTATTGTCACTGGTAAAGCAGCTGGGATTGAAGGTATTGCAAAAGACACCACTGCCTAGGGCAAGTCTCCCAAATCCGCTGTGGGTCAGGTCGGTTGCGTACCTGTCAAGATGATTATACACCACAGTCTGTGTCATGTCTCAGCACAATTCAGAAATCCCCAGGTTTAAGTGCTTTTTGCACAAATGCCAACTATTGAACAGCTGCTCACTTGCATGAGAGCAATCCAACGACTGTCATCAAAAACACACTACAAAACTACTTGTCAAACAGAAATATTTTAACTGGTTTTACATAAATATTGCTTCATCGAGATGCTGTCTATATATTTCCTAGTCTCATTATAAATAATAGTCTGATAATACTTTTGAATCTAAAATAAAAAATGTTCAAAATTCCACTGGTATATTTGTGTGTGTATATGTCTTTTTAGACTGGAAATATAATGGAAAGCTTTTCCATTTCTCAATTAATTTTGAGTTAGAAAAATTGCAACGGTCTTGAGAGAATAAGTTCTCCTACTCTTCCTTATCATATCTTGGTAAAAGAACTATCCTGTTGTGTCCTAAATTTGTGTTCTTCTCCCAGCTCCATTAGGCTACTCTAATCCACTGGAAGCAAATTTGTTCTTTAGTGTCTGTGAGAAGTATGTTGCAAAGAAACTGGGCAAACAGCAGTTTTGACTATGGTGCTTGGGCAGCTCTGACCACCTCTCACTGCATCCCAAGGAAGAGAAGCTCAGGGAGCAGCCTGTTCCTGGTGCTGCTCTGCAGGAACTGAACAATGGAGGCTCTGTCAGAGACAGCAGATTAGGACTCGCAGGAGAAAACAGGAGCTGGAAAGAGATAGACTCTTGTAGAGAGGCAGAAAGTTCCTTACGTAGGCCATTCTGTATTTTGGACAACATTATTCTGGTAAAATAGCCCTTGTGCATCAGGTACACTTCACCAGAGTTTTATATTAAAATATTTATATATATAAAATATTTTAATATATATATTTATAATATATATTTCGAGCAAAATCTGGCTTGATATTCTGTAGCTGAAGCTACAGATTTTGCTAGCAAACTAAACCCTACTGTCTATCTCACTAATGAAAAACTTCAAAATGAATTATTCGTGGTATCTATCCTTTCAGCTTCAGTACACATCTGATCTACCACTCTAACTATGGATATTCATATACTGGCAGATAAAAATCTTGCAGCTCTGCATACAGAAAATCATCCTCTGTGTTTCCATTGAAGGTTCCACAGAGGCCCACAGTGTCATCCTTCCACCGTTCATCCACTTGAAGGTAAAGCCTCAGTCCTTCTCTGTCGTAGAGGATCTGTAATCCAATCTGTGTCTTTACTTGCAGAAATACAGAGGAGAGTTTCCGTACTTCAAATAACTCTGGTGAGTAAAAACAGAGACTGTTGAAAGGGAAAGGAAATCTGCTTGAAATTTACATTTTGTTTCTTGTCATTTCACTCGTTTTGGTTTATAGCACTTTTATGTAAGTTTAATTTTTCTCCTATTTTCCTCTAATCATTGATTTCTCATGAAAGATTATACTGATTCAAACTTTAAGAACAAAACAAGAAACTTGTGAGAGTCACCACACTTTTTAAAATGCACTAAATGAAATAAATTTAAAGATATAAACACTGCAGACCATTTTTTGTAGACAAACTAATCCTATAACCAGGAACACGCTTCCTGTGTTAAAGCATTTTTTGTGAAATTCCCAAAGAGCCAAGGCCTTGCAGATATCAAATGTACTAATGATCTGCATATCAAGCTCTCATTAAAGATAACACTAAATCTAACAATCACATATTCCTATGTAGAATGACAGACATCTTCAGGACGGAGATTTAAAAACTCAAAGCAAAAAGAAACAAAATTCATTTTTTGTCTGAAAATCTGTAGCTCGTCTCCAAGGGGCAATAGGACTCTTTCTGCTTAAATTTACATGAGTTGCTTACAAAAATGGGAGAAGAAATTATTCCATTCAAGAATAATAATTTTCAAGAGGAAAGAATGTCCCCTCAGGCAAAAACTAACAAACCTTGCAAATGTGAGGGATGGCATTTGGACTTGTTAAAATAAATACAACCTTAACAAAAGAGACAACTAGTCCAGTGCAGCCACTGTATACCTCCTACCATTAGTATAAAAAGTACATCAAAAGTGAATTTGCACAGTGTTTCTTAAGAAATAATGATATTGATACTAAAATATGCCTTTTAACTTCAGTATGTTAGCAATATTGACAGTATCACAACATGCACAAATGCCATTAAAATATTGCTCTAGTGTTTGATCGGATTTATATGCTTTATTCCTTACCATCTGCATAAGGCAGGTTAATTTTGAATTGGTCATAGATCAAAACATCTCCTGAATGAGTCAGAGTCACTTGCCTCTTGGGGTCCTGCTTAAGAATAAGGCTGATGGATTGGATACATGATCCATCCTGGTTCTGCAAGTGAGAGCAAAACAAACAAGCAAAGTTATACTTAGTGGGGAACTAAAATTTTAAGTTGCATCCTGCTTCTCTAGCAGAGTGCACTTATAAAACATGCAGCTTTACAGCTAAGTCAGAAAGTTCATTATTTTGAATGATTTCCCATATGTGTCTAATAACACTAACCTGCTATGCAAATACAGCACAGAATTGGGATTTGGAAAGAGAAATTTAAACAATTTTTACATAGCTTAGTACCACGACACCCTCAACTCATGAGACACCTTGATTAAAGACCCACTGAGGCTGAGTTGATGCTCACTAACAACGCTGCATTATCTACAGAGCAGTGCATCAAACTCCAGATTTGTACTTCAACGTGTTCTGATACACCCAGCTTCTTTTAAAGCATATTTTAAGGTACAAAATTCTTTTAAAGGCAAACATTAATGAAAGACAGAAACATCTTTTAAATCATTATTTAAAACGGCATCTAAGTTAATTATTTCTGAGGAGAGTTGTAGAGTAAACCATGTTCATAAGCTCCCTGGATGAATACTGATGGAAGAAAGGCAGCATCGTGACAGCGTAAAGTATCACCACATCCAACTGACCCAGCTTGCTTCTTGCTGCTACTGTTGCTTATTCTTATTTCCATTTCACTTCTTCAAGTCAAAATGTCATACAGAAAAAAGCACAAGTAGGAATACTGCATTGCAGTCTGGATGAAATATACTCAAAAAAAAATTCTAGACCAACCTTGTTCACTTTTTTTACACCCACACTCTCCAGTGAAACCGAATTGTCAGCAGTACCAAAAGCAGCTAATTAACTGAAATTCTACAGCAAATACACCTCTACTAAGTAACATGGAAACAAGTCAGGTAGATGATTAACAGTGGTCAATTACAATCAAAGTTTTTAGGACAGGACTTCTACTTTCCAGAGTGGTACTTTGGCTTCCAATGCCAATATGGAAAGAATGCTTGTTAAAGAATGTATATTAACTACAGCAGGTTAACATATTTTTCTTAACAAAATGAATTTGATCACTACTTAATTTCTTAAGAAAAATATTTTATCAAAGAGAATCAGGCACAGAGATAGATCGAGAGATGACCTGAACTTCACCATGTCAGCATTGACCTTGCTACATGGTGAAACACATCAGAATCCAAGTCCACATTTTACTTTCTTATTGATCTAGAAGGAAATCAGGTTTGTGCCACTCCTGTTACACTCAAATCTCTTTAGCACAGCTTGAGACACCAGCTTATTTAGGCTGGCCTAGTGTGGCTGGATAAAGTTAAGAGACTGTCCATTCCCTGCCATCTGCAGACGAAAGGGGGAAGCACCCAGTTGCTGGTTCTTCTGCTCAGCCTCCTTCACTGCAAGACCTTGTAACCATTTAACAAGTATTCCAGAACAATGACAAAAATTGGGTCCACTCTTGTCACACCATTTGTTCATCTTACTCTCATCTCAATTATGCATCTTTGATGTTTCATAACGTCCTAACAAAAACCATCTCTCTTACCAACACCATTTTCAGCACAAATTCAAAACAGTCTTACACACCAGAATATATACAGACATCACACAGCCAAAGAACATTCTAGGTCTCCCTGCAGAAAATTCCAAATTGATTGCATCTGGAACTGTGCTGCAGCCAAGAAATAACCACCAGAGGTGTTGGAGCCACATTATTCAGCCCCACTGCCTCCAGTGAAGCCATAACTAATGATGAAACAGTAAAATTCTAAGCATCTTCAGTGCTGAAAGAGGCACTGAAAAAGATGTAGTTAAGACAACCTTTGGACAGCTGCACAAATATCAAAATTACACAGTGAATAGGATCATTCACAGTGCAAAGAGATCGGAACGTTCAGCTTAAAGATTTACACTTTTATTCAACTCTGACTTTTACTGGGACTTCAAATGCTGCCCTGATTGTTGAAAACCATTCCTAGAGCTGCAAGTCGCACTACCATGTGGCTCTGAGAGATGCTGAACTAGCACAGAGTAGATCATCTGTCAGCTCAAGTACCATGGACACAAGTGCACACCTCGGTGTGTGAAGATTAAAAACTACATGCAGAATTTCCCTGTCTCTAGACAATAATGCAACAGCGATCTTTCACCGGCAGAGGAAAAGATAAAATGAAACTTGAAAATAGGAGGTTATAAAAATAACTGGAGATATTTCATCAGCTCAACCATCTCTCCTGGACTGAGAGTGAAGACAGACATCTGCCCTGTGAAGCCGTGTACTTGCAGCTTATCTTGCTGTCTTGCCTCTTTACTAAGAAATTAGGTTTCTGTGCATTTCATTCAGCAACAATGGATACAAATTGACAATACGGTTGGTCTTTTAAAAGCTGAAAATAAAAGAATGTCTGGAGGCATGCAAAACAGAGGAGAACCAAGAAAACAACCCTCCACAGTATGTACATTACTACACAGTATCAACAAAAGCTTTATTATTCCTTGAGGCTTAAACTGAAGGAGAAATTCTGCCTGACAATTGTTCTCTGTTCCAATAGAGTGTTTCTTTCTCAGCACTGGCCCTGCCAGCTTTTGGCAGGTGTTTTCACAGGAATGGCCATTTCTCTCACTAGACTCTTAAAAAAAAAAAATAAAAATCTATATTCAGAAGACCTTCTCATCATACAAACTACAAAGCCAGTGAGGCTGTCACCTGAAACTCAGATAAGGTTAAGCTGTGCTGATCACTTGACTGATTCTCCTTCCAGAAAGTGCTTAAACAAAATTTCACATCGTTTTGAAATAACTTGTTGCCTGATGACTGTTTATGTCACCAACTCTAAGGCTCAGGATGACTGGATTCTTTGTGATTCAGAAAGCTGAAATCTCCCCAGGTATTTTCTTTCCACATTTTCTAGTCTGCTTGAATGAGATGGGAGAGATAAGGCTTTTTTAAGGAAGCACATAAAATCTCAAACCATCAAGAAATATGAGATTCCACATTACAAATCTTTTAGCTTCCCATTTCAATTCATTAATTTTTATAAATGGGAAAAAAAAACAATGGAGGGTGCCTGGGGAACTGAAAAGCAGATCTCCTGCCAAGTGGTACCAGCTGGTTGATAATGAGAGACTTGAATAGCTGCACTGAAGCCCCAAATTCTTGCATTATACTACACAAACTGTTCTCACTACCCTCTTATCACCTGTACACTGATAATTAAATTAGCAACATGTAGTTCTGGGACATATCCCATAATCCTCTGATTACTCTGTTAACATCCAGAATGCTTTACTCAGACCTCTGTAAAATCTATGCCTGTTAGGGACTGATCAGGTTACTTTTGTTAAAGGCTAGGTGAGGTATGAAGCCCAACATGCAGTAAAAGCCAAGAGAATCTGGTTTTTTTCACCTACAAACCACCTGGACACAAAGATACATTAAGCAAAGTCACAGAGTGAGGCTGAGGAAGAATGCAAGAGTTACCACAAAGCACTCTGCAGTCTCACCAGCGCTGCAGAAAGCCAGCTTGTTTGGTTATCACTTTCCCCAACAAAAAGTAACCACAAAAACTAAACCAAAAAGCATAATTCTGTCTGTTTGTATGCAGAGTGTTCCCTCGCCCAAGGGAATGAGACACACATACATACTATGCACATTATCACAGCAGATATTTGCTCTGTTAATTGATGGGCTTTTCAGCAGGTCAGGCTGAAAGGTACTCTGCTGTGAGCTTCTGCAAGAAGTCACTTTGGCCTCAACTCTCCTTTGATATAAAAGTTGCCTAGACAGTTTCTCTGGGGATTTCCTTTGCTTTTCTTCCATTATATAGTTCATCTATACTATGCACAACCACCTTTCTCAAGCTTCTTGGACCCTGCAAAATTCTAAGACTATGACACTGAATAGATGTATGCCTATGTTTTGTTTCACATATATTCCTTTTATTTTTTATTTCTTTGAGATGATACAAACTTAATCAGCTCCTCAGGTTTCCAAGGTTAGCACAGAATGAAGCCAGCCCTACTTGTTGAAATAAAACCAAGGTAACTCAAATATGTACTTGAAGGGGGGAATTCTAACAACAACCAAATACATCTTGAAACAGCTTCAATCTTCCTATAAACAGGAAATTCTAGCAAGATCACAAGAAAAATGCACACAGAGGTTAAAGTGTGGAAGTTCTTTAAATGTGCATGTCCTTGCCAAGACTTCATTTCACAGGCCTCACTGTAACACTTCTATCTCAAAGAGCTGAAGGCTGTTAGGGTGTTATACAGAGATTTTATTTCCTATCCAGGAATCCACTTTTTCAGCAGTGGTAACTTCTAGGCCCTGTCACATATCTGGTCCTGATACACTTCTCCTAGGAACCATAGAAGAGACATTTTTTTGTGGATCATCAAGTTTCAGAATGTATTTGGTTTCTATCCAGTTAAGCTATTTTTCTTACCTCTCAACTTCTACCACTGAGATAGGGGCACTCCCTGCACTCAGTCTCCTATCTCCTACCTGGACTGCAAATAAAACTTTCTATTATAATAAACTTGTCACTGCAACTTTATTCTAACTTTCTACTTAAAAGTCTTTTCGGTCATCCAGAGAAGTAGGTTAAAATGCAGAAATAGAAAACAACTACTGAAATATGCCTTTATAAAGTGAAGCATGACAACTGATATAACCATTTCATTTCTCCAAGGAAATCTCAAGTGCATGAACAATAGAAACTGCAGAGAAAGTGACTGCAATCATTAATGTAAAAGGACTTACAGAATCACACATTTATTTAGAACACAGAAGAAAACTAATGTAGCTAATGTACTCCACAGAAGTACAAAGCAAAGGTGCTAAATCTGATTTTATGTGAATTATGTAATAATGTGGGCCTCACATATATAGATGGTCTAGAATTATAGCAAAGTCATATTTAAGGCTATATACACTTCAAATGCTTGTACAGTTGCTTCTAAATAAAAATTACTACAGAAGGCCATTGGAGACAGAACATAAATCTGGCCAAGATACAAAGTCTCTCTCCTACAGTGAATCCAGCAGCTTGGTAATCATGACCTTAGTATAAATGTGAGCCAAATCCTGCCCTTACATGCACATGTAGAACTCAGACAGTGAGAAAAGCCTGATTTGAGAAAACAGCTAAGTTCAGTCCACATTTCCTGTACCATGTATGAATTTTAAGATCTGTTCTATCTTGACATAACTGCCTGAAAATTATTAGCCCTTTCAAGACTGTAATAAAAATGAAACTCTGTAGTCAAAAACCTTACCAGTGCTCCATACCTCACACATAGTTTTATAATACATGCTCAGAAATGCACATATAAAACAAATGAAAGAACAGGTCTTGGATATAAGGCAGACAAAAATATTTGGTGACTTCTGTGTACAGCATCAGAAACTTTCAAACACAAAGTAGTATCACACCACTTTGAATAGCACCCTTAGGATCAGCCATACACATGCACAGGC
This sequence comes from Coloeus monedula, assembly GCF_965178545.1. Lineage (NCBI taxonomy): Eukaryota > Metazoa > Chordata > Aves > Passeriformes > Corvidae > Coloeus > Coloeus monedula. The sequence goes on along the minus strand of NC_138786.1, from coordinate 14,930,847 downwards.
TTGTAGCTTGCTTTTCTTTTTAAATGCTTTTTTTTCCCTCCATTAACAGATCCTTCAGGATATAAACATTACAAGAAGGCTGCAACTCTTACCTGTCCACAAGGAGCATTTTGCAAGGATACTGTGAACATTCCAGAGGTGCGGCTCTTTGCCAGAATATATTGGCAGGTGGCTTGGAAAGTGTATTTGCGCCCATCAAAGGTCATGAAATGGGTGTCTCCTGAAACGGAGCATTCAGCTGAAAAACATAATAAATAATGCATGTAAGCATGTAGTAAAGGCAGAGTACTCATCATAGCAATAGCTCTACAGTTATAACTACTGGTGAGTTCATACACTCTGATACATTCTTTAATTTATAAAATTGTATTTATGTTACAACCAGGTATTAGGAACACAGTTAGGAACTTAAACTTTTCCTTGCTTTTGTTATGGAGCTCCCACATGATGCCAGGCCAGGATACCTGAGCAGCTCCTCCCCCAGAAAGAGGCAATAATATGTGTCATCCTTATGTTATGGGTACTGGATTTGTGGCTCGTAAGACTGATTTTCAGAAATATTAACACAGTTACCTGATAAGCCAGACCATTTTAATATTTAATATAGATTGAAATAAAAATGCAAATACATAATGAAATACCATATTAAGATCTAAAAGTACTATTTTACGTGAAGTAAGAATTGAGTTATCAAACAGTTAAGTATTCAAGACTTTGACACACCTGGACATGTAAGATTTGTACAGATCCACTTTCCTCCAATGCAAGTGCTGAAATCAAAACAAAAAGTTTCTGAGTTATACCCAGCTGTCCCTCAGTTGTTCTTCATGGATTCCTTCTCTGTGGAATGATCAGCAAGTGTCTTGAGTCTTACAAAAGGGTACAACAGAGTTATCAGTCTTTAGAATGCCTGGAATCTTGTCATGAGGACACGATCACATGATATTTCATCCATGCATCCAGTACCACTATTGTTTCTTTTTAGCTCCTTAATAACCATTAAAAAAGCTAAGGATTAATAACATTGAGAAGAATAGGCACAAGTACTTTGAATCTTACGACTTCTAAAGACAGAATTATTGGGGGAAGAAAGTTGCACATCTGCAACTTTTTTCAGTTTAGGTGATCCAATAAAAGGCACTTTCTTGTACTACAAATTTTCTTTCCAATTTATAAAATTAACTTAAGAAATTCCAAAACAGCAGCTTAATGTCACAATTACATTAGGGTCTTTATGTCCAAGTGAGACAATAAAAACAGGAGACAAAGCCAAAGTAGTTCTCCTGTTAAGATTTTGAATTCTAAATTATTTTTATTTTTAAGGGAGAGTTCAAACCGAAAACCAGCACTAAATATTAATAGTATTCTCTGCAATATTTATTACTTTCTCTTCTTCCACATTAATGCCTCAATAGTTTATCTTTTCCTTAATTGCAAAACATCCATAGAACAACAATTTTTGTATGGAGAAACGTGAGTACATATCAAGTTTATCCCATTTCTAACTGAAATGGGCCTTCAGGAAGGCCTACGATCGTTAAGGGATTTGGTTCACAATGCAAAAAGAAAAATTACTAACCAGTTATTACATTCTTCATAAACCACTGAACCTATTTCAAAGAAACTTCCATGGTAGTCACAAGGACAATCCATAGGCTTGACACATAATTCATTTTCATAAATTAAACCTAGAAGGAATAAAATAACAAGGAAAAAGTGAAATATCTATGCCAATGGCTGACAGAGCACTAACAATTATATTCAAGAGCAACACCATGGTCATGTATGATAATAAAACTCTAGACTATTTGTTACTCATTTTCACAAAAAAAAAGGGGCATTTGAATTATATTAAATAAACTATATTACAGGGATCAAGTGACTAAACTTCTCGAGATACACTAAACATAGTGCAAATAACAAATATTTAATACCAGGTGAGAGGGAGAGGAATCCATGCATACACAAAATAACAAACCCAAATATACAAGCTGTGCTGCTTTGAGTACCTTTGGCTTATTTTTTAACACATTTACAAATCTTTGCCTCTGTGGTCCTTATTTTACTGAATTTTTTTTTTGCCTTTTTTCATTATTACTGCAATTATTATTATAATTATTTTCTTATCAGAGAACCAGAAGCAAAAAAGGCTTTACCAAACAATAAAAAGCATAATTTATGACATATACATATAAGAGGCTGGATTTGAAGATCCATGGCACAACTTTCTCTGTCCCCTTTTAGACAGAATTATGTAGCCAACAGAAGCTAATTATTAGGTATTGGATATTAACAGCTATTTTGGTGATGAGGGCAAAGTTTTGCTACAGGCCACACTACGGAATACCTCACTTGCCAGAACGAAACAACAGTCTAAGCCTCCGTATCCAAAACCTGTTTCTGGCCACAGGAATGAGTTTTATTTAGGTCATGGTTTTGAGCTTTCCTAAGCACTCTAACCAGGAAAAAAACCCAAACAAAATAAACCCAAGCAACCAAAACAATCCCCCCCCTACCAACAAAAACCATTCAGCAACCACCAAAATCAGGAGGGTGGCTGCCCTGTAACAACAGAGCAAACCCCATTCTTTCACTGAAATTGTGCAGCTCTACAGCTAGAATGTGGATCTGTGCTGAAAGCCATTCCTACATTTTACAGGGAGGAAAAGGCTCTTGTCAGTTAGGAAAACAAGGTCAGTTATCCCCTCTCTGTTGGCACTCAGTTTATAAAAGAGCTCCTGGGAATGCTTTATTCTAGTCGGGTCATATAGGGTGTAACTTGGGGAGGAATCTGGAAGTTTTACGGAATCAAATACAGTTTTGAGGAGCAAAACTCACCATCTGGGCAGTAGCACCCATCAATGCAGTGAAGCTCACTGCCAATGCACTGTGATTGTTGGTGACAGGAAACAGGGCAGCAGTTGATGCATTCACTGTAGGTCAAGGGCTCAGCACAGGTAATGGCTGAAATACAGAAACAGGCAGAGAAGTAGAGCTACTGCTAAAGGGCTTAAATGGATTGCCCATGTTTCTTTCAGGTATTTCTTTTCTGGCTAGTCAGTTGAGTATCTGTTCTCTACATAAACTTTGTCTAAAACAATGGCTTTCCTAACACACAGAGAACTCATACATATTTATATATTCCCACTCGCTCCATTTAAGGTGCATTAAGAAGGAATAATCTTAAATTACACTTTCTCACAGCAGAGCTATTTAGATGCTCAGACCATCACCAGAAGTGGTCAGAACACCCATTAACAGATTTTTTGGAACCACAAGGGAAATCTCCTGTCATGGATGACAAAGCAGTTTTGGTCCTGTGTTCCAGGCAGGCAAACAAATTAGGTAACCTCTTTCAAACCTGCTTTATGTGACTTGTAAGATGAAGTCTTATGCAACTGCAATTTAAGTTTATTTTTAACACTCACGATACACATTTTCTGTATCACAAAGCCATGAAGACTTTGACAATATTTGAAAGAGCAGCTCCACATAAATAAAAAGGTTTAATTACCTTAAAGAACAACATTGTAATAAGCTTAGTGCTTAAAAGAAATACGGTACAAATCACACATATTAAAGAGGAAACCCATTGCATTTGTGTAGCCTTGAAGTGAGTTTGACTCACTTAAGAGCTTCATTAAGGATGAATCCAAAACTGGAGAACGGCAAAGAAGTAAAACTATGAAGGACACCCTTCTCAAAACACAATGACCAAGCAGCATTTCCAAGTACAAGAGCATGGGCATTACCACACTGCTGGAAGTGCACACGCCATCCATGAAGTGGCTTTCCTGCCTGGGCACATGCTCTGGCATACTCAGTGAGTGCTCGACACCAAGTTGCATCATCAGCTGCTGACCTTACACAAATAAAACATGAGACATTATTGTGTATCTCCATTCAAACATACACTCATAACCTCATTAATGCTCCTGCATTGCATCCAACCATGCTGTTTGAATCTACTTCAACAATGTTCTAAAGTATTGTGCTGTTGGACTAAGTTAAAAGTCTTAAAAGGATAAAAAACTTTCTGCCACACTTGAAGAAAGATCATCAATGTAAGTATCAATACATGTGAGACCTGACACTATTTTCCTGAATAAATCCACAAAAGCCAGAGATACAGCTGTATAAGGACACTTCAATAAAGGTCTTGATTTTTACAGAAGGAAAAACATCTTGCAGAGAAGTCAGAAGAAGGAAGTGTAAAATTTCTACCAGTGAGCCACCAGGGTACAAGAAATGGAAGTTAATCTTCTGACCTGCCTTAGTTTATTTAGTCTAACTAGTCAAAACCACTCGGACCAGCAATATAGCAGGTTATGAAATGGTAGCATAAGTTCAAATAGTAATCAAACTCCTCTTTTCAATGGATTACCATACAGTTTGAAGACACCAAACGGGCTCATTCACTGTGACTTTTTGTTATAGTTAAAAAGGCTGCAGAATGGCAGAAAGCACCTAAGGATGTTTCACACTCAGAATCAAAACAGATGACATATCCAAGGGACGTAGACTAACACATTAGGAAAATATCTGGGCCTGGCTTTGGCCATCCTTATACCAAGGAAAACAGGAACAACTCCACAGCATTCCACAGCAGTAAAACTAGAACAAGTGAGAAAAGCAAGATAACAACACAATGATAGATAAAAACTTACATGCAGAGAAAGCCACAAATCTGTTCATTTAACATTTTTAATTCATTCTTATGATAAAAGGACCATGGTTTTTTATAATAGCTTTGGAATTAGCCAAAAACATTCACTTACATGCAGAGATCATTTGTGCAGCTTGCCATAAAAGAAAGAGGACTCACATACTCATGACATTGTTTAAATGGGGGATGTAACAGGATATTACACAGAGCATATGCCCTCTGAAACAAAAGAGACAGCTGTTGTAATGAGGTTTTCAAAAACAAACATAAGCAGAATAAAATAGAATGCTGTGGAAAATCAGAACAGACATCTGTCTGTGTCTAGGAATCACTTTCCTCTCACCAAACAGAAGCAGTGTTAAGCAACATCTTGCTCTCCATGCCAAAGTTTCCATAACATTGAATCTTTTATCTAAGGTCGTATCAGTGGTAGTAAAATATATCCCTTCCCCAAAAAAGAGCATAGTTAATTTTGCAACTAAGCCAAGACGACCTGAAAAAAGCCTTCATTTTAATTGAATTACACAGTAAATGGCAAGAGAAATAAACCATAGCTGGCATCAGCTTCAGTTTCAAAGCACTTTAATTTAAGGGTTATATCCTGAAAATACTAATTAAAAGGAAAAATTACTTCAATGTCATGGAAAAAAGCAACAGTAATTGTCTTTTTAAGCACTGGCAAATGAACTGCGCTCTGGCTTTGGTTTTGCTTCCCTGCTTCTTTCTATCCTTCCTAAAGGGAAGGAATGTGTACTAGTTCTAGAAGAATCCCATATTTTACAACTTGTCACTCATTCAGCTTCATAGTCAAACATTTCTATTGGCTGTTATGCAGACAGTATAACATTTGAAAAGGTCAAGAATTAAATTCAGAAGAAAATAGGGGTGGCAGGGTGGAGGGGAAATGATTAGAGCACAAGGGAAGATCTGCTACAGTAAGTATTTTAATTAACCTCTCCCCAAAAAAGATGCAAATATTTCCAGTCTCCTTCATGGCTTAAAAGTTGTCAAATTATTCACTGAACATTCAAATTAAGTAAAACTCTTGTTCCAATTAAAATCACCAACTACATCAATAACCCAAATGTTGATCAAAATTGATCAATGTTGATCCAAACCTGCAGAGATTCATGGCTTTGTGTCAGGCAGGGCGGTTCATTGAGAAGAGATTTATCCCAATCTGGTGTTCCTTGTGGAGGATTTTCCTGCCAGCTCTCTACGAATTCTGTTACATCATCTGTCAGTTTTCCTAGACAAGACACACACACACACACAGAGTCACACAGTGACTTGGCAGAACAACAGTGTTTCTATGGGTTTCCCAGGGAAACGTTTCAATAATCAAAGCACATCAAGAAGAGAACACCTAACCCTTCTTACTACTAAGTGAATAAGCTGAAATCAATCTGGTCCTTTCAAGAAGCAAAAAATACTTTTAAAAGGAACTACAGAGGTGGGCTTTAGGATGGCAGAAAGCACCTTACTCAGGCAAGGAAGGGCTTTAAGGGAGAAGGACTACACCTGCCTTAGCCATCAATGGAATAAAGGAAACAAAAGCTTTAATAAATTGTATAGACATAGGTCTATGCTGTCACTTTACAGACAATTCCCAACGGGGAGTCTAAAACTCAAGAAATATGAGGCATTCCTGAGTCACTGCAACGGTACAAAATGATTGTTTGAATTAGCCAAATTATGGGTGTGACTCTTATTTAAGTAGCAATGTCCATACTAGGGTTAAACCTACTAATCCATCATTATTATTATCATCATCATCCACCTTGGACAGGTGGAGACATTGATTACTTCTTGGATTGCCCACACATGCATATCTTACCACATCTTTATTACTACTGCTCCCCAAGCTAAGTGGATAAAGCTCGTGCACAGTGAATTCACTTGTGCTACAAACGCAGCTTTAGGGGACTGATACACTGAGAAAGGTGAGAGGGGAGAGGAAAGTCTCTGGGGAAATGACCCCTTGATCTTGGTATTAATATAAACAACTTGATTTACTGAGCAAAGAATTAGTGGGGGTAATAACTGCTAACAGAGCAGGGCTGGTGCTTTCTGGAACTGCGTGGAAGGCATAAACAACAGAGGAAACCACACTCACTCTCTGAGCTTTGAAATAGTGCTCTACAGAAATATCCTCAAGAGGAGGAGCCAACAGTTAAACAGCCCAAAACAATGATTTCCAGAAGTTTTTACAGCCTAACTTGAGATACTTTTAGGGGACCCGATTTTTTCCCTGCTTTTTTTTTTTTTCTCCTCATTTCACAGATATCTTCACTCACTATTTACTGAAATCCAAGACTTTCAGAAGTGTCTGAAGTTGACAGTGAAGGATCACTGGTTAATTCTGAAAGCATTAACACAAATGAAATGCCAGATCAAACAGGATTTGACAGTTTTCATTAATTTGATTTATTAATTATTGATTTACTTCCAATAGCAATACCTCAGGCTTGCACAGGCTGGAAAATTTCTAAAAGGGCGGTGAACATTTAAAAACAGACTTTACCTTTCAGGTCCCAGGAAACTGGAGCACAAATACCACTGTAGGTAATTGAGTAAGACAGCTTTAAGATCTTCCTCCCTACAGCCCCATCTATATTGAAACTTGCTCTCTTCACCAAATATCACTTAGCAGAAGTATTTCCGTATCATATTTTCCACTTCAAAAATCACCCATCTTAAATTCAATCAGCATTACAACTAAATACTAAGTAACATTTAGCTCACCTGAAAAATAAACCCACCATATTACAGAGCAGGAAGTACCTTAAATACTCACCATAACTGGTTTCCAGATCATCCTGCAGAACAGCATTATTGTTTCCACACAGTCCGTGGGTTTTGCCCAGGTACTCTGGCGCCATTTTAATGTACACTGCAGATGTACCATCCCAAGCCAGAGTAAAGGCATACTGGTGCCTGACTAGGAAGTATCCAGCTAGCTTCTGGATGTGTAAGTTTCCAATAACATAAGGTAATTGTACTCTGGAATGACACAGAACCAAAAATAGTATTACATTAGAAAATGTAACCATTAAAAATAAATTACTTGCTGATGTAATGACTTCCTCATACAACTGAAAATCCCTGATGGAAATACTGAGCAACTCCACTAAACCACATGAATTTGCAAATAACAGCAAAAATCATGAATGCCAATGATTATACTTAATTCTATATATCACTGATTTAGGTATCACCTTCCTCAGACACTACTCAATAAATGGAGGGTAAATGTTGCAGTTGTGGTCTGGGTGCTTTTTCAGCCTACCAAGGAGTAAGTTTACATCTCTGTTAACTCCAGTATAACTACAGCATTAGAAGCATGACTGCAATTACCCAAATCCTTTATAGGTGACTTCACTGCTCATCTTTATCTGTTCATCTCCAGAAAAGAATAAACTAATGGACCTTTTGCAGGAATAAGGAGAAGAATGGCATTCAGGATCATTATTCACCTGCCAAATAAAATCACAAAGTCAACGTTTTAATCAAATTATTTGTAATTCACAGTAACAGAATTAATACCACCAAATCTGCATTCAGCATGGGAACAAGAAGTTTGGTCCCCCTCTTGTGGAAAAAACTGAGTGGTGTTTTCATAGCCATGGTCATGGAGTGGTCTTTTCACAGCTTTGAGTGAACAAAGCAGTCTTTGGAAGGACACACAGTCTTTATTCCAGCTGTTTACATTTTACACTATCATAACTGGTAGCCCACATCATGTTAAAATCACATACAGATTACATTATACAACCCTCTGTTATCATCTCAAGTTATTTTTAATCTCTTAAAATGAATACATTATTAGCATGCTCAAACAGTTCAAAGGAATGTAGAAGTACCATTCCCTACCTGTATGGAAAAGCTCTGTTCATCTAACTCAGTGTGTCTCACAAGGGCATATGTGGATTTCCCAGAAAAGTAATAATAGAGTCCATCAAAAGTTTCAAAATTGTATTGGCCCCATGTCCTGCATATATGATCTCTTTCAGCACCTGTATTATACACTAACAAAAGGAGAGTCACTTGAGACATAGCACTGGTTTTTTAATACAAACAGGAGTTGAGATGGGGCAGTGCATGCCAACATGCTGTGAAATATAATGACATAAAAGAAAGGATGGAGAAAATGCTACAGCATGAAGGCAACCTTTAGGCAGAGAGTAGTCATTGCAGCAGTGGGAGCACGAGTGCAATCCCAGAAACCCAGTCAGAGTTCTCTCTTTACACACCTGTCTGGCATCTCGGTCCCGTCGCATTAAATCGACTGCAGTTGCACAGCTCTCTGTAGACACACTCACCTCCATTAAAACATGTAATTGAATCTGAGTGGAAAAAATCAAGGCATGTAAAAAATAATTATTATAAAATAATAATGTAAAAAATTATTATTATAAAATAATAATTATGATAGTTTTCTTTCCTAAGACCAAGTTCTTTCATGGAATGTAACTCTGAGAATGCTAGGAGTTGCTAACTTAGCATTAGTGCCCCTGAGAATTCAACCAGCCCAACAAAAAGGAAACCCACTGTGATAGCTTCAACTCAAGTTATACAGCCAGATTAATAAATCTACTGCACATTTAGAGAAGCAAAATCAAAATGTCTGGGACATCTGTTAGTCTGACATGTTTTCAGTCCTCTAAGTAATGAATAGAGGAAGTGAACAAGTACTGCGCCACGAAGAAGCCCAGTGCCTGTATCCTTCCATGAGTAACCTGGAAGTTTACCCTGTTGGTAAGCTCTGCCAGGATGAGAGAAGACTGCCTTAGAAATACAGATGTTCCAAACCCAGATGTGTCTCTTTACCTGTTGCCCTCCTTCCATCTTACAGTTTCCAAGTACACCAACCACGAACATTTTGCATAAAGACACAGATCCCTGCAATTGACAGTTTCGGGTTTGGGGGAGGGAGGTGATGGGTTTTTTTAATTCCTATTTTCCCTGGGAAGATCCATATCAAAATACAACAAAAGTTTTCACAGTCTAAAGAAAAAGACACACAAGCAGAAACAAAGTTTGCTGTTAATAAATTTAAACTTTGTGATTAAATCTTTTTTTAACAATTGTGATCCATTTACTTATTTTTCTAATATTTGCTCCTATAAAGTCTGTTTAGGAAATTATTTTAATTTTAATAATTTACTAGTATGCCATCATAGTAGTTTTTGTACTTTAGAATACACACTGAGATTGCTTTAGTTGCAGAAAGCAGACAAGCTACTCAGAAGAAACTGGTCTTTTCTTTATCTTTAAAAATACATCATTCTTGAAAAATAGTCATAGAATGATTTGGGTTGGAAGGGACCTTAAAGATCATCTCTAATTCTTTGATAGCTTAAAAAAGCAACCAATCCCATGAGACCAGGTCTCTCAATGCCCCATCCCTCCTGGCCTTGAACACTCCCAAGGATGGTGCATCCTCTCCTTCTCTTAGCAACTAGTCTAGTGTCTCACCACCTTTATAGCAAATAATTTCTTATTAATATCTTATCTAAACTTACTCCCTTTCAACTTCAAGCCATTACCATTTCCATTTGCAATCCCATTATAAATACTAACTAATTATTTAAAGACTTTCAAAATATCAAAAACAATTGATTTTGATTCCCTTGGTTTCAACAAGCACTCTCTTACCCACCAACAAACAAAAAAATAAAAGCCATGTTCAAAAGAACAAGGCAGGTAGACAAAGTAAAAGGCAATGCTTCTTTGCCTGCTAGCCCAACTATCCAGCTCTTTTCCCTGCCTGGCCAGTGTGAGGTCAATAAAAATAATGCAAGCAGCATGCTGAAAGGTCCCTACTTACAGTGACTGAGCCATCTCATTTACATGCTCACAGTGACCAATCTTGACAATAATGCAAAAGCCTGTTCCTCTTGTCAAGAGAGGCAGACATTGATCTCTTTCATCTTGAGTGTTGTGAGACCTGTGTAACCAGAGCCCTGGTCTCTGTTCTTTGCTTCTCTAAGATTATGCCCTGTTGCCTGCCCAGTTACAATAACATGCTATTAGGCTGCAAGTCATGTTCCTCTGAGCTGTAGAGGAAGTTAGCCCCCTTTTGATGTTTTGGGTTGAATGATTCCATTCTAAGCACGGCTCAGGTAACCTGCTTCAAGCCATGTTTGTTCAGATTGTGCAAACAGTCAGCTGACCTGGGGACCCTTGCTGTCACTGGGAAGGATCTCCCTGGCTCTCTTTTAGAGAGAAAGGGTGTTAGTCAAATCTGAATCAAAAACCAAATGACTCAATCATGAGCATTTTCTTCTTTATGAAGACCTCTTCCTTGTGTTATGATTCTAAGCAAGTATGACAATCTTAGTTGTTGTATTTTATATCCCTTTTTACACCACTGTAAACTGTCTTTCCTTACACTGCATAGAACAGCTGTGTGTGCAAACATTAGTTATCCTTAAGAAGGTAATGAGGAAAGCAGCATTGATTCAGATCACATTTAGCACTCCTACTACTGTAAATGTGACCTCCTTTAATCATGCAATTCTGCTCCATTAACACAGAAATACCTCCTAAAGAATTCTGAAAAAATATCCTGTAACAAGGGGGTCATTCTAATCTTTGTCATTAAAGGAATATGACCTCTCCAAGTAAGATAACACAGATGACCACATCAAGAGTTTATATCTCCCCTTGAAATGCGAGAAATTTTAATACTTGCAGAAAGGGAAAATACATGAAGATTAAGTAAAAGCTAACATTAGGAAAGTTACAGAAGAATATTTTGTCCTTCATTTACCTGAAAGTGACACCTATCAAAAAGTCCTCAGCTCCTCTTTCCCCTTTGACATTACACCAGTTGAGTGCACTGGGTTGGAATCTGAAACTGAAAACTGGTGAGACTTTTCTAGCAGAAAATGGGAAGCCTAAACGGCATGATTTGACTCACGTAAGTAATAATGGGATTTCCAATCATTGTTGCCACCAGAACTTGCAAATCACCCTGATAGCATGACCACTGCTGGGATGAAGCAACTAGCCTCAAATTCCTTCTTTATCAAATAAGGTGAAGACTTGGCATCTTGCAGCACAGGTCTGAATTCTTCTCTGCTGTTCTCAGCTTAAATACTCTAACCCCCTGGTAATTACTGAACAGGCTGCAGCCCCATGGATAGGGCTGTTTTAGTCCCTTGAGCACATAGACCCCCTTTTCAGTTCATCCCCCTTTTAAATTCTTCTCTGAGCAGTAGCAGAGCCTTGAGCCCATTATTGAAAAAGTGTGACTGTAATCCAGCCCATCTGCACATCCCCACAAGGGATTCTGCAGAGCAGTGTCCAACCTTCACACAGAGACATTCCTTAGTAGCATCACCACAGCTGTTCAAAGGCATCTTGCATCTTCATCAAAATACATATTTGTTTTGAAATACTATTATTGATGCAATGTATTTAGTGGGTTTGCATCTCTGATATTGTGCACATTTAGCTTTATCTGCTTTCTTACATTACTTCTTCTCCAATGAATACTTAAGATCTCTTGAACTTATTTCAGTTCTAATTGAATGCTATGTCCTGGCTTGCTCATCCATGACTTGGTCTCCTGATCTGACATGCTCATTAGGAATAAAACAAGTAATTTATATAGTGTGGAGCCCTTCAGCATGAAGTGAGATACACTGAGAGCACTACAGAAGTGCTCTCCTCTTGGAGCACAAGGAGGTAACTGCAAAGAAATCTTCTCTATGTATTCCACACAAAAGTTAAGATACTACATCAAAGAGATATATAAACTAAAGTTTTTTCACTTTCATTCAAGAGCACTTCTGACTGTGCAGATTACCATGCACATCAACTTTGAAATTCCTGATTTTTGCTTTAACTATCACATGAATACAGATGCTCAAGCCCAGGTTTGACCTCAAGGTAACACACCATTATCACCAGTACACTATTAATTCTTGAGTATTTGCGCCTGATGTGTACCTTCCTATGAGTATTTTTCAGTAAAACATTTAGTACTTCCTTGCGCTACTATTTTTTCTACTGTTTAAAACACAGCATGAACAAAAATTGCTTAATGCAAAATAGTAGACACAGGTTTCTTTTCAGGACATTCATTACTAGATTCACTTGGACAGAAAAGTTTAAGAACGAAAGATTAATTAAGAGATCTGAAGTGATAAATTTTTGCTTAAGCAAGACAGATACAAGGTCCAGCCCATGCCCTCAGTTCTTATGATTCTGCCTAGATATCAACTTTTACCCAAACAGTTTTAGAGACTTGGAGTCGTTTACAGAAATAGACAGGAATCATATTTTTTTCAGAATCCTTTAAAAATCACACATTTTAAAAGTTCTATGCAAGAGTTGAAGAGTAGTTCACTTGAAGAGTCTGAAGGTAATCAAAGTATTAAAATTACGAATTATTTAAAAATCAACAAATTTTATTCTTGAATGGAAAGGTGAAAAAGCAAAGCAGATCAGGATAAGAATTTGCAAGAAACTTCAATTAGATCTAGAGACACACATAAAAAAGCAGAAGTTATGCTTAAAATGTAATATTTAAATTTTTGCAGTCAACAACCTTGAAATTCTGTATTTTGTAACTCTGCATAATTTCCACTGCACATTTCACTAGGTGCAAGCTTTCAGTATTCCTTCAACTAGGGGAGAATTAATACAACCAGTATTTCTTGCATTATTTTTTACCCTTCAGCTTCACAGTCCTTGAAAGCCCCTGCCTGCAGGTTTTCCCCAGCATACAGGCTTCAGCAGGATGCAATACAGCCCAAGGCTAAGTACCTCATTGCTCTAGCATGTCAAATTTACCTCTTTGGGATTCTGAGGTGAGTGAGTAGGATGTAATTTTAGCCCTTCAGTTCCAAGAGCCTTCCAGTTAGCCACATATTTTCTGCTCTGGTACACCTCCTGAAATCAGTTCTCAAGCACACATTGCAAGGGACAAGCATCTTCTGTGGTAACAGTGTCTCGTGCCTGCTACAGCATTTCAACACAAGAGAATTTGTAGCGTTTAGAATGTTAGAAATTCTCAGCCGCAGCCTGAATACCTCCAGAAATAATTTGGTTTGCCTGTCCCAGGCTCTTAATGCTTTAGCTCAGGAGTTTTCTGTTTGGGGTTTTTTTACATTTGTTTGTTGTTTTTTAATTATGCCTGAAAAGTATTTGTGAGAAGAAAGTTTAACAGCTATGTAAACTACCTGTCAACTTCGCCAATTTTTCTGATAAACATTTCAAATCCCAAGTTCCGTAGCAACAAGAAACTAACACAGAACTTATCTCTTGGCATTTGCTTGTGCTATACCAACTTTTTTGTTCCAGTGACAGGTAAGACATGACTTCAGACATTTCACTTTCTGACATGCTTTCTATTGACTAACACAACACAAAGGTAAAGAGATCTCTTGCACAAGTCATGCATTCATTCCACATAAAACATGTTGATTTATCTTTATAGAGTAACAGAATACAAGAAAAAATGGTATTGCAGCAAGAATTGACTGTAGTAGGATGAAATATAAAACTGATTATAGTGAACTTATAAGTACTTCAAAGAATAATTTTCTTAGAGGCATTGCTAAAGTAGAGAAAGCAGCTGACAGCCCACCTTGCTGTTTTTATTTGGGTTTCTATTTGCTCAGGTTTTTTAAACAAAAAAGTTTTATTACTTCATACATCCCCAGATGTTTGCAAATCCCACTCCATGGGCAGAGTTATAGCAGCTTGCATCTCTCTTTAAATTGCAGAGACCAAAATGAAAACTATTTTTCTAATTATTTAGAGCATTGTACAAAACAGATCAGATTATTCTTTTGTTTTTTTAATGTGTCTTTCACACACACAGACAAAAACAGACTCCATTTGCCACACACTAATTTACTGTGATTTAAAAAGGAAACTTCCACTGTTTAAAAAAGTTTAATAGTACTGATTTTATTTGCCTTCAAGGACAGGTAATCATTAATTATTTTTAAGGCATGTCTTCAACAACACTGTCTTTCCAAAACAAGTACATCAGAAATGGAAAATCCATATGGAATATCTTTGCCTCGTAGAAATACAAATTAGAAAGAAAACAAAAAAGTTTGTACTATCACATCTACAGAGAGCAATAAAACCTAATTCTTGCCATCATAACTGCACCCTCCTTTAGAAGCTTAGCCATGTGATGAGTTAGCATAAGACATTTACCATCATTTTGTTCTCCCTCGTTCTAAATTTGTTCTGCCATTTCTTAAATATTAGGCGTATTTAAGAAACTATAAACTTGCACATAAACCCTTGACAAAAGCTTTTTAATAGAAGTCTTGCAATGAGTTTATGTCCATGGTTTTTACTGCACACTTGAACAATAACACATCTTTTTTCCAGACCTGAAGCAAAAAATCAAATCTTGTAGCTCCATTAAAGAAATTTTCACTAGGCAAAAACTAAACCCAGTGAAACAAACTATTATTATGACAACAAATTTCTCAGCATGATCTGCATATCTTCTCTTTGTAAGCAGCTTCATTTTGTATAAAAAGAAGAGCATAACAACTTCTTAGTCAATAAGATGGTGCAACCCTCAAAAACAGAGGAATTTTTACTAGTACAGACTGCTAGGTTTCTAAATCAATTTTATCATACACAATATATCTACAACTTTTTCATATTCTGGAGAGAGATTCATAGGTAATAGTTTTTCTTGGAGCAGTATTATGCTTCTCTAAACTCTGGTATCCTTCCTCCACATTCAGCTACACGCTCCTCAAAAGCTTCTGAAAACAGTGTGCACTGAAGGCTTTAAAAGCTTTTGGAGATGACACAACCCTAATCACAATTGATAAGAGTCCATTCCACACATTAGTCTTGCCTTTTGTGCCATAAAGCTATGGGATGCACATCCAGACTATTCACCATTATGTAGGTCCCACATCCAATGTGGTCAGGCTGACTGAAGAGAAACTAAGAGGGTTTGCATCACTAACTAAAATTACTCTGAATTATTTTGCTTCATTCTTCTCCTTTCTACAAGACAAGCATGACCCAGACCCTTCTGCAGAGCTAACACAGAGGATCTTTACCCTTCACCAAAGATACTTAAGCCCATCCACTTCACTTCTGAAAATAAGACAAAATAAAAAAACAAAGATGCCCATTCTTCAAGCAAATGCCCACTGCTACAAGCTAGTGGCCAAAAGGACCTTGTCCTGCTAACCCATAGATCATCACACAGAAAACACCTGTAGGTTACCTCAGCAAAAACAAACAAACAAAAAATCTCCAAGCACAGAAGAGGTACTGGACACAATTTAGTATCATCTAGACAGCAATCCACATTGTTATGTGTATCACACTACAAGAGCAGATTTTCCTTCTGAAAGTTCTTTATTACAAAACCTGCAGTTAGGAACAGTCTTTCAAGTAATCAAAACACAACCAGGTGTAAACTTAAAGTTAGGTGAAACTCCATGACAAATTTCCACTCTCTTGGGGACTTTTGAGACCAAACAGGGTAGAGCCTCCTTATCATTAAGGCCTGTATTAGCCATTTTAGGATTTTTTTCTTCCTAAGAATGATTGAACAACACAGAAAATAAGGGACAGATGAAGTCACTTTATGTAGAAACATAAATAACTTACTGGATGGTCCACATTTCATACTGTGAATTCTCCTGTTCTGAGACAAGGACATTGTCGTAGGTGAAGTGCTATAAACTGCCATTCCAGACTCCTTTCAGAAAGAACAAAGAAATCAGCAGCTACAAACAAGACACCTAAAAGCCTCTTCAGTCTGTCAGTAAATTTACTACTTTTAGTAAGACCATTGCTTCATATTGGCTTACTATAAAATTCCCAAAAAACTCCACCATAAAGTAAAAAGTACACTCTATTCAAGACTCCAGTATGTTTTCTTTTTCCTTCCTCCTAAACGTATTTCCTACTGAAGATTTCTGTTCAGTAGGCTAGTCCAGAAAGAAACAAAAAATGTGTTACTAGATCTTGAATTCTTTGTGAGAGAACCTAAATCCAAAAGTATTTGCTATTATTGGTGGTTGAGCTGGTTACTTGTTTGCAGTTATGTGAAATTTTTTCTTTGCTGAGCGCTTCCCAGAAAGAGCAGGGAGAAAGCAGAAAGAAAGGTGACTCCCTCTGAGGAGCCACAAACAAGGACTACAAAGCAATCCTCCCTTTTCCCACCCTCAAACAAGGGAGTGGGAACCACACACCCTAATTACATTTCAGCAACATGCCATGAGTGACACAGTCGAGTTGCCAAGATAAACCACATCCAAAAACCTGAGCGCAGTGATGTAGATACCCAATACTGCCAGCTCCTTTACCTCTACTGAGAGGCAAAAAGGCTTCCACAAAGCAATTATTACTAGATGAGCCAGACTAGACCTCAGCTTTGCCTCGAGCAAGGATGCTTCGTACAACACGTAACTTCTGGAACAAGCTAAAACTCTAGATACAGTCATGCAATCTTCTCTCGCTGCTTAAACACTAAACTTTGAGGACTGACACTCCTCGTGGCTGGCATAAAACACACATTCGAGGGCAAGTCCTGAAGAACCCCCAAGAGGAGAACAGCCACCAAAATTACTGATGGTGTCACAGCAATGTACAGATATACTGAAGCAAGATACAAGAAGCACATGATCCTGATGACAACCAGAACACCCATCCCTCTGTCCTGCACAGCCAGCCCCCTCACAGGGGTCTCTCCCGGCGGCGGCGCTGGGAAGCCCGGCACCACCTTGAGCTCGTCAGCCCCACGAGCCCTGGATGCAATGCGGTGGATGCTCTCTTCCCGGGGCCCCCCCGGAGGGAAGCCGCACATCCCGGTGGCCTGATCCCCCAAGGGAGGAGTGGCAGCGCCCGGCCCCGCGGTACCCGCCCGCCATCCGCTCTGCCCAGCCCCCGCCCTCACCTGCACCGCCGCGGCGAGGCCGCCCCTGCTCCGGGGTCCCGCGGTGCCGCCTCGGCTGAGGGGGGAGAAAAGAGCAGGGTTGGCTCGGCCCGGGCAGCGCACCCACCCGCCCAGCCCGGAAAGGGTCCCGCTGTGCCCGGCCGGCTCTCACCTGGGGAGCGGGGGGTCCCCTTCGGCGGGGAGCTGCGCCCGGGCGCCCCACGGAGACAGGGCTGCAAGGCAACGGCGGCAGGTTAGCGATGGCCAGGACTGCCCTGCCCGCCCTCCCACGCCGCTCCCTGCCCGGCGGGATACTCACCCGAGGGTAGCCAGGCGCACAGCAGCGCCCCGAGGAGGAGCCGGGTCTCCATGCGGGCGGCAGCGACTTCCCGCGGAGCTCCAGCCTCTACCTCTGCCCCGAGCTCAGCCCACCCTCCCGGGCGGGGCGGCCGGGGGGTTTATCCGCACCCGCCCCCCGCCCCGAGCCCGGCCCTTCCTCAGCGCCCACCCCGGACACCGCCCCTCGCCAGGCAGCGGGGTCTGGCCCGGCCGGCCGCTCCCCCGCGATCGCCTGTCCCTCCCTGGCCGTGCCCGGTGCTGTGACCTCGCCGCCTCCACACGTTCACTTCCACTTTTCTGCCCTCCGGGGCTTTGGGAGACTGTTCGTGTGCCGGTGTGTCGGCAGCAGCAGCCGGGACAGCCGCTCTAAGCGTCCACTCCGAGGCGAGCGGAGCCGGGGCTGCTCCCACAGCTGCTGGGGATGAGCATGGACCGAGCGCGGCCCGGAGCCGCCCGCTCCTGCTGCAAATCTTGTCCGTGCTCAGCACGGAGCATTGGCCCCACTGAAACAGGTGTCAGGACTTGAATAACGACACGCTTAAGTAAGACATACACTGAATGCAGCATGCAGCTAACGTGTACGGATGGTTTCCATATCTTCTGATAACTTTTTTGTGTTGTACTATAAATTCACACTCTGGAGCTCTCTGTGGAGCCTTTTCCATGTTTATTCCTCCTCTTTTTTCTTTCTTTTTTTCACCGCTTATGATTAAATTTGCTTCGTTCCATTATGTTCCTTCCCTTCTCTCTCCTCCTATCACTGTTACCTTTCCTCTGTTATTTTCCCTTTCCCATCTGCTGCTGTCTCTCTCCCCATCATTCTTCAGGTTTGCATATCTTATGACAGAAGCTGCCCATACCAGGTGAGAAACTGTCTCAGATAAAAAGGGGCCTTTTCTGACTGCTTTGGGAAGTCTGTTAACAGTAAGTCATTAAAAAGATCTCTTTTCTGCCTTTGTAATTTGTCCCTGTGGATTGTGTTTCTTGTGTTTCATTTCTAATGAAATGATGGAAAACTAGTGATGTTTTCACTGAGAATTCTGTTCCCTCCTGTAAGTGTTGGAGGGAGAATGTGCATGAGAGAAAAGAACGTGAGGAATAAATTATATCCTTTAACTTTGACACAGCTTTTTCCAAACAACCCCAAACAGATTTTTAGAATTATGTGCTAGCCTCAGCCTATAGCAGAGCCAATCTGCTCTGAGTGCAGCATGTGCTTGGCTTTGGTGCACTTTCTCTGATCCAGGTTACATTAGTGGAAGTAGATGAAGTAGATAAAAGCAACAGGAATCAAGTTACACCACACACACTTTAATGTATTTCTTTGCCTACTAAATGAGCTGCTCACTTTATTCATTTTCCGTTAATGCCACAAGTAGCAAAGAAGAGTTGAGGCTAATTTAGACGCAATTTGATTTCTTCCTAGGAAAGATTTCATTATCTAAAACTACTAATCAGTCATAATTGCACCATCTTTTAATATGGTGCATTTGAAGCAATGAAGACTTCAGAACCATCTCATAAATTTCCTGATTATCCAGCTTCCAGTTTTGGGGCATGAGTTAGCTTTGTGTGTTTGTTTGCCTTGTATTTATGCACAGCAGAGCACAAGAATTCATGTAACAGCAGGCTAACAGCCCACCAAGTTTGTCTTCCTTTCTGCACTGTGTCCTTTACATGATGATTCAGAGCAGTTTTCACATCACCAAGTGAAGTTAATTGCACAATTGTTTACTACTTGGAGGAGTTTCTGATTCCTGGGAAGTTTATCTGTGTTATAAAAACCAATTGTTTTCTTTCAAATGTATGTAACTTTGAGCTTGTAAAAGATCTAGTCCTGTAAAGCCTTCTAGAAACGATTGATAGATATCAATAACATAACTGTTATCATCTATATGTAAATTTAAAGGCGACGTATATGGCTTTTAATGTGTGCTTTGAATTTTTTGTATCTCCTTGTAATGACACAGAAATAATAAAAGAGAATCATGGGGGTTTTCTGGCAGTATCAGGTTTTTTTTTTAAATCACACCTTCGTATGTATTCATATAAGTTTCCACTCTGTTGAAGGAGGAGCAGGTAAATTACCTGTGCTTAAGCAAACCCTGCTCTCACTGGAGTTATGTGGTTAAAGGTGATTCTGCTTGGAGACCAAGAGACTTGGGTTAGCACGTCCTCCACTTGCCACCCTCCTGACTGCAGAAGTCTATGATTTTGTACTACAGTAGGGAAAGTGGGAGAAGAACCAGCTCAAGACAAAGTAGTATGAAAGAGATTAGTCTGAAATAGGTTCCTTTTCAGGTGCTCCGAGCTTGATTCTTCTGCAGTTACTCACAGCAGCCACGTCAGAGGTTCTATTTGTAAGCAACAACACTCTTGTTAGTGGGAATGGCTGGGGGAAGTCAGATTTAGACAGTGATGCATCAGCTTCACTCTGCTTACCTAAAAATAAAGAAGTTGAGATTATTTGCCATACAACAATTTATTGAAGCAAATTTTTCTCCTCGTTTGGGCTTAGATTTGTTTTGTTTTTAACCCGTGTGTTAGTATGCTTTAAATTTCACATCCTCGTGCTTTCCTTAACTATTGGGGTTAGTGACACGCATGTATACCTACAAATACAGGAGAGAAACTCGTATGGGAGCTCTGTGCCGTTAGAGGAGCACCAGAAGTAAAAATCAGCCCAGGTAGCACACCGCGGGGCGGGGGGCCGTGTACGGACGGATGTTTAATGTACTTTTTCTTTCTCCACCGTTTCGGCCGCAAGCAGCCCAGGCCGGGGGTCGCAGGATGCTCAGCCGCTCATCCCCTGCGCTGTCGGGAATACTGGAGGGGGCGGCGGGCGCGCCTCCCACCGCCCCGGGGCGCGGCCTCGCCCGCGCAGCCGCCCCGCGCAGCGCCCGCACCCGCGCAGCGCCCGCGCCGCTCCCGCAGCCCGCACCATGGAGCGCCGCGTCGCCCGCGAGTTCCGGCACAAGGTGAGGCAGCGGGGACAGCCGGGGCCGCCTCCCCGGCAGCAGAGGCTGGGGCAGCGCAGCCCCCCTGGCCGGTCACGGCTCTGCCTCTCTCTTCCTCCACGGCGGAGGAAGGGAGACGCTCGGGGACTTTGCACTGCCCTGCCAATGGCGCGGGTGGCAGCCTCCGGGGAGGGGATGATGGGTGTAAAACCCTTAGAAAGAGAGGCAGGGAGGAGGAACGTTCCCCAATGCACGAGCTTTTCCAGGGCTTGGTACAATTTATTTTTGTTTAATGCCCCGTTGCAGCCGGTGCCGTTCGGGGAGGCGCAGGGCAGGTGCTGGAGTCCGGGCGCTGGCGGTGCCCGCTCGGCCCTGGAGCGCCCAGCCGGGGCCCGGCCCGCTGCGGCTCCACCTTAACATTCCCCGGCGCAACTGTGCGTGTGCACTCATGTGCAAATGCACTTGATACATGGAGCGGCTCCGGCTGCCTGGCACCGTCCTTTCGTCGTTTACCCGGTTAAATAAGTGCTCGGCAGAGCGCGAAATTGTATGAGCGAAGAATGCTGAGAAAGCTCTAATTAAGGAAAGGAGAAGGAAAATAGTTTGCATGTGTAAAAGATGTTTTTGCCAAGCCGTTTAGGACTCTCTCAGATTAAAGTTTTCTGTAGTGTTTCGGATTTTTTTTGGGTTTTTTTTGGTTTTTTTTTTTTTTGTTTTTTTTTTTGTTTTTTTGTCAGCTAGGACACACAATTTCTGCAAAGTAATGTGAAGTTTTATAGAAGTATTTGTCACCTGGTGATAAACACATTAACTAAAGGATTGTTAGGATGAATTACAGGGACTGCAAAAAAAACCCACTGTATGTCAAACTGGAGTTCAAAAACATTAAGGACCTGGGTATTCCATAGTAATGACTGTAGCCATCCAGCCCGTTGATTCTGCCTTGCTCCCTATTACTGTATAACTCGACAGTGGGTTGTGCAACGTTTCAGAGAGTCTGGTTTCTAGGTGGGTGGTTACTGTCTTGAACTTTAAACCTTCTCCCTTTCATTGCTGCTATAATTCATAAATCATTCAAGCCCCACCCCTGATAACGTAAGATGTATTGTCAGTGTTGCTGCAAACAGCTGCGATGCAGATATCAGTGACAACTTTATCTGAGTCAGAAGACATTGAAACAGGTCTTTTCTTTCTTCATTTTCTATCCTCCTGCTTCTAGTGGCCTCTGTGGCATCCACAGTCTTGGATGCTTACTTTTTCTGTGACACACCGGTGAAGATGCTCAGCTACAGGATCTAAATTTCCTGAGTTAATGGCCACTTTTCTTTATTTTCTTTTTTCTTAGTTTATTTTTTCTTAGCAATTGTGATCAGTTTCCCTATCAATCAAGCAGCAATGTAAAGTATGTAATATATGCAAATATATTGACCAGTTCTTCCCTTTCCTTCAATAGTTTTCCGAAATCTGTGTAGCTTAAATAGGACTTCATACTCTTCTTTGAAACCGGACAGATTGGGCTAGTGTTAACGTAGTGCATTATTGTCATTTGAACTTCTTCCACACCAAAAAGTGCTTTTTGCTCCCCACAGCTTCTATTCCACTGAATAAACTTTGGTAGACTTCTTGACAGACTTCTTTTTTTTTTTTTTTTTAATATGTAGGTGCAGATTTTGTGATGAGTTCTTATTAATTTCTATGAGAAACAGTGCAATCTATGCAGTGAGAAATAGAGCATAAGCAACTCTTTGTATTCTAGGATCATAAATGATGCAACTACTGTGAAGAGTCTTTAAATAATCACAGAGGGTTGAGTGTGGAAGGGGCACCTGGAGGTTGTCTGTCCCAACCCCCCATACTCAGGGCCACCAAGAGCAAATTGTCCAGGGCTGTGTCCAGATGCGTTTTCTTTAATATCCTTGGTTTAAAAGGTGTGAAAATCACCTATCCCATGACTCTACAGTCATTTTCTCAAGAAATAGGTACTAAAATACTTCTGTGATCCAAGTTACACCATGTCACCACTGGTTTTTAAATTTTTTTTTTTAAGATGGTGGGGAGCATGATATTTTAGGATTTAAGAAATTAGAGTCAGCTTTTAGAAGCTCATGATAAGCCCAATCAAATGTCTACAGTAAGACTCTATCCTGAGGAGTTAAACAATTAGGAAAATGGCAAGAGATGCAGGTGGCTATGATGCAGTGATAATTGGGGGAATAAAAGGCAGAAGGAGGAGAATGACCCATAGTAGGGGTGGCCCAGGATGATGAACCCAGCTGTAGCATTCAGAATATATTAGAAATTGTGTGGGTGTTTGGTTTTGTCAGAGGATAAGGAAGTTGCTGGTGCAGGCTAAGTGCAGAAGTCAAACAGGAAGACTGACAGTTTTGTGAGAAGAAATAGCAGAATTTAGATGTGGCCCTCCATTTTCTGAGAGGAAATGGGGATGTATCCACCAGATAGCATACTGGAAGAAAAATGAAATGTTTTTACTCTTTGTTTTCCCCATCAGGAGATGATGATGATGGTTTTGCCCTTTGCTATGCAGGGTTGATGCACTTAAACATGTAATGTTCTTTGTGGGACACTGCTCATACAGTATCTTAGCTAGCACTGGGGATTGAGCTCTCTATTTTACCTGTCAGGGAAGTGAAAAAATGGATGCTGGAATTAGTTTTATCTTGAGTTTTACCTTTACAATTAGCCTTGCACAGTGTTGGTGAAGTTTTGACTGCAAACATTTTATTTCCTTTCAAGTCAGACTTTATCCTCTGTGTTTTGAAATTCACTGTGAATAAATTGGTTTACTCACTGGTGTTACTGTAAAGCAATCTTGACCTGCGTGTAGCTTTCTGGCCTTTAGGTGTTTTCAAAGTGTCTTTTTCCAGAGGAGACAAGTAACAGAAAACCACCTGTATGCGAAGTCTTGCTGGCTTTAGAGAGCCAAAAGGTACAAGTAATAGAAAACCACTGGTATGTGAAGTCTTGCTGGCTTTTGAGAGCCAAGTGGGACAAAAGGAATATGAAGCATGTATTTAGTTTAGAACATAATACAAACCATTGCAAACCTAGAAAGAAAGGGCCTTTCTTTAAATATGCAAATTGCTTCTCAGTCTTCACATCACAGTAATATTACCCTTTAGGTCAGATGTAAATTGTTTTCCTAAACATCAGGCTTGTCCAGATGTAAAACTAATGTGATGTGACCTCTCACTACAAGTAAGATTAGTGGGGGGTCTCACTATCACTGAATATAAATTGAACTCCTCATGTAAGAATTCCGGTTTGGTTTTCTTTTGCTTTAATTTACTGTAATTATCCAAGAGCAGGCATAGTAATATGACACTGGTTTAGGTAAAGGTACTATTAGTGGGGGAGGAAAGAATAACTAGCAAGTTCTATCAGTTAAGAGCTGGAGCAAAGAGGAGCAGAGGTGTAGCAGTTTGCATAATGCTATAAGTGAGCTCCTGAAATCGGTGGTTTGGACGACAGGACATAGATTATATCTCAGTGTGGTGGCTTTATCTGTGACAGCATGTGCTACATTAATGAGTGGCCAAAAAGGTTTCTGAAGACATTCATTCAACAGTACAGTGATTATCAGGTAAGACAAATATGATATTGTTGTAATAATACTAATACTGAGGGGAGAGCTAGCACACAGAATATATCAGTATTCACCACCTCTTCTAATGATTTGTAATACTAATTTTAGGAAGTCTCGTTGTAAGTGTGACGTTTTGAGGTAATGCTTTGTTGCAAAAACATGTTTATCTTAAAAAAATTCTTTTTTCCTTGATGAAATCTTTGCTCTATGGCTTAAGAATCTGTGAAAGTCTCTTATGTCCAGCATTTGTGGCTACTAAGTCAGAGATTAATGATAATGTCTTTGGGTTTTCAGGTCAATCTATTAATTGACAATGAAGCGGAGAAGGATTACCTTTATGATGTGCTGCGGATGTACCACCAGTAAGGTCTAGTTTTATAGATGTTCGTGTAGAATTTTACTAATATTTTTAAATTTGAAAAATTTATATTCAGAATTTTAAGTAGTCTTTCTATATGCTACTAGGAATGTAGTTGTAATAAGAGGGTTTTGTCCCGTTTAATGAAATCTTTTGGTTTCACAGCATAACCTGCAGGCAAAGAAGGAGCATGTCTGTAATCACTTATACAGTTACTTTGGTTTTATGACTTGGCAGCTTTGTAAAAGCATTTGGTGGATTCATATTTGGGGGTATGTGTGGGGAAGCTCCTGCATGATAGAACTGTTCTTGGGAAACAGGAAGAGAGCATTAATAAAATTCCTTAACATTTCCAAATAATGCTTATTGGATTAGTATTATTAATGTCACATGCACAAAGGTTTTCACTGACATCACTTTTCAAAGAATTTTTGCTAACTTTTCAGATAACAATTTTGCAACTGTTTTTCAGAAAACTGGCAAAATTTAGTCTTGTAATCTGTTTGGCATGTTTAATGACTCTGGCTTATTACAAAGTGATGGTAAAAAATTGGTAAGGTGATAGGCCTATTACCAGTCCTTTTGCTGAACTGATTTCTACCACAGTTGCCTCAGACTTGTATCACTGAGAATGACACCAGCCTCTAAACCATTGTTTTTCAAAGAAGATGAGAATGTATTTTCCACTAATCATAGACAAGTGGCTCTGATAGACATTGTCTCCATTAATATCGTAATTAAAGCATCTCAGCTGAGTGAAATGTAGACGTTGCCACCTGATGTTTGCGCTGAGCTGGAGTTATGGGGGTATTCAGCTGCCTATCTGATTCAGTTTCACTCAGGTCTGTCTAATTGCTTTTCCATTCATAAAGACTGTTGTTTGGAAAGCCACTTGGTTCAGTAGATCTGAATTATTTAAAATGTTCTTGCAGTTACAAAATTAACAATGCATATGGCAACTTTTCTTCAATTTCTAAAACTGCGGTGTCTTGGGCAAGATTTTCAGTATCTCTGTGAACCTGTACTGATCACATATCACTTCCTGGGAATACATTGTGAAATATCCCAGGGCAAAAATATGTGCAGTTGCTGTTGGAGCTAACACTTAATGTCTGCTTCACTGTGAATAGCATTTCCAGAAGTATTTGACCTCTAATCCCATATAGGTATTTCTGATCCATATTTTCGCTGCCCATGCCTCAGAGAAGTTGCATGCCAGGAAATGTAAATTAAAAGAAAGGGAACAGCAAATAATACAGAGTAAGTTTAACTGGATATTTTATAGGAGTAGATCCAATGAACCTTAGCTGTTCCTCCACTCCTGCAGCTGTACAACAAAGTGTATTTTGGAACCTGTAACTATCTCCATGCTGACAGTTTCAAGGAGACCACTTTGCTTAGCTCTCATGAAAGAGATGTTTACAGCAGTTTAACTTCTGTAGGTTTTGTTAAGTAGTTGATCACCCTTCAAGTCTGATTTTGAACAAAAATTGAAACTTAAACAAAGTCTTTGCTCTAGCTGCTGAATATTGTGATGATTTTTTATTTCCTGGATTGAAGCAATTTTTCAGTCCTCTAAGTTCAGGAGAGGAAGGAGCTTGTAGCCTAGATTTATGTGCAAGGATTCCTAACTAGTAAGGAAAAACAATCTAGTTAGGCAAGTATGTCTAATCAGGACAGTTATTTTCAAACATTTCCATAAAATCTTGTGGGTACTCCAAAAATGAAATTGGAGATGTCATCTATAAACATGATGTGCATGTCCATAAAGGATGAAGTGAATATATAGAAGATGTCACATGTTTTGAAGCAAGTATTCTTTTTTTACAGAAGGTTTGCTTTCTCAGAGGCTATTTTGCTTTTGTCAAACCAGTATCTGCATAAATATCTTTTTTGGTAGCTTGAAAGAACACGCAAACATTGAAGCCACATACACAACAACTTATCAAACGAAGCTTTTTCCTGATGTGTTGATTACCTGTGCTTGTTTTGTCGCTGTGTTTTTGCAGGTCTATGAATCTCCCAGTGCTTGTGGGGGACCTAAAACTGGTGATTAATGAACCAAGCAGGTTGCCTCTGTTCGATGCTATCCGCCCACTCATCCCATTAAAACACCAGGTGGAATATGATCAGCTTACACCCAAACGCTCACGGTAAGAGAGTGCAGAACAGCAACAAAAAAAAAAAAGGCAGCTAACTTAAATACAAGCAGGAAATACTGAGTATCCAGGTAAATTCAGAGTAAAATAGTGTTCATTTTGTAGAGCTGGGCATAGTTATTTTGCTTTTGCTGTATTTCGTAGAAGTACAGATGCCTTAAATTGTTTGCCAAGTAGTTTAATCTAGTAAAAGCAGGGTTAAGGAGTCAAAAACAATCTTTCCTCATTTTTCCTGCATTTAATAATTAAAAAAAAACTCTCATAGCTCTAACCTTCTAAGAGCAGTTCAGTGATTGCAAATGTCTTTTCATATGAATAAACTTGATGGCTTTAGTTAACACACATCCATCCAAACTTCAGTCAACTTGCTTTTTTTAAATGCCTAAGTTGTATCAGAGAAAAATAATGTCTAACTTTCATGTGAAACGTTGTTGAGAGAAGGTGCTATGCAGCTGAACACTCAATTGTTTCCATTTTTGCAGAAAGCTGAAAGAGGTGAGATTGGATCGTTTGAATCCTGAAGGCCTTGGATTAAGTGTAAGAGGTGGAGTGGAATTCAGCTGTGGCCTCTTCATCTCCCAGTTAGTTAAAGGAGGACAGGCAGACAATGCTGGACTTCAGGTAAGAAAATTATATTCATGTACTGTTAGGTGCTGAGGGTTGTTCTTCAACATTTAGAAATTGCTTTTGCTAAGGTGCTCTTTGTCTCTTCTAGTAGAATTCCTAAGATATGTCAATGCTGTGGTAAATACTGTTATACCAGTTGTGAATCAAGTAATTAAAACTGTTCATTTTGTTGTTTTTAGTGATATGTAAACCTTTTTTTTTTCTTGTTTGGGATATGCTAATTTTTGAAGGTTAAAGATTTTTCTGGAATGTTTATACTTCATGAGTAGCAGCGGTTATATGTAAGCAGATGGAAATAAAGATCTCTAGATCTTCTAGTAGAAGAGTGTTTTAAGTTGCCAAGTTCTGATTAAATGTAGAACAGATCATATAAATACTGAAAGTGTTAATTCCACCTTGCACTGATATAATATGTGCAATTAAATGCTTACTTGAACTTCATGTATAAATTGTGGGGGGTTTGCTTTATGCAATGGAAGAAAGAACGTATTTTTAACTATTCCTAATGTTCTCTGTACTGCATAGAATTGCACTTCCTGTATTGAATTTTAGATACATGAACTTGCCAATAAGGTTGGCAAAAATAATTATGTAGAAATACTGCAATACTTGTGCAATTTGCATTAATGAAGTTTTGGGTGTTTGGTTTCTTTTTGGATGTGGTGTTGTGGCATGTGCTTAGTGAGAAGTGAAGTGAGAAATTGCTGTGGCAAATGTCTGCATCTTTCTTTCAGACTTTGAATCTGATAAGGTGTATTAAAGGTCTGAGTTTCTGAGTGGAAAGGCTAATATGCCTTTCTACTTTTAATTTGTCAAGCCTGAATATTTGCTGAAAGTATTGATGGCTAAGGATTATGTTTAATACTAGTTCAAAATACGTTAGACTGGCAAGATTCATTGCAGTGTTTAATTAGGCTAGCATGTTTTGTAGGTATGCTTCAGTATCATCCCACAACTCTCTCAGATTAAAACCTTCTCAGAGTTTGCACTACGAAAGTTCATGTACCTCATCTTCTACATTACACAGCAAGAATGGGAAGTGTACACAAGGGAGTTGCTCCTGGGCTGTGGTTAGCTCTGTGGAGAGATTCCATCTGCTTCCTTCCTCCACTGCTAGAAACTTGAGAAAAAGACCAAGACCAGTCACTTATATGGCTTTTGTAACATCTGGAAAATACTGGAAAGCACTAATGATGCTGATCAATAAAGAGCTTAAACTGGCATGCTAGTACATAGATCTTAATGCGCTGTTGCAGCTCTGCTTGTTTCAGACTAACATTTTCACATGATCATTGGATAAGGAGTTACATTCAGCTGTTGTGCTCCTATAAGGATGCCAGTTTTCCTAGTTTCTCAGTAGACAAAAAGGCCCCACGGCTTTCTGTGACTGAGGTCATCGTGGTACATGTTGGTGTCAGTGAGTGGGATTGTGAAGGATCTTTGGGCTGGAGTGTGCAAACTTTATTGCAACTCAGAACACGGTTAGTGTTTAGCAGGCAGAGTAGGTACAGTAAGGGGGAAGTATGTTTGATTGTGATTTTGTTAGGGTTAGATTTTATGAATTAATATGGGCAGAAGGTGCTTTGCAGCTCCTGTGACTGCCTGGCTTCTGTTTTTTGATAGGTGGTGTTAAAGCTCAGCCTAAAGTGCCTGAATAATAGGTGGCACTAGGCACTTTTTGAACCTCACTGAATAACAAGACCTGACAGGCAGCCCATTGTTCTAAATTGCTGTCTCACAGTAAAGCCAACTGCTTCTGAAATTTCACCCACCTGCTTTATTTAACAAAATCTCTACGCATTTTCTATCCCAAAAATGCTGTCTGAGAAAGGTATAATGATTTTCTATTGTACATCAGTTTTACATCCTGCTGCTTTTAAAATTTCCAGTCCAGATTGCATGATTTCTCCTTGAAGTACTTTCCAAGTCACATTAAAATGACCAAATAATAATGAAGGTTCTCTGTGGCACTTGTAGTTTTGACCCTTTTTTGACTACAGTTTCTCTAAAAGGCACAAGTGTTTTGTCCTTCCATTAAGAAATGGACTCCATCTTCCCCACCTCCCCCCCCACTGCTTTTTGATACTTGTGTGTGAGGATCCTGCTGAATACAAAGCGATTGGTGTGAATGATGAAAGTGGAAGAAGTACACAAAATGGGAAATTTGAAACAGTTGATGTTATTATATGAACCCCTTCAATTTCCTAGAAGCACTAAATATTATATTTCTCATGTTAAAAGTTACAAATAATAGGCATTTTACTTGAGAAAAGTTAGGTTTGCATCTTTTTTCTAAAAAGTCTGTCATCTCCCTGTTCGATAGGGAAAGGGGAAACTGTGATATAATACCAAAATAATTGTTACTGTTCTACTCTACTCAGTCCCACAGACTTTTATCTCTACAGCTCTGATTCATTAGGTTGGTATGCAGTGATACCAGTACAAAAGTAACAAAATACATGAAAACAGCTATTAATTACCCCAGTATGAGACACCTTTATTCAGGAAAAGCTGTTCAAGTATCCTAAAGAGAAGCAGTTTGCTGTATGCCTATACATCTCCTGTAGGTCAACCTAGATTGGGTTATTTGTAAAGCCCCCTCAGTCATTGTCTATCAGCAATATAAATGTTGTTAGGTTGAGTAAAGAGCATTGAGTTTCAGAAATTAGATGACAGTCTAGTTAAGAGGATTGTTGAAAATATCTGTACAGGAAAAGCTCATTCCCTTACTGGAGGGAAAAATAAAATGCTCTTGCGTGCATTTATAATTTTCTAAGTGCCTCTTGGGGAGATGAGAACAGATTTGACTCAGTGAATGCTGACATCCTCAGAACAACATGAGTTCTGCTGAAAAGAAGCCCCATGATGGCACTGCCATTTGCAGCCCTAAAACTGGGGGCTTCTGTGCATTAAGGCTTTGGAGTCAGTAACAGAATGATAGGTGACCCCTTTAAAGGGTTGGGTTTGTGCAAACCCAGGCTCCATGGTCTGTTACAGCCTGCATGATGTGGAAGATGTGAGTAAAGGGAGTATCTTGAACAAAACAAAACTCAAACAAACCCCCCCACCACCATCACATATGTAAAATCAACAGAAAAGGGATTGGGTGGATGGATGTGGTTTTGAATCTTTGGAACAAGTTGGTTAAATGAGTGACAGCAGGAGCTATCAGGGGTGTAATTCTAAACTGCAGACCCCATGTGCTTTTCTTGTCTGATTCTGTAGTTTTACCACAGGTTGTATGTTCAAAATCCTTCATTACTGACCTATTTCTGCTCTTATTAAAGATTATTTAAAAAATCCAACTGGCATGAACAAAAACTGTCAGGCTCTTAGGAGTGCAGGCTGTTGCCCTGGATGAGATTTTTTTGGATGCCCAGCAGAGGGAGCGGATGTCCCACTGGTCAGAGGCTAGGGACCACAGTCCTGTTTTGCCTCTGCGGGTGTGTCCCGTTCTGCAGGACAGTTTTCTTGGCTTTTGTAGCCTTCTCATGCTGTGCTGTGTCAGACAGAAATGTTCCGCTTCAGTGAAAAGGGTGGCACAGGAGCTGGTAGAGTGGACATGTTGTTAATGTTTTGTGTAGTATTGCAGAGCATGAGACACTTCCCAGAAGAACTAGAAAAGCTTGTGAAAGAAATAAACAAGATACATTGCTGGGGTTTGGGGGGTTTTGTTTGTGTTTGTTTTTTGTTTTGTTTTTTTTTTTTCAATTGGACAGATCACAGTAGGAAGATTCAGTGGTCATTAGTGCATAAGAAAAAAGGCAGAAGGTGACAGCATGCCCAATGTCCTGTCACCCAGTGTTGTGTCTCTGTGTGTGTTACAGCCTCTAGAACACAGGCTATATTGAGGAATTCCTACTTCCAGTTCCACTCACTCCTCTCATATAAAATGAAAGCACAGAGCCTCTCAACAAAGTAATTGTAGGTTTGTTTTTTTTATAACGAGCATGATAACGCATTCCACCCAAATTCAAATTCTGTTCAATAAAAATAGTTGCTTTAGCTTTGCTGAAACGGGAAATCAGCTTCACGCAGATACCAGCATGGAAAACTTAAGCCTAAAGTGATATTTGGGAGCTTGACACTTGAGTCTTTAAATGCAACATTTGAAGTAATCATAACTAGGGGTAATGCTGCTGTGAAACCAGACACATTTGTGAGGACGCACACAAAGTTTCATCAAGTAAGAAAAAAATCCCTTGCTGCTGATGTTAATGAGAAAAGTGTCATCAAATACATTTTACATAACAAATATTCACAGTACTTCAGAGGAAATGCTACTGGAGAGAAGTAAAGCCAAAGTATTTGGCTTTGTCCTTGTGGAGATCAGAGGTATAAGATGATACTGTTGATGTTTTTTTTTAAGGTAATTTCCTGGTAATCATTTGTATATCTTATTGTGCAATGGGTGGATCTGTTTTGATAATGGAAGAAATCAAGAACTAATTTTCATACAGCCATGTCACATGGTTCATGTCAAGTACAAGTCTTTGCTTGTGGTGCTTTAGCCAGGACCTGGCATTTTTCAGTGTAATCGTGAGCAGATAATAAGGCACTGCCCTAAATGAAGTGGGCAGTGTATTAAATCACTGATTCCTTTTCAGCCTGCCTGGATAAGAGGATCATTAGGCAGAGTTCACAGAAATTTGGAAATTTCTACTCCAGTCATCATAGCATATCAAATTTGGATTTATATTAGAGGAAGGGAAACTTTTTGATTGTATTCTGATAAATAAGATTTGACATTTTATAGTGGCGGCTGAAATCACTCTGTCTGCTCTACGCTAGTAAATTGAACATTGCCAGGGATTGTCCTTGGGGTGCTGCCATTGGATTACATAGTCCCCAAAAAAAGACAAAGGGGTAAAGTCCATTAAAATAATGCATTTTCTGAATCCAGAATCAGGCAAGATAAAAAGACCAAGTTTAGTTTTTATGCATCAAAAATAGTTAAGAATGTATTTCAGAAAACATATGGTAAAAGCAAACTTTAAAAGCATAATACTTATGCTGAAGTATAAAAGAAGAAAACAATTCCAAAGTTATTTGAATTAAAACACAGGGTCTTCTGTTTAAGGTGATCTGTGGAGTACAAATATGATCTATAGTAGAAAGTATTTATAAAATTGTTATTTGGCCATTAATTTGCTCTTTTGGTGTTTGGTATTAATTTAAAACAAATACAGGTAAGTCTGATCTGGACATTACCTGTAATTCAGAAAGTATTCACGAATATCTAACCTTTGCATCAAATTACTGCCAGATTGTATCTGATTCTAAAAACGTTTTAAAATGTTAACTCACAATTATTTTTTCTTCTCCCTTCCATTTGTGAGGTTGGAGATGAGATAGTGCGCATCAATGGATATTCCATTTCGTCATGCACACATGAAGAAGTCATAAACCTCATTCGTACAAAGAAAATCGTGTCCATAAAAGTTAGGTGTAAGTAACACAAAAAATCACCTCTATCACAAAGATTGCTATTGATAGATTGCTGGTGGTCTGTAGAAACTTAACAAAAAAAATTTTTTTTTTTCAGATATTGGCATGATACCTGTGAAAAGGTAATGGCTTTTCATTTGAAAACAAGTTAGATTATTCATTTTCACACAGCCTCTTTTATCAAAAGAGTCAGTTTTTAATTATGAAAATGTGTGAATGCTGATTAAAATGTCTCATCCTTTTTAATGAACAGGCAGATGTCTTGCTTGACGAATCTGATTTTATACCGGTTGCCTACTTAAATGAACCAATTTCTGTTTCCTCATTTGTCATGAGCATCTCCTCAAAATTTAATTATCAATGCACCTAGTTTGATGGAGGGCTCCACTATTTCTCTGTGTATGTAGCATTTGATGATGGCCTAAGAGTTTAGAAAAATTTTAAATTGTTTTTCTCTTCCAATGTTTGTTGAAAAGCTGAATCTTTAAGCAGAATGTTTGAGAAATGTTAATGACAGGAGGTGTTGTTCTGCATAGATATTTGCGTAAGATGTTCGAGTGGTTATGGTTAGTTCTACAGTCTCTCTTAGAGTCTCCTAAAATGGTTTCACTTGAGAGGGCTTTATCAATTTTATATTCAACCCTTAGTAGCCCAAATAATTGTACACTTGTTTGATGTTCTGCTTAAATTCCTGGAAAATAAACCAGATGTGAATGGTATCCAGAGAAAGTTGTGGATGCAGAATAGAAGGCCGCATTCCAAAGTAGCTGCTGGAATACACTGACATTTATTTTGTCCTATTATTTTAAATTATCTTTTTCCTTTCAGCTCAGCAGATGAACCCCTTAAATGGCAATATGTGGATCAATTTGTGTCAGACTCTGGGGTAAGAGGTCAATATTTTGTTAAATGTCTTCTGGGGAATCTGTAATGGCTCTGAAACACTTTCTCCTCTGACCTTTTTAGAGAAGCTATTGTATGCATTACTATAATGCAGTATCTTGTTGAAAGTATTCTGTGAGAAACATCTTTTGTGATATGAAATGATGGTAGAGCTATTAGGTAAGGAAAGGGCAGGACACAAATGAAATTACTTTTGCTCATTAATTGGTACTTCATTTTGCTTGAGCTTATTAACTTCCCAGGCTGTAGTTCTACTGCATAAACCTTTATCAGATTATTTGGCCTATTTTAGGCATAGTAGTGGAGGAATTACAACTTTGAATGCAAGTCACTTCTAAGGGTTGCAGAAGTGAAAAGAAATACCACAATTACTGTTCTTTTGCTTTCAGGAAGAAAGACTTAGTTAAATAGTGAGCCTTATCATGTATTTCTCCAGCCCTTTTGTCAGGGAACATCTAAATGATTATTTTGGCATATCACTTTCCTCTAATTTTCCTTCAACCTTTTCTGAAGACAAAGTTTGACTATTGAAATAATCTTCTCCGAATAGGTAAGTTCAGTCTTTCACTTCAGCCATGCAGCTCCACTGAAATAACCCTACTTCACACTCATTTCCAGCAGGATAGGACCTTGGAGCCTTGAA
Source organism: Coloeus monedula (assembly GCF_965178545.1). Lineage (NCBI taxonomy): Eukaryota > Metazoa > Chordata > Aves > Passeriformes > Corvidae > Coloeus > Coloeus monedula. The sequence continues at coordinate 14,896,254 of NC_138786.1, read as the reverse complement.
TAGGACCTTGAATAGGACCTTGAATCTTATCTTGATGCTGGCTGGTATTCATCCTGGCTACATGAAATTTTATAGTTGTCTTGATACGAATTCAAGACAGAATTAACATCTGCAGCATTGTTTCTTCCCTCTGCAGGAAGGAAAGGGCAGTGTTGCTGGGCTTGCTTCTTCTGGAGGGAGAGACAATAAAGAGAAGAAAGTCTTCATTAGCTTGATTGGTACAAAAGGCATGGGATGCAGGTGGGTCACATTTTTTATTTAATGTCACTGTTTTTCAAATGAGACACTCAAGGCAGTTATTTCCATCCTCCTTTGATAAGATGTCAGGAAAATAAAGATCCATGCTGGATCAGGAAGGCAAACTGCAACAGCAGAATATCTGTGGCACATACTACATAGTTTTAGGCAAAGTATAAGTACCTGTGTTAAAAGTTCAGTTATAAAGGAAAAATCTTCTAAATTTAAGAATAAGAGCAGACTGAAAGTGCCTTAGTACAAGTTCCGATGGAATTGGATCTTTTAAATGCTTTTACATTTTTAAATACTTAAAAATTCTGCTCAGTGATGTGGCAAATTCCAGCACTATCCACTGTCAGGTTCACTCCCTGCCCCTAGAGTGCTTTCTCTGACCCTTTTCAGAACTAAACCACCATCCAGTTCCTAAAATTAATGTTGAATTTGGAAGAGATTTTAGAATAATGATTCTGGGATTCTTGGACTCCTGTCCTTGCAATACTTACAGAGGTTTTGGAGTAGAAGGGATGTTGTAGGATTTCTTCTATAGAAGTATAGAGTTGAAATTATTAGGATTTTTCTCTCCTGTAATCTGGAGGATGTAAAGATTTTTTTTTAATTATTTTACAAACCTGGAGGAGTGGCTCAGCATGACTAAAAGTTGTTTTTGTGTTTGGGCCCAGCTTAGATGGCAGCTTAAAGTTCCTGAGCTAGATGTTGGCCTCTGGATGAAACATCCTTTTTGCTTCTATCAAATAATCCTAAGAAAATAACACTGTTTTATACATACAGTATCTTGAAGTTCAGTGAACAATTGGTAATTCTTCGTTGTGTTACTTTCTTGCTTTTGAATCTCATTAGTCCTGGTCCTTTAGACAGTGTAGGTCAGCATACATATGAGTTTCAGCATATAAGGTGAAATACAGAAGTGCCGGCGTTTTCATCGACAAATGGGATGGGGAGCCTGGACAGGCATTCCAGGAGCCTCATATTATTTTATTCCATTATCAGTCTCACATACAGAGTTGAGACAGAGATGGCACAAAGCTCACACTGTCCCAGACATCCAAAGACTTCCTGGTTACAGAGCATTCTTAAAAGCTTCTTAGCCAATTAGCGTGCTTCTCAAAGTTACAGACAACTGTTTTAACTAATCTACAGCAGCACACATACATCTGTTGTACACAATACTCGGTTGTTATACCTTATATAAGAACAAACAATATTCCATTATTAAGCTTAAACTTACCTATCTTGCTAAGCATATTTTTTGCAACTTCTAAACCTATCTCAGCCAAACCTAAAAACCGTAACCATTGTTTTAATGTCCTTGCTTGTTATATAATTTTATCTTCAAGTTTTTGCAGCCAAAGGTGATCCCTAGACTCTTCTGCTTTATTCCTGAAACCTGCTTTTTTCTCACACCTAAAGCTTTTCCACCTTTTGTGTTTCCCCACACAGAAGCTTGAATATTTTTATTTTCACTTTTTCTTTAAAACCAGTTTTGTGGTGTATAGAAAAATAGGATGATACACCCTGTGTACTGGCAAGTTTTGGTGTTTGTTTCAGAGTTGGCTAATATCATAAATATTCTTTAATCAAAAACAAGTTACAGCTGTATTACACTGTATCATTCCATGAATTTTATTCCATAAATATTATTCTATTAATGTCTGGAGGTTTTTTACATTTCCAGTATTTCCAGTGGTCCAACACAAAAACCAGGCATTTTTATCAGCAATGTTAAGCCGGGCTCTCTTTCAGCAGAGGTGGGCTTAGAGGTAAGTTTGCCACCTCCAAGGTAGGTACCACAAGGAATTCTTGGTTTGTGTTCACAGCTTCTAGGATTCTGAATCTCTCTAAAGCACTAGCTGTGTTGGTATTATTGTTTGGTGGGGGGTTCTTTCCCATGGGAAAGAAATACCTTATGGTTACATTTTAAATTAAGGTAGTTTCCTAAAATTTTAAGAACATGATTGACCTGGATCAGATCAATATTCTTTCAAGCTCAGGATTTGATCCCAGGCAGTGGCAATAGGAGATCCAAGTGTAGGAGGATGTGCAAGCCTGGCCAGTTTCCAGTCTGTTTCCCTTGCCCTCTGCTGGTACCTGTGATCATTGTATGAAGGATGTTAGAGAGCACCTCTCTTTCTGTTTTCACTTAATATATGTACTAACTTAGCATCTGTACTAAAATTTGCATTAATTTCTTTAGGTTGGTGACCAGATTGTTGAGGTGAATGGTGTGGACTTCTCTAATGTGGATCATAAAGAGGTAAAGTCAAGTCCTCTTAATTCTCTGAAGTTGTAGTTGACAGTTTACTTAATATCTGTCCTTTTTCCCTGTGCACAAAAAGTATGTTTTGATACTGGGCTACTGACTCAAGGGGTTGTGTACCAAACATGGGAATTTGAAGATTTGCATACCTACCACCCGATTTAGTTGTGGAAATTCCAGCCTGGGCAACCAGCATTTTTCATCCAATATATACTGGCCTTTTATCACTTCATTCATATTGATTTTTGTTTTGTTTTAATTTGCAGGCTGTCAGAGTGCTCAAGAGTAGTCGTACTTTGACTATCTCTGTGGTAGCAGGCGCTGTAAGTAGTGTATTTTTAAAAGCAGAACATTTGTGAAAATTACTCTGTGGGCAAATAAATGATAAAAATAAATGGTTAAAAACAAAAGCTGTGTTTCTTTATAAGATCTATACCTCTGTCAAACCAGGGCAGTTTTGAGTGGCTTTTGCTTATCTCATACTACACAAAGTATTCTCAAAACAGTTTCATAATTGTGGGCCAATGCAAAACCGTTCCCTTGACAAGGAATGGAAATTAACTTTATCCTAATGGTTCCTCATGTTTGAGAGCTTCTGTTCTAACAGATATCTCCTGAAACATGGAAGTTGGATTGGGGACAAATAATTTTTAATCCTGACTAGCTGATGCCTAAGTCTTATTCCAAATTAGTTCCTTTTGTAACTGTTTATCTGATCTCATTAGCGTATTGACACATTGAAAATTGCTCAGTTTTTCATTCCCACTGTTCTGTTCAGCAGAACTATAAGCCTTTGGGGCCTAATCTAAAACCAGATGAAATTAATTAAATCTTCCCTCTGACTTCAGTGTGACTTTCAATAAATTTTTTAATGTTTTTACTGCTTTAATCCTTCTTATAGCAAAGTGTGCAGTTATATACAAGAGGATAATCAAGTTCCATAGACTAATAAAAGACTGTTTTTTAATTGCCTTGTAACTGACTTAAATAGGGGGAAAAAAAAGATTTAATAAGTCACTTCAGCTACTTCCTAAGGGCATATGTGTACTGTGTAGCTACGTTAAGGAATTAATGGTTTATTTGATCTACTCTTATAGTAACAAAAGATGAAGCTGTCCAAAGGCACTGTAGACATTGTTTTAACAAAAGCTCTGGGCTAGTTGATTAAGCTCCAGGAATTCAACATCCTGAGGACTTAGTTTCAACTCCCAGTTATGTTAACAACTGTTAAAAATATGAGATCTACCTCAGCATGCATCACTGGGGTGGTATCCTTAAAATGGCAAATTGTTGCTATGGAACTCTTCTGTTCCTCACTCTTTCACCTTGCATGTCTCTCCTCAGTACACGTCTTTGTCTGGAGAACAGATAGCAAAAGGAAACAGTTTCCCTACTATGATGCAAAGGCATTCTTCAGTGCCTGGTTTTGTTCAAGATGTCTACTTTGTGCTTTAGAGACAGGAAAAATCCTACCTTCCTAATTAACATGGGATTTTAATTTCAGAAATGAAAATTAGATTAATGTTATTAAAGGGTTCTGCCTATAGCACAATGGAAATATCTTTCTTGAACGGAAAATAGTGCTGGTGTCTTAATTGTAAAGCAAATGAAACAGGGACAAAACCAACTGAAATACATAAACTATACAGTGTATGGGGGATGTACATTCCCTGTATTTGGGTTCCCTGAATGATGACACATTTCTGCAGCAACCAGGGATTAAAACACAGTAACTGTGTAGTTGTCTTCAAACTGGGAGTCATTCACTGTTCTGTTCTCTGGCATTTCATTGCTCAGTGAGATTTCAAGAAAGTATAATGTGAAGTTTTTTCTGGGTGCACACTGAGCATGTATTTGGCATGACCCTTACAGTGCTGTTGCTGACTTCAGTAGTTGCAATCTCTTCTGAGGTGTTTAGCACATAATAACTTAGAGGCTGGAAGTAGAATAGCTCCTTGGAGTAAGCGGTCAGATCTTTGAGGATCTTTGTGTTCCTCCGGAAGAGCGATGTAAGGAAATGGCAGATGTGCTACTGTGTAGCTGGGTTTTAATTATTTCCTAGAAGAATTGCATTCATGAGATATTTTCATGACTGATTTGGCTTGTGGTTTTGATTGCAGGGAAAGGAGCTGTTCATGACTGAAGAAGAGAGGCAAAGAGAAGCATATCTCCGTGAGCAGGAACGCCAGGAGTTAATGCATCAGAAGCGGCTTGCGCTGGAGACCAACAAAATCATCAAAGAGCAGCAAGAGAAAGAGAGATTGTAAGAGCTCTCTACAGGACAGTCTGAAAAATTTAGCTTGGATTTGGAGAGGGCACAGAAGACAGGAGCACATGATTATTTCTGTGATGCTTCTCACAGAAGTGAGAAGATTCTGAACTTAGAGAACTTTGTTTTGCTGTTGCAGAGTCTCTGTTCATAAAATGTTTATCCTGTGTAGCTCTTGATGTTCTGAGCTTTCAGAGCTGATATCGTTCAAAGCCATGCTGAGTAGAAGGGTCATTCTGCTCCCTGACTGTCGTACCCCAGTGATTCACTGTGATACTCATTATTTTCCTGATGCTATCCACTCATGTTTTATTTTTAGCAAGACAGTTAGAAATTTTATACTCATAAAAAACCACACTATAGACCTGTCTCAGAAGGAGGTATTGACTTAGAGAATTAAGTAGGTGATAATGCTCTTATTATGCAGGTGGTCAGGAATGTCCTCAGGGTTCCTATGAAACCATACTGAAACCTTGGTATCTTAGTGATGACTTTTAAAAAGGAGTGTTTTCCCCCAATACATATATATTTACTGTCTATGTCTTTTACTAAATGCTGACACACTTTGTTCTGGTTCTTACTCAGAAAATACTATTTTTATCATGGTGTCCTAATTCCTCTTATTATAGAAGAAAGCTGGAGATTTCCCAGAAGGCTGCAGAGGAGGAAGAGAGATACCGCAGAGAAATAGAGCAGTGAGTAAAAACCTTACACAGGCAGTGTGCCACCTGGAAAAGGGTGCTTGTGTGTTAGGTCTGGCTGGAAACCTTCTGCATGTTCCTTTCAAATAAAATTGTGTAGTATTTCCATTTAGCTAAATGTAGGATCCAATACAGATCAGTAAGTACACGACTGTTAGAGAATAGGAAACTGTTCTGAAAATCAGCACCTTGAAAACATGAGGCTTATGGCAATAATAAATTCAATGTAAAGTTGAAGTAGAGCACTTATTTTAAAAATGTTATTAATATATAGAGAAACTTAAGATTAAGGAAGTTCTGTGTCTTGGAACTTGCTTACTCTGTTGTCACTGAAACACTACATTTAATTGTAACAGGAAAAAAATAGTACTTTTAAGAAACAGATCAGTACTATATTTGTAACTTAAGCATTCTTTTACATTTGGAAGTTTGAAATTAATCAGTTGTTACCACAATAATTAACTTCCCTTCTAAATGATGCAGGGAAATTGCATGAAAATGCAAGTAGCACAGTAATACCTGTTTTGATTCAGCCCTTTAGGGCTAAGATTGACCCTCAAGTCTTCAGCTTTACCCCTTAGACATATTGAAGGGGTTTTAATTCTTATAAGTTCCTTCTCATGTACCTGTATTAGCTAAAATTTTCTGATAGAAAAAGTGCAGGGATTTCTGAATTTCCAAGGTGCAAAAAGAAATATATTCTCCAGCTGTCACAAGAGAAAAATCTTCTGACAGTCCTGCTGTGGGCTCTACTGCAGCACACGGATGAATTCTTGTGCGTTTCCCTTTCCTGATACCAGGGAATTGGTGACATCCTGTTCTTTATTGAGGCCTTCTACAGAAGTTCCTGCAATAGCCAAAAGCTGCTATAAAAGCAGGCCATCACATGTGAAGGATGATTCTGTTCTCCCAGTCTAGATTGCCTGTCTGTTATAATGGATGTTGGGTGTCTGCCGTGTTCTTCTGCACTAAGAGCATCTTCACTCACTCAGGGAGGGCTTTCATGCCTTGAGGGCTGCTCAGTGTAAGGTCTAACACAGCTTTATACTTCCTTGTATAATTTTCAAGTGTCGCTCAAGCACTTTTAAGCTTTTCAATATCACAATCCAAACAGTTAAGTCAGTGTCAATCTCCTGGGTGAGGAGGAGGGAGAATGGTACTAGAGGGAAAAAGATGAAATTAAAAGCTGAGATTTCATGAGCAATTGTGACAAGCTAAAATACATTGTTTTTCTGTATTAATAGTTTGTAAGGATCATGCCTTACCTTCCTTTAAAAATCCTTTCTGCAGGAATTCATTGTGTAAAGTCACTGTGCCCTGTTTTGGTATCTTAGATTTGAAAACATTTCAAATGTGCCTGAATGGCAGAGGTCCCTAACTCTGTGTACTGCAAGTTGCATTGTAACACCATCTTTTTTTAATTAAAATGAAATGAAACAACATTCTGTCCGTTGTTCCCTGACAATGCCTCTAAATTTAAATAGTGAGCTCAGCTGCAGATTTAAGAGTGTTTTGACTCCATGTGAATATTTTTTCAATTTGTTTTAGCTAATTTAGAGATGCAAGAGATAATCCAAGTATAAATAGCATAATATATATCTAAGACCTGGTAAATTTTGGCACCACATTATCCTTTCAAGGCCAGCTATAGTCAAGAATAGATCTTGGATCACTTAAGGCTACATATATGGAGCTACATGTTATTAGGTTATTCAGCATCTCTGCTGTGACCTTCTTGGTGCTTGCTGTTTTTTGGTTTGAAATGTCATTTTTTCTGATCATCATGCCATTCTAGGTACCTCCTTGGTACATTACTTGTTTTGCATGCTCTTTTCCTGAAGTGTGACGCTCTCTGCACCATCCCCATCCTCTATCTCTACTTATCTATTCCCCTCTCATCTCTTTTATTCTTTTTTTTCCCCCTTTTTCCCTAGAATAAGAAATGTCTATTTCTTATTGGTTCATGCTTCAGCAGTATTTAATTCTTTTTGGGAAGAGTCACTTTTTATGGCAACCTAGGACTATGTGTTTAGGAAGCAATCATCAAAATAGATTTAAGATATAGAAGGAAGACACACACCTTTTAGGTATAATTTTCCATTGTGACATCTGATTTGGGTGTATGGTAGATGTTCTGTCCCTCAGTGTTTTAGTTAAAACTGACTTTTTCTAACAGGTAATTCCAGTTGTAAAAATGAAAAATTACTAGGTGAGAGATGGATTTTTTTCCTTCATGTAAGGTGACAGTACGGTAGTGTATCATTCATGGCTTAGCATCTGTGCACGTGTTTATATAACTGGCCTTATAAGTCTCAAACAAGAATATCTTACTCAGTTACACTTTATTTTTCAAATTATCTTAGTAGCTTAGTAAATGAAACAGATTGATTAAAGGAATTTGGTTATGAGGAAGGAGCAGTTTATTATGCCTTATATTAAAGAGAAAAAACAAATACGCTGAAAAATTATGATGATAATGAATATATACTGATGCTGTTGTTTTTGCACTCTGAATGTGTAACTGCATTTGCTTCTTCTAGGATAACAGCAGAGGAAGAGAAATTTAAAAAGGAGTGGGAAGAAGACTGGGGTCCTAAAGAACCACCGAAGTCTCTAAAAACTGTAACTGCAGACGTGCACTCTGCCCCTCGTTCCAAACACAAAAGTAAGTAATTGATTTCAGCCTGCCTCCTTGTGTTTGTGTCAGACACGTCTGAGCTGTATGGAATATATCACCAGTTTGTCTCCAAGCCAAGCTAGCTATGAATGGTTATTTTCAGAAGGCTGGAAGCATACCATTAATTTAATAGCTCCTGTTTAACAGGTACCTATCTTGCAAAATCTAGATCCACTCAAATAGTCATGGTTTTTAACAAGCAGCAGCAGCAGAAAAAGCAAAAAAGAATGAAGCTTGCTAAGAAATTTTCTGAAGCATCAGCCTCTTTATCTTGGGGGTTTGGTGCATTGTTTTCCATGTTGTTTTTGTTCAGTGTTTGCCTGACAATCTTTTCAAAGTTTGGGTTGGAAGGGATGTTAAAGATCACCTTGTTCCAATTCCCTGCCATGGGTGGGGACACCTTCCACTAAACCAGGTTGTTCAGAGCCCCATCCAGAACAGGCCTTGAATACTTCCAGGGATGGGACATCCACCACCTACCCTGGGCAACCTGTTCCAGTGCCTCACAGTAAAGAATTTCTTCTTAGTATCTAATCTAAATCTATCCTCTTTTAGTTTCAAGCCATTCCCCCTTGTCCTGTCACTATATGCCCTTTTAAAAAGTTCCTTTTCAGTTTTCTGGTAGCCCCTTTTGGGTACTGGAAGGCTGCTCTAAGGTCTCCCCACAGCCTTCTCTTCTCCAGGCTGAACAGCCCAACTCCCTCAGCCTTTCCTCATAGGAGAAGTGCTCCAGCCCTCTGATCATCTTCATGGCCGTCTGCTGGACCCATTCCAGCAGGTCCACATCCATCTTATTTTGGGAGCCCCAGAGCTGGATGCAGCACTCCAGGTGGGGTCTCATTGAAGTGGAGTAGAGGGGCAGAATTCCCTGCCCTGCTGCCCACACTGCTCTTGATGCAGCCTAGGATGCTGCTGGCTTTCTGACTTACAGGTCTGGAGGGAATCAAGAGAGTTGGAGCTTAGTTGGCAGTTAAGAAGCTAAATTGGAATCTACAAATTGTATGTGGAGAATGTACTAAAATTGTATTGTACAGAGAAAAACGTGGAAAGTGCTTGTTGCATAATTTATAGGAGATCTGGGCCGATTCCTAACCCGATGTTATTTTATTACATTATTTTGTGTGTGACTTTGGGAAAGTCTGCTGATGGTTCCATTACAGGAAAAGCCACCAAGCTCTGCAGGCTTCTCTTCATCACAGAGCAGACTAATTGTCCACATGTAGATTCTAACTGCTCTTCAGGGCTGGAGGAGGTTGGAGACTGATTTAATAGGGCCATTTTTTCTTTCTAAGAATTTTGTAGAAAAAGCATCCCATCACTAACTACATTTTTTTATTTCACGGAGACTTCTAGTCACACACTGCTGATCTCTCTTCATTTCATGGGAACCTCCATTTAGACTGTCACTTCTATCTCCTCACTCCTTTCCTCCTTTGTTTCTCTAGAAGACTTAAAGGGAGTTGCACATGACCAACTTGAAACAGATGACATGGATGAAGTGAACATGAAGCAGGACAAACAGGTTTGCCACTCAGCCCGAACTTCCTATCCTGGTTCAGATTCTTCCTGTGTCTCACCTCCTCCTGACAGTCAGTCTTGACATTGAACTGACCATTTGGGTTTCCTAGGGCAATATTTGTGGTCCTTTGGTAAATGATGAAAGGTTTTGACACCGCTGCTGTCATTGCATTCTAAAGGTACCTTGATAGGAAATCTAACAATCCTGCAGAAAGGTGGACTATACTGAGTGCTCTGTGTTAGCAGTGTTTCTTACATAAAGTTATGTATGTTTCTTATATAAAGTTCTGTATGTTTTTACTTAGCAATATACTCTGTAACATTTAAGCACTTGGCTTGAAATATTTTGTCCTGGGAAATGGAGCTTTTCATGTCTCCTCAAAAGCCTGTGTTCTGCCACAAGCTTGAATGAGTTTGCATACCTGCTTAATTTTCATAAGGCTTGCTAAAACTACTGTAAAGTAGGAGCATAACCATAAAAATCTTAGCAATGCACATGCCTGTGTGGTTCTGTGTGAAGATTACTTGTTGATTGTTGCATTTGCTTTGACATAAAATGTATATCGTTAAAATAAGGGAAACTTATGACTAAATGTACTAGAACCATTTATCAAGAATTTGACTAAGGACTTGAGGTGTAATACCAAACCTCTGGTGTTGAGCCTTCAAATAAATTTCAATCAGTTACACATATCAGCATGGATTGATCTGAGTAAGAACCAGTCCTTGGCTTTTCTTCAAAAAACACCTTTTCCTTTACCTTTTGTAGCTTTTGGATGGTTTTATCGGTATGAAGGAAAATTTCCCACAATCCGTAAGGTACAAAGTTTGAAATGTACATTTGTTTGCTGTGTGTTTGAATTGAAATTCCTCATTTTTCTTCTTCTCTCTTATTAGTAAACATTCTTTATAGTCAAATGCTCCTTCTTTTAACGTGCACAAATTAAGATGCTTGTGGGATGCATGTGTCTAGGAGTTTGTCCTTTCCAGTCCTTTGGGCTGTTGAGTTCTGCCAGAGGGAGTTGTGTAACAGTACTTTGCAGCAGGTGTTCATTACAGGTGAGCAGTGCATGTCTTCATGTTCTCCAGAAGTATTCACTATATATATATATATATATTTATATATATATATATATATTTATATTTATATTTATATAAAAACAGTACCGAGACAAAAATTATATAGTTACACTTTTGCAAACCTCCCTGTAGGAGGAGTGCTGAAGGCAGAAGGCTTTTAGGCATGTGTATATGAGGAAAAAAAATTAACAATTTTTAGGGTGATAGAATACTTCTGTGTCTGCAGAGATGCTGCTGAAGTATTGCAATTTCAATTTGAGAGTTTCAAATAATATTTTATACTTGCAGTTGCTTCCTTCTCTTTATTGCTTTTTATGTACATTAGCCATATTCTGGGGGGATTGCGTGGTGTGCTTTGGTGGTGGGTTTTTTGGTAACTAACTGTGGTAAAAGCGCCATGAAGATTTTTTTGTGTGTATCTGGCAATAACTCAAGGTTTCAGAGGAGGTCAGGATTGTTTCAGACAGATGAAGTATTCGTGTAACTCTTCAGGACTATTACTTTAACCTTCTGTGTGCCCAGGGTATGTCTGTTCTCCTTAAAAGAGATTAGGAGAAAATGGTGCATTCCAATACCTTTTTGTACTGCTGGTGACTGTAAATCACCATGGATCTCTAACCTGTGAGAAAGCCAGGGCAGTTAGGATTTTTATAATGAAAATTGTAAGTGCATATTATGGAAACTCTTCACACGAGGAGGTAATCCTTTGTATTGATGCTGACAATTACAGTTCAGAGAATGTCCAAATACCTCTCCATATATTAATGAAGATCTTACACAATTCCAGTTGAACTTTAGCACACAGTGTGCGCTAGAAGCTTGAAAAGATGTTTTTTTAATAATTTGCTTTTAGAAATATTTTTAAATCTGGCAGTGATGAATTTTCATCCTGCTCCCTATTGCTAATGAATTTTTTTGTTTGTTCTAAAAACAAAATTTCACTGTGTACTGAAAATGTCTATAATAGGAAGTAAACTGAATCCATGGGGAAAATTGTAGGAAAGGATGAATCATCCCGTTGTATCTGAATGCAGTGAATGCAGCTAAGATTGTCAGATATATGTTCTTGTTCTGGAAGACTTTGGCTTGTGTACTGCTTAGTGTGCCTTTGAATTCAGTAATTCTTCAAATGTTGACCTGCCTGGTGTTGCATTTAGTAGACAGTACTAAATGTATCTTCTCATTTTTTAGAGGATAATATTGGCAATTGTTAAGGTAAAAACTAATTATTCCTGAATAAAATATGCCACAGAATTAGGTTTATGTTAAAACATTAGTGTGAAAAGCTAGATTTTTTTTTTTTTTTTTTTTTTAGTTAAGCCTTATCTCCAGTGTTTTGGGGGTTCCTTTTCCCCCTGCTCCCCTCCCTACAACACCACCACCATGTAACCACGAAGCAGTAGACCACATCCCACTGAACTCAGCAGTACAGATTTCCAGTTAACTGCTTGACTGGGAGAATTGGCTTTTGTAACTGCCAGGGAAAATGTCTGTTTTCCAAGGCTTTGTTATCAATATTAACGTGCAAAAGGGGAAAGGAAGACTAATAATGCTATTTAATGTGAAGCAGTTTGTGGTGGTTTTGGGAATTCAAAGCATGAAAGTCAGTAGCTGATGATGATGAGAATAAAATCAAACCTGAGGCACAGCCTTTCTGGCAGTGGCAGTAATTGACAATAAGTGGCCACCTGCTCCTCTGTTTTACTTTTTCATAAATAAAAGGAGAACATGGCATTTCCAATATGAACTAAGTCGTACCTGTACAAATGTGAAAGGGTAGCAGAAATGTGACATCATTAAAGTAGAAATAAGAAGCAGTGTGTGTTTTGAAGACAACAGGAACAGAGGCTTCCAAAAGACTGTGTAGCTTTTCCCTTTGTTTGTATCCTACATCTAAAATTTAGAGTCACTTTGTACTGTACTAGTTAACTCATCTGAGTAGATTTTATCCAGGAGCTACATGGTCTTTGTTTTGCAGTGTTCCTTCTTGGAAGCAACTCAGTTTCTGCACTGATCTAAACCTTTCCTTTATAATTCCTTATTTCAGTTTCATTAGGGGATGCAATGCTGATTTTAGGGCATATGCATGAAGCTGTTGTATGCATGGACTGTTCATATCTACTTACACATGAGCATCTGTCACCTCAAAGCAATCAGTCTTACATGTATATAAGTGCCAAAACAGAGACATGGCAAATCAAGACCCAACCAAAAGTGAATATTCAAAGTTTTATAGTGGGCCTCTGTGCCCTAAAGTTGTAACTTTGCAGAGGAACAAAAAAGTTGAATTCTCTGATCTCATCCAACATCTCTTAGTGGGCACAAGCCCTACAAAAAGTTTGAACTTCCTGCAAATTGCTGGGTAAATGGACTTTGGATTTTCTTTTAAAAGATCATCCCCATACTTGCATAGACGGTAATTAGATTTTTCAAGGCAGGCACTCATGTACCAAAATTGAAGTCTGTGGTGTTTTTAGCTGATGTAAAAATTTTTGTTAAAAATCCTTCCCAGAAAGGGAAAGAAGGAAAGAAGTCAAAAAGTGATAGTTTTTGTGAACAGAAGAAGAATAAAAAGGAAATGGAGTTTGAGCAAAAACTTGCCAAAGAGAAAGAAGGAATGCTGGAGAAAGAAAAACAGCTGAAAATAAATCGTCTTGTGCAAGAGGTATGTTGTGGTCTATCAGGTGCAAAACTATATTGAAAGAAAATTAGGTGGATTTTTAGTGGAATTATTTTAGCAGGACACTTGTTTAATTGATTGTCAAAGATAATGAAATTTTAAAAGCTGTTTCACTGCAAAACTCTGTTGCCGTGTTTGCTTGTTTCTAGTCAGCTTTTGCCCAAATGAGGATAGCTCTGCAGTTAATGAGTGTCCATGTGTAGTGATGAATTTAATGAAAGCAAAATAGGAAAACCTTCTTAAAAGCATGATTATTTTAAAATTATGTTTAGTGGAGTTTTCATACTTCTGAAACATATTTGTATTGTGACCACACCTATAACCTTTTCTCATGCACCAATGTTATGGTCAAGGTATCTGAGACAGAACGAGAAGACTTGGAAGAATCAGAAAAGGTGCAGCACTGGGTGGAAAGACTTTGTCAAACACGGTTAGAACAGATTTCCTCTGTGGAGAATGAGTCTCCTGAGGTAAAATTCTGGCTTTTCCATATATTGCATGATCTCTAAATTAACTGAAGGTTGTCTCCTTAAAGCACCAGGTTTTACTAGTGAAAAAATCTTTGTCTTTCCCCCTCAGCCTTCTTTCTAAGAGGGGGGAAAATGTCAGTAATTAATGACTGTATATATCTATAGAATTTGCTGTTCCTATATTTTATGAAGATTTAAACATTGTTTTAATGAACTGTTTGTATTAACCTTTTAAAGTATATTATTACCACAGAGTGAACAGTTTTATTGATCCGTGAGCTGTTTGGGCTATGTGGGGCATGCTACAAATAGCAAAACCTGGACCCAGCTGTATTTATTAATATCCTATGAAAATGAGACCATCATTGATAGTGAGCTCTTGGAAGCTTCCTTGTATTGCATGAAATAAAGGAGCAGGTTAAGAAAATCACAAAAAGATACAAAACTCACAAGGAGTAGGCTTTGGGCTTGTGCTTTAAGTAGTCCCCTTTAATTAGGGGATCTGCAGATAGCGATTGTTCCTTAGAGCCTGGTGATTCTAGACGTGGAGTGAGGCTTTCCCACCATCCTGCTGCTCTGGCTGTCTTCCAAGGAAAGCCACTTTCAAGAGGAGCACTTCAATCTGCTGAGCTCCCGTGAGATCCCCGAGAAACTGCAACCACAAAAGGGACCTTGGGGAACACTCTCGCATGATTTTCCTTCAAGTCACCATGGAGCAGCTCTGGAAAAAGCAGTTGATCTTTTGTTCTTTGTGGCCCTAGGCTCAGATCCATGTGGTGTTTCAGTACAGGTCTTTAGTGGAATGATTATGCAGAGTTTTTCTCTCACTATCTAAACTTGGCAGATGGTGTTCTGCTAGAACTTTGTCCCCCTTACTTTGTAAAGTAAGAAGGCACATTACAGATTACAAACACTTGCATTTTCAGAGCTCTACCTGAATTTAAGACAAACACTCTGTGTTGTATTTGCTCCCATCAATTCTTCCATTTCATTATATATAAGTGCTCTGTTACGATTTTTCTACAAACCTGCCCAAGCAGCTAAAACATGTAAAACATAAAACCGGAGGGCTTCTTAGGGGTAAGTACAGCTGAGCAGTTTTCAGGTGCTACAGGCATGAACTGTTTCTTGGGAACAAGAGCAGTCAAGATCTCTCAACCTCTGCCAAAGAAATAGCTATTTTTCAGTACAAAGGGGTGAGCATGTTAGATAAGAATGTGAAAACTGTTACCCACTTGAGGGAAGTGTTGCCATATTAGATTAAGATGGATGTGTCTGTCAGACAGCTTATCCATGTAGTGTTTCCTCAGCTGAGTCTACAAAATAGCAAAATGGCTGAATTTTCTTTGATCGCTGGTAAAAGGAATGTTAGCAACTCTAGCAGCGTATGTAGACTCCTTCCACATACATTGGGGGTTTTTTGGATGAGCTGCTCATTATGTTCAAACTCTGGAGTTGTTTAGCCCCCCAATAGATCGGGTGTGGATTAATATAAATTATAAGATCTCAAACCCCTTGAGGATCTGAATTTCATAGCACACTAAATTTTTGTTTTGATAGCTGCTTAAGCTTAGTTTCCTTCTGTGTGCTAATGTGTGGTTGTGTTTACACAACTTTAACCCCTTTCCCTTTTTTAATGACATGGAACCTCAGGGCTTGTCTTTGATTATTTTTCTTAAAATAATCACCTTTCCAAGGAGTAATTCTTGCTTTCTCTTCATAAGAGCCAGAGAGGCAAGAGTTGTGTTATCTTGATTTGCCCTGTGACTTTGCCTTCTGAAGGCTTCATGCTGTTGGGGTTTTGTGGGGTTTCTTTTGTCGACCCCCTTACCCCAACAGCTTCTGTCACACCACTCCCATTTTTCTTCTTTTTAAACTAGAATCCCAAGGAGTGCTTTTAGAAAGGCCTTCGGAGAAAATTTTGTGTATGTTCTGTGTGGGAGAAGCCAAGAGCTTCCTGCGTAGTAGCAGTCAGGCTGAGCGGTGTCGTAGGGCTGGCCGTCAGTCACTTCAGGACTGTTTCAGGCAGAAGTGTTGAGGCAGATTTCTGTTCTGTCACACACAGCTGGCGAGTGGACGTCCTTCTGCCTCTCCCTCGGCCTCCTCAATGCGGCGCTTTGCCGGGGGCCTGCAGCTGCACACCACAGACCTCGATGATATAAACTTAGATGAAGTTGACAAACCCAAACAGCACGCGCCACCACCTCTGCCGCCACCGCTGCCCACTGTTAGCCCAGCACCCCCAGCTCACCCACTTCCTGCCTCAAATGTTCCACGAGGTCCAGCCCTGTCGGTGACACCGGCTTCCCAGGTGACCTCGGGATCTGCTTGGATGCATGCGCCTTTACCCTTGCCCTGCGCGCCTCCCTGCCCTGATCCATCACCTTCTGTCCACTGGATCTACCCTTCTGCCCCTTGCAATGTTAAAAGAGGGAATGAGGCGGTTTCTTCATTTTTTCTGTAGGGATTGCAGTCCAGTGGTGATTTCATTTTAACATTTTTAAAATGTAAGTCAGGAGGGGTTTGCTCTCCTGCCTATGTACGTTGTAACCCTAACACCTGCAGATACATTCAGCGGAATGTATCAGTTAAAGATGAGTTGGACTTGGTGAAAAAGAAAGAAATAACAGCAGGCAGCAGTTTAATTCAGTGTTAAATTTCAGAAAAGTATCATCCCTGTAGTGAAGATGACTTGTAAAAGTGCTTTAAATGTGTCATCAAATGGCTTTGTTAGGTGAGAAGGAATGAAGGAATGTCCTTTGTTAGGACAAAGAAAATTGGCCTAAAGTTGGAAGCTCAAACTTTTAAAAGGTCAAAACTGTGTAAAATAAAAAAGTGCGAGCTGGTAACCTGTTTTGACTTCTTGCACTTTGAGAAAACAGTGCCATTCTCCTCACTGCAGTCTGAGTCCAAAAGAGTCAAAAGAAATCTTGTGGCAGATTGCGCTTTAGGAAAGAAACAGCAGCTGATTCATCCTAATTCCCTTTGCTGAGCACTGTAGTGAGTTGTTGTTTTGGCAAAAGATTCTTGTTTCAAGCAGCAGAAGAGTATCCCATATGGTCACTTGTTCCCTACACAGTTTTTTTGCATGGGTTGACTGACTGCATTGTTGGGTTTTGGGGCTTTTGCATGTTTACTAAATCGTCTTTGTGTTTGCATGATTCTGGTTGGGGTGGGGAAGGATATGCAGATTTATCACTTTTTGGTGGAAACTGATAGATTCTCTCTCTGAATAATTGCCATTATATGACCCATGAATCTCTTTTAAACTTACGTGGACCTCTGTCAGTGCTTGATCTATGTGATTTATACATTTGAAATGCCAAGAATGTGCTAGATCCACCAAAATGGAATTATCATATGTTCTTACAGATAGCAGGTTTCCCAAGTTATTTGCAAAATAAAAATGATGTGAAATGACACAGAAGTGTACAAAATACTAGTGTTGAGAGGAGAAATACACTCTTCTAAAGATAACAGAAAATACTCAGATAGATGGAGTAATACAGGAACTGCCTTACTGATCTGACCCCAAATCAATATATTTCAGTATGTGTTTCTGGCAGTTTGTCACTGCTGCGTATGTTAGAGAAAAGAAATTAATAATTAAGAAAAATATGTTAGGTAACAACAAATAACCTAGCTTTTAAAATTAATGTCAGTTTTCACTGAATATAGTTAGCGTATATGAGGAAATAACTAGGCTCTTAGTAAAATTAATTCTGAGCCAAAGCTGCTTGGTTTATAAGTAGATAATTCAGTATTTCTGGTGTGGTTTCAGAAATGGAAGAAAAATCCAAAGCTTGAGAATTTATCCTTGCTGGCTTTTACAAAGTGAGTTTTTAACCCCCCAGATAAGCAAAAGCAGTGCATATTTGTGACTATATGGATTAAAGACCTTGTGTTTACGCCTGCCAAAGCCAAAAGATAAGACAACTGTAATTGTCCCATAAGTTCGTTTTTCTAATATTAACTCAAGCTGCAAAATCTTCTCTGCATTGCTCCATTTTTGGTATTAACCCAGATCGTTTAATTTCCAATTCAGCCTGAACAAAACCTGACAAAAGGAATAAAATCCTGTCAGAGGCATTCTTGAGAACTAGCTATTAAAATATCTGGAATAAATTGTCTGTTTCTGAAAAAAATTATTATTAGCTTTACACTTTATATGAACCCAGTATTAAGTGCGTTGCTGTTTAGGTTGTAAGAACCACCTCCCACGTCGGCAAAGCGTCCTCTGTGTCAAGCAACCCGCTGGTATGTCACGTGCTGTTAATCATGGCTGTATTTTCATGAGCTTCCCATGTAGTGCTAATCGCAAGGAAGTGTCAAAAGTTTCACCCTGCATGGGTCATTTGTTTAAAATTCAGCACGTGGAATGATGTGTGGGGATACATTGCTGTGCTGGGAGCACGAGTAGTGGAAGTGGCTCCTAATGGTCCAAGGATTTTGTATCTCAACAGTTGAGCAAAATACAGTCCATATCTGCATGTTGCAAATGTCTGTATGTGACAGAGCGTGTGCTTTGTTCTTCTGTCAAGGCAAAAGTTGCTAGGTTCAATCTGTCTTTTAAATATAATGGGTGCTAAGAAGCAAGTTCTGTCTCAGAACCACCAACATTTGTTTGGTATCTCTTTGCACTGATTTTGAGTCAGAATGGTCGTATGTCAGGTTTCTCCATTGTGCACTCCAGAAAAATCTGTTGCTAAATTGTGCAGCTCCAGGAGAAATCATCCAGCTCCAGTGCAGTTTTAACAAGTTAGTATCTGTGAATCTGTTGATTCTGAATCTTCTAAGTTTGGAAAGCTTAATGATACAATGTATTTTGCAGTGTGGAACAACAATAGCTGAGGGATATCCTCAGGGACTTTCAAATATCTAATTCAAGCTTTTTAAAAAACTATTTAAGAAAGGAAAAGGGAAAAAAAAAACCACAGGGGGGAAAAAAACACACACACATGCACAAAAAAACCAAACAGAAAACCAAACCCAAAAAGTGGCTTAACCCATTTGCTGGAAGCAAATAAATAATTTCAGAGGAAACAGCTTGTACCATAAGAACGATCTCTGGAATACATCACATTTCCTATGAGAAACATTGAGAAAAGTGTCCCAAGAGTTGCTGGGGTCAAGTCAGAAACTGAACCCACAGGGCTCAGTTTTGAACTCTCCTCTTGAATAAAACTGTGCTTCATGTCAGTGGGAGTTTTGTCTGAGTGGGAAGTGTAGGATTGGCCTAGGGCGTGCTGAATGATCGGGTCTCAGATGCCTCTGGGTAGCTGTACTTTGTGGAGTCAAGGGCAGGATATTTACCTAACAAATCCTTGTGGTTAAATCAAGATAATTTAACTTGAAGTTCTCTATGGAAAGCAGTTTGCTGCAGCCCAGCTGGATTTCATCTTAAAAGATCTGTTTAGCCATGGAGTAGTTAAAATTTTATTTTGGGTTCACTCAGTTCTTACACTCAACTTTAGCAGGTTTTTCTTTTCCTGTAACTTCTCATTCAGTTTGTTGCCTTTATGGGAAAAATGCCAAAATCAGGGCTGAGATTTATCCATAGTCTTGCTGGTGAAGCCTGAATTTAGGGGAAAAGCTACTACTTGGATGCAAGAGAAATTGTGTTTTGGTTTGGAATTTGTAAGCCTTAGTTAAAATAATTCTGCAAGCTTTTTCTTGTATTAGTGTTGTTAAATTCATTATGATAAACCATTTGGATTGAGGAGTCTAGTTGAAATTATGGATTTGCACAAATTATGTTGTGAACTGTAATTTTTTTAAATTAACTCCATAGCAACTTGCTCCAAGTCCACCTACCCAACGTCATCCAGGGGTTCCAATAGTGTCTAAACCAGTTATGCTGCATCCTGACCCAAACTTCGTGGTCAGGCCAACAATCAAATCAGAGGCCCTGGTAAGCCTTTTAATGTTCTTTTTCTGAATGCTCCAGTTACTGTGAGGGTTTGGTTTTGACATTGTTCTTTGAGATGTCCTCAAAGAACAATCTTTTTTCCCATTTCCTGCTAACTAAAATTTCTGTATATTTTCAAGCAGTCACGAATGGTAAGTACAAAACAGGCTTTTTCCATTTTTTTTCCATAGTGGAAAAGCTGCTTTTAGTGACAATTTTTGTACAGGGGTGCATAATTCCAGAGCAGCATAAAGCCCTAGAATTTGTACATCTTATTTTTCATTTATTCACATGCTGGGTTTTATTTTTATAAATTCTGAATTCATTCATCAGAAACGAAGTAATAAAAATTAAGCCAACTGCATTTTTCCTTTGTAAATGGTCATAAACATACTTGAAGATATATGCCTCATTATATAATTTATCATATATATATATATATATAAATTTATATGTATCTTAATTTCCAGGGGGAAATATATGTGTTGTTGTATCAGACTCCAATATACTGGTCATGCAGTGTTACTGCAAAGTTCACTCACAATCAACTTCTTTTTCTCATTTCTTTCCCATTTCTTGTTTGAAATGTAAGTGAAAAGTCAGAGGCTAAACATTTTAGGACCAACCATGTAGCATCCTTGGGAATTTTAGTATATGAGCAAAGGTGAGCTACGTCTTACTGAACAGAAAAAGAGAAATATTGCTCAGACAGGTGATAACTCCCAGCTGACAGCCCTTGAAATTCACCTAGAATAGCTGGTGGACCAATTTGGTAGCTTTTATTCTTGAGGTTCACTGTGGCTTATGCTGTTAGTATCAGTGTTCTGTAATGCATGTTTGTGGACACGTGTATATATGCATTTGTAAGATAGTAAGTGACAGAAAAACCAATGAATTTGTATTGCATTTATTTAATTAAAAGCTATTTCTGACAATAAATTATGTGCACAATATTCCTAGCTGTGTTTCATTAAAATACAGTGGATTTGTCATTTTTCATTTTAATAATTTAGATAATCTTCTTCCTTTATTTTCCCCAGTTACACTTTGAACAAATTTAAGTGATACTTAGTAACCACTTTTCCCACAGCCAGAGTCATTTTGAAGCTTCTACATTATAAATGAACTGAATGGTAATTAGAAGCAGTTTTTACAAGTTGCTTAAGAGAAGGCAGGCACATGAGCTGAAAATAAATTCAAATCCTCCAGTGGAGATGTTTCCTTCAGTTGGAGCTCTCATTTTGATTGTGTTCAGTTTTTTAACATCTCTAAGCAATATGAAATTCCTTAGAGAAAGGATGAAAAAAGTCATAATCTGCAGTTAATATCATCTAGCTCTTGAACAAGTGTGTGTGTGTGAACTAGTTTGCAAAATTTATAATACCCTTATGTGTGATCAAATAATCTTGGTACAGACTTTAAAAGGCACTTTTTTTTTTTTTTTACTGACTACATACAATTAGTTTAAGAAACTGGCAACAAGATCCACCTCCATAGGGAAATGTCTTATGATTTGTTATGCATGCATGCACATTTTCCAAATCACAAGTCTGCTAAAATCTCTCAGATTCAATCATCTTCCTTCCCAAACTGCATTATATTAGTTGGAAGATCAAAATTTCAGTGGGAGCAACATTCTGGTAGGACTTTGAGAGAAAGATCAGTCTATAAATTGGTTTGGTAGACCTTACAACTCTTACTTCCATTGATGACTTACTGCAGTAAAAGGGTATTTATTCATCCTCACTTCAATGAAGTCAGAGTGCTGTGTGAAGTAAAACTTGCATGGATACTGAAGAGGGAGATTACATCTATAAATTAAAAAAAGAAAAGGCCAGTGTACGACAAAACAAACAAGAGAGTACCTGCCTGTCTCCAGAAGTGTTTAAGAATTATAATTAGATTTCTTGCAGAAGGGGAGTGGATTTTGGTTGGTTGCTCTGTGTGTTTTTGTGGGTGTTTGTGTTTAAGTTCATTGTTCAGATAGAGGACCAGTTCAGCTTCTCTTAGTGGAGGAGAGTATCACCAAAGACAGCATATCATTTGCTGTCTGGTTTCTCATCTTCCTAGATTTCACACACCTTATGGAACTCCAGCTTTAATGTCTTAATTTGATATTATGCATTTAAATGTTTCAACCTTGCTTTTACCTGACTTTAACTGTCCTGAGTACCAAACTCTAGAAACTGAGGTTGATGAATTTATTTGATTCAAGCAGCTAATCCAGTTGGCCTATCCTTGAGCAATTCACTAGTAAAGAAGATGAAAAAGCATGCACTTAAGAATAAAATAGACATGCAAGAATGCATAAAATCCTCCTATTACCTGCAAGGTAGTTGGGCCAGATAGTCTGTGTTGTGGCTTAAATAATCTTATTAATTAAATTCAGGTCAGAATTACCTGGTCTTTTAACAGTTGATGAAAATGAAATTGTTTTCACTTGTAAATAGGGAAATGATGGGAGATGTTTCAACCTTAAGCATGGCCTTGAACACTGAGTGCTGCTCTGAGTCAAAATTGGTGTGAGCTGTACTAAAGTGAACTGGAATACATTTATGGCAAAGCCAATTAAATTTTGGCTCAGAGAACAGGAGAGGATTGTTATGATTTAGTGGTGAGATTTTCATAGAAGCAAAACCACCAGGAGCATTAGTCTCTGCTCTCCTATCTATCACAAACATGCTGTTGTGTGACTTACAAGGCTCTGGTGCACTGGCTGCTACAAAAGATTTTTTCTCTCTCGTTCCTTTGTGGGTGGATGAAAAATTTCTGAAGGGAAAAAAAAAAAAAAAGTTTAAGCTTTCCTCTAATTTGCAAGCTTTGAAGCCTGATTCTGCAGCGCTGAAGTCAAGACAGGTGCTTAGATACCATGTGGCAAGATGTATGAGGATTGGAAATTTCAAGTAGCATTGGTTATAGCTGTACCAAAACAATCTGTGTTGAAACTGAACTTTTTTTTTTTTTTTCTTTTTTTTTTTTTTTTTTCTTAAGAGAGCATCTAAAGGGATTTGTGGAAAATCTTTCCAAACTTGCCCATAAGTCCTCCAAGACAAAAACTCATCATTTGTATTAATTAAACACAAACCACATTTCATTAACTCTTGAATATATTTTTCCACGTAATGGTAGGACTATAGGACACTGAGAGAAACCTTAGTGAAGCTGACACATGGTAATTTGTTTTAAAGGAAATTGAGTTTGAAAGGGTAAATTCCGGAGCTGGAAGTTGTTCTTCTTTCAGAAGACTCAAATACATTACCTGATTTGCTGTAAGGTTTTGAGTGGAGGCTGGGGAAGTGTCAGTAGTGTTTTGTATAATAATATGGGGATTTAGCCCATCTAATTTTTGAAAACTTCTGTAAACTAATAAAACATTCTGTATTTTAAGTGATTCCAAGCTACAGTGTACCATTTTGTTAGAATAGTGGAAGTGACAGAAAAACAGAATGAATATGGAATTTAGATCCTTGAAGCCAAACAGAACAAAATCTAATCCATTTAATAACGGAATTCAGCTCTTCAGTATAGGAAATCTCTGGTAGGAAAGCAAATCTTAAGTGCATAAGCATATATGTATCATGACTTCTCAGTATTTTGGAAATTATTGTCTACCATTTTGTCCATGTTTAGGGTTGATTATTTCAATTTTTTTTATATATCATGGATAAGAGACCCAAGCACTCTTCAAGACACAAGAAATGACTTGTAAAAGCAGTCATGGAAAATATTTTTTAAAAATCTTGTGGTATGGAAATGTGCATTATTTATGTTGTTTCTCTAGAATTCTTTCCACTTTGCATTCAGTACTATTTCATTGTGTGTGTTCTCTCATTTTGGAATGATACAGGGAACAAGCACTAACAAGTGCAAGTGTGATTCAGTCCCTAGGAGAGCAAAATAAGCAGTAAGATAATTTATGAGTAGGTGATACTTATTTACATTAAAAAGTTAATACCTGGTTTGGCAATTTTCTTTCTTTTGCAGCCACAAGAGATGTTTAAAAGGATGGTGGTTTACAATTCATCATTTAGATCTAACAAAAAACAAGTAAAATAACGTTTTCCGTGTTTTGTGTGGTACTTCTTGTTTGACTGATCATAGATTTAAAACTTTCTTTTCCAATCCTGTTGCTCAGTTTCTAAACCAGAAGATGCAAGGCAGCCCTAGTGCATGAGAACTGCTCGTCTTTGTAAGCTTTAAGTGTGTGCCTGTGTCTCCTGCTAGTCTAAGCAGAAGAAGAATGGGAATAAATCCTTCAGGTTGAACCATCTGTAACTACTTACATGGTTAAGTGCAACCTTTAAGACAGTTGAACACTGATAACTGATCTGATACTGATATTCCTAAGATTTCCTTGTTTCTCTGAGTGTTCAGCTGCAATGCTTTCAGTAATAAAATGCTTCATTAGTTTAACAAATAGAGCTATCATCATACCATAGCTACTGTTAGGAAATCAGAGGAACTGGTGATGGAAAGCACTTGTTCATTCAGCCTTCCTGTATTGTGTAGGGTTTTCCTGCTGTACTTCTATTGCTTTCCTCTGTCACAGTGATAACATTTTCACCTCTTCCCATTTGGTTGACTGGTGGCTCAATAGATGAATGACCCTCTGAAGAAGTGAACTTCATGCTAAACTTCTCTGCTGCTGTAAAATGTGCCCATTTCTGTACAAAACCCCTTTGTTAGTCCAAGCTGAATTAGATGCATTGACATGTTATATGAAAAGTTAGCACACAGTAGTGAGCTCCCAGTGTGAGCTTTTGAGCAGTAAACCATTAAGAGCAATAATAATTTTTTCTTCTTTTAATCAGTTTCAGTCTAGATCTCGAAGGGAAAACTGCATTTGACTGAAAAAGATCCAGCTTTGAGATTATTTATTTGCCAGTGAATGCCAGTATGTTCTGAATATATGAGTTGTGTTCTCAAAAGAGGTGGTTTTTTGAAAATTTTGTTATATATGGTCATGAGTTTCTCTTTCAATTATTTGTTGTTGTTGTTGCTTGGGTTTTGTTTCTCTGTTGTTGTTGTTATTTCAGGTCTTTGTTTCTTTGTTTGTTGTTGTTATTTCAGGTCTCAATTGCTCTTGACTATTGTTGTTAGAAACCTGTGAAGCAGGAACATGGGTATAAGTGCTTGTGTTTTGGACGTTGTTTTTTCTTTAAATAGTAACTTTAGCTTGCATCTGGAAGTCCAGACAGGAAGTTATTTCGGTGCAATCAAATATTTTAATGTTCCATTTTCAGCTTATGCTCAGTCCTGTGAATGTTTTTGTAAGTCAAGAAGGGATTTGGATGGTCTTAACTGTTTCACCTGAAATGTCCTGAGTGGTGGGAGGGTAGGCTTAGGACTGTGCTTTCCACACGGTGTTCCTTGGTTCATTGCTGCCTGCTTGGATATGGAGTGCACTCTCTGATCTCTGAATTTGTGGTGCCCATTTCAGGGAAGATTTATTACAGTTCAGTGCATGTCTTTTTTCTGTCTTAGAGATATTTGTACATTATTGGATCCAGGTCATATCTCTGATACATAGTGATATGAACCCAAGTGGACAACAGTTTAGATTGAATATTAGGAAAAGGTTTTTCACCCACAGGGTGGTTGGGCACTGGAGGAGGCTTCCAGGGAAGTGGTCATTGCACCAAGCCTGGCAGAGCCCAAGAAATGTTTGGAGAAGGCTCTCAGGCACATAGTGTGAGTCTGTGCAGGGCCAGGAGTTGGACTTGGTGATCCTTGTGGGTTCCTTCCAACTCAGGATATTCTATGTTTCTATAACTTTTGCTTGCAGGTTGTTTTTTTGGTGGTCCTTTTTTTTTTTTTTAATTTTGTGTGTTTGTTTTCATGGAGTTTTTTGGTTTTTTCCTGTTTAAAGATTATTTTCCCAGGAAAACTTCCTTCAAGGGCAACATCTGTTTTTCATGAGGGCAACCTGGGACAAAGAGTTCACTGACTTCCTTTAGATTACATAATGACTTAGTGACTTGGCTGAGATTGGAGTTCTTTTCTCTAAATTGCTTGCTCCAAAACCATAGATATCTACTTTATCTATGATTCCAAAAGGCAGTACTAATTCAGTTATTCAAAGTATTAATTGTTTAGGTAGCTATCATTGTAAAATGTTTCTCTTACAGTTTTGGTTAAATGGGTCATCATATTAATACACTTTGTAAATTAATGAATGATTGATTGACATTTTTCCCCCAGGATGAAATTCTACCCTTGCTGATGTCTGTGATGAAATTCCCATTTATCTGGTTAAAAAATGTAATGCAGTGTAACAAACCTTATGTAAGGCAGTGCTGTTAAGGGTGAGATCAGAACCCAGAGGGTCATTCATAGTCACATCAAAATTAGGCAACTGAGAGAGGTGATAGATAAAGAGTATAGCAGAGAAGGCATTAGTATTTTCTGCTGCAACTTTGCCATTTACAGCCAGCCCTAAAATATACCAGAGGAGTCTAAAGCTGTGTGTTTGGTTTACAAGTGGAAAAAGGCTTAGCTGAGTCTGCCAGTGGAATAGATTTTGTTGTCAAGTGGATCCAGTAGAAAAGAGGCCAGTAATGAACATATCAAGCTTGATTGTGCACTGAACCACTGGTCTGTGTCAGATATATGTCTGCAAAGGTTTGTGTGGTTCTGTGTTCCCCTGTCACCAGGTTATTGCAGCTTGAGGCCACAAGAATGGCAGCTAGGTACCTCAGTAAAGATTTTCTTAAGTTCTGAAGTCCTTTACTTTAGAATGCAGGATAAGTGCAGAGCTTTTATAAATCCCCAGCATTGGCCATGCAGTCTCACCCAGTAGCTACTAATCCTCCTCAGGAAACTGCCACTCAAACACCATTCATTCCAGATTGCTGATGCAGGAGCTCCCATCCTTGAGAAAAGGTAACTCCTGCTTTTCTCTGCAGTCTTGGTCTGACAAGTGTTAAGCCCTACATTTTGTGGGCCATCTCAAAGCTTAAATCTTGCTCTGCCTAGGTGCAATATTATCTTCTGCATTTCCAGCATTCCCTGACAAAGCTTTTAAGTCCTCCACAGAACCATATGAAAACAAAGTTGTCCTGCAAATTGTCCAACAAACTGTTGTTCTGAGTTTGCTTGTGGTATGGAGCCAACCCCCTGAAACTCCACATCAAGAAGGAGAGAAGGGGGCTGAAAAAGAATCCTAAAACCCAGTGAGGAGTAGTGTTGCTGAGAGGTGAATTGGAGCCTGTCATTTCTGCCTGTTACCGTCGAACATGTTGATAAGAAATGTTGCTCCGAAGAGTGTGGCAGAACATACCTGCCTACAATGCTTTCAAGATTTGTTTCTGTTCTGTCAGGTGTAGAGTGGAACTGTGGAGCTCACAGAGTGGTAAACTCTTCCTCAGAACTTCTCCATTATATGACCAACTCAAATTATTGATCTGCCATGAGGTTTTGAAATGTTTTCTTACTGTCAGGATGGACTCTTTGCTGTCTCTCTGTGCTTTTCTCCAGTTACTGTCTTCTTTCATAGCTTACAGAATTACATGTTCTCTCACTATTAAATAAGATGGAGTTTGTGTGTTAAGTGTGTGTGTGAGTTGCTGTTTTTGCAATTAAATATCATTTTATTCTCAGGGCTTCCAGAAGTATGTGGAAGATTTTGATCCATATTCAATGGTAAGGAGAGAATTTAAACATGCCTAACTGTTTAATATGAAATACACTGGAAAAAAAGCCAAATCCTTGATTTTGAAGGCTGGGAGCAGGTAAGATTCTTGCTTGTTGGGTCTTGTGTATTTGACTTTTCTAGTCATGTTGAACAGGAGTGTTCTTGCAGGAAAAGGTGATGTGGGATTCTGATCTTCCTATAACACTATATTAGAGGAGGGAAAGGTCCCTTTTCCCCCAGAAACTACATAGATCATCCCAATTTTTTTTGTGTTTCCAAAGTAGAAATGATTAATCATTGTATCTTTTCACAGTTTACCCCAGACCAAATTATGGGAAAAGACGTACGGCTATTACGAATAAAAAAGGTAAATGCTGTATTGCTTGATTGATATTTAAAGGGTTCCTTTAAGCATTTGATATACAGCATCATTTACTGGGAAGAAGGGAAGACTAAGCTCCTGTTAGTGGCAAAAATTAACAGCCTTTTCTGAACTAGGACTCTTTTTTTCATAGGAAGGATCACTGGACCTTGCAGTTGAGGGAGGAATTGATTCTCCAATTGGAAAGATAGTTGTGTCTGCCATCTACGAGGATGGTGCTGCAGACAAACATGGTGAGCAGCAAAGGGGAATTTGAATGCTGCTGCAAAGTGTCTCCTTACACTGGCTGAGAATGGTTGGCTGATTCCATAGCCTGGTACTTAAAAGCTCACTTAGGTTGTCCAAAGAGCCAGGTTCTATCTCAAGTCAAAGGGCAGCCACATGTGCTTCTTAAATTAATAATTATGTAAAATTTATAAAAAGCAACACCTGATTCTCTGGTGTATTCTTTAATCAAGGAATACGTTCTCCATTGTTTCACAATTTCTGAGCAATGACATTTGTAGTACTTCCACATGCAAAGCAATTACCTGACTATAGCTATACTATGCTGCTTAATTTTGTTCTTTATGCTACTTTAAACAGCAGTTTGTTTAGTTAAAGAGGTGGTTTTACTCCCAAAACCCAGCTGAAGGCCAGAGCCTCTGAGGCTTAGGTTTCTGAAAGCAGAAGAACATGCTCACCAACATATCTGGGCTTTGCACCTGTTGGGAAGTATCTGCCATCCTTTTCTTGAGAACTCTTGTGATGACCAGGTCAACAGACAGGGCAATATCCCCTTACACTGTCTTTGCTGTCCTTGTCCCAGCCTGCACCTAAGCTCAAGTCACTCTTGCTGTGAAAATATCTCAGCCATTTGGTCTCCTTGGTGCTCTTGTTGAACCTTCACTCTTTTTAGGATCTCTCACCACTAAGGCTGTCTCCTTACCATCCTCTTCAAATCCTGTCCCAGTTAACTGGTTATGCTTCATTCCAGATTGGCAAGTCAGAATCAGTTCTAAGGAGCAAACATTACACATACACTTGCAGAGGAATGACAGTCATGCAAACCCTTGACAAATGCCATTTTATTCCTTTGGGAATTTAATTAATTTTGCCATATTTGTAGAATCATGGAATTATTTGGGTTGGAAGAGACCTTACAGATAATCTAATTCCAAGCCCCTGCTGTGGTCCAGGACACTTCCCTAGACCAGGTTGCTCAAAAGCCCCATCCTACCTGGCCTTGAGCACTTCCAGGGATGGGGCTTAGTAGTACCAGCCTACAGTCAGCCACAGTTTGTCAAACTAATAGCTGGATTACCCAAACAGGCAAACTGTGGAAAATCTTGCTGAACTAATTTCTTACTGGTCATGATCAATAAGAGATTAGTTTGGCTTTGCCATGCTTAAAAATTCCCTTTGGGTTTGTCCGTAGGAAACTTCCTACGATTTTTAGTGCAGACCTTCACATCCAGTGAGAGCACTTTTCATTATAGTCAGTACTGTACAAATATGGCACAGAAAAGTCTCCTAGAATTTTGTTTTGCTTATGTTGTATGTATAGCATATTGGTCTTTTCCCCAGGAGGCATAGTGAAAGGGGATGAAATACTGGCTGTAAATGGCAAGATATTAATTGACAGCAAGCTGGCAGAAGCACAGGCAACTCTAGCAAAAGCTTGGAACATGGGTGGGGTAAGTAACCTGGAATACTACTTCATTCTACCTATAGAACTCATATGAGAGATACTTTTCTGTCATGACATTGTCACATCAACACAACTAAGGTTACAAACATCAAAATAGTGGGTGTGTCAGGTACTCCCAAAGTGAGCTAAAATCTGCAGAAGATGTTGGTATGTAGCATCTCTGAAAACCATGTGTGTAATTGACTGGGAAATCTCATGGCATTTAGCCATATATCAAGACTGATATTTAAACACATGACATTCTGAGTGATTATAGTACCTTTATCTGCAGAATCACTCTTTGATGTTGAAAATTACTTGCAAGCTGATTGGAATTTCCTTATAATAGCTTATTTTTGATTTCTCAGTGTACAAGCAACACTTGTACAGCGAGTGTTTCCTCAGCAAGAACTGTATTCATTGCTCACATGACCAATACAGGATGATGATTCTTAGAATAATTTTTTTTTTTTAAATCTTGTTGCAAGTGGATTTTTCTTTAATTTCAAGATGCAAATCACACAGCTCAATCTTTAAATGGTCTTCCTACAGAAGTTTTTAATAGAGACCTTTCTGCTGCTCCCTGTGGTTTTCCAGAAATAGATTACTCCCCTGTTTCTCTATCTGACATTCCATGGTGGTCCACTGGCCACCTCTAAAAGCTGTACTTAGCAGCACATATTTACCTGTGCTTTTCTTTTTCAGGATTGGATTGACTTAGTCATTGCAGCATCACCTCCAAAAGAATATGATGATGAAATGTAAGTGCATAAGCTTTTCTCTCTGGGAATTAAATGCTGAATAACAATAGTCAGTTTGCTTTTTTTGTCAGACATTTTTCAAGTATCAGCTTCTTGCAGACTGTATAACCTCCTGCTTTACGTGGTTGCTAATTTGACATTTATAAGTAGGTGTCGTGCATTACAGCAGTGGTTCCCAGACTGCAAAATTGTAATTCTCAGAATTGGTTATATGTGACTACACACTCAAACTTTCAGTTTAAAGTTTGAGGATTTCGGGTTTTTTTAGAAGTTAAACTTAACCTCAGTCTGAATCATTTACTATACTCCCATAGATCATAATTTAGGGAAACAAAACCCCATAAGCATTCTACATCACAACCAGATGTTTAATTCTGTTGTTTGTTTTGTTTTGTTTTGTTTTAATTAGATTGCAGTTACTGTTCTTGTCTAACAAGGTCAAATTTATGTGTAAAATTTTCAAAAGAGGTTAAGTGATTTGGGTGTCTTGGCAATTTGTGATGTTCACAGAATCATTGTCTTAAAGATAATCAGCATAGGTGTGAAACAGAAGAACCCATAGCCACAAGTGTGGTAGAGGTATCAAGTCTATACAACTTGCTTTACTTCGGACAAACAGTTTCAAAAACAAGAGGCGTGTTTTGTAGTTTGCTTGAAGGAAAAGATTTGAAGATATCCTTACTACCAAGTAAAATGGCAGAGTAAGGTTTTGTAGTCACTGTTAACCTGGGCTCTTGTTCTGTGCAGAATACTGGAGTATTAGTTGCTGTAAATCAGTTTTACTGGCTAACACCAACTGCAGATTGATGTGAAATTTTGTTTAATATCTGCATAAACTAATGGGCAAGGAAATAACTGTCACTGTTACTTCTGTTTTCATATCCTGTTTATTTAGCCCTACCATTCCCTCATCAGCAGTCAGTCCCAACACACAGAGAAAGGTTTTTGAAGGCAGTGCACCTGTGTACAGACAAGGGTATCTCCTGCAGCTGTAGCCACTGCAGTGTCCCTCATGGTGAATAGCACACCTGGCTTAACATGCCTGGCCATTGTGAGGCTGTGTTATTTTTTCAGCATGTGCCTGCCTGTGCATTGCTTGCCATGCTTGCTTTTGTTCCTGGCATGCTGGAGCTGGAGTGTTCTTTGGGCTTTTGCCATGCCTGTGCTATTAAAATATAAGTATTTTGTTTCTACTTCATAAAGTCCCTTAGAGATCCTCTGCAGAATTGGTTTATCCCCTTCCACACTATTCAATAAATAGGCCCTGTCTAAACAAGTAGGATTAACCTGAGGTTTTTTCCTTATCTGTGGACCACTGCTGTGGCTTTGTGAGTTCATAAGTATATAAGCAACTACAAATTATTTTCTTGTGAAGGCTTGTCCAAAGAACAAGTTTCCATTTGTATTATTCACGGTGTGCCTGTAAACAAGTATTCATGAGTGTTTGGTTTTCACTGAAGTTTGTCTCTGTTAGTTTGTCATGTACCTATACAATGGGTTTGTTCTGAAATTATACTTGTCTCAGAAATTCAGTTTACTCTGTATGTTTTCTCTGTGACTGTAATCACTGTAAGTACAGTCATAGATCTATAGAACTGCCAAGGTAATGTTTTTTGTTGCATGTGGGTCTTCTCAATTATTATTTATAATACAAATCAAAATTACATAAGATCCAGTTTAAAAACTGTGCGTACTAGAAAGAGTAAAAGTTGCATGAGAGCTAACAGCATGTTTCTCATTGTTTTTTTCTTTTTTTTTCCACAGGACATTTTTTTAAGGAAGACTACAGCTGCTGAAATGGAGTCTTTACTCTGCAGAAACCTGCTGCTCAGTAAATTAATAGGAAATCAATAACCACATGAAATGCACCTTTATTGATTGACCTGTAAATTGAACTAGAGACTTCATATTCTTCAGATAATTTAAATAATTTATTTTCACTCTGTAGACAGAAAGCAAAACATTTTTTTTGCAAGATGATTGGGATCTGCTGACCAGTATGGTTCAGTCTGAGAGTGCTTGATCTCTTTTTGCTATTTTGAGGGGCCAAATTTTGAAAATTATCTTTCAGTTTTGTTGAAAATAGACTCTAAAAGACAAATGAAGATAGAACACAGATGTCTGTTCCCACATGCAACACTTGTGAATACACATTCACAGGCCAGTTTGGGTGTGAAAAGGATTGTATTTTTACTTCTTAGATAGTGATTTTTCTGAGAAAAAGGGAAAGTACACAGGTAACTTCTGTTCTTACTCATATTCTTTGTAGCTTAATGTCCATTTTTGTGTCTTAGTTGTGAGGGGTTTCTGAATACAAAAAAAGTATTTTTGTATTTCTGCTGGTGGAAGAACTGGGAATACCAGGAATACTAGCATTATAAGGAATAATTTTGATTGTGTTTCTCATACAGTATAGAGAATCTTCTGTACCAGCAGAGTAAATAACTAGCAAGTAGTCCAGATAAAATCATTATGCGTAGTCACAGTCATACTACTGAGTATTTGTATTGGTGGCAAAAATTCCTCCCCCGTATAGTCATGGGTGGAAAATTTGGGTGTGATTCACAATCTGCTGTTCTGTCCTTTGTTCTCAGTGAGCCTATATATGTGGCTAAACTGTGCAGGAAGCCACTAAGTGTAACATTCTGCTCTTGGTGACTGTGTATCTTAGGTTTGAAGAAATTCCACAAGACCATAAAATGGATACCAGCTTGGCTTTAGGTATTATTACAGTTGTAGACTGATATTAATGAGATACCTCCCTAGAAATGGCATTGTCTTCTTTGTTCCTTGTACCTGCCAGTTTGTATTCTGTTTTTCATGTTGCTTTTCGATTTTTCGCACCTGTTCTAATGACAGACAGTTTATAATTCATCAGCATATCAAATTCCCTCTGAAGTCTTGCCTTTTCCAGGTTTGGAAGCCCTCCTCCAGCACATAAAAATAACAGTAACAAATATAACAAAATAAGAAAAACAAATTACATGCCTAAGAACTCTGTACTTATATGCAGATGCTTATTTATGTTGACTTTCTTTATTTGCAGCATTCTTCCCATATGCCAATTAATGTGTGTGGCAGGGTATATATGTTAGAGTATTTAACATGTTTAACTCTTACAACTAATCCAGAAATAAAATTGCATTTGCCAAATGGAAGAAGTCTAGCTTCCTATTTGTCTCTGGGTTTGTACATCATAGTAATAGTTAATCTGCTAAAGTACACAGATTTCTGAGATTTTCTTCAATAACAGACCCATTTGCAAGAGATTGCCACCCTTGTGGAACTCAGGATTCACTCTGCACAGAAGGTTATTGTCACTTGGCTGAGCTGCAGTAATCTTACACAGTTTTTGGGGGCAAGTCTGGTCATTTGGTAGTTGGCAAGCTACTGAATGCAGTTGCTACAGTGTATTTTTTTGCTAGGTTTTAGCGTGCATCTACCCAGGGCTGTAGACTTCCTAACCAGCAAACTAATCTAAATGCTGAATGCATCAAGATCAGCACCAGAAGGAAATTGCAGCAGGATGTACTTCTCCTGCTGCTTTGGTTCCCAGTTGCTTACATACTGCAACCATCTGGACCGTATGACAATGCATCAGAGTGATAAGTGGTGCTATCAAATGTTCCCTTGAGGGCTGCTCCGATGTTTTGTACCAGCAGATAGAGAGGCACAATAATGCACCAGTAAAGAACTTCAGCCTGCAACCAGTGCTTGATTGTGCTAAACACTGTCTCAGCACACTAAGAAACACAACAAAACTTAGAGGTTAGATATTAGAACTATTTCTATTGGTGTGATTTTTTTCAGAGGCAGAAGGAGCACAGAAGACTGAGCTGGGAAATCTGTGGGAGTACCAGCAGTTGAGTTGTAGCCTTGCTTCTTAGTCACAGAACTTTCTTCTCCCCATCTACCCTGTTAACTTGATTTGCTTGGATACAGTTTAAAATGCCTGAGAGGCAGTTGAGGAAATAATTCCTGCTCAGTAGACTCCAGGTATATTAAAAGAGTGTTGCTTTGAAAGTTTAACCTGTGGTAGGATGGCAGAGTCACTTTAGGCAATGTAAGGAGGTGGTGTCAGGAGAAAGGAGCCTGAAACTTCTGAAATCTTAAAATGATCTTAAGCCATTATCCAGGTAGTTTTTTATTGTATATCTGGCTTCCAGTGCCCTAGGACTGCATCTGATCTTTCATTTGCCAGCTATCTCAAGGGGTTGGAAAATGCTGCAAGAAAATACGTTGTTCAAGCAACTTCATTTTCACTTACTTGGATGTATGTGAGCAGAGTGTCCCAGGTGTAAATAATTTAAACACGGGGTGCCCATTTGGAGTTTCTACTGCATTGTTCTTTGGTGGCTGTAAGTCATCACATGTGCCTGTGCCTCAGCCCTGTTCAACAAGGCCAGCTTTGAAAAGATAACAGTATTAGTAAATGGGACTTTCTCTTTTTCAGCCAATGTTCAGTTTCCTTTGGGAGTATGGAAACTGTGACCTGATGCACGAAGCAGGAAGAAGTCCAAGTATTTCACTGACAGTATCACGAATGCTTCAAACCACTTTTAAGAGAAGATGGTTTTTTGTTTTTCATTTGCTGTAATCTCAGAGGGAATATGTGTAGTTTCTCAGAGCTGTTTGTTTGGTTAAGACCGCCAAACCCCACTATCTCTCTCTCTGGGATAATAACCCAGAGGAAGACTTTCTCAGAACTGTTAACAACCATTCTTATTCTCTCAGGAATTTCTTGGCCACACTGTATTTAGCAAACCCCTCACAGCTGCTGAACTGGAGCATGAATTACATTAGAGACTCGCGACTCTCACATCTGCTCTGTGAGCCTGTGCGTGCCTGCGTGCAGGCAAAAAACGTGAGACCCTATGGATCAGAACCATGGTATGCATTACAGGATAGGAAATACCATGGTTTATTACTCATATGGATATTAGCATAGGGAAGTCTTTGATCTGTTTATTACTGCAGTTCTGCTAATTCTTAATTTAGCTACTATTTATCATGTGGCCATGGCATCTTTTAGAAATTGTGCATACATTTCAGAGAAGCTATGGTTTTTAAAAAATGCTCTATTCACAAACAAATGTACAGCATAAGGAGGGGTGTATACCTGTACATACACCAATAAGGTTTTTTTAAATCAACTTAATTTGAGGAGCACACATGTACAAAGAATCTCAGCACTTCACAAATGAGATATAACCTCTGAATAAAAAGAAGTTTTTACAAACCCTCTCACCATGAAAAAAAAAGAGTGAAAAATCATGGCTTTGTGTCAAAGGATGCCTATCTGGTTGTAAGGAGCCTGATATGCAATAGTTGATGGAGGTTCTCCTGTTTGCTTCAGCTCTATGTTGACCCTGATAAAGTGTGCTCAGACTTTGGGTAGCTGCTGTGGAATTCTTAGCCACAGAAATATCCCCTTGGGATCTCTGTTCATATGAACAGACACCTTTACACCATCTAAGGACCAGGTCTACTGTAGAAAAACCAGTGTCTTAAATGTAAGGACCTGACCCTAGGGGTTATAAATCAGGAGAGTCCCTTGTAATCAATTTATGATAAGCTAGTAAGTGCTTGATCCTCATACTGAGTTTGACCTTCAGTGTTTTTCTGCACATCTGCCAATTTTATCTTTAGCCATTGTCCTTGTTCTCAGGATGTTTCTGTTTTTCTGACTGACAGAAATTTCTGGAACAGATTTTAAAATTGCTTTTCTGGAGACTTGAGATCTGAGGTGGCTCCAGGTGGGCTGTTCACAGGTCCTTCAAGGATGACTAGGATGCTTTTTTTACTTCTTCCTAGGGAAGGCAGCTAAAGGTTTGCTTCTGCTGGAATACTGGGGGCCTCTGCTGGAATACTTCTTCCTCTATTACCAGATCTGCATTTGATGTGTTACTGAAGAACACAGATAATAGCACAACACTTTGATGAGAATCAGGGTCTATTTATATTTACAACAAGGTAACTTGTGCTTGGTCTCTACTGAAATCATCTAGGATGAAAGAGGAGGTGGAGACAGACATACGAAAATCAATCAATAAAATTTCTGTTATCTAGAAGGGAAGTTTTTGAAATGTGAAGTTTCAGAGGATCATGGCTTACAGCTAAGAAAAAAATTCTTCTCCAAACTGTGATGATGGATGCATACCATAATAGTGTCAAAGCCACCAGAAGGAAGTTTTAAGGCAGTGAGTAATTTGCAGCTCTTGGATATGTAAGTCCGAATGTCTGTTGTTGAACTCAGAATGTTTGTCTACATGGAAAAAATGTGGAGTCTGACATCCTGCAGAGAGCTGCTTCATGATTCACAAAACTTGCTGCATGATTAGCAACGGGTATCCCTTGCACACCTGAATTGTGCTTGATAGATGTTTGCCACTTAGAAAGCAATCATAGACTAGAACAAGCAAAGCACTTAAGTACATGCTTAAATTTAAGCATATGAGCCAATCCCATTCACATAGGGTTGAGTTCAATAATCCTACTCAGGCTTAAGTATTTTGCTGGATGGAGGCCTGAAGTCAATTGATGCCTTAGTCCTGGACATGCTTAGTATAGAAAGTTGTTAATGCTGAAGTAGAAGTATTCATACTGAATTTTAGCTCCTCCTCATTTTCTCAAATAATCTTTAAAGGTTATTCCTCCCACCATTTTCTTGTCATCATGTTATCTTTTCTCACCATTTATCTTCCAAACATCAGTGAAACTCATTAGTCTTCAATAACTATAACAGAGGTTTTTTTATATGGTGTGTAGAGTAAAGTTTGGGAGAAAGAGACTGAGATTCTCCCAACGTAAACTAAGATAGAAATCAGACAGCTCTTTTGAGGACAAGGACTTTTCTAAACAGTAAGGAAGTGAGCAGGAAAGTTGCTAATGGTTATTCTGTATGCAAAGCTACACGCACGAATGTAAAACCAAGAGAGTTTCAAACTACTTTCTCTGAAATTTTGTTTCCTTCCCCCTGCCTTTCCCCTAAGCAGCTCTGGATGCTTTAGCACTGAGACCCCGTGTTCATGCTGGCAACAGCTTGACGCTCTTGAGGATTAATGCCACTTAACAGAGTGCAAAGAACACTAGATATAAAACGTTTTTAGAAATGCTGGAGAGAAAATTAAGCTTTGACTAAACTCTTGTAATAAGTATTTCCCTGATAAGATGAAATATTTTTCAGGGTTAGCCTTTGAAGCTAAGTAGATTATAATTTTGCAAATATCAATATTTTTGTTCTTCTTTCTCCCCCTCTAGTATAAAATGTGGATTTCTCAGAGCAGAGACACCCAGTAACAGATTTTGATTAGCAGCAATTCCAACTGCAAGGAAGGACAGAGGGAAAGAGAGGAGAAATGCATGTTCCTGTTTTGATTATTCATGAAAACTTGCGGTGAAGCAGATCTCTGAATGTTACGAACCTGCTAGGACAGAAGAAATTGCATACTCTTCTTCAGTGAAAATAAGGCAGCTCTATCTTAATGCAGAGGAGTGACATACATAGCAGGAATCCAGACTGAGAGAAGGACACACAAGTCTTTTCTCCAACTAACATATAAATTTCTCATCAGTCATTTTAGAATTTACAGGTAGGTACAAAATTTATAATGTTGCTTTTCTTCTTGGAGAATTTGATTGCAACAAATTTCTGTTAACACCCACAGGGCTGATTGAAACAGAGGTGGTGGGCATATTTTGTCGTTGGATTATTCACACAGAAAAGTTAATTGAGTGTATTAAGCTGCCATTAAGTTGTAATGATTTGTCCCAGATTGTACTGCTGCAGGAAAGCTGTGTTTGTTGTCAACTGTGACAATATTCACATTTCTTTGTCTCCAGCCAGACAAACAGATGCAGAGATGTTTTTTTTCTATTATGCTATTGAAGTACATCAGGAAGAGTATAACTTCTCAAGCATAAAATTACGTGGTATTGCTTTTTCTATTAGTTTCTTTAAACCCATGTGTGCATGAGTAGATGTTTAAAATACCACAGTAAATAGATGGTGGAAAGTGGCTAGATTTATAAATGACACAAAGGGACAAAATGCTTACTCTTCTTTGCACTAGAACAATGCAAGTGACTTTTATACAAGGGACATCACCATTTTCCTAGGAAGTAGATAACACCTGAGTATTAAAATCTCAACTATTCTTTCTTTAATATTGATATGGTCTCTTAATCACAGGGCAATGATCATTATAGTCAGCTGTGCTCCAAATTGTGGAAGAGAGAGGAGTTTTCGCCTAGTTGTAGCATGATCCATCCCTTATCTTACAATATCTTGAGCTTTCATTGCCCAAACTACAAGCAAATGGGGAAATGGCAAGTGCTTTTTTATGATGTGGTGAAAAGAACAGTCAGTTCAGAATTTAAGTTCAGTTTGTTAAAGAAGCCTTGGCCAGTTCCAGGATCTTACTTTTCCTGCCCAGTTACTGTGATCATGTCCTGAGGGTGTGTCCCTGGCACACATGAGAAGATCATCCCTTGTCAGTGCTCTCCAGCTGGATGTGGTTGTCCTTGTCTCCACTGTGTTGCTGTTACTCTACACATGAAAAACAGACAGCTGAGAGTTGCACGTGAAAAACCTCCATGGCTGAGCCTCATGACATCCCCCTTCACATTTGGGCTGCCAAAATGCAGACGTGCAGAACGTTTCCACTGGCTCGTATTGCTGCCTTATCACAGGAGACAAATATAGCCTAGGGAAAGCATGCTGAGAAAGGCTACCTACAGCCGTGAGAGAAAGAGAGAATCTGGAGTAATTCCATGTGGGAGGGAAGATCAGAGTGTGGGAATTATGTCCTGCATAGGTGCTTCTGACACATCCCCTTGTAGTGTCAGGTGGGCAGCCAAGGGTGTTTGTGCCTGCACATGGCTGCCCAGGTACCTACTGGGAGCCATGACTTAGGCTGAGAAGTACCTGGGATTATTTTAGGACAAGTCTCTACCCAAAGAGACTGCAAACTCTCTACAAGCTAATTCCTGTAAAGAAAGGCATTTTTTATCTACTATGTCTTGCAAACTGGTCTCATAGGCTATTTATTCTAGAAACTATAGAACCCCACACAGTGTTCATTCATGTTGCTGATCAATCCTCATTTTATCCTCAGGTGAATTTCAGCTCTACCAATCACAGTTGTGTTCACAGTTTTTGCACACTACAAATTGACTGCTGCACTCATCAGTCAACATTATTTTCATATCTAATGCTACAGATTGAAACAGTGCAACATATGCTCTTACGAAAACATTCAACTTTGAGAAAATATTTATTTTTTTTCAGAAAATCTACAATAAAAGAATATGGCTTCTCTTTTAAGAAGAGATATAGCATATAAAACATTATCCTCAGCTGTGTGGTATTGCCAGTCAGGAAAAACTAATACATGCATTGAGGGGAGAACTACTTTTGAAGGAAACAGGAATTACTCTCTTTATAACCATTGTCAGGAACACAAGGAACTTTTTCCACTTTTTTCTTTACTACAACAGTGTAGGGTTTGTTTGTTTTTTTTTTTAATTATGCCAGTTTTCCTAATAGGCACATCATATTCCTACCAATAGTTCATACTTTCCTCAGAGCAGTTCTTACGGAGACATCTGCAGCTGCTTTACATCCTGCAATGATGTGAGTACCTAGAATTGTTGCTACCACTTGTATCATGATAGTGCATGTAAGTGTCACTCAGCATTAGATTCCTGATGTTTTAAACATTGTCCCACCTCTAAATACTCTTGTTTTTAGAGAGAGAATAATCCTACATAAGAATAAAATCAGAATCACAGAATTGTTTAGTTTGGAAAAGATCTCTCAGGTCATCAAGTCCAACCTCTAACCCAGCACTGCCAAGTCCACCACTAAACCATGTCCCAAAGTGCCACACCTAAATGGCTTTTAAATAACCCCAGGGATGCAGATTCAACCACTTCCCTGGACAGCCTGTTCCAGTGCCCGAAAACCCTTTCAGTGAAGAAATGTTTCCTAATATCCCATCTAAACTTTCCCTGGCACAAGTCTCAGACATTTTCTCTCATCCTATTGCTTGTTACTGGGAGAAGACCAGCCCCCACCTGGCTGCAGCCTCCTTTCAGGCAGCTGTAGAGAGTGATAAGGTCTCCCCTGAGCCTCCTCTTCTCCAGGCCAAACACCCCCAGCTCCCTCAGCTGTTCCTCACAGGACTTGTGCTCCAGGCCCTTCCCCAGCTTCATTTCCCTTCTCTGGACTTGCTCCAGCCCCTCAAGGTCTCTCTTGTTGTGAGGGGTCCAGAACTGGACACAGCATTCGAGGTGTGGCCTCACCAGTGCCGAGTACATGTGGACAATCCCTGCCCTGGTCCTGCTGGCCACCCGATTGCTGATCCAGGCCAGGATGCCCTTGGCCCTCTTGGCCACCTGGGCACTGCTGGCTCATGTTCAGCTGCTGTCACCAGCACCCCCAGCTCCTTTTCCCCTGGGCAGCTTCCCAGCCCCTCTGCCCCAGCCCGTAGCACTGTCTGGGGTGGTTGTGACCCAAGGACAGAACCAGTCACTTGGCCTTGTTGGACCTCACACCATTGGCCTCAGCCCACGGATCCAGCCTGTCCAGATCCCTCTGCAGAGCCTTCCTGCCCTCCAGCAGATCAACACTCCCACCCAGGCTGGTGTCACCTGCAGACTGACTGAGGGTGCCCTCCATCCCCTCATCCAGATCATTGATAAAGATTTGGAACAGGACTGGGCCCAACACTGAGCCCTGCAGGACACCACTGGTACCGGCTGCCGGCTGGATGGAATCCACTCGCCCCCAGTCTCTGGCCTCAGCCATCCAGCCACTTCTTTACCCAGTGAACAGTGCACCTGCCCACTCCATGGGAAGCCAGCTTCTCCAGGAAAATGTGGTAGGAAATGGTGTCAAAGGCTTTGCTGAAGTCCAGGTAGGAAACATCAATAGCCTTTCCCTCATCCACTAAGCAGGTCATTTTGTCATTAAAGGAGATCAGGTTCATCAAGCAGGACCCGCCTTTCATTAACCCGCATCTGGTCCCCTGGTTGTCCCATTTGTGCCACATAATGGCACTCAAGATGATCTGCTCCATGACCTTCCTAGGCACTGACACCAGGCTGACAGGCCTGGAGTTCCCTGGATCCTCCTTCCTGACCTTCTTGTAGATAGGTGTCACATTTGCTAACCTCCAGTCATCTGGGACCTCCCTGGTGAGCTAGGACTGCTGATAGCTGTAGTATTTTATTTTAAATACTGCTGGAGAGTAATCTCTCAATTATTTTCAACCCATTCTCTACTACACTAAGTTTAGAGGATGCTGTGGCTGTACAAAGCTCTTGTTTCTATTATTTGCTCTTAAAAAAGGCAACTTGTAAATGCATTGTATAACACATTAAAACTAATCTGAATATCCACTACTCCCATTCACCCATTATTTCAGCCACTTAAGGAATTCCTAGTTGTACGAGTGGAGTGTGTTCAAAATACCAGGGCATGATCAGTCTGTGAGGTGACTCCTCTGTGCTATTCACAGTGTGAGGGACCTGTGGCATTTGCATGAACAGCTGAGAGACTCCACGACCCTGAATCCTAAGGACAAACTATTTGTTGTTCAAAGGCTGGAAGCCTGGCCTGTCTCAGCAAAGCCTGTTTCCTGTGTGCTAACATGACTGCCATGGTGCTATTTTCTGTTATTTGTTTTTGTTCCTGTCTAGATTTTCCTTCTTTTTTTTTTGGCTAAAAACACTAATTAAATGGGACCCAAACTTGCAAACTTTAGCCCCCTTGATACTGCATTATTTTGCCCAGCTTAAGGCAAAAGGTTTGGTACTCAGTTTGTCTTATTTTTTGTTTTTACAATAACTTTCCTATACAAATTTATAGACAATGTTAAAAAATATTTTTTTTTCTCTTGCTATAGAGAGTGAAAAATAATGCCAGATTTCAATACTGGAGGGAGTTATACAGCTATCTCTTATTTTTTGCCCTTTTACAA
This sequence comes from Coloeus monedula, assembly GCF_965178545.1. Lineage (NCBI taxonomy): Eukaryota > Metazoa > Chordata > Aves > Passeriformes > Corvidae > Coloeus > Coloeus monedula. The sequence goes on along the minus strand of NC_138786.1, from coordinate 14,854,010 downwards.
AAGTTACTTAATTCCTCCTAAATACTGACAGTATTAAGAATAGTTACCCAGAGCAGAGGATCTCTGGCTGGTTTGAGGGCTGAGGCTGTGGACATCTGCCCTAAGTGAGGATATTCAGGAATTACTGCTGCCAGATAAGAGTGTCATAGACAATTCAATTTGTTGCAGGGTTTCCCCACCTGCAAACCGAGGTACAGCACTCTGCTGTATAAAAAAACAACACTCTACTACTCCAAGAGATAATGAGCTTCAGGTTTAAGTCATCATGAAAATAGGAAAAAGATAGAAAAAAATACTACTGGCTGGAAGTTCAATTACTAAACTATTAAATTAATTTTCTTTGTATTTTTTATGGGGTTTTGTGGAGGGCTGTGAGCCCTTGGCACAAGAGCCCTCTGCACTCCCTTGGAGGAGAGATACCTGATGCCAAAAAGACTCTCCCAGAGATAGGCAGCCTTCCTGCAAGGTCATGGTGGCAAAGTGAACCACCCCCAGCATGCCTTGTTTCTATATGGTAGTAGCCTGTACCCCGTTGGCTGGTTGGTTTCTACCCCACCCCCTGCCTTTCCCATTAAAAGCCCCTGTTTCTGCCCCTGACTAGGGAGTTTTTGTCCCGGGCCTTCCCATCACAGGGGCTGGTAGACAATAAAAGCTGCCTCTGTGGAATTGCCATACGAGGCTCCTGTCTCTCTGTCCCCTTGGGTAATTTCACACAGAACTGAATCACAAGAGCTGGAATCACTTGCAGCAGAGAAGTTGCTCCACTTGCTGAAATCCCCTGCTGCCCAGGGAGGTCTGCCATCACCCCTGGAAGAGCTGTTCTCTGTAGGACGCTCTGTCTAGGAAGGTCCCGGCACACCGGTGCTGAGCAGCATCCCCCCTGCAATAGGTATTGATTAACTCCCCTGAGCCTCTGAAAATCCCAAATGTAGTCTGCATGTGGGCTGAACTCAAGAGGAAAGCCTCCTGAAACAGGACTTTTAAAATTAATTAGGTATATGATATAAATCACACAGGGAATTAACAGTATTTGCTATACAGGAACAAACCTTTCGTGCATACTCATGATTTTTTTTTTTTTAATGAATCCATAATATGATTTTTTGTCATTATTTAAGAGCTAGAATAAATGCCACATTGCAACCTATTAAAAATAAATAGAAGAAAATTCTGAAGTGCAAAACTTCATTAAACTACAACACCCTTTTTGTTGATTTTCTGTATAATTTTGTCAAATAGCAGCACAAGATAAACACTTTCCAAATCCAAGTCTGAACTGATAGCTTTGTTTCTCTCTAATTGTTGTGTCAATTTTACCCACTGGAGAAATTGAGGGTAGCCTGGAACAATTCCTGGTGGTCAATAAACAAATTAACTAGTTAAAACTCTGTATGCTTGAGCAGAAAACTGTTCTATATTCTGAAAAGGAAAGATAGTATCTTTGGTTTGTTGCTAGTAATCTTCGAAAAACAATTCAAATCTTAGTTTTTAGTTTAATTTCTGGTTTTTGAAAGGGTTCCTAGAAAGGCCAGTGACTTTTGGCCCTGTTATCTTTTTGGAAATTAATGCTGGATATTTGTTATGGTTATTTGTTAGTGTGTGTAATTCTTTTAGTACAAACAGGCGAAATAATCTTTTATATACAAGGGCCCATATACAAGGCAAGCATGATAACAGCACTTAACTGAATCAGTAACTAAAATAACATTTGCTGAAGAATACCACACTGGAGCCAGCACGCGAGTTGTTTATTGGCACTGGTTAGTTCACAGCACTCAACTTATTCCCCTGAGGAAAACACAACACTTGTACTACAAGTACTACACAGGGAGTACTCAAAACATTAACTGTTTAGATACTGGAGAAGAAACTAAGGTATGAGGCGATCAGTGAGATCATGCAGAGGTTGTAAAAGTTCATCTGCACACAAGGATAGTCAGGAGTGAATAGGAAGTTGGTTTAGAATTGTTGTCGCTGTTGTGATGAATCCTGGTAATGCAGGAGGGCAGGGGAGCATCAGGCATATCCTTAGGTCAGGCTGGTAAGGGAAATAGCCTACAGCCCTTCAGGTAATTCACCCTGAGTTGTGCCAGATAGCCCCAAATGTGTCAGTGTCTGTTTAACACTGCAAAGGAGGGTGAATGAACAGAAAAGCGAGTTTTTCACCAGGTTTCAGGTGCCAAATAAGCACTGCTCTGGCTCTATTGAACCAGGAAGGTACTGTTAAAATGAGGAGCTAGTTCAAAGCAAGAATAATTGCCTGAATGTTATATTGGCTGTTGGAGAATGTGCTTCATAAAATGACTTAATGATAGAGGTCATGGGTGTGGTTGAAGCCGCAGCATCTCTGAACACACTTAAAGATAAGCTGTTCCAATCTAAAACACTTGTCTGAGTGTTTGCCTGAAGATAATTGTCCAACAAAGAGTTTGTATTTTGTTTCCACTCAAAGATAGATCTGCTTACTCATAAGTTCTTTCTTCATTTTTAATGAGGCACTGTAATTAAAAATTAATAAGGTTTATTTAGAGAAAAAACCAGCTATTTCTGTGAATCTCTGCACTATTATTAAACTGAAAGAGGGCGGGTTTAGTTTAGATATCAAGAAGAAATTCTTTACTGTGAGGATGGTGAGGCACTGGCACAGGTTGCCCAGGGAAACTGTGGCTGCCCCATCCCTGGCAGTGCTCAAGGCCAGGTTGGATGGATCTTTGGACAACCTGGTCTGGTGAAAGGTGCTCATAGCAGGGGAGTTGGAACTGGATGATTTTTAAGGTCCCTTCCATCCCCAAACTGTTCTAGGATTCTATGATTATGCTTTTTGCATGAATTTTAATAGCACCACCTTAGACTATTTTTACAAAGAATTTTTGTTGTTGTTGTTAAGTGATGTCTTCTATGAAATGATAGAATGGAGTTCTTTATTCCACAAGAATAAAATAACAGTTTTCTCTGGAGGTGATTTTCTCCAATTTTTTCCCCTCAACCTTTCCCAACGTGCTTCAGAAAGGGATTGGTGGCTTCCTCCCACATGTATACTGTTTTTCCTGTCTTCTTCCAAGAGCAGAATTTGATAGGAACCAGAAGTCATAGTTTAATGCATCTTGTTTAGCTAACTCTAAATCACAATGAGAATTTGCTTTATTAGCATTTTTTTTTCCCTAAGATTTCCTGTTTATAATTGGTCTCATTAATAACTTTCAAATACACAGGAAAGTGAAATTTTCCTGCTTGATGCCTAAATTTATATGCCTAACTATTCTAACTTTGAACATAGGCTGTGGCTGTTCAGAACTTTCAAAACTTTGGGGGTTTTTGCATCTGTGTTTCTAGATGCAAACGAAGGCACAAAGCTGCAGAGTGATCTACAGTAGCAAACCATGATTTTGAGGAAGAGAGCACTTCACTGATGAGAAAGAGAGGTCTGTGTGAAGCAGCTGAATAAGAGGAGCGAGAAACAAATGACAAAAGTAGGAAAGAAAAATGAAAGCTCCCGCATAAATGAATATCTGTTAAAAACAACTGAATTCTGAAGTGTCAGTGCTTTACTACAAAACCAAAACCTGTCTGCATCCTGTAGACAAAGTCAAATTCCAAGGCAAGCATAAAAACTGATTTTTCCTTGAGTTAAGAATATTGCCCTTGTCTCTCTGGAAGTCAATTTTACATAATCAAAATGCTTTCAAAATATTTCCAGTCACCTACTGAATGTGCTAGTGGCTGCCAGCATCTAACTTGGTGTCTCATTTCTAATAGATATACTGAAATAATGAAGTAGGAAACTCGCTTCTTGTGAAATGGAAACAGTCAGGAGTAAGACAAATAAGATCTAAAGGGACTTCAGTGGAAAATTAGGTCGCATTTGCGCCATGCAGATAAACATGGCTGTCTACCTGTTAGTCTCATATTCTCTTTGCCTTTTCTGTACTTTGAAAAGTAATTTTGCTTTCACAAAGCTTTGTGAAATTACAGTTTTGTTCCTCTGTGACTTGCTCCAAAGCCCACAGGATTAGCAGAGAGAGTCTGGGTAAGAAGTCCTTTGATACCCCAATCACATCTAAGCCTTTCCTAAGAAAAGGATCGAACTACGTCTTAGCAGTATTTTGTGAAGTCAAAGAATGGCTGTTTCGCCATTTGTCAGTGAAAAAGAAACTGTTATTTGATGCTTTAGTGAGGACAAACAGTATATATCCACATAATTCACTTGATTTCATTGTAACAGCAGGGACAAAATTGGAACACTGTTATTGGAAGTTTAAGTTATTTAAAGAGTTTGTGTGTGTGTGCATGTCCCTGTTTATTGCTATGAATGTTCAGCTTACCAATTTCAGTTTACAGACTGTTTTGATTTCTGTCAGTCTGGGTTTTTTCTGTATTTCATTAAGTTATTAATTATAATTGAAGATTCTTCTCCATTTAATCCATCATCTTTCTGTTCAGGGTGCCAACACATTTCTGACTCAGCTTTAGCACTGTCACAGGTGCAGATCTGTCGTAGGACCTGAACCAAAACCGTTGATTTTAAGCCACCACATTATGTAATCCAGCCTGTGTCTGAAAAATCATTGAAAATACAAATTTCAAATTCAAAATCATGGAGTTTCGTGATGTTTTGTTGTATGAGATACATGTTTTTTTAAATGTAATGATTGACACTTTGTAGTAAAGAAAGATTGTCTAAAGGTTCAGAAGACATGCAGAGGTTGGGGATGTTAGCTCAGTTCTTGGATTTCTTTGGAGATGTTGGCAAACTTTAATTTCTGTGTTAAATTCTCTGACCACAGTTATTTCTTCCTCAAATCTTAACCATGATTTCAGCCTCCAGAGTGTAAACTGTCAAGAGTTCATTGCTGCTCTTTGTTCATGTGTAACACAGAGATCTTGTGTCACTTGGGGACTCAGGAAATGCTAGAATGTAAATGGCTTTTAAATTATCTGCATGTAAACTGCTCATACTGTTTATTAAATAACTATTAGGATAACAGAGCTGAGCTTGACCAGAAGCTCAAATGAATGCTGGATTGTGTCCAAAACTTAAAATAATAATAGTCTTTCCAGTGTGGGTGTAACTTTCACATTTGAGAATACATATGCACGGGATTTGGCTTGGGGTTTGTATTTTAATTTTTATTCTTAACCACACTGCTGTAGCTCCAAAAGACCATATATAGGAAATAATGTTCCATGCAGAGAATTGCTTTTTCTTTGCTCCTGTCCGACAGCAAGGTCAATAAAAGCAGCATGACAAAAGTCATTTTCAGGTCTATTAGTGGAGCTGTCTGTCCTAGAAATTGAATGTACTCTGTTACATTGAAGGAAGAAGAAGGAAATTTTTCATTTGTGGGGTCATTTCCCTTAGAAGCATTTACCCAACTTGTAGCTTTTGCATTTTGAAGAGTGAAGCCTGGATATATGGGCATTATCTGTTTGCATTTCTCTTTGTAAGATGTGGCAAGTTGTGCTAAATACTCAGCAAGGCAATGGAGAAGCATGACTAGGAATGAAAAGAGCTCCAAGGGAAAGGATTTGGTTATGAATCCTTATGTTGAGTATTTCATGGCTACACACCAGAGCCTGTGCTGGGAATTGTGTGCCAGGTGCAGATTTCTGATGCACATCACATTTTACTTTCCAGTACTATCCCCTAGCAGGGAGGTATTTGATCAGAGTTTTTGTTTGGCTTTGGGTCAGCTGAGCCTAACTTCTACTCAAGAAAAAAAAGGGGGGTTGGAAAGTTTGATTTGTAGATTATTTTGGTGTCCATAAAAATGCCTAGGGAGTAATTTGAAGCCCACTCAAATTAATGGTCTGATTGTCAGAGACTGCTGCAGTCTTGGTGAAGGGGGAAAAACAGTTAGGGTTTAACTCATTTTAGGGGTAAAAAAAGGGTAAGGCACAAACACAACAGCTGTTCAGGACATGATGTTGAAATCTCCTTTGGGAAGAGGGTATGACTGAATATGTGACAATCTAATAATATCTTTATCATAGAGGAGAAAAAAGCCAAAGATGAAAAGGTTGAAAGAACACACTTTATGCAATCCATAATTCCTCTGGCATCACTAATTTAGTGCCGGGTTTTCAGTGTTCTGTCATATTAGCGATGCATAAAGCGCTTAGTACCGAGTCCCGAGAGCTGGGACACTGGGGTCTGGTGCTCTGGGGTACCGAGGGCTGTCACGGTGCGTTCGCATCGGTCCCAGCCGCGTCAGTGAAGGGACGTCCCGCCCCCGTCCCCGCCGAGCGCTGCCCCGGCGCCCCGCTCGGGGCTGTCGGCAGGCGCTGCGCTGCGCGGGGCGGGCGGGGGCGGTGCCGGGGCGGGGCAGCTCTGGGGCGGGCGGAGCGCGGGGCCGGGGCCGCGGCCGGGGCCGCCGCCGCTCCCGGCAGGTGCGGGCAGAGCCGCGGCCGCGCCGGCCCCGCCTGATGTGCGCGGAGGCGGAGGCGGCGCCCGGCTGCGCGCAGGGTCCCGCCATGGCCCTGGCGTTCTGCGGCGATGAGGGCAACTCCACCGCCTACAACGTGGACCACGGCGTGCTCAACAACGGCTGCTTCGTGGACGCGCTCAACGTGGTGCCGCACGTCTTCCTGCTCTTCATCACCTTCCCCATCCTCTTCATCGGTGGGTGCCTGCGGCTCTTCCTTGCCCTTTCCGCATGTGCCTCTCCTATTTCCCCCGCCTTTTCCTTCTGCTCCTCCACCCGCGGTGGTGCCTTGCCGTGTCCCCCCGCCCGGCTTTGTGTCGCCGTGGGTTTCCCTTCCCCGCGCGGCCGCGTGTGTGCCGCGTTTCCCCCCGTCCGCCTGGCCTCCCCTTGCCGTGTCCCCCGGCCTGGCCCTGTCCCCTGAGCCGCGCGGGGAGGCTGCGGAGGGTGTTGGGATGCGGTGCGAGCTGCGGGATGCTCCGGTGGCCGCCTCTCCCCGGGCTGCCCCCGCACCGCCCGCTCTCCGCCCGGGCAGCGGGGCCCATCTCCGTCCGTCGGGGCAGCCCGCGGGGCTCTCCGCAGGTGAAACCCCTTGCGCAGGCAGGGCAGGGATGGGTGATGCTGGAGGAGACCGCAGGATTTGCCTTGCCGGTTTTGACCGGCAGCGCGGGAAGCAGAAATAAATGTGCTCTTAAAGCCCAGGAAACCTGACAAGTAAGTGTTGCGTTATGAAACATTACTCCCAGCAATTACTGCGGGGTCACACCGCCGGGCAGCCCCCCCTCATTACGAGTCCTGCCCGGCGGCAGTGGCTCCTGCGGTACCTGCGGAGGGTGTGATTTGATGTCACAAGCCTGGCGGGGCCGGTAGGTGGCCCGGTGGTTCAGCGCACGGGGCTCTCACTGCTCCGGGTACCTTTCTCTCCAGCCTGGGCCGGCCCGCGGAGAGCCACGGCACGGGCTGGGGTAACACTCGCTCCTGTGTAAAGGGTCCGGTGAGGGAAAATCAGCTACCACTACTGTGGAAGCGGGGTCAACTGAAGAGCTGCTTCGGGTCCTCTGCGTTTGTCTGGAATCTCTCAGTATTGCTAATTTTTAGCGAGATAAAGCTTCACACCTTCTCTTTTTTTTTTTTTTTTTTTCCTAACTCTTTAAAAGAATCGAAGGGAAAAGAAGTAGTGCATTTATTGTAGTGTTTGTGTGTGTTTGCCAAAATGTTAATTTGTTGTTCATTTAAGCTGTGAATAGATTTGGAAAATGTTTAGTGCATCTAATTGCTTGATAGTAAGTTGCCAGAAGTATAGGAATTTAAGGCTTTGTCCTGTCTGCATTATTGATTTTATTCCATATGAAGTGAGGTAGTGAGAACACAGTCCTGATAATATTCAAATGCATGTGTGTTTAACAACACAGCTGTGTCAATGTTGGTATGCTAGGTTGTTACATATGTGTTTTGGGGTTTTTTGTATGCAGGAACTTTGTGTGTCACTTTTGTTAAGAAAGCTCTCTATCATTCTCTTTTCTCTTTTAGGATGGGGAAGTCAGAGTTCCAAAGTACATATACATCATAGCACATGGCTTCATTTTCCTGGTCACAATTTGCGCTGGATATTGACTTTTATCCTCTTGTTTGTGCTGGTGTGTGAAATTGCAGAGGGCATAGTGTCTGATGGGTAAGTGTATATGTCTGCCTTCTCCTGGTAGCACTGAGCAGTTTAAACATTTCAGGGTAGATATTTTCTCCCTGTCTAAATTCTCATCTAAATCACATTCCTTGTGGTAATGAACATATAATCTGTTTTGTTAGTGATTAACCTACCAACCTTGTATCAGAAATTCCACAGACCTTGCCAAGTGATGTACACACACACAACTGACCTTAATCATTTTTAGTTCAGCTTAATGAACTATCTTTCCAAAGAGTAATCATAGATAAATCCTAATGAGTCAAGCAGATGGTGACATTTTCGTGATGTGTTTTATGTCCAAGGACCCAGTCCCACAGTCCTTACTGAGGAGGAACTCCCATGTGCACAGTAGGTCACACCATTCCCCCCCAAACTGAGTTCTCTTCATCTAAATAAAAGGAATGAATCTTCCTGGCCTTATGTCACACCCCACAGAGTTTCTTCTGATGATTGTGCACTGTATCTCCTCTGTTACCTGGAGCAGAGCAGCTCGCATTATGTGAGCATGATCCATCATCTGTTATTCAGCTTAGGATGTCTTATTCCAAGTGAAACAAGTGATACAGGAGAGTGATGTGTTATGAAAAAAGCTAATTATGTATAGCAATGAATATGATCTCTTCCTCTGAAGAGAGGCATGATTTTTCATAATGATTATGAATTTGAACCCAAGGATTATGAAATCGAAGCTCCTCATTAAATAGAACAAAACCTCCTTGATTAGCCATCTATATAACAAGTATCCACCAACCAGTGTGAAATGCACTGCAGTCTTCTGGTGTAGAAAATTATATCATCACTATTATTTTAACTTCTCTTAAACACATATAAATAGGATGTTTCTCGGTGCCAGTTTTTTTTTTTTAAAGGATTTTTTCTCTTGCTTATTCAGAGTTATCAGGGTGTGGGATGCTCAGAGCAGAATCTCCTGCTTTGAGTTTTCTCCCTTATTTTGCTCTTTAGCAATGCCTCTCATTATGTTTATTTGCTATTTAACTTGACTCAGAACACTGCTGTTAAGTAATAGGTGTCACCTGATGAGACAAATCTCGGAGCTCTACTGGGGGAGTGCCAGCCCACAGTCATGCTTCCCGAGCATTCAGCAGGCTGGCGAGGCCTCCAGTGAATAGAAGAGAGTTTTGAGACTCATCAGCTTTCTAAGAACCAAAATGGATCGTGCTGGTGAGTCCTTTTGACAGCAACTGGGTGCTCAAGGCTTTGGCATCTCAGCAATGGAAGCAGCCTATTGGAGGTACAGTTATATAGGGGAATTCCAGCAACTGTGAAATAAATAGACTTTAGAAAGCCTCCCACTGCTGCCGTGTTACCTACTGAAGCTTAGGCTGTCTGAAGAAATCTGTTCTTGTTGCTTTTTTTTGTCCTTGCTGAGAATTCAGCCCTGATGTACAAAACCTCCTGGCTTTACTAGGAATTTCAGAGAATCCTTTCTCATTTTGCTGTATTGACATCCAGCTATTGTCAGCAAGAGGAATTGAGTGTTCATGTCACAGACTGTCAGCATGGCTTCAGCCGGAGTTCACCACAATCTTCATTGAGGGAGAGCTCTCCTTTCTAGAGCAGAGATGCAGGAAATGGTTGTCCTGAGCTCCTGTGGTTCTGCTAGACATTTGGGAAGTTCTGCTCTCAGAAATGTGATGTCATTTGATGATCTCCCATCTCCCTCCCAGCACAGTTCTTTTTATCTCTCCAAGCTCCACAGAATTAGTGTTTGATGCAGAAAGAAGAAATCCATTCAGAGGACAAGGTGTGAATTTCCCTAAATGTTTGTGTCCTGAAGTTGTCATCTTGGTGCCTCTTCTCCTGAAGCTGGTTGGGAGACAGAGGAAGTTGTATGTCTTGGTAGCATAGGGCACCCAATTCTTTTTGTGAAAGAAAGAAAAGGGGAGAGGGAAGGAAGAGAAAGTAACTAGGAGGAAAGAGGGGGGAAATCATGTTACTGTTGAATGCTGCACAAACCAACAACATTGCCCCAAAGGGCTGTATTTGGCAGGACCCCTTCTGCTACTACCTGAAGCAAAGCATCAGCACAGTTTTGCTTTACAGGACAAAACATCAGGGTGTATGATTCTCTTATAGGGTTTTTTTTGGTGGCTTGCAGTTACTGAAGACAGACCTCACTGTAAGTAATTCCTGTGCTGTGGTGCTGTTCCTTCTCCCAAACTGAAAAAAATGAAACACTTCCACAAAATGCTTCTGTAGAAAATCTTGAACTGTGCTGTCAGTTGGTCTTATCTGCATATGTTGATGGACAGCTCCCAAACTAGTTTAGCTTAAATTAACTTCTCTCATTTTGGAGATGAGCTGCTTGTCCTAATTTAAACAATGTTCCAATTGGTTTCAGTAGGAAATAGGAGTACACACCTTTCATGTTAAGCACAGGGGAGGAATTTAAATCCACCTGTGTGATTTAGGAGCATAAATTCGATTAAAACTTGGAGAGGTTTGCATCCATAACTCATTCTAGAAAATCTTACATCAGAGCCGGGTACAGGGTACAATTAATGAATTAAAAGGGAAACATTTAAATAGGTGAGAGGTGACTCTAACCGATGTTTTTTTCTTTCAAAGGGTTTCCGAATCCCGCCATTTACACCTGTACATGCCGGCTGGGATGGCATTCCTGGCAGCCATCACATCAGTTGTCTATTACCACAATATTGAAACATCCAATTTCCCCAAGCTGTTAATAGGTATGTCTCAAAACCTACGAACCTGGAAGTGTGACTGTGGTGCTGTGTGTCTGCTCCCTCGGTGACAGGTCACTGCAATCCTGTACGACCAAAGCTACCCCTCTATGTATGCTCAAACAGTTCATTATTTTTAATGCTTCTAACTTCTAATAATATTCTGTGTAGAGTTCTCGGGGATCCAGTGAGCCAAAGGCTTCTCTAGGAAAAGCTGCTTCTGTGGGAAAAGTAGCCTGGGAAATTGTTAACTCTAAATCCAAACCCCCTGCTTGTCAGCATGTTGCGTGTAAGCATGATGTAAGAGTGAAGAAATCTTCGTGTGCACGGTCTGTTGAAATATGCAAGGAGTTAAGGAATGACATCCCTGACTTTCAGTTGTGAATATATTACTCTGCCTGCTTGCTTGTGCTTCATGTTCCTAAAACTCCCTTTGAAAACTGCTTTAAGACCTTTTGAATGAAAAATGCTATGTATGAGAACTACCTAGTCTGTTCTGTATTTTGCAAGAAAATGAATAAACTGTAGCTATAGAAGATCCACTGCTGCTGACAGTCATGAAGTTAGTGATGTGTTCTCTTCTGTTTAAGCAGACTGCAGGCTGGGGATGTCTACATGCTTAGACACATCCTGTTACCTGTTATTTCTTTGGTGGTTCTGGCTCATCAAATTTTGTTTGAGCTGGACTTCTCTGTCAATAGATCCTGCTAAAGTTTGTCTTGTGCCATTGTAGCTCAGTGTTTTAAAGCTTTGGTCTCGTTTTTGTCAGGTGGGGAAAAGTCAGTAATAACTAGATTTGAGAAAGTTTTAAATACTGAAGATTATTTTCAACTGTGTTTTGTGGTCAGAGAGAATCCTCTTCTGCAGAAGAAGGCTGTTCCTCTTGTAAAAAAAATTCCTTTCCGAAGACTTAGACTTCTATCCAGGCTTAGCAACCTTTATGTCTTCTCATTTGGGACTGCTTTTCTTCTTGTACCCTTCTTTTAAGTAGGATCTTCTTTATCCTTTATGAACAGGCAAGGTCATTTAGTTGCTTTTTAAGTAAGTCAACAGTCTTTTAATGCCTTCTCACAGGAAGGCATTACGCTTCAGGAAGCATTGCTAGACTGCTACAATTGCCTGTAAAGCAGGCAGTGGTTTTTGTGGTTTTGTTTTTGTGGTTGTTTTGTCGTTTGGGCTTTTTGTTGTTATTTCTGATGTATAATGCAGTGTTAAATAGTTTAGTGTCACTACCACATTCCTGCTGTTAAGTCTTCGAGAAGGGTAGCACAAAGTTACAGCTGATAGTTGATTACCCATTTTTGCATAATTCCTGCTCAGTGGAGATTTCTTTTTTATGATAATGTTTTTCAGTGTTTAGAGTGCTGATGCTGGATAAACTCTGGACAATCGTTGAATACTAAATAGTTGTACCAGTGAATACCAACACTTACTTAAGTATTATGGATGAATTTTAATTTTGCAAAAATTTCCAGGGAACAGACTCCCTCAGAAAATCTGATCTTAATAGCTCTTAGGCAAAAAAGAAAATCATATCATCACAGTCTTTCCCACTTAGTTTGTCTGATTTGAATTTTAATCCAAAGTCTTCGCAAGCTGATGGTCTTTGATTTTTATTTTACTTTCTCTTTTGTTTTTCTGTTATTTGTCTTAAGACAGATGTTTCTGGAAGTCTCTATCCTTTGCTCTTAACTGCACAAACTGTGAGGATTGTCATCTTTCAATCTTAATTGCAACTACTCTGTATTGACGTCTGGGATGAGGCAATGAGCACTTTATGCAAATGAGCCCAGTATGGATAGTTAAGTTATGCCTTTACTCAGCTGTCAACCTGTGGGGAAACACAAAAGGTGGAAAGGATTTTAGGTGTGAGAAATAAAAACAGGCTTCAGAAAACAAAGCAAAAGGATTTAGGATTCAGCTAAATCAGCTGTCCAGGGTCCCCATCCTGTTTGTCGACGAAGACGCTGACATCAACCCACTAGAGTGCAGTGTGGCCATGAAGCAGCTTTGGAGCCTCATTTTATGAGGTAAATGAGAACCACGAGGCAAAGCTAAAGTTGGTGATAAACTTTTTGCTGGGTGTATGGGAAACAGGGCTTGTGTGGAAGAGATCTAATATTGCATATGTACACACACAGAGTAAAGTAGAAGAGCTGATGTGACATCTTGCTGCTTCTGAGCATCAGTGAATTTCCAGCAAACTGTAGGGCATCATCTGCCTCAGCTGCAGGGTAAATGCTCACAGCTGCAAAGAATGGTAGCTGTTTAAAACAAAGGCTAACAGAGCCTCATCCAAAATCTATTACACCCAGCAGGGGAACTCCCACTGATGCAGTGCAGTGGACCCTTAAAGGTCTGTTCATTAATTCTGAACAGGGTGAAATTTTCCACTCTCTTGAAATTTTGAGATGTGTTCTTTTTTTAAATATCCTTTTCACTCTGTGCCTTAAAGAAACCAAAACCATTTGTAGCTCTTCATAAACAAGAGGCAGATGCCATGACAGACGTGGGGATTAGTGTGTTTCCTTGGGATATACAAAAGGAGGGCTCAAAGTTCCTCTACTGAGTCTGTCTTTCAGCTTTAGCCCAGGCACTTGGCTATTTTGAAGTAGTCATTCTTAGTATTTCTTATCAAAAAAAGTTGACAAGGTTTGGAATATTTATTCACTGAAGCTAATGATTGAGTCCACGGATGCAGTTGAGTGTCCCAACTATTGGAACACCTTGATCTGGTCTGAATATGTTTTTCTCCATATGATTTTGGTCTGTAATTGATTATATTTCAACAAATGTAACTGTTCCTATGCTCTTTACCAGGGCACTCTAATAATAATGCTGATTTTGATGCTCTTTGCTCCTCAGGGAAGCATAACATTTGTACAGTTTAGCAGGACTCATTTAAGAATAGTTTTCATACTGAATTGGAAAATCTGCTTTCTTTCTCAACATTCAAAATATGCTATTGAATGATAGCATCTAATTCCACTATTTTTTAAGTTAATTTCTTTGTTTTATAGATAAAAAACCTCAAAAATTAGTAGTAGGAGAAAATTTTGAAATAACAACCGGACTTTGAGTTTTTAATCTGAAATGGATGGTAGTGTGGGAACACATTAATTTTTTTATTTAAGAAAGCTGTCCTCTTTTTTAACCAATCTTAATCATATGGCTGCCTTACTACTACTACACAGGGATCTGTTTTTCTACTTTAAAATTCTGCTCCCTTTACATTGTAGTTGTTTCCCTTGGAATTAGTTTATTCTCTAAGATGGAACTTCCTGCATAAAAATAACGCTTATTGCTTAGCACAAAAAATTCTCTCCAAACAGACAGAGGTTAATTAATAAATCCCATCCAGTTAAGTGTGTGGCTTTTTAGATTTGGCATAATTCAATAAAGGTGTAGAAGAGTTTGAGTTGCATGTTGCCTTTTTTTCAGAGGTGTGGCCCAGGAAGGAATCTACCCCCTGGTGTTGTGGGTTGAGGTATCTTACATGGTCCAAGAAAAACCGAGGTCATTTAGGCATCTAGAGTAGGTCTAAAGCAATCCAGTAAATGCAAGCAAGCATGCCTCTGTGGTCTGATCACTTCACAGTTGAGACCAGTGGAAGTTCTCAGAAATAATTTCTAAAAACTCTCAGCCGAGATGTAGTCACCAGCCAGATGATGAAAACATCATCTGTAAAGAATAGAGCCATAATTGCATGTTCCAAGGAGCCTTATCTTGAGTGGCCTGTGAGCATTGTCCAGATCAGATTAGATACACTTGTGTTCAAAAATGACCAGCTAAGTAAATTCAAGTTTACTCCTTTACTGCTTCTAAGGAAGTGTGACAGCAAGTGGCCACATATCACCTGAGAATATTGTGTTTGGCACTTTTTAATACTTCTTAGATAAAAGATAAATTAATGTTAATAATAATAAAAGGTCATATTAACCCTTATTTAAACCCTAAATAGGAGAATGGCTCTGCTAGTTCTTATTTATAATTCCAAGCCGTACTCAAATGCCTGTGGGCTTGGTTGTTTTTTTGGAAGTCCTCTACTGGTGGATATTTTCAGTGTGCAACGTTTAAGTCCCTTTTATTCCAAGAGGGATGTGTTCTCAGCCTGCTGTTAGAAGAATTAGACAAAACAAGGATTAACAGATCAAGGTGGTTAAGAGTAGAACAGCATGGAATGTAATTCTTGGGTGAAGTGAGACTTTATAGTCAGAAGTATTGCAAATAGGGAGGAATAGTGCCTCAAAGAAAGAAAGCAGTCTGAAACAGGATGAGAAACAATCTAAGTTGGGAAGATGGTAGGAAACCTCACATAAAAAACCTGAAGTTTTATAAGAAAAATTTGCTAAGTACATCTTTTAAACCTTCTCTGCAACTGCATCAACCACTGAAGTACAGTGTGCAAATACCTGACCACTCTGTTTTCTTCTTATGAACTGGCCCGTTAATTTTAGAGGAAGAGAGGCTCCCTTGGCAAATGTCCTAATGCACGGTGTTCCTGTACTGTTCCATTTACTGTCCTCATTTAAAGGAGAGGTTTTAACTTGATTTCTGTAGAAGCAGGACTGGCAGTCCCAAATCTCACATGGATTCTCCGCATTGAATTTAGCTTTGCTTGGAAAGGGTAGCCCCAGAGCACATCTCCAGAGAGCTTTCTGGTGCCTCAGGGTAGCTGGAACACGACCAATTCTTTGAAATTTATGCAACTT
Organism: Coloeus monedula; assembly: GCF_965178545.1. Lineage (NCBI taxonomy): Eukaryota > Metazoa > Chordata > Aves > Passeriformes > Corvidae > Coloeus > Coloeus monedula. Next base: position 14,838,487 of record NC_138786.1, on the reverse strand, counting down.
CCTGATGATTATCCATTTTTAAGCTAGACTTACAGTTGCTAATGCCTTGGTTGAAGTCTCTCTCTGATGTTCCGGCAAGACACTTGGAAAGCACATCCAAGCTTTTCTTGGCAGTTAGAGCTCATTCCATCTGTTGCACCATGGCAGATACAGCAGCAATGAAAGATTCATTTAAAAGAATATAACCCTGGGAGGAATTTCCTTAAAAATAGGGAACAGGAGCTGGCTTAGGGTGTGATGAATGGTATGGAAAGTGCTTCCAAATCACCAGAGCTTATCCCAGGGATTATTTATCTATAGCTGATGGTAGCACGAGCACCTTTAGACAAGAGGTTTGGTAGAACACTAAAAAGTAAAAGTTGTATTCCGTGAATACAGAGTATCCTTCCTTGATGTGACTGTTTTACCTACATTGTGAATTACATAGATGGAATTTGTGTTGAACAAGAGTGCGGCACCAGTTTGGGTAAGTATTTTAATATCTGTTCCTGACACATCCCAGATATTTCCAGGGAATTTGCCTTCAAGCCACATTTGTAGCAGTCTTGTAACATTAACCAAGTCTGAAGAACATCATTCACAGGCACCTTCACTTTTGGAGCAACACCCTCCCCTGAGCTGATCATGTGGACACATGTTTACAGCAGATGGAAATTTCCTTCAGCAGACGGTGAAACTGTTCAAATATCACTAAATCTAATAGAAAAGGCATTTAGAACTAATAGTATCTTAATATTTTAGTATTTGTGGAATTGAATTAGGCTTCTGTTTGAGATGAGAAAGGCCACTCTCTGGTTTTATATATTTTGTTGCATTCTTTCTTAATTATATTTTATAGTGCCGTTGTATGCTTTTGCAACTATGGAGCTAATTAATTTGTTTGGTTTTTTTCTCCACAGCATTGCTGTTCTACTGGACTTTAGCTTTCATAACTAAAACCATCAAATTTGTAAAGTTCTGTGATAATGGGGTTGGATTTTCTCAGCTTCGATTTTGCCTCACAGGACTCTTGGTTGTTCTTTATGGAATGCTACTAGCTGTAGAAATTAATGTCATTAGGGTGAGGGTAAGTAACTATCATAAAAGTCCCCTTCTGTGGTTTTTATTGGTTGTTTTATTCCCTTTTCTGGGTTCTTGGTGTAAAATGCATTGCTAAAGAAGAAAGAAAAACCAGTTAGAAATCTATTTGACAATCAAAGGTTAATGCTATTTTACTAGGCCAGATGAATCTGTAATTTCAAAAAATGCCAGACTCTGTTGTTAATTTAAGATCAATTTCATCTGTTCAAGTTTGTTGCAAATTTTTAAATGATTCTGTTTCAGCCATGACAGCCAAGTGTTTCTGATGCAAGGGAACACTGGTAGAAAGGAATTGTCTGCTCTATCAGAGAATATCGTAGACACACAAACAACATCTCTCATTTTCCAGGAGACAATCACAATAAGTGATTTATTTGGGTGACTGGGGTTCCTCCCAGCTATATTCCCCCCCCCCCCCCCCCCCCCCCCCCGCAGTGTCTGCAGTCATAATCTAAACTGAGACTTTGGAGACTGCTGGATACATAAATGCCAAAGTTCCCTTCAGGTGGCACTCACCAACTGTGTGCAAAAGTTAACTTTAGGAGGGAAAGAAATATTCTCATGTAAATTTTCTTGCTTCAGCACCAGTAGCTCCATGTGCTGAGCTAACAAATGTGAGGCAGTGTGGTGTGGGAGATGAATCCCAGTGATAACCTCAGGACTGTGCCTAAGCTCCTGTCTCCCATCTTGTGCTGCCTGGAACTCAAAGCAGTGCTGGGGCTGTACTGTTTAAATAATTGAGGGGGGCAGTCTCTTCTGACATGTCTCAAGTGAAAGGACAAGAGGAAATGGCCTTAAGTTGTACCATGGAGGTTCGGATTAGTTTTTAGAAAACTTTTTCACTGAAACAATGGTCAGGTACTGGAATAAATTGCCCAAGGAGGTGGTGGAGTCACCACCTCTGGAAGAGCTCCAGAGGTGTCTGGATGTAGCACTGGGGGTATGGTGTAGGAGTGATTACGGTGGTGTTGGTTTGGTGGTTCAACTGGATGATCTTGAAGGTCTCTTCCAGCTGTGATGATTGTGATTCTGTAAGGTGGGGTTTTTTTCCTACAAGTATGCAAATTTTTGCACCATAAACGGAATCATAGTAAATTATAAGAATTATTTATTTCTAGACTGGATGCCTCTGATTTTCCTCAGTACCTGGGGAAACTGGATTGCTGTATTAGTTGAATTTGAATGTCTCTTGAGAAATCAAGACTGATTCATTGATTATCTGCAATGTTCTTATCTATGCTTTGTGCACTTTTATTTTCTATGCATTTACTGTGATTCTGCTGGCATTTTTCTGGATTTCAGAGGTATGTTTTCTTCAAAACTCCTAAAGAAGTTAAACCTCCTGAGGATCTCCAGGATCTCGGTGTCCGATTCTTGCAGCCCTTTGTGAATCTGTTATCCAAAGGAACATACTGGTGGATGAACACATTCATCAAGACTGCCCATAAAAAACCAATAGACTTGAAAACTATAGGCAAGCTTCCCATTGCTATGAGAGCTCTGACCAATTACATTCGCCTTAATGAGGCCTTTGAAGCACAGAAGGTATGCAAAGCATGGAATCTCTGTCTGTCTGCTTACTCAGGGCTTGTGTTTTTCATTAGCTTTTATCATATAAGCACGATACAAAGTGATACAAACAGATATTATGCAAATGAAGTATCCATTAGCATAGCTGCCCGTACACCAAGAGACCACATACTCAGTTGTACCTCGTACAATAATGGAATTTCTCTAACCAAATGTGCATGTCAAACACATTATTGGTTAAATGTGTGTCAAATGCATATGGCCTCTGTTTTGATGTGTAAAGTAAGCAGAGACTGTGTTCACTGAACACCATTATTCTTCCTAATAAGACCTTGGAAACATTCAATTACAGAGTCAGTATTAATGAGGCCTTACAGGGCTATTTTTTTTTTTCCATGTTATTTGAGTTTGTCCATAAGAGAGTTCAGGGCTGAAACTACCTCAGCTCAAATTAATTTTCACTCCTCAGTGGGAGCTGAGCATGTCCAGGATTGTAAGGGAATTTGTTTGCATCCTGCCTAAAAAGTGTAGGTTTCCAGTCTCTGTGTTCACTAGAGAAAAAAAACCTGTCACTTCCCTCCCTCTTCTTTTTTTCCTCCCTCAGCAGGCCACAAACACCACTTGCTATTAAGGATAGGAGAGAAATAATGGTTCTTTTTGTGAAGTGGAGGGATGTGCAAATTAATGCTTTGTTCTGACACTATAAAAAGAAATGAAACAATAGTTGTAGTTCCTCTGCTTTTCTAGCTGAGAGATTACAAATGGTTGTCCATGAATTAAAGCAGTGATAAAAATACCAATGATTTATCAGACCTGAGGCTAATTTATAACATAATTCTTACTAATTTTAATTTAATTCTGCCCAGAACAAAAGGTCATCATCTCCCCAAGGATCCAGATCCATTTGGCGTGCTCTCTGCTGTGCTTTTGGAAGACCCTTACTTCTCAGCAGCACATTCCGTATCCTGGCTGACTTGCTCGGGTTCGCTGGGCCACTCTGCATCTCCGGGATTGTTCACAACGTTGGAAAAGGAAATAACACCATCCGCCCACAGGTACTGTCAAAATGTCATCAAAAGAGAGGAGTCGAGGAAGTGATGCTGTGATTCTGTATTGTTTGTCCTCAGCAAGGAAAGCCACTCTGCACTGTGTTTGTGAATGCAGGAAGTGACAGTGGGAATGTACTGCCTGATCCCCACTTTTATACTGTGGTGAAGTGCGTCCAGTGCAGGGCAACAAAGGTGACTCAGGGATTGGAGCATCTCTTGCAAGGATGGGCTGAGGGAGCTGGACTTGTTCAGCCTCAAGAAGAAGTGACTGGGAGGGGATCTCAGCAATGCATGCAAATATCCAAAGGGAGGGTGTCAAGAGGATGGAGCCTGGCTGTGCTTGGTGGTGCCAAGCAATAGCACAAGAGGCAATGGGCAGAAACTGATGCACAGGAGGTTCCACCTGAACATGAAGAAGAACTTCTTTAAAGTGTGGGTGACTGAGCACAGGACCAGGTTGCCCAGAGAGGTTGTGGAGTCCCCTCGCTGGAGATACTCAGGAACAGTCTGGATGCAATCCTGTGCAATGTGCTCTGGGATGGCCCTGCTTGAGCAGGGACTGTGGTCCCTTCCAGCCTGACCCATTCTGTGATTCTTTTGGGGGCAAAATATGTGACCCATGCATCTAGTCAGCCTTGCATTCTGGAAAATAACATTCAAGATAACAGTGAAGCATATCCAGAATTCCATTTATATCATAAGGAATTTAGGTACAGTCTTGAGTAGAGATTGAATCAAGTATGTGATTGAGTGCTTTCCAGAAAGGAAAAGTGTGTTTTTAATAGGCTTGGCTTTTCATTTCCAAAAATGAGGGATGTCTAAGAGGATTAAAGCAGAGTTTTGTCATCATCATAAAATGCCAAGTAATTTAACTGCAACCAAGAATTTCCACTAGTGCCTTTGGGGAGGTTAGTTTTATCAACTGAAATATATTTTTAAAGCATGCTGTTTAAATGAGTGCTCTCCAAGAAGAAGCAGACATATTTCTTGATTAACAACCGAAAAAAAAAGTAACTCAGGAAGCATCTTTTCATTATAAGGTGAGGTCACTCAGGCTGGATTTCTATGAGATAGATCAGTTTATTCCTGCAGCTCACTAAGTGTCTGATATAAGACTTTAGAAATAAAGTCTGTTGACACTAATGGAAATATACCCATTCATTCAAGTACACTTTGGATTAGGTCCACTGTAAATATTGAAGTCCATCAGCTGCAGTGCAGAAAATTTAACAAAGGCCTCAGGCTAAAATTAACTGTTTGTCCATTTTGCAATCCTTATCCTAATATTTGGAAACTTTATTATAGCAAGTAGGTTCAGTGGAAACCAGTTCTAGCAGGAAATGAGAAAATTAAGACTATAGGGCTATGTTGCAGCAAAGTACTGTGGAAGGTCTTGAGCTCTGCTTTTCAATAATTTGTTTGGGACACTGTTTCAGATGAAATTGTGATTTGATTATAATTTACAGATTGTCCTATTTAATTTTTCTGTAGAAGTGTCAGCTACTGCTTCTCTTTGAAAACAGAAGTTCAGGTCTGGTCCTTACAGACCGTAAGAAGAGCTTCATCCAGCCTGGTATCCTCACTCACTAGCTAAGCAGTAACCTCACTGTTGTCATTTACACTAATTTGGCATCACCTAACAGCAATAATCACTGATGGTGGTAGTCCACAAGTGACACTTAAGGATGTATTCTGGGTTTGCTAAAATGTCTCCAAGAGGCTTTTCCTTATGTTTTGACCTGATTAATACACATTGTTTTTTATGGTGTCTAACTACATTTATGTTTGAAAATTGCTTTTGCTGGGTTAGATGAAATGTCTTTCTAATGAAGGGTTTCAATCCCAACTACCTGGAAGCAGACTGGGATGTTCAGGAAGGATCCCATGTGTGTTCACTTACCTAGCCAACTTGGTCTATTTTGGAAAGAAATACACCAGCTCTACTGCTAGGAATGTTATATCCCTGCTTGTAATGAGTCAAAAGAAGAGAACCTTGCCTTATTGTTTGCACCTGTGAACCTCATAGGTGTGAGAAACAAGCTTCCTAAAATGGTGTTATAGGAAGGTAAAGATAAGCTGGGGGAAACACTGTTTGCGCTTGGCGTGCTGCTGAGTTTGAGGGCACTGGAAAAGAGTTGCCACACAGTGGGGCAGAATCAGACAAGCAATATAAGGTGTGAGTACAGTGGAGGGTGTCTTTTACCCATCTCTTACCTATCTACATCTTAAATAGTTTAGACTGAGGAGATGTTGTAATGAGTCAACTGTATCTTTCAAACAGAAATAATCTTTGTGAAACAGAAGGCGAAGAGATACACTACTTGTTCTGTTCCTCAGGTCCTTTGTGACAGATATAACCCACCACAGAGCTGTAACTCAGATCACATGGGTGTCACAGGCAGTATTAACTGCTCTAGTTAGTGCTGGAGTTAGAGCATGACATCGTCTTAAATTCTGTCATGCTCTTCATGTTTATTTATAACTCCAGTATCAATATTTACGGCCACCCCAGCATGTTCCTATGACACGGATTTCTCTGAGCGTTAATCATTTCACAGTGAAGAAGAGACTGACAGAATGATAACCTTTATAATTTGCTGGTAGCACCTTGCACATTGCAGTATTAGGATTAGCAGTTCCAGTATTGGGAGTAGCTGCTGACATAACACATTCAGAGATGCACCAAACGTGTTATTTAAAAAGCTCTAGAAGTCATAGGGCCCATTGTAGCGAAAAGCCCACTCCTGACATTAGGATTGTGTGAGTCCAGAGTCTTTAGGCTTTTAAAAAGCAGCTTTTTGCTCAGCCTTTTACTGGTTAGAGCCACTTTTAAGAATTGGTGTTACCCTGAAGTTGTCAGGAAGGTGGGACACTGAATATTCCCAAAGCCATTTCTGAAAACAAAACATCTAATTATTTGCATCAACTTCTCAAACAAGGTTATTTGCCTCATAAGTGAAAGGTTCAGGAAGTGTTCAGGTATTTCTGTGTTTCCTGCAGGCTGGCAAGTGTGTGTTGACACCTCTTGTAGTGTAAACACAGGCATGTTCAGTGACTTTGTAAGCCATAATGGCCTGATAATGCATCTGAGCCTTTGGCAAATGTCTTGGTGCTATCAGCAAGTGTGTGATCTTTCTGTATATATGTTTGTCCTCCTTTTCTCTCAAGGGAGTGTTGGAAGAAAGGATGAGAATGTTCATCTCACTCTCCCTCCTAGTCTATTATATAATATTTTGATGGGAGTCATTGCTGTACCAAAATCTCATTGCTAGACAACCGTGATTTCTCAAACATAGTTGTGGAAAAAAACATGTATTTTACATGCAGTAAAAAGTGGTATTAGCTGCAGAAATTAGCAGTATTGGCCAGATGCACATGTAGGACAGCACTGAAAATCTGAACTTGTAAGACTGTAAATAATCTGGAAGACAAACTCATTTTTAGTTAATAGCCTATTTGTAGTATAAAATGCTGCTGTAGCCTATTTGAATTGGTATGGGATAAGTAATAAATTAGGGCTTTAAAATCCCTTTAGGGTGCAAATAGGTAAAATAGCAGTTAAATGTCTCTATCTGAACATAATTGCTGATGTACTATAATTGTTCAGAGTTTTGCACTTGATACAGATTTTAAAAATCTTCCTTCTTTCACATTCCTTGGCACCCCTGCTCCCATTTTCTCCTTTGCTTTATGTCTCTGACACTGACTGTCCACATTTTTGGTTCATTTGGCCTATTTTTTTTTTCCTGGGCTGATTTTCTTATCTGAGTGATTTGAATTGGCTCAGGAAGACATCCAGTTAGCTCACCAGCTAGTGCACAGGAAGCAGCAGAAGTGTGCAGGTTGGAGCAACCCAGGTGTAAATAAGAATAGGGAGAAGTTTATTCCTTTTCCAGCTGGCTCAGCCAAAAGAACTGCTTTAAAAACTAAATTTTTGCCTCTGTATAAACTTGCCATATGGGGTTTTTATGAAGTTGACTGCAAGGTGCAGATCAGATCTAATAAAATGTACAGACACTGAGAGTTTGTGAAATATAGCTGATTAAGTGTTATAGCAGTTGTGAAAACTTCAACAGCAAAGAAACTATGTAGGCAAGAAAAAATGTGCTGAGCAAGGGATACAGCAGGAGTGTAAATGCAAGAAGCCCTCTGAGAGGGAACAGAGTCCTCTTCCTAATTTTGCCTTTAAATGGAAGCACAATCCAGCAATCAAAGTTTTGAAGGAGCCAAGAGGAGAAAGAGGAAGACGAAGACATTTTAGTTACAGAAGGCTTCCCATGGTTAGCCAATCTCTCAACTTGTTGCACCAAAGGGGTCAGCTTGTTAAATATAGTCTGAAATAAATGCACTATTTTCCCATTAAGCTGTAGATGTGCTTCAAAATGCACTTTGGTGATTTCATGAGCTTGCTAGAAGGTAATGACCGTAAATAAAAGTGAACAAGATGCTGCAGGCCAAAATCATTTGCATGGTTCCAGGAATTTTGGGTTTTTTACAAGTTCTGAAGGTTGGTTTTAGTATTCAGAAACCTGAGGTGTTAAAACAATGAGAGTAATTTTTCCCAAAGGATGTTAACTCTTCCTTTCTGATGATGGGCAGTGCTAAATGACCATATGGAATTACTCAGTGTCCTAGAGTTTTGGAAGGATATCAGAAATCCTATAAATGTCATTCTGCATTTAAGTGAGGCTTACTGAGTTGGCATGTTATGAGACTGTCTTTGAATTGATAAACTGTGAGGTTTCAGACAAGGTTGGGAGCACTTTCAAAGTAACAAACTGTTTATCTCTGCTTATAAATTATGTAAAGCAGGTAATTAAATTACCATTGTACCTGATTTCTAACTTTCTTTTTTTTTTATAGATTAAAATTCTTGGTGTTTTCTTTATTTCGTCACAAGAGTTCCTGTCCAATGCTTATGTTTTGGCTGTACTCTTATTTTTTGCCCTTCTATTACAAAGGACATTTCTGCAAGCATCATACTATGTTGCTATTGAAACAGGAATCAACTTGAGAGGTGCAATACAGGTAAGCAATATATTACTAATTAACCTTTTCACACCCTCATAAACCTGCATCTGTAAATACAAATTATAATTATAGTTGTTAAATTCTGAAACGCTACTCTCCTGAAATGTATTGAATGTACCATTAGAGATTGTGTTAGCCCTGCATTCTGTTTCATTTGCATTCTTATTTTGATGATTTTATATAAATGTTCATTTTTAATACCTGATGCTGGATTTCTTCTTACCTTCAAGCAAAAATTTGCTGACAGTAAAACTGAATGTAGCTTTTGAAATAGTTTGGGTGTGAAGTGCACCTCTCCCATCTCAAAGCCATTTTTTTTGTAACATCACATCCCATGCAAATAATGCACCTTTAAAATGTCTTGTAAATATACTTTGGACAGAAGGATAGATTGTATTCCCAATGCATGGAGTAGTGTTTTATTCCATGGGTCATGCCACAAAATCTGCCAGGCACAGTGGAGTCTGTAACCACTGAACATAAGATTGCAAAAATGGGGTCTGTAATCACTGGATAACTGGGAACTGCAGATCAAAGTTTGATGTAGCATACAAAGCTTTGTGCCTGGAAATGAGAGAATTTGGTGTAAGATTACAGTGTAGGATTGCCAATGGCACTGGCTGAAACCTACCCTGTGGCAGCCTGAAAGCCAGCCTTATAAGTTACACTATTTATCCACTGGGCTACATGGATCCTGTGGGGAGTCTCCATGATGGATGGATGCTTTCAATAGCAGCAGAATTGTTTAATTCTCTTTTGATCTTACACTTGGAAGCACTTGTCAGCTGCCAGGCTTCTGGATTCCATCCACTGGTTTTCTCTGACTAGAGTGAAATAGAAAAGTCCTACAGGAATAAAAACTTGACCCCAAAAAAACCAAAAAATTTGCATGTCTTGAGTGGAAGAGCTGCAACTGACTGAAAAATACATGGACCACAGCAAGTGTAAAAGGGGAATAGTTGGAAAATAGTGCTGAATTAACTTTGTTTATGAAAAGCTTTGTATTCTCTGTTCTGGATATTAGAGGTTCAGATAATGCCAGTTGGACTATCCAAATTGGGAAATTTCTAGCTATCACTCTAAGCAGCAGATTAGTGTTAGTGGCAGTCTGTGTGCCGGTGGTTTTATACATTTTTTTCCTTACAATTTTTCTTTAAATCTTTTATCTCTCTTCCTCTCCTGTGTAACTCTGCACTTGTTCAGTGTGCCCTAAATGATTTTTACCAAACTAGCTGGTAAAAGTGTGCTTTTATTATTCTGTACTGTTATTTTTATACCCAGTGCCTGATTCTGCACTGAGGCAACTGCTTAATTCAGTACAGAATTGTACCTGGGACATTCGCTGTCTGTGAATTAAACTTTGTAATGGAACTGAGTGCTCTAAGCAAAATGTAGCAACATTCTCAGCCAGGAGCCTGAATCAATTGCCAGAGAAAAATAACAAGGGTTTTAATACATTGAGGATTATATAGTGAACCTAATAGTATCTTAGTGTTAGTTACATGAAGGGCACTCTGTGGAGATGCTGGAGGTATAAATCATCATTGGTAATGTGGTTCTTGGGCATTTTTGGGCAGTAAAGGTTTCATTCTTTTACTGATGCACAGAGATGCAAAAAGGAAGTACTTAGAGAACCATGATGCAGGTAACTGCACTGTGCTTTGTGTCAGTGAAGAATAGTAGCTTTAAATTTTACAAAATAACACAAAAGACCAAACTTTAGGCTCTTCATTCAAGTTACTGGAAAAGTAGTTTTCTCACAATATGCTGGACCTGTGGATGGAGCTAGAAATCTAATTTTATTTCTATATGCTAACACCTTTTGATGTCTCTTCCAGACAAAAATTTACAATAAAATTATGCAGCTTTCAACTTCTAACATGTCTATGGGGGAGATGACAGCAGGCCAGATCTGTAACCTGGTTGCCATAGACACAAATCAGCTGATGTGGTTCTTCTTCCTCTGCCCTAACCTTTGGGCTATGCCAGTACAGGTAAGGTGATTGAATGTGCTTTTGTTCTTAATGCACGTCAGTCTGTGGTGGTTCATTGCTTATGAATTTTGTGAAAGTGGAGATATTAAAGAAGTTAAAGAATAACTTGAAATAAAATGTCAAGCTGTTAACATCTAGAAACATTGCCTGCAATAGATTCCATGTCTGTGACTGGACTTTAGGTATTTATGATTGTATTAGGATCTTGGTTGCTGCCAAACATGCTTTGCATTTGTAACAAGAATTTATAGGGTGCAGCAGGTTGCAATGCATTCATTTATTACATCAGGGAAGTTAACTGGAAGATATTGCAATCATTTGTCTTCTGAATCCCAGCAGAAGCAAGAGAAGTAGCATAAATATGATTGCTTTGATGTGATCCCTTGAAACTACTGCTGTTTCTTGGATGACAAACTCCACAGTTTGCTGTTGTTTTGGGTTGGGGTTTTTTTTTATAACATATTTGTTACTTGAAATGTTTTTACTACTTTATCCTGTGATGTCTTTGGTCTCCTGTCTCTAAATACCAATCCCTTCAGTCTCCTTTCCCACATCCTATACTTCCATTTATGAATTTCCTGAAAAAGCTGACAGTAGAGAACAAAGTTTCATCTGATACTATCTCAGTACCCAGCAAATCTTCCTGCTTTCTTCCAGCTGTTCAGTGCATTTTTGTTGGGTGTGCTTCAATGCTAGCAGTAAATAAAAACAGAAGGGGCAGTAAAGTTGAATTTCACTTGGTATTTTCTAGATGTATAATTTAGTTTCCAAAACATGATGAAAACTTCATTGTGTTCATGTCACAAAGGCAGTCTGTTTCCAGCTCCACACAGAGGCTCATTTGGCTGGTGTGTAAGTCAGAAACCTGCAAGTAATCTACCCAGCAGCTTTGCATTTTGGGTTGCTTGCCCTTGCCCAAAAATTGAATTATTTTCATGAGACTGTATGTAGACTGCAACTGACAGATCGTATTTCCAGGCAGTTTATAATGTGGTTTTTAGGAGTTTGTGTCTATCAGTATGTTATACTAGTGATTTTCTTCTACAAGATGTTAAGCATGTAAGAATATGACACTGAGAAGCTGGGGATGAGGAAGAAAAGCCAGCCATTCAGATGATTGGGTAAATGGTATGAATGTCTTTCAAAGAGTGAGGTGTTAGGGTGCTGGCCGTCTGGAGATCTGGACTTTTTCTGACAATAAAGATATTTACTAGAATTGAGTGGATTTTGTACTCGTTCCTGTTGAATACAAGAGGTTTTTGTCAAGCTACTACAGATCAGATAAGCAACTCCTCTTAAAATCAGGTCTTCAGAATATCTGATCATGAGATAAACCAGATTGATTTCCTAACGTGGGGGGGGGGCGGGGGGGGAAGCCTGATTTAGCTCTTTGCCCTGAATTTTTTTCCCTCACTGAGGAAAATACTTGGGAGGGGCTATGCAGGTCCTTTATTATTGTCAGTTATAGTGAGTCTTTGAATTCATCTTGTATCCTCTTGTGTAGTCTTAATCTTGGGGAGTGTTCATTCTCTGAAAAACCAATTAGCGTCCTCCTGAAATACTCTGCATCTTCACACTTTTGCCACGTGTCTGAAACCTGTTGTGTTACCACAGATTTTCTACTATCTCTGGTAGTGGGGGTAGATTGCTTCTGAGACTGAAGTAGGATGTGGAGGAAGAAGTAATCTGAGTCTCTGATAAAACTCTTGCTAGCTCCATGACACTTGTGGAAAGCCTCAAATCAGGATAGTGAGCATATTAAGGTGTAAACAATCAGCAGTTTACTTACTGATGGCTTCTTTTAACTGTGCTTTCTACATGTGTGAGATAGAACTGTGCCTGTTAAAATATTAAGATTTAAGGGATTGTAGCCATATTTAGGTCACAGTGTGGCTGCATTCACACAGTATAACTGTATTTTCCTCTTCCAATGCAGTTACTCCTGCACAAGAAGTATGGACTAGTTTTTCTGATCTACTCTGGAGGAACTTGTATAGCAGTTTAAAACATTTTGCTTTCTAGAATTAAGGGAGGGTGATGGATATAAGCAATTATCGTCTGGAATTTTTCAGAAAGCAATTTGACTTTTTTGGCATGGTTTCCATGAAATTATGGGTGGGGGAGGAAAAATGGGAACCAGATTATTTTAAAGTGGGGGAAAAAACCCAATGATCAAGGAAAATGTCCTACTATTGATGTCCAGTTGCAAAAGAGAGGACAGCTATAATGAAAAGAAACTGATAGGAAATATTATATTAAATATGGTTACATATTGGCAGTTTGTTATAATAATTTGGATAGCAGTGTATTTTCATTCCATGTATGGGAAGCACTGTAAGAAGTCAGTGATTGTACACTGATAAAATGGTATAGCTGAAAAGCTATGCAGCATTAAGAAGAGTCCATCCCATTAATGATAGTGTCTAGAGTATCAATTATTATAGAAAAACTATGTACAAGCTACCAATTTCATTTACACTTATTTTATAAGACCTCTCTGACAGCTCAGTGGAGAGAATACTTTAGTGCAACTGAGATTAATCCAATTTCATTGCATATTCTGTAACAACATTTTGCTCTAATGTGCCAGAAGTCACAGACTCATAAAGACTTCCTGACAGTCTACAGAAAATCTGATTATATTTGCATTAAAATTCCCCCTGTGATGCTCCTTACCAGATGAGGACGATTAGAGCTGGATCATGCTCCTGTTTTGTGGATGGTGCACTCCTTGCCAAAATCAGTGAGTCACATTGGTCACAAAGGCTTCTTCAAAACATTTTTCCATAGCATTCATTCAGTACCTTGTCTTATAAGGCAGTGAAAACAATTACTGGCTACTTGAAAAATGGCTAATACTAAGTTGCCCAAACTCCATTATTATTTAAAACAGGTTTTTAATAGTTTTGTAGCTCTTAATCTAGAAATCAACATTTCAGCATCTGCTGTGGATTTTGTAATAGCCATTCATGACAAGTTAGGTTTTCTATACAGCCCAGATAATTTGAGCCCCATCTTTGCTCTGACTGGAGTCAATGGGAGCTTTATCATTGCCTTAAGTTACTGTTTGAATGTTACTGAAGTCCATGAGAAGAGGCCCACGGATGCCAATCAGTTGAAAGATGCCCTCAGTAAATTTGGCTCAAACCCTGGGAGCAAAATGAGGCCTTATAAAGGCCTTCCCTCTGTGCCTCCATTTTATAAACACCCTTGTTTGATTTCATTGTGATTATTAAAAAATGCTGTATTCTCATATCTCTGGCTCGTTGGTAGGGATTGCTTACACTTGCAGTGAAAGGACATTTGTCTCTTTCAAAACTGCCCACAAAGCAGTTTCTGGCTGAAAGTATTTGCCATCCTCAATAAATAATCAAGGCAAAATAACCTGAGCTATTGGTGAGCTTTTCGCTCCTGATATATATCTCTGGCAGAGAAGAGCTTTGGGATTTTGATGAAAGAGAAACAGTATTTCATTGCACAGGCTTTTTTTTAAAATATGATTTTTGCCTTCTCAGGAATATTGATGAGAGCCTTCCCATCTGCCAGATACTGTCCTCCAGAGTTCAGATATTATCTGTGTACTCTTTATTCTTGACTCCGTACTTTGTGATGTGATACGGAATTATGTCCAATAAGATTTCAGCTCTTTTCAGATACAATCTGCACTTCTTTTTTTCCATACATGCTGAATGTATTTCAAAAGTTTGCCTGTATTATTACATTATAAAGAAGATGAAAATGGGATCATTTTTTGATGCCTTTTCCTGGTCTTAAAATCAAGAATCAAACACAGTTAGAAGGGAAAAAGGGATTTTACCTCTGTATTTATTTTAAGGATCCTTAGGTGCACCACATCCAGGTGGAATGCACTGAAATGCACGCTGCAATGCATCCCACAATAGATCTGGCCTAATGTTATAGGTTTTACTAATTAGCAAATCTATCAAAGATTCCCCAATGAGAGGCTCGAGTGAGCCCCCCTCCCCAAGGGACCTTCCCCTGGGTGGTTTTATCTTAGTTTACAGAATGTGTTCTGGAGAGGACCTTGGGGTCTGGGGCTTTCTGGTCCCTAACTACGAGGCTTCTAAGATGTTTAGTCTCCTAGCTTGACAAAATGCATGTAAGAATGTAGGCTAAAACCCACTAAGAATGCAAAAGCTATTAAAAGGGGTATAAAAGGAATAGAAAAGAAAAGGCAAAATATCATCATGGCATCATTTAACCTATTGGAAACATGGGATTTTTTTGTTGCAAAGACTGGCTCTCTCAATAGCTAAGATGAGGGGTGGAAAAGTAGCTGTGAGCTAGCAACTTGCTCAGGATCCAGCTGGGATAGCCTTCTCTATCTGTGGGAGAAGCTGATGCTCTCTTTTTAGAACCAGGTGGTCCCGTAATGTCCTTGACAATGAACCAGTAGGGAGGGAAAGCAGGGAGTCAGGGTTCTGCAGTGGCTGCTCACTGTTCAATGCTTTCCTGTATTTTGAGCGCCCAGAGTGTCTGCCCATGATGAAGCAGTTAGGAATGAAAATCTTGATCTGTAAAGACCAAAACCATTTTGTGTTTTGGAGGAGAGCTCTGACAGAGGTATCTGGCAGAGGCCTTGCGTGTTTTGTTTGGCTTCAGACACTCATTAATTTCCTTGCTTCAGGTGGAAGCAGATTGCTCTCTTACTCATCACTGAAAGATTTCTTGATTTGCAATTTAACCTTGCCTCTCACTAGATTTGTGGTGCATATGCAAAAGGATTTTACTTTCATGTCACTGCATATTTTCTAAGTCAATACTGTGGCTCATTTGGAGAGTCATGTTTTAGTTTAGTTCAGCTGTAGAGAGGTATCAGAAGGTTCCTAAGAAGAAAAAAAAAAATCTTTTCTCTCTCTGTGCTTTAAATTAATGAAAATGTCAAGATGGAATTGTGGAAACTACAGACTCCTTTTCTTCATGTGAACAGCCAATTCCTGTAAATGTGTGAAAATAGGTGTATGACTATTGAGCTTCGAAATGATGGGAGACTGTTTCTGTTAAGGATATGAGAGTGTACAAACATAGCAAGAGTAATAGGTAACAGTTCAAGGAAATTCCAATTATTGGGTTTTTTTCACTAAGAGAAATTGATGTATGAAATTAAATTTCTGTCACTGTGTCTTCTGATTAATTTGTCAGCTTACACTGTTAAATACATAGATGGTCAATGTTGGAGATTGTTCAAAGAGTCAAGTCATTAGAATAGTGATAGTTAACTTTGGTAGCTTGTGCATGTTGTTTGTGTTTATTGAGCTGCTTACAGTAAACCCTCTCCATCCAGACTGTGGCTTTCTTTTTAGATTCCTACTTATCCAAAGACAAAGCTTCTTTTTTTAACTGTTTCTATAACCCTTTTTCAAAAGTAATTGTCAGTCTGGCACTGTAGATCCTTAAAACAGGTCCTTGCCAGTTTATGTCAGAGATTATTTGGGGTGGATGTTCTCAGTGGTATAATGTGTTACTTGGACGTATTTTAAAATTAAATTTTATTTAAAGATGGTTTTTACTAATGTATATATTTTTAAATAAAGTTCTTTTAAACAGCTTTGAGAGTTAAATTATAGAAGATATACAAACCTGTGCAACCTTCTTTTACTGTGCATAATGGGGAGAAGTTCAGAAACAGAAATACAGAGAATGCACAGGCTGGGGAGGAGCACTGGCTGGTGTCTGGGTCTCTGAGAGAAGCCTGACGGATCACACTGGCTGTACCAGCAATGCTGAACTTGTGACATTTGGGGTGGGTGTAACTGCAGCTGCTGTTGGTTGAACATTGTCTCTTTCCCTGAAATTGATCTTTGTGGTGCATACCCCAAGAGAAGCCAAAATATTTCCCTCACCTTCTTTTCTCCCAACAGATAATTGTAGGAGTTCTTTTGCTCTATTACCTTCTTGGAATCAGTGCCTTAATTGGAGCAGCAGTAATCATAGTCCTTGCACCTGTTCAGTACTTTGTAGCAACAAAACTCTCACAGGCCCAGAGAAGCACGTTGGTAAGTGTCTTTAAACTCATTGGTTATATAAATATCATATCTGGTAATTATGCATTGGTCTGTGCTTGGAATTACAAAGCTCACCATGGATGTTGACCCAGAATTCCTTCTCAGCCCTTTAGTAATGTTCAAGAATGCCACGTTCAAGATTGTGAGATTATAAGTGTAAGCAGTAAAAACCTATTTTTGGGGGGTTATATTTTTCAACAAGCATGGTTCCCTAAGAGCAAAAAGAACATGAAAACCTTCTGACTTACAAATGTAAATGGTCAGTAGTCATTGACTGAATTAGCTTTGGACAATGCACAAATAAGCAAGTTGTGCAGGGCAAGCTGTCCAAAGGGAAAGGAAGTAGGAATGCTGCGTCCAGACTGAGACCCCAGGTGTGGAAATCTATCAAACTGATTTATTTAAACAAACCCTGTGCAGTCCTAACTTCCACAGTGCATGCCTCAACTGGGGAGCCTAAAGGTCTGCTATGTCACAAGCTGTTCCTTGATCCCTCACTTGGCTTGTCTATAATTTGAATCACCTGCATCACGGCTGGAAAAGTTACCTTGGTTCATTGGAATTCCCATGCCCAGCTGCTCTGAACTTTATTCCCCCTTTCAGCAAGTATGGCACTGCCAAGGAAGCCACAGGAGCTTGTAATGGAGCCAGAGCTTGCTGAAATCTCTTCCACCACAGATCATGGGTAGTAATGAGAATTATTTGTGCATCTTCCTGTGTGAAAAGGAATTCCTTCCCATCAACAGTATGCACCCTTCCAGAAATGTGGACAGCATTCGTCCCCACAGCATCCCAACATACAGTCGGTGTCACCTAGAAATTCCTGCAGATGGGAGCAGTGCTGTTTGTGGTAGAAATGTCTGCTCTGTGCAAGGGAGCTGCTTACAATTTTTGTGTCGTCCTTATGCCTAGGGAACAGATGTTTTTGTTGTATTCTTCAGGTAAATGTGTGTGTAAATGTTGCAGGAGTACTCCAATGAGAGACTGAAGAAGACAAATGAGATGCTTCGAGGCATTAAGCTCCTTAAACTCTATGCTTGGGAGCACATATTTCACAGCAGTGTGGAGGAAACCAGACAAAAAGAAATGACTAGCCTCAAGTCTTTTGCCCTTTATACCTCCATATCCAGTAAGTTCCTTCATTATAACCCACTGCTCAGCTAAGTGCTACTGAATTATTAGATACTAATGAGTTTACCATTTCTCTGTCGAGATTATTTCAGTTGCTTTAGGCTTGGATCCATACTCCTCACTTTCCATCCAGTCAGACCCTCCATTTAATTCAGTAGAACTTTGCTTGTATGGGAAATATGCCTAAAAGAGAAAAGCAGTGCTGCATAGAATTGACTTTTTCTGGAGAAAAGCTTTTAAGGGACAAATGTTTCACAGACTGTATTTAGCCAGCAATGTTCTCTTCTAGAACACAGCATTCAAAAGGAAGCTGATGTTGAAGTTTATTTGTTGAGGTTTTTTCTGCATTTTGCACAATTCAGAGCATACAAATAATATGTGACAGGCATTGTCTTTGCACTGAAGCTCCAACAGACTTACATGTTCTTACTCAAAACTTGGATTTCTTGTTAAAATAAGTGATTCTTAAAACTATTTCTATATCCTGGAAAGAAAAATACGAGCATCCTGGCAATTTCATCATTCTGTATCCAGACTCTTTCCCCTCCTGTTATTTTTCAAGCTGCTTTAAGACTTTATGGTGCTTCTAAAAAGACCTACAGCAAATTGAACTCTATATCTGAGAAGATTATATGCAATACCTATATAATTGTTACTGTAATATTTAGAAATAATCAGTAAAGTCACACTGAAGAATATATAATCTGTGAGATATTAATGAAATGGAAAATTTTAGCAAGAAGTTTTTGAGTGCTACAAGGTATGTGTACAAATACCTTCTGGAATAGTAAGGAAGCCTAGTCCTTGTAATCACATAGGTAATGGCACTCTAAGGGAAAGATCGTGATCCCACTGAATTTAAGTGACATTAAAATGAGGTATTCATTGACTTCTGAGACCAGAATTTCTCTCTGGTGATCCTAAGCACTGTGGGTTTGGAGAGGAGTTTCTGCTTTGACATAAAACAAAATTTAGCTGCAGGCTGTGAGACCAGAAACTCTGTCTTACACTCAGGTCAACACAGGTGGGTTCCCTTTGTCTGCAGGGCTTCATGTGGCATTAAAATCTATTTACAGTCAGGGCCAAGGGTTCAGCTGTAGGGCTGTGAAGGCTTATTGGATTTTAAATCCTCATAGTGTCATTTGTAACAGCTAGCAAAAGTGTATTCATCCCAGGAGTAATGATTATTCTGTGAAGCAATGACATAAGAATCTGTATTATTAGAAACAACTTTAAGTATTTACTGATGCTTCTTGAAACAAGTTTGCAATTGCATTCTTATTTTGTATTATGTGTACACAGGAGTTAACTTCTCAGCTTTGGGTAAAGCAGTGCAGCTTTATGTTGATGGTGCTTATAATTTTGACCTTATAAAGGTTCTTATTGTTTCAGCCTGGAAGTTCCTTACACCTTCAGACTTTAGCAGAAATTACACTTATCTTTACAAACTTGCACTTTTGCAGACTAAAAAGGGAATATAAATACAGGAGAATTTGCTCTTTTCTCTAGCCATAAGTATAATTAGAATGAGAGGCATAAGCAGCACAAAACATGTTAGCTAATATTAGAGTGAACACATGATTTAATTTCTTTAAGAAAAAAAAAAAATTAAAAGGCAGTAGAGGACCAAGATTTTATGTGTTTGTGATCTAGAGGAAGGCAGACAGTTGCTAGAACACTAAGAAAGCAGAAAAGAGATTTTTATATATAGTTCTTTTAACAGAGTGTTGAATAGAGTCTGGAATTCTTTTCTAAGTACACATAGCTATTAACAAAAATAAAGAATGGGGTTGGAGCTATTTTATTCATAAGGAATAGATTTGCATTGGATTACAGAAAATATACCTACAAGTTTCAGGGCAGTGTTGGCTAGACCACAAGAAAATTCAATTTCAAGACCACATGGAAATTGGATCTCGTGTGCCTCACCCCTGTGCCAGGATCCAGGCTATATGTACATGAAATTGTTCATGTGTTGTAAAAGAGCTATTATAGAAATTAGCTCTTCCTATATTTTAATGAAATGCCCCCACCAGAATCAAAGTTGGGTGTCATCTTTACAGTATTTAGTACATTAAAACTCAGGAAAGACAGAGGAAAAAAAGAGTGGTTTTCCTACTTCTGTAATTTTTTGCCTAATCTGTCAGAAGCAAAATAACTGCAGGCTTTCTTACAGGAAAATAACAGTGGTTACTGTTACTAAAATGATGAGAACCAACTCAACATTCCCAGTTTTTAGTCTGCCTTTTTCCAGTAACAAAGTCCTTTTGACTAAATCTAATCCTCTTAGCTGCAAAATGGAGTTATTTTAGAAAACATTTTATTATTCTTGCATAATTGAAAAAATAAATGCATTTTTTAAAAAGGAAAACAACCCCCAAATTCCAAAGTCTTTTATTTTTTTGGTTGAAAGAAGTTGGAAGCCCTTGTATCTACTGGTGATCTCACATAATAGCAAAATTCAGATCAGCTTCTTGGGAACCACCAAGTAGTTTAGATGGCTGAACTGCAGAAGGCTTTGCCAACCCTACAGGATATTTATTCCATCCAGCTTCATATTTGACAGGTATGATCTTGTACTGTGGGCAGGAGAAGAGCGGGATCTGTCTCTGAGAAGTTTATCAGCTTTGCTAGATTCTCTCACCAGATTCATTCCTAAAAGCAACCCGTGTACTGCAGTGGTCTCAAAGGCACGTTGCAAAGGCAAGGATTTAATGGCATTTGGAAGGACAGAGTTGCAGGCAGCAAGTTTCCCTTCTTTGCAATTTCTGTGCTGTAACTACCTTGAGTTGATACAAAGTGTGAAAACTGGTCGGGTTGTAGAACCATTGAGGAGACACGAGAGGCTGCTTTGTATTCCAACACAGCAAGAACACTTTCCTCAGAAAAATATGGGTTTTTTAAACTTGGGTGAGGTGTAAACTGCGCATTTCTAGACTTCGAGACATGTTAGTCTTTCAAAGCCTAAGCTTTTATTTTGCAATTACATACACTAACGTACTTATATTTTCAAATTCTCCTCTCTGACAAGGAATTAGGGCTGCGTGCAGTAACTCAGCTATTTTATATAAGCACGAGTACAGAGTTCATGAATATGTTAGAGGATTCATTAAAGATCATCTAAATGTAGGCAAGATAAATATCTGACACTATATAAACTCCTTCAGCGGTTTATGCCAAGAAAAGGATGGCAAAACAGTCAACCAGGGGAGTCAAACAATGACACTTCAGATGAAGTAACTGGGGAGAGCTTTTACTGTTTGAACGTTGCTCTATCTGGTAGGAGAAAAGGACAGGCACAGTTTAAACACAAAAGAAGTGGCTAGTGTTCTTCTGTTACGCCTGTACCAATGCTTGTGTTCTGTTTTAGCTCTAGAGTCTATATTCTTCCTCTGTGCAGTTTACTTACGTGAAATAAAGTTGAGTGAAGGTCAAATTGAAAAGGTGGTGATTAAATAATATCCTCAGGTTGTGATAGAGGGGACAGACAGTAAGAGCCTGGAAAATACCGTTGTAAAGCAGTGCTAGTAGTATTTTAGCATTTAGCACGTCTGAATGAAAATTGTTTCTAAGTGTTCCTATGTGTTTTCCTTCACAGTCTTTATGAATGCAGCAATACCAATTGCAGCTGTACTTATAGTAAGTATGGACTTTTCTAAATAGTGTTGATTATGACTGCATTTTCAAGTATAAGTGATGTGGAATTGAGGAAGAAGAATGGGATGCAAACCTGCTACACATTTGCAGTTCCTCTGGGAGAGTATGGAAAATGCCCACTTGCCTTCTGGGACCAGAAGCTGCCCAGATCACACAGCACTTCCCCAGACTGTTAAGGGAGTATGAATTAGGATTCTGTAAAGGAAATGCTTGTGAAATATGAAATCTGTTTCCTTCTTTATGGCAAAGCACTGACGATGATGTTTGTCTCTTTGTAGACATTTGTTGTCCATGCTCATCTGACAAGAAAGGCTGACTTCTCCCCATCAGTGGCATTTGCCTCCCTCTCCCTGTTTCATATCCTTGTGTCTCCGTTGTTCCTGCTCTCAAGTGTGGTTAGATCCACTGTCAAAGCATTAGTAAGGTGAGAACTATAAAATTAATATCTTTGCTACCACCTGTCCGGTTTCTGAGAATTTTGCTCATTTTACAATTGCAGCTTTAGAAACAGCATGGTGATTTTTTTACCTGTTCTTGTAAACTGCTTCCCAACCTTTCCCCCCCCCTCCATCAAGCATGTAGAAGGGTAAAAGGCAATTACAGAAGGACATGTTTCAGTGTGTATCTCTTGTTTTTCAGCCTTTGCCTGAGAGGCTGCCTGTTGTGGCAGAGTTAGACTGAAACAAGCAAACAAAAAACCTTAAAAATCACTTTTAAGAGTCACAGTAAGTTCATGACTAAATGTCTAATCCAGATTTGATGAATTTTTACTTTCTGATGAACATGTTAGTTTGAGTGTTCAAAAGCTAACCAAACAACAACCAGTAGAAATGCTGTTTCACTGGGGATTTTGAGTATCAACAGATTATTGAAAAAACCTCCTAATGCTTTTTCATATGCAGTGTAACTCTACTTGACTGATAGGAGAGGCAACGTTTGGGCTTCTTTCTTCATTAGGACAACTTTATGACCTCCAATGAAGCTGTCTGAGGAGCTTATTTAAACTATGGGACAGATACTGGACACCAGCCCTTGCTTAATTATCTTTGTGTTGCTTTGGAGATGGAAAGGAGACTACAGCATGAGGCTGAGATTGCCTTCAGTGTTTGAAAATTCCCTGACAGTGCAAAGTCACAGCTGTGTCCTCTCTCCTAAGGAGTGTGAAATCTGAGAGCATCAGCAGCTGGCAGGAAATGTTTTGCAGCCACTGTGGTAGTCCCTAGAGCCATGGCAAATTGTTGTGCAAAGATTACAGCCAGCAAAGTGTCTGGGAGCCCGCACTGACACTGCCTAGTACCAGCAGGCATTTACTTTGGCTTGTCTAAGGATTTCTTTGCAAATGAATTGTGTCTGTTAATGCCGCAGGAACAATTTGAAAGCAATTAGTATCGGCCAAGTATTAATTGTTGCTAGCTGGGAGTTCTTCATGGGTTATTCTGTAGATACCTTCTTGTTGGCAGGCTGTTGCCCTGCCATTTGTGGTGCGGACAGGAATCAAACTCTGTATCAAAGCTGACATGGTCCTTGCCTTCCTGGCTGTCTGTATCACCCAGGTAGTGTTCCAGAGTGCATTGCTCCATAGTGCTGGTGGTGCTACTCTGTCTAGAGTGCCTCATTCTTCAGATCAATATTTTGGAATCATGTGCCAGGAATTTGCAACCCATGCAGAGATGTGCTTGCTTAAATATTTTAGTAAATGTTAAAAAGCAGACGGTCGAGTTTGCAGGGATTGAGCACAGCTATTGTTTGCTTGCTGTAACTGTGTCCTGCTGTTACACTTTCTTGCTAATAAGTAGCTGGTCAGGTAAAGGTGACCTAACTTGGCAGAGTTATATTTCAGCTTTCTTTAGGCTGAGATATTCTTACTGGTTTTAGCAAGTGTGCAAAGACAGCTTCTCCTGTAGTGACAGGGACTAAGTGGAGCAGAAGATGATCCAGCAGTGAAACCAACATGTAAAGGATAGTAAGAGGGTGTTACTGGCTTTGCATCTCAGGCACTTCACAAACCCTGCTCTTTTAATGTTGGCTACAGTCTCTGATGCCAGATGCTATCAAGGACAGTAATATTGACCAAAAACCTCATTGGTATCTTTAATCATTACACATGTCCCCAGTTGCAAAGTATCCCTGTGAATTGTCATTGACACTCAGAACCACTGTGTGATTGACAGATTTAAAGCTGTTCCATGTAGGACCCCTGAAAACTTTTCAAGTTATAGACTGGGGTATCTGCTTCTGAGAGGGGCAACTTCAAAGTCTTTAAGAAGGTGACAAATTCTGATACCTCTTTGAAAAGTGGTGCTTTGGGGTTTCTTTAATATGTGGAGTGCTTCTGCCATTGAAAATTAAAACTGAGCAGCCAATTGATGTACTTCTTCAGTGTGAGTCTTCGGGGACGTTGTGCAGTGTACAATTTTCAATCAGCAAAGGTTAAGCAGCAAGAGTGGCATTATGTATCTTACTGGGTTTAATATCAAACCACCTTTCCAGTCAGCTGTGCAAATAACCATGTTTGAATCAATATGTCTGTTCTATGGCTTAAAAATAAGTTCCCCTGTGGAGATACTGGAATACTGAAATTGAGCTGTCTGCAAGAGCTCTGCAGAGAATGTCCTTTTTCTATTCTTGAAGAGTTTAGAACAGTCTGGTGTCCTGAAATAAGAGCTCTTGCCTCTAACACAAGATTTTCTCACAGCTCTACTGTGTTTCTTCAGTAATTGCCTCAGGAGCAGTGATTCCAGAATTATGCAGAGCATTGGGCAGGGGTTTGCAGAGAGTACAGGCACCTGGACACACAACTAGAAAATAAAATCAAGTTGTTGGATGGCTTAATACATAGTCTTGTTTGGATATGCATGGCCTGAGAATGTTTGCTGTCTTCTCTTCCTACCCCTCTAGACCCTGGAGCAGACACATGGGGGACTTCTCTGTCTGCTCCTTCTATCTTTAGAGCAATTTCTTAAATATTTGTGTAATTTTCATACAGAGAGTATAGGTGCAGCTGTATATCAAATCCATATGGGTAGCATCTAAACTATCATTTGGTCCATGTAAAGACATTCGAAGTCTCCTTTTAACTATCTGGTTCACTGAATAAAAAGGGTAGGAGTCCTAGCCCAGTTTTTCAGAGCTTTATGCAAATAGATATAAATATCTCTAGCAGTGGAGCTTCTAATCACTTCCTTTGAGATAAAAGACCTTCCCATTAAGGAATTCTGACCCAAAATTGATCCCAAATTAATTATTCCTCTTATCCCATCCCAAATAGTTATTCTATCCCTTTCTGTTGTTTAGATTGTAGTACCTGCTCTACTTAAGTTCCCTTCACTGAATGCACTAAGAGATTCACTGATGTCAGTCCTCAGCTGCCATTAGCAATCCGGCAGGTTGACAGAAAAACTGTAGAACCAGTTCTCTCCTAGGGAGTCCCCAGGTGACTTTGATCTCTGCTTGCAGGACAAGTGTTAACTGTACAGGGAGTGTGCCTCAGGCAGTGCTTAATGCCTGGATACAACAACATTTTGCCATCAGTGGGGGATCTCACGAGCTTCTAAGAGGAAACTAAGTCTCCTTTTAAAGAAGAAACCCTTGGCAGTGAAATGCAAAATAAATGCTGACGAGTTTATTTTTATTTTTTAAGATTGGCCTCCTAACAGATCACCACGTATCACAATGCTTCAGTGGCCTTGTTTGCCTCTTTCTCCCCACTTAGCTTAGGCTAAAGATTAAAATCAATTTTTTCAGCTCTTGTCTATAAATTTATTTTTAGGAACCCAAGGCCTTCTGGCACTTTATCGTTTTGAAGACTGATAGTTAACTTATTTCCAGCTAACTGAGCTCCTTTGATGTTGAGTTCATGATTCAATCCAATTCTTTCACAAATTTCATTTGCTGTCCCTTTAAGTAGATTAGACATACATTTTATAAACTCAGGTACAGAGATAAAATTGATGCCCTGTTAAATGTCTTAATAAAGGCACATCATCTCTTAGCTAATTAAATCTTAAAGCAGCTAGTGAAAATTTTATGCCGCCTTCTTTGTTGCTGGTTGTCAGGATTCCTTTTATATCTCATCTGTTGAATACTATTCTGTTAAAGTATATTCCTTTATCTGGTTACCTTATGCAAATAATATTTCACCACAGCTGGTTGAATTTGGCTCACACTGTACAGCTTTCATCAGGCTGCCAGCCAGTGTTGATAAGACTGTTCAGTAAGACTGGCTGGGCCACACTTGTTCAGCATGAATGACATTAATTCTGCTTGGGTGAGTGGCTTTAAAACAAGTCACAGTTGTAGTCCTTCTGTGTCCCACCAAGTGCCTGAAAAAACCTTTGTGTGAGATCTCTCTGGTGGTGTCAGAAGAGACAAGACTTGAGGAACATCAGCACAAACTGTTAAAAAATCATCACTGTTAATAGGCAACAGGACAGGTTTTGAAAACTTCCTTGCAGTAACTTCCCATTGCACATTTTCATATACCTGTAACAAAACAAGAAAAACAAACTGTGCAGCAGACAGCAGCTGAAGCACCAGAAGGGATGCTCTGTAATAAACATTGCAGTGAAGAAAAGTTTTACTTCCAAGGATGAAGTGTGAATTGTGGTTTTTTCCCTTTCAGTGTGCAGAAACTGAGTGAATTCCTGTCAAGTGAAGAAATTGGAGAAGAACATGATAAATCCTCAGAGCTAAGAAGTGCAGATAATCACAGCAAGTACCAGGCAGTGGTGAGTAAAGCTGTCTCATTGCCAGTGAAGTGGCTGCAGTAGTTTGTACTCAGAATAAATTTTTCACTTCTCCATTTCCTACTGATTATTTCTTGCAATTGCAAAACCTCTATTTTAATACCCTGAACTGTATCATTCACACTAAGGTTGCTAGGGCCTAGGACATTTTGCTGATGCTGCCACCAATTAGTGCTTATTTCTGTCTTTCTGATTTTGCACAGCCACTCAAGGTTGTGAACCGCAAGAGGCCTGCCAGGGAGGACTGGAACAATTACAGCTCTCACACAAGAAGACCCATTAACATCACAGAAGCAGATGATTTTTGTGTAAAGGTGATATGAAGGTCACTCTAATAACACTTATATTAGCTCACTAATAGTCACTTTTGTATTCTGATGGCAGTTTCAAGTTCAAGAACCAGAGTTTGGTGTGAACTGTCAGACACTTGTGCACTTGTCAGAGATTAACCTCCACCTTTCTTGTCTGTCTTCCTTTTTAAGAATTAACTACTAATCTCTAGGTTGTGATTAGTTGCAATTATTCCTCTAGATTTCACCCAGCCTTCTGCTGTTTCAAGTGTTTCAATCATTACCCTGTTCTCAGGTCCAAAACTCTTAACTCAAAAGATAGAACAGCCTAGGTTGGAAGGAACCTCAAAAGATCATCTGGCCCAACCTTTTATGTATGCCAGACTCTTTCTTCTATTTCCAGGGTCTGTATAGCATAACGGGATGAAGAAAATCGAAAAGAATTTGTTCTAGATATTCCCAAAATAATGTCATCACGGATCTTCCCTTCCTCTTTTGGAATTCCTAGTGGCCTTTCCCCAGATGAAATTAAAAACTAACTCCCAAAGACCTAACTTATTGGAAGAAAAAAATTACAATTACCCATGCCACTTTGAAGACTGATGCTCTTGATTTGCTGTGAAAATGGCCAGAAGTAATAAAAATCCTGATGGTTGTTATAGTGATGAAGCTGTTTATTTAGGAAGTCTGCTATTACATTTGCATTTCCAGCAAAAGAGGATGAATAATTCAGTTTCATGGGACTAAGTAGGACAACTGGTAATGCTTTCAGTTTTTTTTTAGGCATGCTGAATTGGTGCAGGATCGTTCTTGAACAGACTTCCAGGAAAATAAGAGGAATGTTTGAAAGAGGGTTTTGGGGGCAGTGTTGGGTCAAAAGACAGCCTGGAGTGACAGCAGAGGAGTTAGTCCCAAAGGAGAGGCCAGTGCAGTAGTATCTGTAAGGACAGTATTTATAAGGCTTGAGCAGAAAGCTACGCCCAGGGATAATCTTTGGCTCCATCTGCTGACACCACTGTCACCAGCGGCCCCTGGGTCAGGGGACTTGTGCAGGTACTCTCTGTCTGCAGCTCCTTGCCCAGGAAGGGGCATTAGTTGACAGAGGATCCTCTGGCTGCCTTTGGTAATCCAGAGGGAGGAACACCACGCTTGCTTTTGCTCAAGATAGGAGTATCAGTTTTTCTCAAAGGTGTGATAAAGTGTCCCCTTCCACTCTTCTTAGATGAAAAATTATTGTACTTTGCATAGCTGAAAGGCATTGAAGGCTTGAGTGGCTCTGAAAGAGTGAGAGAAGAGGGTCCTGTATAAATGTAGGCCTTTTAAAATTGTCTCCCTTTCCTTGTTTTTCGCAGTATCCATGGAAATCTCCATTTAAAGTCTGATCAGGCTTTATTTCCTGGTTTTAGTCTATTCCAGTGAAACAATTTCTGTATCTAGCAAAACCTAGATTATCTGAGAATCATGTCAGAAATACAGAGGAAAATGCTGTAATGGGCAGCAACATCGAATTTCATGGAAGGTTCTGCAGGTCTGCTTGGAATGTGGATGGTGTAATTGCTGTATAAGCTGCACTGTGTATCGAGTGAGACATTCAGGGCTCTGCAGAGAGCAAACTGGCCATGTATGTAATTTAATTGTGTTGTAATCATTTCACTTATTACAAGTACCCACCTTATAAATACAAGGGAAATACTAAATTTTTTTCTCCCTCATGAATTCTCAATAATCTTCTAATAGTCTAATAGTGCTTGTTTGTTTTCAGAGGTTTCTGCCCATGGAAGTACAGTCCTTTACAAAGTCATCCCCTTGAAGATCTGTTTCCTGCATTGGGCAAAGGCTAACTCTGTTCCTGTGCTCAGTGTAAGGAAAAAAGAAGTGTCTCTGATGTTGGGGGGAAAAAAGTGAGTTCTAAAGCTGGGTTTCTGTTTGTCTTTTCTCCCCGTCTTGGTATAGATCACAAATGGATTTTTCACTTGGACACCTGAAGGTCCTCCAGCATTGTCCAATATTGATATCCGAATCCCTCAAGGTACAAAATTACATCAGATAAACAGAATAAGATGTTTTTCCATAAGTATTTGGCACATCATAATCTTGTGTATACCTTCCTCTCTCACAGGTCAGCTAACAATGATTGTAGGACAGGTGGGCTGTGGTAAGTCATCTCTCTTGCTGGCCATACTTGGTGAGATGCAGAAGATCTCTGGGAACATATCCTGGAGCAGGTAGGGGCATTTAATTTAAAATTCTAGTTTCGTTTAAAATTCAGCTTGACTAGAGTGGTAATGCAGAAAAAGCCCAAAATCTATTCTGGGAACTTGTGGAGTTAGGGATTTTCTAGATACACAGTCAGGAAAAAAACTTACCCTCACATCAGCAAGAATCCCCAGCCAGCGTGAAACAAGCTGTCCATTCCATTAACAGGAATGGGCAACCATTCTTGGGCATTCTGCACTCCAACAACATAACCTGAGTGAAATTGTAACTAATCTGGAATCAGAATTAATTTGCTTGAGGTGTTGCGCTGCTACAGAATGCTGTTTGCACTTCCAGGCCTGAGCTTGTGTCTTTGCATGGAGCTATAAAGAGGTACTGGCTCACTAGGAGCAGTGCCTGGCTCAGATGTGTGCTCCATCCCAGCACCAGGCTAAAGCCTGAGAATTTGAAGAGTGTCTTTCAAGTGGCAGTGACCTCAGAGTCCTCCCCAGTGCATCCTGCCTGGTCTGACAGGAGTGAGTCAGTCGTGTCCTTCCCTCCTTTCCCAAGGGGACACAGCACCTGGACTCTGATAGCCACTTAGAGATTCCACTTGTGTCTAACTTCTGGACTGGCTTTGATGGAAAGGAAAAAAATAGTACTGAACTCCAACAGCTTCTGTTGGCACTTGTTCTCTTGACCCTGAGGCAAGGTGACAGATGGTAAAATAAACTGCAGCTCCTGTATGTGGTTTCCAGTAAATTCCTGCCATCTCTAAAACACAGTTTATCGATGTGTGTGAACATTTTTGGCCTGTTTATTTCATGGTACCAGACTTCATACCCATGCACTTTGCCCATTGGGCTGTGATTATTTGTAGGTAAATCTCAACAAATTGCAGAAGAACCTAGAAAAACAGTTAATTTTATTTCCAACTGATTGGGAATGAAGGAAAAACAGGGTACCTATAAATCCAATCCACATACTCTGATGGACGGAGTTTCATTGTTACACAGTGGATTCTGCAGTGATTTTGTGGAGCAGTTCTCTAAATTCCTTGAGTGTTTGTGAAGAGCTATGATTTATATCCAGCCCTCGTGCTAGTCATACTACTCAGAACTGCACATGCTTTTATAGCAATATTACAAGGAAGGAAGGAAGGTTGTCTATTTTATAGGTGGGGAAAATGAAACATAAGAAGGTGACCCTTTCAGCTAGTGAGGCAAACAAGAACAGAAGCCAAAGTTCCAGAATGTGGTGATCTATCCATGAGAATATACTTCCCTAAGCAGAAAATCAGACCATGGTGAGGAACCATACAGAATCCCTGCAGCCTTATTAGGTGAACTAATTTCATTTCAGCAAGGCTGTAATTTTTTACAGATGACATAACATGATTAAGAAGTGTAATTTGAATGTCTGATGGTAAACTAAAACAGATGACATGATGTTTCTGATCAGAAACTGTGCTGGGCTTTTAAATAGCACTTGTTTAGAAGTATGTGCTTCGCAACAGTGGAAAGGTCAGAACTGCTTTTCACGTCTTCTACATGTGCCAAAGTATCACAAGGTGAAATTCAGTTGTTATCACATTTGCTCTGCTATCTGCCAGATATGTAGAAAGGGACTTGTGGCTGAAACAATCTGAGTGCTGTAAGTGCTGGCTGCACTGGGACAGATTATGTGTTGTCTCATCTTTCAGAGCTGCTGCTGGGTGCAGTGGCCTATTCAGAGTGATGGATGCAGCCAGTGTGGGCTGCACACCTGTGTTGTAAAGCTATCAGATGAAAGCTCCCTTAATTTGATAAGAAAATACTAATGCCTGACCAGGAACATGCAACCTTATCCCAGGTTCAAGGAGAGTAGTCTTATCAAGTAATCAGCAGGGCTCAGCTCAGGCAATGAGAAGTGTCAGCCAAATCAGTAGGTGCCTTGTTACAGCTCTTTCTTTGGGAATGCTTGGCTTCGGTCATTCATGTTACAGAATAGACCTGAATTAGTTCATACAAATTTCCTTCCCCTTCCCTTCCTCCAAGGTCATAGCTATGAGGATGAAGGATGTATCCTGCTGACATGTCACTCAGTGCTCAGGAAATCAGGATGCTCTTCCTGGCCCTTCCTTTGGTCTAATGGATAACAAGTCATTTCCCTACTCTTTGCCCCCATGCTTTATGAATAAAACAGTATTAACTGCATATCATCTTTGCTTGTTTCTTATAAAAATTATTTGTTTCAAACCCTTAAAAAGTAATGTAATTTATTCCTGGGCAAGGAGGGAGATAATCAGAAGTGAGCCGTGGCTCATTTGTGATTTTTTTAGTTGTTTGTGTTACAGTGTGTGTCCAGAAGATCCAGCTCAGATTAATGCCTCTTGTCCAAAGCAGGCTGAGGGCATCTCAGTATAAATCTTTTATAATATGGTTAGGGATTTAACAAAAATAGAGAAATTGTTATTTCCATTCTGCACAGGTAGTAAATGGTAACGATTTTACCTGGTTTTGAGTAAATAATTACAGTATATGCCATGCTAATTTCTTCTGGGCAGCATCTCACTTCTGATAGTCCCAAATCAAGTCTTGTTGGAGTAAATAACACCAGAAAACAGACCTAATTGAGAAATACTTAGCTCAAACGTAATTATGTCATTTGTTTTAAATAGGACATACATTCTTGCATGTGAATATTGAGTCCTTATAATGTGAAGGAAGATAGAGGTTTAAGGTTGTTAACAGTAGGTTTTCATCTTGTGACTGTTTTTATCAAATTTAAAAAAATTAAAGTTTTTATGCCTTGGAAGTAAATTGATTTTTAAAAATACATGTTACAAAATTTAAAAATACAGAAACGTCCAGATATTCAATTTTATTCAAGTGGGAAATTAAGATCTGTCTTGAAAAGACTTGAAAATCTCAGTAGGCTCATGTTTGCATCATTAGACATCTAAAATACCTTGACAAATTAGATCTAGACCTCATTATCAAACATGTTACTTTGGCATTTCAGCACTGGTAGGAGATCAAGGCATCCTTAAATGCCCAGAGTATGCAGGAAAAGGGGGAAAGGAGGGATAAAACAAAGTGGGAAAAAGTGGGTTGAGAAGTTTGGGCTAAAACTCCAAATGGAGAATAATTGTTTTCCAGCTACAGAGCAGAAACAGAGATCAGAGAACTGATACACAGTTGGTTCAGGGTCCTTGTGTTGTGCATGGAAGGGCTGGAAAAGGTATCTTCTCTTTCAGCCTATCAATAGTTCCTGTAAAGAATGTGTTTCTGCTTAATCATATGGAACAGGCTCATGGGTTTTTGGAGAAGGGGCCACTGAGTTCACATGGTCGCTAAAGACCAGTGGAGTG
Source organism: Coloeus monedula (assembly GCF_965178545.1). Lineage (NCBI taxonomy): Eukaryota > Metazoa > Chordata > Aves > Passeriformes > Corvidae > Coloeus > Coloeus monedula. The sequence continues at coordinate 14,806,406 of NC_138786.1, read as the reverse complement.
TGAGTTTGCTGTTGAAAAGCTTTGTTCAGTACACAGACCTTTGGAGTAAAGATACCAGTGGCTGGCTGGTGCTCTCAATTTGTAAATTTGATTTAGATATGGTCATTGCTTATCATGTGTAAACTTTATGGAAGTGTCTCAAACCAACCTTTTAATCTGCAGGTATAGTTTTCTCTCCTGGATATTTATAAGCAAATTGTGTTGGCATAAAGTTAATGAGATTGTCCTCTTTAAAGCATGAAAGACTTTGTTCCTTCTTGATTTTGTTTATGTCATTTGACACACAGATTTTTCACTCTTTTGAATGGAACTGAATTTAGCATCAGTAATAAGTATGCCCAGTCATCCTGTCAAAACAAATCTGAACATCTTTGTACACGTTCAAAAGTAGCAAAAACACAACCTGTCTGTCCCTTGGACCTGCCCACATTAACACGGGCACCTCACCCCAAGGATCGGGCTGACACACGACAGAGTATGTGGCAACTGAAGGTGGGATGTGGGCTTCACACTAACCTGTTATATGCAGCAAAGGTGTGGTTACTGTCATGGAAAAAAGCCAATATCACAAATTATTATTTTGTTTTTCCAGAAAATCAGCTTTTCTTAATGGAACTGCATCCTTGTCACAGCAGGACTTCTCAGTTCTGCTATCATCTCCAGAACAGGGTGAAGGTGATTTTATTTGTTGAGTCAAATTAATGTCTATAAGGAAAAAAAGGGCCACCAAATCTTTTTGCCTGATGAAATCAAGCCAGTTTGTGTAGAAGGAACAGATGCTGCACTGCAGCCCTGTGATAAGTAATGTTTGCAGCCTGTGCACTAAGTGGAATTTAATAGTTTTTCTTTCTGGGGTGGATTGCTTGTGCTCACTTAAGTAAACAGTCTTTGCTTTCTGTTTGTGATGCAGCTACACTTCTGACAGTGAGACGGGGGAAGATTTCAGGTATGGTACTGTATGCAGTTACTGGTTTTCCTGCTAAATCAATTGCAGTAGAAAAAAACAAAGGTTTCTAAATCTGTTCTTAAGATTAAGAGTCAGAATTCTGAAAATCAGTGATATTTTAACAGCGTTATCTCAGGATACAACTTTTGAAGCCACTTATGCAAGATATGAAAGTAAGAGTTGGATTTCTGTTATGAAAGCATTGCCATTTGGAGACTTGGAAAATTTTATCTTGATATGTCTTTGAAAATTTTTCACTAAAGTTCTGAACCAGATTATGCTGCACTTGGAAAAATAGTATCAAGTATTTAAAGGTTTCATTTATTAAAGCAAATTCTCCCCATTACCCTTCTCTTCATTTTTTTACATCCTGTCATAAGTTTATTTTCTCACCTACCATTCTTCAGGCACACACAGAAGAATGGAGAGTAAGAGATTAGTCCACCTGTTGGCACAGAAATTATTTTTGCCTGATTAACATAGCTTACCTTGGATTTTGGGAATATCTACCAAATCAACTAAGAATAAAGCTTTCTGACTTGGAGGCAGGCACAAACCTCCAGAATGGTGAACCCTGTAAAAGTGATGATCCTATTCCTGTTGGACTCAGTGAGAACTTTGCTATTGAAATCAGCAGTGCCATATGGCCTCTCTTTTCTTGACTTAATCTAAATTGCGTGGCTTTTACTGACCAGAATATTTTCTTGGTTCTGTGATTCTCCAGCTGTTCCACTGCCTTTTCTTTAGATTTTCCAGCTTCTTCTCTCTCATTTACCTTATTTCTCATACTTGTTGCCTGGTTGTCAGACTGAGTCCTGCAAAACTGCTGCTCCCATCTGTGTGTAGTATAAGAAGGAGTTTCATGTACCTCATGTCTAAGCCTCATGGTAAAGGATACTTTGAAATCTCACAGTCCTTGCTGTGTTAAGAGAGACTGAAATTTCTGGGTCAAGTTGAAGGGAAACCATTTGAACCCATTAAGATACAAAAGAAGTATGATCAGAATTAGACATTCACATGTTTGAAACTCTTATGGAATTGGATGGCAAAGGGTGAGATAACATGCACAACAGTATGGCAAGAGCATTAAAAAGTAGGAAAGAATATTAGACTGGATGAAACAATTACCTACATTGTCATATGTTCTGGGAATCTGTAAGTTTAAGTTAAGTGCTGTAAGAATATCTCTGGTGGTTTTGTTGCACTCACATCCTGTAGAACGTTTTTGGTGTTCTCAGAAGAGAGAGTATTTTGGGCCAAAGTCTTTTGACGTCTTGAGCATTTGCTCATAGGTGTTGAAGGCTTTCTACAAAGGTTGTTTAGCACTTCTCAAGACTGAGGCTTTAACTATACATTTTTTAGGTCAATATCACATAGCGCAGAGTTTTAGGTTAAAAAGAGCTGTATTTCTATTATGCAGTCATTTTGTTGTATTTTTAATTATAGCATAGTGATGTTACTTGCACTGTCTGAAAGAATTTAATTTATTTTTAAACCCTTGTGTTTGTTTTCCACAGCCCAGAGAAAGAATCTCCTGTTGACATGGAATTCAGGTATAACATTTTAAAAACTAATGAGGAAGCTCCAGAGGTCCCTTCCAACCTCAGTCATTCTGTAACTCTGTGAACATTGTTCAGCAGTCTCTGCTCTTAATGAGTTTAATGTTTCCCCTTAGAAGACAAACAGGATGTCTCTGTATGCAGCTACTGCAAGATTTAAAATAAAAAACAAGCAAGTGACTCTTGAAGTTTAATAACGGCAGAAAGATTTCTTCCTGAATGCTCAGGACTGGCAATACTGGAATGTTCCAATGCCTTCCATCAGGCTGAAAATACAAGAAGCACATATTTTGCATATGCAGTGATAATATGGAACAGTACACATTTGTCTCATATCTGGAGAACATTTGAATTTGAGTGATAGTAGAAGTTAATGAATTGTGCAAAATAATCAAGATAAAACTGTAGTCAGCAATCCCAAAACGCACAGGAAAGGCTTTGCAATGTATTATTTCCTCTATCATCATAATCCTAACTCCATTGCATTTATTTTCTTTTAATAATTGCCAACATTTCAGATTTGGTAGGTTTATTAAGGCACTGAGATGCATATATGAATGTCCCTTAACTAGTTGTATTTTCATTGACCTTGAAGATGTAGTGGGCCTCCTGGACTTAATAAAATGAAATGCGAAAGTAGAGATTGTTTAAACTTAATAATCTGTCTTCACAATATCACAGAATCACTGAAAGAGTAAAGTTGAAGGGACCACAGGAGGTCATCTGGCCCAACCTCCCTGCTCAAGCAGGGCTATCCCAGAGCACATTGCACAGGACTGTGTCCAGATGGTTCTTGAGTATCTCCAGTGAGGGAGACTCCACAACCTCTCTGGACAATCTGTTCTGTTGCTTGGTCACCTGTGCTGTAAAGAAGTGAATGTTGTTTCTTTTGACAATGTTGTTTCTGATGAATTAATCTCATTCATAATTGGTAAACCAGCTTGATTCTGTATTAGACAAAGCTCATAGTCTCCAGGGAGTTCAGGGAAGGTTGTCCTTATTTATTGCAAGGCTGAATTTCTGTCTGCATTTCTGTGATAATTAAGAGCCTATGGTTAGTCTGTTGTGTTATCAGAGGGGAAAACATACACTCCATTGATGAAAAGACATGATTATTTATGCAGTCTGGGGACAGGAAGCAATCACTTCCACCCACTGAATAAATCCCTTGTATGCCTTTGTCTGCTAAGCCATTGGTTTGCATTCAGTCCTAAAACTCTGAAACCTTATGTATGTTCAAGGCAGATTTTCAGAGCAAGTCTTGCACACTTCATGGCAGAATATTTTGTTCTCTGGATTTTTAGCCACAAGTTTCTCACAGTTTCAGTAACAATTGTTAGATTGTCTCTTTACTGTGAGCAGTACTGTGGACATGCAATAGATTTCATATATGTGAAAAAGAAGCTTGCAAGCACTTTCAAGCTTTTTGTTTATGTCAAAAAATGATCTGTCATCCTAGTGTCAGTTTGCAATTAGGATTAATTTAGAGGAACTTCCTAAATCCTCAGTCTGTAATCAGTTTTGGCAAGCTCATTGCTTGTTGCCAAGTTCCTTGCAGTAATGAATTCTCACTGATGTCCTAAAAGCAGAGTGTTATCCAACTGCAAGTGGTATTCCCAGACATTGTTCTGGTTCTCAGCATGGAGTGCATCACATTGCCAGGGCCCATATCTTCACTCAACCAAAGAACACTTTGTGCAAAAGTTGTAAAAGCTTTTTCCTCAAAACTTTGCTGCTATTTTTCAAAAACTAAATTAGCAGTAACTTTTTGGTCACATTGAGAATTAAGAGCTGCAAAGGCACAGTTTCAAGCAATGAAAAGGAGGGGAAGGGAATATATCTTCACCTTGGAATGCTCAGAGCAATTTTTTCTCAATTATTGGGATGAAAATTTCATACTAATTGAAAAAATGCTTCTCTCTTGAGGCAGACCTGAATGCTCTTTGAATTAGATTTTGGAGCTGCAGCCTGGGCTGCCTAAGGGATATTTTCTGTCTTTTTTTTCTTTTGTTTTGCTATTTCTCTTTCATTTTCCAGTAAAGAAAATACATAAACCATAATTGAATTCTAGTGAACCATCATAAATTTCAACTTGGAAGCATGTTAGCAGAAGCGTGGAATTGTGTGTTTTTTCAGGTCATCAACAAAAATTGGATCCTATCTTGGTTTCTAAACAAGCTTGGTAAAACCCTAAAAAAAATGAGCAGGGCAAATGACCTTAACCTATAAAGATAAATAAAATGTACTTTGTCAAGTCATAGTTTGAATTGCTTTCAGGTCCAACTAGAAATAGGCTGCCATAATGGCTGTCTAGCAGACAAAGGCCACGTTTGGGGTGAGAAGTCCTATCTTTTTATTGGATTAGCTCAGAGCTAGGAAGAAAACAGATATGCTTTTAGGCATATGATCCCCTTTTGGCCCTTTTCTGGAGAAAGGCTGATATACCAATGAGTTTTCCAACAGTATCAGTTGCTCTGATAAGAGTTGTTCCCTTTCTCCCAGCTCTGCCTTACTGGGGTCCTTAATGCATCACAGACAACAAAAGCACAAATTTTCTAGTAGGCAGATACTTTCCTTTTTAAATAGCAATAATAATAATAATAATTATTTCTATTAAATAATATGTGCATGGTGAGTGACATCCTGTTGACTGTCACTGGTAAATTGTCCCTTCTGATGGTACATTGAGGGCCATTTCACTGGGGGAAATTTAGCAAATTTTTTTTGTCTGTGTTCTCTTTTCTTGCCTTTATAGGCATAGAAATAATTTACTCATTTTCTTTCTAACTCTAGTTCTTTTCTTAGAGTGGGAAAAATAATTCCCATTCTAGGTAGAGGGAATTGCCTTTGTGCATATGTGGAGTTGTTTGGATCTTCTTCAAATACTTGAAAAATATCTTTCTACAATGTCCCTCCTGAAATGTGTTGACTAGCTAGTGATCTGCTACACAATTAAATTTTTTTATTCATCTATCCAAACAGAGCTGGGATTCAGTCTTTGGTAATTTTCTTCCTAACACCCACTCTGCTCTAGAGGCAGCTTTATTAAGCTACACTCTCCAAACCCCACGTCTCAGCAGGAAAAGAGGGAACAAAGGGAAATTCAGTTGGGTAAACAGTTTCAGTATTCTCTTGGAAATTTATCAGTTTATGTATTTCCTTGATGGAAATTGTCCTAAAGAAAGAAATTAAGCATTCTTCAAGATTTATTACTAGTTTCTTCATTTACAAGGAAATGGTTTCCAAAAGCACCAGTTGCACTGGTAAGCTGGGAACTCTTGTGTTTGTTTTTTTTCCCCAGGAAAAGAGGCGCAGTGGCTTATGCATCCCAGAAGCCTTGGCTGCTCAATGCCACAGTGGAAGAGAATATCACATTTGAAAGCTCTTTTAACAAACAGAGGTAACAGGTTCCAGCACTGTTGTGTTTTACTCCCCTTTTCCATAAATATTGGGGTCATGTGAGTCACACATGGGTGCCCATCTCCCTGTAGGAACAAACCTACTGCACCTGCCTGAACGTGACAATCTCCCCCTTTGACCATGTTTTTCCTGAGTGACACAAGGGACAGGGTTTGTCTCACTTGAACTCAAGTGTACAAATGTTTTCATTTCCAAGGACCATGTTTGTTTAGCATGCAGTATTCTCACACCTGGTTGACTAGTTTTCCTCTCCTGGAAGGACATCACCTGTTTGGAAGTGGGAGTGTTGTTTGTAAAGAATTAATGGACTGCCTTTTTATTCAGTATAAATGCCCACCAGATGTTGTAAAGTATTCACAGTCAATTGCTGGTATTCCATTCCCCCACCCTTAAAAAAAGTGGTTGACTATGTATTTGCATCCTATACTCATTTTTTTTCTGTCATCCTTGGATATTGAAACAAGAAATAAAGGCCCTAGGCATGAAAAACAACTGCTAAAAAATAGCAATATACCTTGGAAGAAGTTACGTTTGTTTTTCCTGGCTTTAACTATTTAACATTTTTATTTGGGGAGCTGACCTAAGATCCTTTTTCTTAGCTGAAATATTACTTACTTGCCTGTGATTGAGAGAGATCCCATTAGAACAATTAGTAGCTAACAAATATGTTTTCCACCATGTGATTTTTTCCAGCTGGTTAAGTTTTGTTCCTCTGCAGGTAGGAAATGTGCTTCTCCAGCAGTATCTGTGTGGATTTTGTTGCCTTTTTTGTTTCCACAGGTACAAAGCAGTAATTGATGCTTGTTCCCTCCAGCCTGATATTGACATTCTGCCTCACGGGGACCAAACCCAGATTGGAGAGAGGGTCAGTAAACAGCTACAGGCTTCTATTTTTGGTTTAAATATATAGAGGGGAGTTTATTATTTTTTTGCTTCTTAAAATCTTACAGGTTATTTGGCAACAAAGGTAATCTTTTAGTTAAGTGTGTGTTTGGGTCATTAGTCTGAAAGCTCACTGCTTGGTAAATATGGAAACACTGTCATTAATGTGAGGTGCAATGATTTAAATGTGCTGCTATCAGAATGTTTGACTATTCTGCAGCTGCTATTGCAGATATCCTGAGTTAACAGGACATTTTTTGGTTTCTTTAGAAGTAACATAAGAATAAATAATAATGCATAGACTTTTTTTTTAGAGCCCTTTCATTTACAGAAGGGCAGGTGTTTAGTCAATGGCTTTATCATATCAGGGAAGATTAGGGAGTTACGAGAAAGGAAACAGAAGTCACAGATTTGTAAACAGTTTACTCTAGCATATACTGGCACTGTCACAAACAAACAAAAGAACCCCCTAAATGCCCCCTAAACCACCACAGGGATACATTGAAGACCCACATTTTGGAAAAATTTCTCTTTGTTTCTCTGCCCAGAAAAGTCTTCTATGGATAATCCAGTCAGAATATAAAAATGAATAATCAGTTGATGTTTTCTTTAGCTGTCTGATTGTTTCTCTCCTGCTTATCTCCAGGGTATTAATCTGTCTGGAGGGCAGCGCCAGCGTATCAGCGTGGCACGAGCACTTTACCAGCAGACAAATGTTGTGTTCCTGGTGAGTAGGTGCCCTTCTGTTTATGCTCCATGCAGATGCAGGAGATGCTTCTTCATTTAGAGTATTGCATGGGTCACACACTGCACATTGTGTTTTGCCAAGCCACATGTGCACTGTGTATTTTATATCTGTTGTCAGCTAGCCTGCAGGTAGGAAGCATTTTGTAAATGCTGCAGGCAGACAGATAGGTATTGCACATTGAAATGCTGATGCTTCCCCTCTCAGTATATTGAAAATTCGCTTTGATCCCTGTTTTTATCTTTGGGTCTTAGAAATGTAATAGTTTCAACTGTATTCATGAAATTCCTAAGCTGTCTCAGGCCTAAAATTAATGTTGTCTGGTGTCTGGGGTGTTTCCTTTCTGCAGCAAACTAAGCTGCTTTTGCACCCTGAACTGCCTGTTGTATATCCTGTCCCAGGTTCAGCTATAGAAAGAGAGTGGCAGCAGGTTCTAACAGCTTCACAGGTGGGAAAACAGATGCATCCTACACAGTCACTTGTAGTGAGCTTCCTGGCTGTCCAATTTAGGACTTCCTTCTGTAGCTCCGTTTTCTGGAAGGTTTGAATCCAGCTGTTGAGACATCAATCACGTAGGATTAGAAAAGCTGTGCACATTAGATGTCACCCCTAAAAGAAAAGGAGGCTATTTAGACCTTTCCCTGATCAGTCTGTGCTTGCTTCTTGTGTAGGGCATTTCCAGGCAAAGATCAGAGTGCAGGAGAGTAGGGAGCAGTTGGGTGAGGTGCTGCAAATCAGCAGATCCACTATTGGGCTGTAACTTGGTTTTTGCCCTTTTCGTCCTTCTGTGAAGGATACTCAATAACCTGCTAATAGCAGCAGGTTCTCTTATGGTTTGATAATGTAAAAACACCTTTATTTCCAGTATAAACTTTATTTCTAGTTATTAATATTTTAAAAATGATCAGGAATCCTATATGTTAATATTGGCAAATGCTCCGTTCTTTTAAGGCTGATGTTGCAAAGAAATGCTTGTGAAACTTCACTCTCACAAGTATAAATGTCATATAGGTGATGTTTAGGTCTGTGCCAGGTCACAGGAGTGCAGCAGCAGAGCTGACAACATCCTTGCTCAGCAAGCACAGTGCACACACAGTTGCACACACACTTTTGAGAGAAAATTCTGGATCATGAAGTTACTGTGTTTCAAAAGCACTTTCTAAGTGCTTTATGCTATGATGCTCTGGTTTATTAGAATCTAAGTGGTTGTATTTATCTTACTGCTGATTTCAGATATTTCTGATTTTTAAAAGCCTGGGTTTAGTGTAATATTATAGTATGAAATAGTAACTCTAAGTAAATCCTACAGCCAGTATTGCTATTGCAAGCAGAAATATCAAATCACAAGGTTTGTGATTCCATAAAAATAGGATTAGGTAAACAAGTTTGCTAAAAGATGGTAGAGATTAATTTATGCCTAAATGAATTGCATAGAATTGATTGATTCAGTAAGATAATCTAGGTCTCAAATCAAACATCTGAGCTGAGTAATAGAAATGATCAATATTGCTCCTTTTGAGATTTTTTTTGGTGATTCTTTGTTAATAGAGTATTGGTTTGTGAATAAAAAAAAAGAGTCTGAAAGCAGTGATGTACAAGGGAAACAGAAATATGGTCCCTGTCCCTGGAGCAGCTATACAATACCTGCCACAGACCTACACTGGGGAGTTGCCTGGAGCCTGACAGAAGCCGTGTTCTCCAGCTGTGTGGGCCATGAACACATCTGGGGAGAGCAGCAGGTCCCAGAAAACCCCAAAGAGTTGTAGCATCGACTCAGCTGGCGTTACTGTACCTCTGAGTCCCAGCAAAAACACAGTTGAAGGTTTGGTGTTCTGTTTGCTGTTCCTCAGCACAATTTTGATCTGATGGCCTCTTTTGTATGTCGATGTCGATGTAACTGGTTTTACTGGTATTAAAACCTGTCAGTTTCCTGAGATCCCATAAGTTCTGGCTCCAAAAGCTGACCCCTTATCCTCATGACAGGATGATCCTTTTTCTGCCCTGGATATCCACCTGAGTGACCATCTCATGCAAGAAGGGATCCTGAAAATGCTGCGGGAGGACAAGCGCACCATTGTGCTGGTGACTCACAAGCTGCAGTACTTGCCTCACGCTGACTGGGTAAGGAACCTCTTCCCATTTTTTCTGAGGAGGCAACAACATGGCAGGAACATGTCTTGCTGCAAACAATGCTTTCATTTCATCTCTCCACCAAGTAATAGTTTAGTGAGAAGAAGTATACTAAAGATCTTTTGAAAATTAGCCAGCTAGGGATGCTGTAATTTTGAGATTCCTATCTTAGAATGCCTAAATAGGTTGGATTTTCGTAGAGCTGATACTTAATACTCTTATGAAAGCAGGTTGCATTTAAAATATACTGAGTATCCAAAAATATTAGTTATACTGGAAAATTTTGGCTAATTTTTTAAATCTCAAAACAATGAAATGTTTGAGTTAACACCTTTGCCTCTGCTGGGATGTTACTAGGAATTTGTGCTATCAAAGGAAAAGGTGCATTTATGCAAGGTGGATATTTAGAGGTATGGAAATAAAAGGAGAAACCCAGTATTTCCCTGTGGTTAGTACTAGTATATAGGGTATTAAGAACATTTTTGTCCTTTGTGTGTTGGCAAGATTTCAAGAAATTTTTTGTATTTGATTGTTCTGTTAGGTTTCTTTTTTATATCTTCTACTTTACAGAAAAAAAAAAAATGGAGGTATGCTTTCTATACCAGTTTGTAATTGGAAATGTCAAAGATGAAGAAGGAATCTTGAGGGGTTTGGATTCTTTTTTTTTTTTCTAATTCATTGGTTCCCATTGGCCTTGCACTTAGTCCTGCAGTTCTCCAGCATCCCAGGTCTCCTTGCCCATGGTGATTGATGACTGCAGTTATACCTCCTAGCAGGACTTCTCTCTTTCACATCTTGCACAGACTATAGCAGCAGTTTCCTGGTCTCTAGAAATAATAATATTTCAGCTGCTTCCTGAGCTTCATATTGGCTTGGTATAAAGTTGCAGATAGACATTCATCTTGTTCTGATCAGGTTTCTCATGGGCAGCATTTCTCCTTTATGGTCTCTGCTCTGACCTTGTCCCTCAGTTGTTTACCTTTAAGAGTTACTATTGTTCTCAACACAGTTCTGGTTTTCTGGTTAGTGTCTCTTGGGGTACAGGAATTTTCTGCTTTCTTCCCTCCCTATGAGGTCCATCTTAACAACTTTTTTTATTATTACATATTTGCAATTGTTTTTAAAGTATATACAGCTGTGGCCTTTCATCAGTATAATTGTTTTAATTTTCTTTGTGAATGTAAGACCCATTTCTAAATGTTGGTGTTTTATGAGATGTACGAAAATTGCTTTATTTTTATTGTCTTCTAGATGTGTATTTTTTTATGAAACATACTGTTTCAAATGGTAGCAAAGGAATGATTTGTATGATTTATAATTAAAAAATATTTATTACAAAATAGTTCATGTTTTTTTCCCTAAGTGTAATTTCATTAATCTTTAGCAATTCTTACCCAGTGGAGTGAGGAGGGAATATTTATTTTATTAAGAAATTTTAAATAAAAATATAGTTTGAAGTATATGTCATGGTCCCCCTAAATCTTTTCAACAAAACCCTCAGAAGAATTCAAGGTTCAGTCCAATTGCAGGTTTCCTGAATAAATTGATCACAAAAAGATCCTTGTTTGCTTTATTTTTACCTTCTCTCTGGTGTAAATTCTTAGCAATAAACAGAATAGATTATTTCCCCACCCCCTGCCCTTGGAAATTTCTTAGTTTCCAGGGAGAGAGAAAAATAAATAGTGCATTAACTCATTTTTAATGATGTGGGTTTGCAATCTGCATGCCTCATTTTCCAATTGTCCCTGTCAGATCCAGAGAGGCCATAGTTACACTGTGTGTATAACATAGTTACACTGACACAAACCTGAAACTGCTCCCTGCAGACTTTGTCTTGCATATGTATTTTTCTTTTCCAAACTGTGTCCACTATTTATGCTTTTAAAGCTTTAGGGATTCAAATTCCCTAGCTCTTCCTTATCAGTCCATGGTATTAGAGAAGGAGCCACCATGCTCATATCTAATTGCCTGAATGAGGGTAAAACCTACTGCACTCAATGTCTTGCTAAAAGCTTTTTCCTTTTAGGAGGTAAGAGAACTCTAAAATCTTATCTTGCTAATGACTTGTATTTAGGAAGAGTAGTGTGCCCCCCTGTCTGCCAACAGGGATCCCATTCCTCTTTCTTAAAAGCAGCCTTTTCTGAAAACACAGAGTGCAGGAAGTTTCTGGGTTTTCAGCATCTTGAATGAAAGGGATAGAGTCGAGAGATAATGTCACTGTCTTTTTAGAAGGCAGATTTTTTTGTGGAAATATTATTTATTTAAGAAAAGAGAAAATCCTGTCAAAGCACAGCAACATAGCTCTAAAATAAATAGACATACCCGGCTATTTATCTCACCACTTGTGTTTCTGACTTTTTAGATAATTGCAATGAAAGATGGTAACATCCAGAGAGAAGGAACACTCAAGGACATTCAGAAATCAGAGACTGAGCTCTTTGAACACTGGAAGACACTAATGAATCGACAAGACCAGGAGCTGGAGAAGGTTTTTGATGGGCAGGGCAATCAAAATATGCGAGAAAACAACTTTTTTTTGTGTGTCTTAGTTTGAAAGGATGAACACCAATTGACATGCTGTGTGTGGTGTCTGACTTAATATGAATGTAGTATTAGTGTTACCATTACTATTTATCTCTTAAGATAAATTCCTTCATCTGGACATCTCATATTTCCTTGATACTGTTCCAATCCATTCTTGATAGGAAGCCCTGTCAATATATTATTCTCTAAGGAATATTAAATAGGGCCATTTTAGGAAAAGCTTTGCTAATATTGACTACTGGTTTTGTAAATATACCTGAATTCAGTCATTGCTTTGGGCTGAAGCTTTTCAGATGTGCCTATATCAAGTTCTTTAAATGATGATGTTTTGTCTTTCATACTTAAAACACAAGAAGAATGCAATAGTAGTCTTAGTTCTTATTAATTCTGGGATAACTGTCCAAGCTGAGGTTCCAAGAGGGTTGGGATTGACAACCTGAAATTAATGTTAGATATCTAATTTATGTCCTTTGGTTTTACACGGAGGTAGTAAATCAATCACTTATGGCTGCCTGCTGCGAGATTCCCACTTCTATTTTTCACTGAGTGGAAACAATTTTATCACAACTAGTAATTTTTTTTGTATTAATTCTCTGGTTAAAAATACATGAATTGCCCCTTTTTCAGGAAACAACTATTGAGGAAAACCCTGTTTTGGAAAGAACAAATCTCCGGAGGACGATGTATTCCCGGGAAGCATTGCTGAAAGATGATGAAGAGGATGAAGGTAAAGGGCACCCTTTGAGCCCATTGCCAGTATATTACTGTTTCACAGCTAAATTACATTAGAATGAATTAACACCATTCAAACTGACAAGAGAACAAATCATTTTTCATGTGGGTCATGATTTATAAGAGTGCAGTTTCCATTGCTTTGACCTCTGGACCAGAGTGATTGCAAGCGTTCACAAGTCATCCCTTCCTCCAGACTATTGGGGTTTTTTCTCATGTGTGAATATGATTTAATAATGAATGAAGAATTATATTAAACAATATGCTGGGTGAACCTCACCTGTCAATAGCTAAACACATTTGCTTAAGGTTTTACATAGGAAAGAGATTGCAGTTGATTTTTATCAAGCCAGTACTTTCAAAGTGCAAAAACATAGCTGAAGAAATTGATTACCAAGTGCTGAGGTTTTTTGCAATTTTTCAGTGTGCATTACCACTAACTTTAGCAGGTTAACACATGCAGGCCTGAGCAGGTAATTTCACCTTAAAGACACTCTTTATCCTGGCTGGTAAGACTTGGTTTGTAGCTGCCACTTGCCAGTCCCTTTAATATGTATGTCAGCATGGCTGTCCTTTTTTTCTTGCACCTTGCAGAAGAAGTAACAGAGAGTGATGATGAAGACAACCTGTCTTCAGTGCTGCATCAGAGAGCCAAGATGCCGTGGAGAGCCTGTGGCAAGTACCTGAGTGCAGCAGGGATCCTCCTGCTGCCCCTGCTGCTCCTGTCCCAGCTGCTGAAGCACACGGTGATGGTGGCCATTGACTACTGCCTGGCACTCTGGACCGAGCATGCCATTTCTATCAAGATAGAGCCAGAGACAAAAAACTGCTCCCAGTGCATGGTGGGCACTGCCTCATTCACCTTCCTCTGATGATTTAATGGGGGGTGTTCTCCCAATGTCAACCTCTGCTCCAAGATTTGTATGCAATGTGCTATTTTTCTATAAAAAAGCCACTCCAGAGTATTTTGAAGCTCACCGCATTTTTGCATACACAGTGCAGTAAAACGAAGTTAAGTTTGGTGTGTTGTTCTCCTTTTGCTAGATTTATTGTATTTTAGTCTGATATACCTAAACCTGGGTCTCTAAAGTAATTTTGATATCATAGTTCTTTTTTTCTTTTCCCTGTACTGCTGCATTCTCCCAGCAACCTAGGCTTTTTATAGTATTCTGTGATTTAAAATTTCTGATTTATCACTTATTTTCGTGCGAACACTTCCCTCTCCAAAGGATAACAAATTATGACTTAAGATGGGTTAAATCATGGACAGTTTAATTTAGGGAGCAAAAAGGATATACTCTTACATTTTTTCACTCTTGTGCATGTGTGTTCACAATAATTTTTAAACATAATTTAAAGTGAATAATTGTGTTGCTCTTTGTTTCTTAGGAATTTGACCATTCTCCATATTCAAAAGTTTTCAGCGTTCTCTGCTGCCTTGGCATCGTATTATGTCTTGTCACATCAATAGCAGTGGAGTGGACTGGCTTGAAAGTCACCAAAAAGCTGCACTCTTCTTTACTAAATAAAATCATTTTGGCTCCAATGAGGTATTTCTCTGATTGTAATGCAAATTACATTGTAGTCATTTTGTCTTCTTTACTTCAAGGCAGTCTGCTAAGTGCACTTTTTGCTAAGAAATGACTGTGCATTGCATATTTTTTAAGACATCATTGAAAAATCACCAGGTGTCAAATTTCTGAGTAGTTTTTGAAAATGGTACCCAGGCTGCTTGAGTTCCTAGACACAAGTCAAATGCCTCTCCTGCCCGACTGTGGCTTCAGAGATTTACTTCCTTGCATGTTTAATTTCTCTTTGCTGTTTTTAATTAGGGAGAAAATGCAATTATTGATCAATGTGTTGTACAGATAATTCATAGCGTTCTTCATCATCTTAATCACTGGAAATATTTACTGTCAGGCAGTGACTGTGCAAGTCTAGGAAAGGTAATGAGCTTGGACAAGTGTCATTACAGGCTTCATTAGAGTACACTGGGATGTATTTTGTTCCAGCAAAGGAATGTTGTCTTCCATGAGTTTTTTTTCTCCCCACTGCATGAAAGGAAAGGTGTATCTTGATTGAAACCTGCAGCTCTAGGAAGAAAACCTTGCTAATTTTAAGCTAACTATATTTGACCAAGAAATCATGGAGAAATCACATACATGAAAAACCTTCGAATTTTTTTTTTAGGTTTTTTTTCAGGATAAAATTAGGCTTCAGGTTCCACATGAATTATGGAACAGCTAAAAGTTGCAGAGCAATAGTGTAGTTTGCATTTTGCATATCCAAATGTCTTTTTATATATTATTCTAACAGTTACTCTTCTTGTTACAGTTTTCTGTTCCCAGAAAGATGCAGGACTTTGCGATTTAACTTTTTTTAAATTTTTCATGAATTAAAGGGGCTTCAAATTAAAATCTGAAAGGATTTTTTTCAAGTGTAATCATGTGATGTCTGTGGCTTAGGCAGTAGAGGGAGCTGAGGACATGCTTGCAGTTGTAGGGTTCTAAGTGGTTGTAGGTTCATGCTTTTGGTTGTAAATTCAAGATATTTCCATTTAATTGGAAAGCCACAGGTACTGGGAAAAATGAGAAATTTTACTGTGGCTGTCAATTTATTTGCTTGTTTCTGTGATATATATATATATCTATATATAGATATACCTAGTTTAGTAAGACAAAATAATAAAATTGATCAGTTCTAATATCAGTATTGTAAACTTTGCCATTCCTTGTCCCTTTTTAGGTTTTTTGAAACAACACCTCTAGGAAGTATACTGAACAGATTTTCAGCTGACTGCAATACCATCGACCAGGTACTGAATAAATACACTTGAGCTCTCAAGTTATCCTATCTTAATCTGAAAAAGTGAGGTTTCATTTGTTACAGAGTTATCTAGATGAAGCTTACAGATGAACTATCATTTTGAATGAGTTCCTTGTCTTAAACACACATTGAAAAAACATTTATTTTGATAAGATGTCCTGTATAGAAAAGGGAAGCAAAATTAGATCCACAGTGATATCCCCAAATTAAAGAGTATCTACTTTTCTTGTAAGTGGGTAAACACATTCATTTGAGCAAAGGAAATGAGAAAAAGGCAAATGCTATTGCCCAGAATAAAAATGACTGAAATTCAAATTACCATTACTTACCCCAGACTAGGGTTCATAGGATTTATGCAGATGCTAAAATCATCTCTTGCATCCCATCTGTAATCCTCTGACATGAGGACTGTGCTCCACAATGCAGATGTGAAGCAGCCCCACAGAAATCCTCTCAGATGTCCCCAAAACCCAGCAGTAAATTCAAGTCCAGGCCTGTATGCTTAGTGCTTAAAATACACGAGGAATCAAATATTTGAGGAAGCAGGAGAAAGGAAAATGAAGTATTGTTTTAAACGTAGCATGTAATGGAAGATCCTGTGTGCTTTTTCTTCTCTGTACAGCACATTCCAGCTACCCTGGAGTGCTTGAGCCGTTCCACCTTGCTGTGTGTGTCTGCCCTTGCTGTGATCTCGTACGTCACACCCATGTTCCTCATTGCCCTGGTTCCCCTGGCAATCATGTGCTACTTCATCCAGAAGTATTTCCGAGTTGCATCCCGGTAAGAGCACGGACCGCTGTCCTTCTGGCAATGGAAATCTCTCCTGCAGTGCAGAATTGCAGTGCAGGGGAGCTTCGTGTTTAAATTTGGTCCTGTCAAGGACCAAATCACATTTGGCACTGTCTGAAAGTGGGACAAATCCACTACAGTGGAAATGTGTCATTTTACAAGTGCCTTTGTCAGCAGCTCTTCAAGCAGAACTTCTCGGAGGCATGAGCAGGGTCTTTGTGCATGATCAAAGGTTTTTGCAGTTCACAGGACACAATAAAACCAGCTGGATTCTGTCCTCCCCAAGGGTATGTCCAAGAAAATGTGGTGACAGGACAGGGAAACTGAAGTCTGCCTGGCCAGGGGGAAGTGGAAATAGGTAAAGTCAAGGAGAGGCTACAGAATGCAATATAACTATGGTGGCACTGCCAGCCATTAAGGATCCAGTGTGCACAAGCCTCCTCTCCTGTTCTGGGTGCCTTCTTGTTTTTAAAAAGATGAAAAATTTTAATTGTGCCTGAAACCTTACTCCTAAGGTGATAGATCTTCCCCCTTGTGAAGTGTTTGCAGCAGTGCAAAAATACATATATTCCCCTTATGTATGCACAGATTGAAAGGGAGTCTACAACCAATTTACTTCCTGCTGGAAGAAACTGAGACTAAATAGATTTCACCCTACATGTGCTTCTACTGATATGATGATTAAATATGACATTGAGAAGTGCAAGCTAATGACGAATGCAGACTCTCATTTACTGAGTGTGTGAGTTACACTGTTGGCTCAGTGAGAAGCTGTGCTGTTATCTGGGCGTGCACTTTGCCTTCTGCTTAACTCAAGCCCCTATTTGCAGTGTTCCATTAAATTGATATTCAGTACAGAGACAGAATGGTGTCTAAATCAATACAAAATTGAGCACAAGAAATAAGAATATGGGAGAAAGGAAGGAAGGCAGTGAAGAGAAAAGACCCATTCAGAACTCCAGCTAGTTAAATGTTAAAAGAAAAGTCCTCCTGGGGAATTCATTTCCCTGCAGCACTGCTTTGCAATCTGTCTGAACGTTATGTATATGACTATTGTGATGCTATTCCTTTTCACTGGTTCCTGGGCATGATTCAAGAGAATAACTGCACAACAAAACTGGCTTTTTACTAAATTCTTTTCATAACCCTCTCCAGGGACCTGCAGCAGCTGGATGACAGCACTCAGCTACCATTACTCTCCCATTTTTCAGAGACTGTTGAAGGTCTTACCACCATCCGAGCCTTCAGGTATTGTTTTTTTTAAGAAACATAGATATTCAAAAGTGAGGTAATGTTATGTCTTACACTGTTCTTCCTGGAAAATCCGGAGTCCCCAAAACACAGGTAAGGGGGAACTCCAAACATTGAAGAATTCTAAGCATTTTGTATGTAGAGGGGTTGCTGTAAAAAAACAAGCTCATGTGAGTCATCTGCCCTGTGGTTGCTGTCCAGACACTTGCATACAGCCTGAAAAAAGAACTTGAGGGCAAATGTGATTTAAGAAGCTAAATTAGCCCACAATTACCACAGCGTGTGGTGTGGCAGACGATGGGCTTGGACAGTTTCCATGACAGGACTAATATGCACCGACTTGGTACAGACTAATCTGTGTTGATGTCCTGGTCAGTTAAGCTGTGCATGCTGGTGACTTCAGAGGCTACAGTAGCACCCTACACTATTTTTAGGTTACTAGCTGAAAATGTGGCTGGTTACACTGATTTTGGAAATACACAAGCTGGAGACAAAGTGCTTCCTTGCCTGGCTTTTTTTCCCATCCACATAAGCTCCCAGGAGAGCAGCCCAGGAATATCTGATAATGTGCCTGGGTTGTGTATCTGTGTTAGAAAACTGGCAGTCATGCTGATACCTCAGAGGTACCAATAAAACCACTGCTGAGCTTACCAGCTGCTCTCCCTGCACTAGGGCTATTCTTGTCTTTTCCCAATTGACTCAAACACGGTCAACTTTTCCACTAGATTCTCATCTAGATGATGTCTATGCATTTTGTCAGTTCATTATTACTGTTACCCTTCTGTCCTTGAATTCAGTAGTGCTTATTTGTTCCTATAATTGTAATTTTATAGTAGAAGTAATGCACAAAGTTAACTTAAACTATTTTATATAGGTTATAAATGAAAGAAGAACCAATTTAAGAGTTTGTTTCTTTTGGATTGAAGGTAGCTTGCCCAAGAGTGGTAGAACAGCTTAGTGTTTTCCATTATTAATTGCTGTTATTGAATATTTAATTCATTAAGTGCCAACAGTGTTCTATAGTTTATAGTTATGTCTATGTTCAATTTGCAGGAAAATCAATTTATCTTTTAATTTCTGCTTTTCTCATTCCTATGTTCTTTTACTTGATAAAGAGGATCTTTGAAGCATTATGGCTGTATATTTTCTGGTGTTGATACAGAAAGCAATATTCAATGCCATCTAGCTGATATTTTCAGTCTGTCAGAGCATTCCCTCTTGATTCTTCCTGTCACTTTGGAATGAATTCCTCTGTCAAAGAATTGTGCTTTTCTTAAATCCTGCAGTAAGTGATGTGTCTGACCCAGCCAGCCAAGTGTGTTCAGTGAGTTCTGTGTTCCATCTGTCTGCCAGCCTCCTGCCTCAGCTGCTAACCCAGTTATTTTTAGGACTGTGTAGCTTTTCAGCTGCCTAACATATTAGCAGGAGTGGAGTTTAGACTTGCTAGCGTGAGCATCCCTAAAAATAACACTAATTCAGGAATCCATTCTGTTAGGAGGTGCCAGTTGTTCCTGAAGTGTCCTTACCCTTGGTTAATCTCCGTCCTGAATTTATTCAGCATGTGTATGGAAAGAAATGTACAAAAAAATCTGGGGGAGATCAGCAAGACTGCTACTGCTGTACCTACAAAAACACCTTCAGCAGATGCCCTGGCCTGATTTATAGTTTATTTTTATACTTCAGATAGCATTAGTGTTAAAAAATCAACAAAATGTAAATGTGAAGGCTTCTGCAAAGACTGCTCTGTATTCTGAGAGGCCTGGTAACCTGGGGATACTTTCTGAAGAGAAATTCTGATATTTTGCATCAGTTCAGCAACCTGGTAACTTTGCATCCCTGTTCCACGTGCATATGCATGACTGACTCATGATGCATACCTCACATTCTCTGAGGCATATCTGCACAACTACTCATGGTATGGAGATAAGAAAGTTAAATGTGACTGAATTGGTTCCAGAAGCAGCACAGTCACATCTGCATGGTGGGGCACTGAGGGCAATGAGCCCTGAGGAAAGGAAGGGCTCCCTAGCTCTGACATGGTGACACTAATGCCTGTTTTCAGAAACAACCATTCTGCTGTGCAAACACACCAACATGCTCACAGCCAGCCCAGATCCTAGGCTGCATCCAAAGCAGTGTGACCAGCAGGGCAAGGGATGAGATTCTGCCCCTCTGCTCTTGTGAGACCCCACCTGCAGTGCTGCATCCAGCTCTGGGGTCCCCAGCACAGGAAGGGCATGGACCTGCTGGAGTGAGTCCAGAGGAGGGCCACTGAGATGATCAGAGGGATGGAGCACCTCTTCTACAAGGAAAGGCTGAGAGAGTTAGGTTTGTTCAGCGCCCATCCCTGGAAATGTGCAAGGCCAGGCTGGATGGAACTCTGAACAACCTGCTCTGGTGACAGGTGTCCCTGCCCATGGCAGGGGGTTAGAATGAGGTGATCTAAAGATCCAAAGGTCCCTTCCAATCCAAGCCATTCTATGATTCCCCATTGCACACAGCAGACATGTCTCTTATGTTTTAGCATATGGCTAAGTTGTGGACAGCTGAATTATTTCTTTTCCTCAAAATCATAAACTTTTTATGTAAAGTCATTATTTTACTGTACTCAGAAGAAGGATTAAAGTACCCTGCAGTGAACAAATTTGAAAGCTTCTATGAGCCATGTACTAGGCATTCTCTTACATCAGTATAAGGAGAGCTGAGTTTGTAAATAATCAGTGCTTGTTGCAGCCATAATAGCTAAAGGATAACGTAAAATTTCAGAAGAGGAGATCAAGTGTGTTAAATTTGATCATGTATCATGTAATAGAAGGGGGGAAAAGGCAGTGGGTGCTTAAACTAAATCTTCAGGCCTTTGAGCTTGTATTACTGCCCTGGAAAAGACTTTTGTGCCAGGCTTGTGCATTATTAGCTGTAATTGTTGATATACTTGATTATTAACTTCACTTTAATTTACAACAATGCAATTAAATATGCCCAGCTACAAGGGGTGACTGGCTGACTTGCACACTTACCAAGAGCCAGCAGGGAATCATCTCCCATACCTGCTGAATTCACAGCAGATTTCATTGGTGCAGCTATTCAGATGAGTGGGTGCAAATTCACTAGAACAAACTGTAAACAGGCTTATTTGTGATTAATGCTGTTTTGTGTAACTCCTTGAGGGAGGGGAAACACAGCTCTTTCCAATCTAATACTTTTTGTTGCGCCATGTACTTGACTTCCATTCTCCGAAGTGCTCCATTTGTGTAGTGATAAGGACAAATATATTTGTTTAATATGGGTTCTACTATAATGGGAAGCTCTTTGAGTTAATACTTTTTAAATTGTTACAATTTCTAGGCACTATGGTAATACAAATTTTAAAACCTGAGTTTATATGGTTGAGAAAAAACGAATTCTGTGGCATTAATACTTCTTTTCACAGGTACATGCATGTATTATAGCTCTTACACATATTTTAAATTCTTTTCATTTCAGATTTGTCGCTCTCAATTACCATGTCACAAAATACATTTATAAAATGCCCAGTGGGATCTGGAAGTCCCACAGAATTTCAATACAATAATCAATGCAATAATATTCATAAATTACTTCTCAAAATAATGCATGAATACACTTTGTCTGTGTCTAATACAAGACTACAAGTGGTGTCACTCTGAACTATTGATAGGCTGATTTATACACTGTGCCAAGCTGTCCATAAGCACATACCCCAGAAATTAAATTTTACTTTTTATTTTTCCAAGACCCCAAGGCCTGACTCCTTTTTTTTCTCCTCCCCTCTTGCTTTCCTGCTTTCTTCCTTTCCTTGTTTCCTTTTTTTAGGTATGAAGCCAAATTTCGACAAAAACTTCTTGAATACACAGATTCCAACAACATTGCCTCCCTTTTCCTCACAGCTGCCAATCGCTGGCTGGAAGTTCGCATGGCAAGTACATTATTATTGTTGTGTATACACAAGGAATTTTTGACTCTGTTCCAAGTAATCTGATGAGGCATCCAACAGTTTTCCAGCCTCATCTCAAAGCTATACCTTTGCCCTCTATGTCTCTCTGACTATAATGAGCATATGCCCAACCTATCCTGGACACTGGATGGGGTATGAATTTTCCCTGTAGCCTGCAGCTGTTTTTCCAAGACAGGAATAGTTTTCATGGGTCACATTGGCTCCTCTGTGTGTGAAGAGTGATCAGAGTTGAGCTGTGCCACCAGCCAGGACGTCATTGTGGGACCATGTCAGTCAGTGTCAGCAGCCTCTGCCTGGTGCCACCCTAGGAACATTTCAATGTCTTGGAAGCTCTCCTGATTAGCAGAAGGATGCAGATAAGTTTGAGTCTGTTTTGGGATCATCTGGAGAACACCAGAGATATTCAGTGGCCTGTTTTCTGCTCAGTGAAGCAGCCTGGCATGAGAAATGATTTATTAAAAATAATTCCCTAAGAAACAAGTCAAGGAATTTTATGTTGTGGAATGTTGTATCAGATTTTTAAGTGCAGGTGTAGTAATGGTATTCTGGTAACATGGGCTTCTTTTAGATGTGCTAAATGTATGTTAATTCATTTTTCATGACACACTCTATAGCTCCATTTTGGACTTCTTTTTAGCTGGTACCTTTTGCTACTGTAGTTCAGATATTGGGTATGAGTTAAATATTATTACCCTTTCATATGTTCATGCCTAGACCACCTGAAGTCCCTGATCAATGCCTGTATCACTAAACAGTTCAAACACAGACAAATCAGAGTTTCCCTCCTACAGGGTTTGTTTTCTACTCTGTTACACAATTTTACTCAAAGAGTTGTCTGTGGGAAGTCAAATCAGCAATGATTTAAATTAAAGCAGAAAGAGCCCCTTAAGGTAATAGGTACATGCTGTGCAAGAAAGGCTTGTTTGAGCAATTATGGATGGTAGGAACCCAGCAGCAACAGCAAAGCCTCCCAGCAATTCATCATCAGCCCCAGAGATGGAACACATGAGCATTTCCCTCCTATCCCAGGTAACAGCTGCATGATTTCAGCCACCTCCATTACATGCTTAAGATATCTGTTGACTTCCCCAGCACAGCCCTGCTAAAAGCAATAACAGTGGGTTCTTAGGCAGGGTCTTGATGGAGTTCCATGGGGTTTTCTGCCTGTATTTCAAACTGTGCAATGGGTTTGTTATTTGGTATGCAAAGTTATAAGAACGTTTTAATCCTTTGTAGACTTATAATGATGGAGCTTATTCATATTCCTTCAGGAGTACATTGGAGCTTGTGTGGTACTCATAGCAGCTGTCACTTCTATTACCAGTTGCCTGTATAATAAAATCACTTCAGGACTTGTAGGCTTGGGACTAACCTATGCTCTTATGGTAAGAATCTCAGGATCCTTTCTGTCTCTCCCAAACATTTTTTTGTAATTCTTCAGGGCACAAAGATGAACAGGAAGATTGAAGGTGTCTGTACATCTATAGTGGGTACTGTAACATCACTGAAATGATGTGTTTACTTCAGTTCACATGTGATGGTTGACATATTTGAGTGTATGCTTTCTTCAGCTTTGAGATCAAATCTCATTGAGGTATTAGTTCAAATATGTCAACAAAACACAGACAAGTTGCATCATAATTTTTTATACTGTCTTGCATTGTGAAGAATACATTTTCAGTGCATCAGTTGTAATTATGCCCTGGAACATCATTTTAGATTGTCTAAACTTAAGATACCAAAATTATGTCTTTTCACCTGTTTTTATTGTTCCCCCACCCTGTTTTCTGTTGGTGTAGATCCATAGTAGCAAAGTATCTGTGCACTGCAGTTAGGAACTTTACCCCTTGGTCATTGTTGCCTCCCTGTTGGTGTTGTGCCATCCAGTTTGTTCACAACTTCCACTTACTGAGGCATTCCTGTGTAGGAATATAAACTGCATGCTGGTCAAATGATGCAAA
This sequence comes from Coloeus monedula, assembly GCF_965178545.1. NCBI lineage: Eukaryota > Metazoa > Chordata > Aves > Passeriformes > Corvidae > Coloeus > Coloeus monedula. The sequence goes on along the minus strand of NC_138786.1, from coordinate 14,782,648 downwards.
CTACTAAAAATCTGGGATTCTGTCGTGTATTTGCTTTACATCAGGTGTCTAACTATCTGAATTGGATGGTTCGTAACCTGGCTGACATGGAGATCCAGCTGGGGGCAGTGAAAAGAATCAATGGCCTTCTCAAAACAGAAGCTGAAAATTACGAAGGGCTCCTTTGTAAGTGCAGTTTTGTGCAGCATGCAGAAAGAGCTTGCTGAAATTTTAATGATTTTGCAGTGTATTGCCATGAAAAATGTAGTAAATCACCTAATGAACCAATTAATTTATTACAAGAGGGTTGATGTTGGGTTATTTTCTCCCTGTGCTCTTGGTACAGCTTCCTCACAGATTCCCCAGAACTGGCCAGACAGAGGGGAGATCCAAATCCAGAACCTCAGTGTCCGATATGACAGCAACTTAAAGCCAGTGCTAAAACATGTCAATGCCCACATCTCACCAGGACAAAAGGTAAAGAACTGCAGTGGTTCTCAGAAGCTCTTTAGACTACCACATCACATAAATCAGAGTTAAAACATACCACAGGATTTTTTGATGACTGAATTACAGATAATTTTTTTTTCTCTCAAAAAGAATGTAGTGCATTGGAAAGGAGTCTGGGGGATTCTTAGCTTGGTGTATTGAGACAGACATCCCCCTCCCCTCAGTATCCCAGTGCCCTCCTGTCAGCACACAGTGCCAAAAGAGGTGACAGTGAGCCCTTACTGTGCTAGACCTACTTTTCATCCTTCTCACATAGCTTTATTCCCATCATTACCACTCTCCTATTTTTCCTGTTATAGAATTGGCCTTGATTATCCTTAAATGCTCAGACCCCTAAAAGACAAAAAAAAAAAAAAGCCAACACAGTGATTCTGCTATGGTTCAGTTTGACTGATCTGTCAGGAGAAGAGGATCATGTGAATCAGAACAGCTCCTCCAGCCTCTCATCTGAAGTGTCAAGTACAGATGTTATCCGTTTCCGATGTTTCCTGTTTCCGTTGCCTGATGTTCGTCTGCTTTCTCTGTCACAGATTGGGATCTGCGGCCGAACAGGCAGTGGAAAGTCCTCCTTTTCTCTTGCATTTTTCAGAATGGTTGACACCTTCGAGGGTAAGATAACACTTTTGTGTGTCAGTCAAGCTTAGCTCCTGAAGGCAGGAGCTACTCCTTTGGTAGTCTTTTCCTTAACAGCAGCAGCTCTGAAGTGTGATTCTCAAATCTGCAGGACACGCTCTCTGGCCCTGTTTAAATCTGATATCATCTGTCACCTAACAGCTGTGCCATTCATAAGTCAGATCAATAAAAATTCTGCTTGATGGAAGCAAAAGTCCAAGAGTGACAGATTATACCTTTTGTGCTGTTAAATCACAACAGTAGGAGCAAAGCATAAAAGGGCAAGGTGTTCAAGTGTAATGAAGGATCTGTGCTCAAGGCACAGATGGGATCCACTAGGCCCAGAAAACTCAGCAATTGGGGGTTGCAGCTTGGCCTGCTGCCCTGGAATTTCCTGCCATATTTCCTGCTCTGTGTGCTGTGTTCATGTGCCCCACAGAGCGTATCCCAAAAAGATGTCAGCCTGTTTCCCAGCCACATCACCCACAGAGCCCCCATGCAGAGACAGACATTTGTACTCGGAGATAAAATTTTGTAGTGCTCAACAGTAATTCAGCTTTCTGAAATGCTTGTTGCCCCTGGTAATTAATCCCTGATTGAAGTAATGTCTGACCTTGTTGTTTGATAGATGTATATTGGTCAAGCAGTTAAGTAGTGTATCTAATCATTCATAAGATACTTCAGGTACACTCTGTATGCTTTCCAGCTGGGCTTAGTCTCAAGAAAGCTGTGCTTGCTTTTTAGTCAAAGCATGTTTCTTCAGTGAAGAAGGGAGTATGTAATACAAGGCCTGTTCCTGCTGTACTGCCTTTCAGCCTGGAAGTGAGCCACATCTTTGCCAGCAGCTGTGTGGCACAATAAACACCCTGTCTGCTTTCTTTTGAATAGGGAGGATTATCATTGATGGTATAGATATCGCTAAGCTCCCCTTACAGACACTGAGATCCAGGCTGTCAATCATTCTCCAAGATCCTATTTTATTCAGTGGAACAATCCGGTAAGTATTAAGCACCAGCAATAAATAAAAAACATGTAATTGCTTATATGTCATGTAATGTGACTATATATTGTACTATATAATGATTTTTATACCAAGCTGTTCAATTCTGGTCTCCTCAGTTAGAACAGGGAGGATCACTGCCTTCTGTCTGTGCTTTTAACCCCTGCCAGACTACCCTTTCCCAGTGCCTGAGCCTGGACAGAGCACTGCTGGCAGAAGACCAACATGCTTGGGAAGTTGGGAAAGCCAATATTGATTCCTCCAGGATCCAGTAACCAGTTTAGCTCACTGATCAAATACCCATAACCACCCAGCATTTCTTGAAACCCTCTTTCTCCTACATCTGTTTTCATCTGTCTGCCTTAAAATATGAGAGGTCAAAAATGCAGATTAAAAAATTGTTGTAGACAAAGAAAAAGCAAAATAACAACATGAGAAGTACAGGGAGACTGGGCTATTTTATCCTGGAGCCTCTATCTATGTTTCTTCCGTAGTCTTTGAGCCATTTCATCTGTGGCACCAAATACCTTAGTTCTTTTTTTTTTTTTTTTTTTGTTCTTCTCCTACTTCTCTGAGAAGATGATGCAGTAGAAACAATGGCAAAAAGTTCCAGTTTCCAACAAATGTCCTTCCCTGTGCCATTTTCCTTAGGAAGGAACAGTACAATGCTCAGTGCACACCTGCAGTTTTAGTTTCTATGTAAGTCATTAGAGTTCACTGAAAAAGATACAGGCTTCTATGGTTTGCTGGATGTGCCTGAACAGAGCATGATTCATTCACACCAGAAGATGATATGACTGTATTCCTTTGTTTTAGACATTAACTTATTAAAAAAATATATTTAGGCCAGCATTGATCCTTCACAACTCGTACAACAGGAGTAAAACACAAAAATTGTGTTATGCACCATTGAATCTTTTATTGTCATTCCATATGTCATTGTAGTATGATGTGAGATTCACATTTGTTGCTGTCACTTCTGGGCCACAGCAAGCTAAAATAATGTTCATCTGTTCATGAATCCAAGATTTTTTCAGTTGCAGTGAAGACTTAAATTTCATAATGCAGTATGAGGCTTGATTATTCTGTTAATGTTCCTATAGCAGTGAAGAACAAAGAGATATTGTATTTAGAAAGAGAGAGGGTAGAATTTTGGCCTTTGTTAAAACTGAATGTTAATTTAAACTGAGTACAGTCACAGCTTTTTCGAGTAAAACATGAGCATTTCTTTAGTTTATACAGAACAAAATAAATTCTAAAACCATAAAGATATCCACAAAACAGGAAGCTTTTCCCTTTCTGCTCAACTGAGAGTCAAAGTTTCGTCTTAATCACATTGACATGAATGTTGACTAAGACTGGAAAATTCAGTGGATTTATACCAATGAGAGATCAGAATCAGGCCCAGATCTTCAGCGCAGGATTCTCAGTATCTGCACACTAAAAGAAGAAATCCATTGCAGCAGTTTCTGCTGACTGATGTTCTTGAATTACCCACGATGCAGGTTTAACTTGGACCCTGAGAAGAAGTGCACTGACAGCATGCTCTGGGAAGCACTGGAAATAGCACAGCTCAAGCATGTGGTGAAGGCACTACCTGGGGGCCTAGGTAATGAGACTTCCTTTTGAGACTATTGTTTCCAGCATTCACAATATTCCTGTTTCACACTTATTTATTAAAAGGGTAGTTGATGAAGAAAGAGCTTTTAATGTTTATGGAAGGTGACAAAAAAGTGCCTGCAGGCAAATGTGCTATATCTGTATAACTCCTTTACCAACTGTACCTGTGAGGCAGAATCCTCTTTCTTTTCAAATCAGTGGTAAAATTATTTTATTTCAGTATGTCTTTTTTATGAAGCACTGAGGTTTATGGGTCTTGGGAATTCAAATAAGGTGTCAGCAAATCAGCTGTTACCTAGAACACGATCTTCTGTATTTTCCAATAGTCAAGTCCAGGGAGGAAGATTTCTAAAGCTTCAAGGTGTGAATTATTTGGCCATGCAGAAAAAAAACAAAACAAAACAAAACAAAAAAAATAATAAAAAAAAAAAAATAAAAAAAACCAAACAAAAAACCCCCCACGAAACACCTAACAAGATACAAGCACAAAACCACCAATAAACCCCCTTAAAATGGGAAGTTACACAGCCTTAGGGTAAAGAAGTGATGGATGCTGCTTTGACTGGGGGTGCAGTGTCCTACACTGTGCATGTTTCAGAGAAACTCAAGCATCCTTAGCTACTTTGATGTCAAACAGATACAGAGAATATAGTGAGACAAAAGTACTCGTTGTTTTGAACTTTGGAAGTAAGCAGGGAAAAATGTGTCACCAGCAGCTGTAGGCCTAGGAAATATTACTTTATGCTGAAAGTGAGACATTGTTTTCCAAGCATATCTTCTGATCTGACCTTCTCATACACATATCCCCCATAAACAGTGCTTTTGCTGTATCACTTCCAGATGCAATAGTCACAGAAGGGGGTGAAAACTTCAGCCAGGGTCAAAGGCAGCTGTTCTGTCTGGCCAGGGCATTTGTCAGGAAGACGAGCATCTTCATCATGGATGAAGCCACAGCATCTATTGACATGGCAACAGTGAGTTTGGAGTGTTTCTGATTTTCTTTTCCTTGAGGGGGAGACAACTGGTATGTGAAGAAAAAGGTGGAAAGCAATTCTGTCTATTCTTTAATATGCTTACACCATATTTAGTGCAGACATATTTACAAGCCCAGGTAGTTGTGAGTCATTGCTAACAGATGTAAAGAGCTTTTAAACCATTTTTCTAGGGATTTAATAGTTATTCCAGAACTGATTGCATTATGAAAATAAAGCGTGTTATTTTAATTGGCAGTTGGAGTTTCTAAAGTAAACAAAGCTTGGGATGGTCAGTGAAGGGTGAATTGGTAAGTGACAAGTTTCCCCAGCATGGCTGACAGGACAAGTGAAGAAGTTAGAAGGCTTGAAAGTAGAATCAAGGAAATAAACACAGACACAGAAAGGACATAGTGGATTATTGCATTAATTGCCTGGGATTTCTAGGCAGATGTTAAAGCATCCAGTAATAGTGCAGTGACTGGGTTTTAGCCAAATAGAATAGTACATTTTTTTCATCTGTTATGTTTTTACAGGAAATATTTCAGTCTTCTTTCCACTGTAAGTAAAGAACATAATTGGAAGGGTTTGTTAGAACAGCTACAATTTTTAGTTCAGTAAAATGTTCATGTGTTGAGCTTCAGTAAGGGAACTGTAGTGCATGCAGCCCAGTTAAAATACATTTTGAATTTTGATGCATTGAGAATAGAGTTCCTCATTTGAAATACTTCTCTAAAGAGCAGATAATAGCAAATGAAGGTCTCTGTGCTCGTGACACTTCCAGGCAGTTTGGAATGCAAGAACACATCTCCTAAATAGCAAAGGATGAGTACTTACTGAGTGAGAGCTATGTATGTTAAGGCCATCTTAAATATCATCTCCACTGTTAAATATGCCAGGTACAGCACAGTCCCTTGCTTGTCCCTGCCACCCCTTTGTGTTAGATGTCCCCCCTGTGCTGGAACATTCCTGGCTGAAGGACGTGCCACAGAGGTGCCGGCATAGGCAGCCTGGCAGCACCCAGAATTCACCTTGGATTTCCTCACTGTAAAACTGAGGCCAGGATAGCAGGAGTTTGGGGCCAGAGCACAGCTCTGGTGTCTGCTGAACCCCCGAGGCAGTGGGAATGGCAGGAGAGACGAGGCTCTGGCTTAGTTCTGGCACATCACTGATTTTTCACTTCTGCAATAGAGGATAAATACAAGCATGGAATAGTCAGTGGTTACTTAAGCCTTCTTAGTGTCTGTGTCTATCATGCAATTTCTGTGGTTTGAAAAGCACCTAATGTTTTTCCTTCCCTAGGAGAACATTCTCCAGAAGGTGGTCATGACTGCGTTTGCTGACCGCACTGTGGTTACAATTGCAGTAAGTACAGTCCCTGCTGCCGTTCTCATGCAAACAAGGAGCAGAAACGCCCCATTAGTCACTTCTTGTCAGTGTTAATATGTGTGTTAATTAGGCCATTCATCTTTTTTTTTTTTTACGTGGTGTTTAAATGTAAGCTTTCTTTTCCTACTTAAATTCATGAGTAGCTTCTTAAATGTGTTGCATGATGTTAAGTCAAATTACCTGTAAAGGTACATAATCTAAGTATGCTGTCTATCTTCTGTTTCCCATTTTAGGCTACTTTGAAATACCATATACTTTGACTGCTGTGAAACAAAAGAATAAGTTTCATCAAGCTAAAATAATCATTTAAATAAGGACAAGTAAATACACATTTCAGGGGGGTGAAATGAATTCAGTATGCTTCTTAACATTCAAAAATTCAACATAAGAAATGTATGCTCAGGAACCTCTGAGCATCATTTATTTTCATCTAGTAAATGTGTAACAGAAAACCTGATTTATCTTATGGTATCCATCCAGTGTCTCATTATAAAAAAGCAAAGGAATCTTAAGCATGACATTTCCTGATTTCTCTGCATGAAAATTCAGAGTTTCACTGCATTCTGGATTTATGTATCTTTTTCAGTCTGCTTGGGGAGAGGCTGAAAAAGCTCTATTAGTCTTTTACTCCCTTAGTGAGTTTTAAACTGCACAGTTCAAACAAGCAGCATCTTGTAATAAACTTATTTTGAATGTTTTTACTTCCAATTGTGAATGTGGTTTACAGCAGGTGGGTTTGTATTCCAAATGTTCTGTAGTAGAAACCTAACATAGGGGGTTTGTGGGATGGGTAGTGGTTTTGGGGGGTTTTTTGCTTGTGTTGTTGGAGTGTGGTTTTGTTTTGTGTTGGTAATTTTCCCAGAGAAAGCCATATATTCCTAAATTCAGTTTAGGAAGAATAGGAATAGTAGGAGTTATAGTACTGGCTCTCTATAATCTTCTATGTTACTCACAATTACCAGGGTGGCAGCACTGATTGTGTTACACTAAAAGAGATCAGACAAGGGCAGCAGGTTAAACTGGAATGTGATATTTCAGTCCCCTTCCCCTGCCTGTGGACTGGATAAATGTCATAGAAACTGCAGAAGAGATGAGATTTGTAGATGCCATCAGCGGTTATTGTGTGGAAAATCTGGCTAGGAAAGCCAGAGAAGGAAATACAAGATACTGAGGATGCCCAAGACTTGATTAGGAACCTTATGGGTGAAGAGCAACTGTGTAACAGCAACCATAATGTTAAGAGATTAAACATCCCTGCAAGAGTAATGCAGACCCAAAAGATCCCATGCAGTTATACTTAAGGTTAAAAAGTGGAATTCTGTCAATATGAAGAGGCTTGCAGAAAACTAAACCCAAAAATAAATGATGAGGGGAGAAAAAAAGCTAAAAGAAGCAGCAAAGGATATTGAATCTGACAGGGATTATGGAAATTACTGAAGCATTTTATTTAAAAAAAATAGATGGAAACAATGCATGCTATTTATTTAGGAAATGCTTGAGTTAGGACAGAAAAATATTGTATGGATAAAGAAATAAAAGAGATGATTAGAAACAAGAAGGCTGAACTCAAAGTCCACAGTTCACACATACCTTGAATATTGTGTGTAGTTCCAGTCTCCCCATGGCCGGAACAACACGTTACAACTAAAAAATGTTGAGAAGCACAGGATGATTTTGGAGGTGTTGGATTTGCTCCTGAAGGCTGAGCAGACCAAGGCTCTTCTGCCTGGAAGAAGGACAATGTAAGAACATGAGAGAGGTCTGCAAAGTCACAAGGAAGGGGGCATCAGATGAAACTCTGAGCAACAAGGCCCAGAGCATACAAAAGGAGGGAGTACTTGTTCATATGGCAGGCAGGAAGTATGGGAAAAAAATTTCCAAAGGATCTGGATGCAAAATGATTGTGAAAGCTCAAGAGAAGACATGGCCCAAGTCTTGTAAAACTGACTAGATAAGCTTTCTAAATAGACAAACCACACCAACTCAGGAACCACCCCAGACCCAGATGTAATCCAGGACTGGGAGAATTCCCAACTTCCCACAGGCAGTACCTGTTCCTCAGGTGCCCATTTCCTACTCTCTTGAGCAGTTCCTACTCTGCCTGGCTGCCTTCTTTTGGCACCACTTGATAGCAGGACTCTGGGCTGGGGACATTCTAATGGGAACTCACAGGACTCTTCATACTGAAGTACTTGTGTACTTTTTAGGTCCTTGAGTATCCACCTGGCTCTTGCTCTGTGTATTTATCTGCAGTATTTGCACAGAAATTAGGATGAAAAGTAGGATAAGTAGCCTTAATCAAACTTGAACTTCATAGGAAAATTAATTTGTGGAAGTCTGTCTTATCCTGGAATATATTGAATAGATCCACTGACTTGGTATTTTGTTTATTTGTTTTTCAGCACCGTGTGCACACGATCCTCAATTCAGATTTGGTTATTGTAATGAAGAGAGGGGTTATTTTGGAATATGACAAGCCTGAGGTTCTGCTAGAACAAGAAGACAGTGTCTTTGCTTCTTTTGTACAAGCAGATAAGTAATAAAAATAAATAAAGCATTTTAGAATACAGTTTTATTATTTTCTAAAAATGTAAAATACCTGTAAATAAATATTATTTCATAATAAATTGAGCTTTTCCTTTTTTAATAAAATGAGCCATTTTTTCCATCTGAAGCATTAAGGAACTATCTGTGCACTTTACTTTTTTGTATACAACTACTTTTCTTTTTATTTGCTGCCAAAGAATCCTGAAATATAGTTGAAAACAAACTACATGGGTGAAATACAACAGGATACACATCAAGCAAACATAACCAGCATGGAGATTTTTACATAGCTCTCAACCTTCCCCCTGTTATTTGTTAACATGTTATTTTTTACATGTCATAGCCCTACTGTAGATAATGCTCGTGACTGACTAAATGCAGAAGGAAAAATTATATACCAAAGGTATTTCTCAAAAGCTTGTATCTCTTTCAATCAAATGACTCTGTAAAGATTTAATATCTAAATATAAAACCTATAAAACACTTTTTATACTGTGGTTTATTGATAGTGCCTGAGTTGTGCTTTAGACTCTCCTTTAATACCATCTAGAAATTAAATCACAATCTGATTCTATCTTTATGCCTACTGTATACTATTACACTGATTCCAAGCAGGATGGAGCCAGCTCCCTCCCAAACTGTGAAGAAGCTCAAAGGAGGCAGGCTGTGATAAAGTATCAGTGTTTAATGTACACTGTTTCCAGACCAGTGCAGATGTACCAATTCATCTGGAAATTATCCCTCCAAGTCTGGTAAATAAACAGTATTAAACCTTTCACTGTAGCTCAGGGCCACAAGAGCTTGACTCATCATCTCCTAGTTTCACATATTTCACCCAGTGTCATGCTGTTTCTAGATTTACTGTGACCCTTAGCAATAAATTCTGTATACTTAAGATGACTTTTAACCACTGAAATTATCCTAATTTTGCTAGACAGCTACTTATCCCTGCCCTGTGAGAGTCATTCTGGGATTTTTTCATTAATAGAGGGTTAGAATGTCAGTAACCCAATGGAAGGCTACAATGCGTTTTTCACCATTATTCTTTTTACAGCAGGGTTGCCTTTAGGTTTTTTTTTTTGTTACTTCCCCTGTTTGAAGGACTCCTAGCACTTATGAGAACTCTTTATCTTTTTTTTTGTCTCTCTTAAGCCTGCTCAATTAGTTTGGAAACTGTTTTTAAAGGCTTTATTTTCTAGAAAAAGACACCTCTGTTCTCATAGGATACGTGATGTTTTAAGGCATTACTTCTAGCACTTCAGCAGAGAGCCAGGGAGGAACTGTTGGTGCTGTTTAAGTTTTGTTACCAGTTCCAGAGCAGAGTATTTGTAGCATCTGCCTGCTGGTTATTTGGGCAATAATGAAGGGCAGGTAAGTGGCAGCAGAGGAGAGTGTAGAAAGAACTGTGGTAAAAGTCAGGAGGTCGGATATGGTGATGCAGATGAAAGGCATGAGCTCAGTCATTGCCTGCTACACTTTGAGAGAGAAATGGACAGTTGGGAGTTTCCTCCTCCTCCAGGGAATTGTTTGCTGGGCACTGTCCAAGAAAAAATGGCTGCAGAACTATTGGTGTGTTTTTACCCTGGAATACCAGGCTTCCATTAAGGCTGAGAGAGAAGTGGGAGCAGAAGGGCACAGAGCACATTTCTGCTACAGCTACTGTGTGTGCTGTCTTCTGGCTTCCCAGTACTGGTCTAAGGCAGGACCTCACCCTGTAAAGGCTTGGGAAAACACTGCTCTGCAGGGCACCTCAAACTCATGCTGCAGAGGCTCTGCAGCCATCTGTGGAAGCTCCTAGATTCTAGTGGCAAGGGGAGAGATGCAGAGAAGTGAGGTTTCTTGTGCTTTTAATTAAGTGCCTGGGATTTGACACTGCAATTTGGACTCATTCCTATTCCACAAGCTTCTGAAAACCTTACCCAGAAGGGAATGCAGGGGAGGAAAGGACACAGCATATTGCTAAGGAGGCTGTACTCTATCTTGCAGTATTAAGAAATTAGAACTCAAAGTAAAAGTCATACATTTCCATTTTAAATGGGGCTTGTATTTCCCAAAGCAGCATTGCAGGAGAGCAGGGTGAGTTTGTTCATATCCAACAATTACTTGTCTTTTTAATGGTACCACACTACTGAATCAGTATGTGTGAACAGGGAGGCTCTTAGCTGCCACTTGGACAGGACATTTCCTCAGCACATTTTATATGGTCTTGTTTAAAAGGGGCCAAGTTCCAGGGAGTTCCTGCCCCTAACTCCAAAGGGTTAAGAGTCTCACCAGTGACCAGAAGCAGTACCCAAGAACATTATTCTGTGGTGGTGAGGCTTGATGACATTATCCAAGTCAATAAACCTTGTTGCCATGAGATAGGCAGCCCAGGAGTCGCTGCTAAACCAGCTTCACAAATGTGTTTGTATGGCAGTGAAGCATTGCTAAGCAAAGGGCTGTACTGAAATGGCTGCAAGACATTGCAAGCCAAGGCCAGACTTTCAGTTTTCCCCAGGGATAGGACCCATCTCAGTCCCAAAGGTGTTAGGGGATAGGCTGCCCATGGAGATGCAGCCAGAGGGGTTTTTTGTTGCTTTGTATAAATGCTTCAATTATAAAAAAACCTTTGTAGTGTTTATTCGTTTGTGTGGCCAGGAAACACAGCACTGCTGCTTCCTCAGCCCTCTTCCCAGCCCTGCTCATGCCTTCCCCTGTGGCTTTGCAAAACCAGCTCCGATCTCTTTTCCTCTGCCTACCTACTTGTACTGCAAGGTGATTTGTGAGGCTTCATTTCTGTTAGACTAACACTGTGTAGCCTCTGAAGCTTTACTCAGCTTCTAAAGGCAGAGTAATAATATGGCAACAACTAAATTTTAATTTGACAGTTATCATAAGATCTTGTTTGATAGCCATTAAAATTAGAATAAATTGGGGTGTGGGGAGTTTTGAAGTGTAAAACATATTTTGTGGGTGGAAGAACTTACCCCTCATGATTCAGTACTACAGAGTGGGATTGTTCATTCCTGTGAGCCCAATTTGTTCAGCAGCTCTCAACACAAATATGTTGGCTCACTCAGAAGATCTGTCACTTTTTTCTTTTAAGTATCTGTCACTTGATCCATGAAGACAGAGCTTCTTTTTATTCTGCTCTCGAAATTCTTCAGCAGAAGCCACTTGCTTTGCTGTCTCATCTCAGCCCCTAAGTGCTCAGAGGTGAAGAAAAAGACGTAAGTGGCAAATGACAGTCCCATTACAGAAGTGGAAACAAGGAAACACTGTTTTAGAGAGTTCAGGATTCCTAAAAGCAGCGTGGTGAATGTGTTCATAAAGCACCCCTCCCTGGGTCGTTCGCAGCACCAGGCAATGCAGCAATTCACTCTTCCTTTAAAACCCTCTCCCCCGACACAGGCTTTCATCCATTCTACATTTATGGAGGTACCGCCCTCTGGAGGAAAAGGTGCAGAGTAAGACCACGGTTAGACAAGAGTAAGGAAAAACGGCACAAAAGTCAGGACTGCCTCTTGAATCCCTGTGTCCATGTCTGCAAGGGTGTAAAATGCTGCCCGTGAGCTGCATGGTGTTGTACAGCCTGTGTATGCTCACTGCAAAGTGCTGGGAGTAGAACCTGCCATCAGCTGCAGAACTACACATCTGACAAGTGAAACTTAACTTACTTCATCCTTTTGGGGTTTGGTTTTGGTTTTTTTTTTAATGTTTAGAAAGAAAAGTATTTTTAAAACCACAAACTTTTTTAGAAATTAATTGTATATATAAATCATGTACTTAAACTGAAAGTGTAGGTGCAGGTGACACTCACAGAAAGGACACAAAAGGAGTCTAGGAGACAAAGGGATGCAGAGAAAAGGGAAACACCTTTGGCTAAGCTCAGTGGCCTGGCAGCCACGTGCCAGGGCACCTTGTTGCTATTCTAGCTTTATTAGTTGAAGCAGCAAGGAAGATGAACCAGAACAGAAAAAATCCTGGAGTATTGGATTCCCTGTAAAAGGAATTGATGTGTGGAAGGACAGGCCACTATTCATACATAAAAAGTAGAAATGGTCTAAAGTAAACATTTAATTACAAGACCTATAACGACTGCTCGGAGAGCTCAGAGTGATTACTTCAAACTACTATTCCAAAATCCCTAGGTGGGCTGCTTTAAGTAGCTGTAGGTGGTGAAAGTTAATTTCAACCCCAGACATCAACTGGACAATTGCCTTGCCCAGGGAATCAGTGCCAAGAGCTGTTTACAGTGTGTACCAGAGCCCTTAGAGCCAAAACTGAAGGGAAAGTCCATGGACACGTGTCGTGCAATTAGAAAATAAATAATCACAAATCCATTGGTATTAAAAAACTCTTACCCAGAATATCCAGGCATGCTCTAGCAACTCCACAATGTTGGTGGTCTAAGCTGAAATAGAAACAAAATATTGAAACCAGAGGAAGTAAACACATAAATGAGAATATTGCTGTTTACACAGTGGAGAAACCACATCAGAATGTTTTTAAATAATGTATCTTGTCAGGAGGATACATCCTTATAGGCATGCCCATGTATGTATTTATACCCACAGACACATCGCCATGTCCTGCACAGGTTCTAGCTTCCTGCCTCCCTTTGTTGCTTTTTCTGAGGATTTTGATGCCTGTCTGGAAGGTCATGACACTGGGGGTTAACCCTTTGCAGCCAGATCTTCTTTTTTTGCAACTTTTGCTGCTGTTTGGACTGTTTGCCTGAGCAGCCACAGCTCACATCATTTCACGGTCTCCCCTGTGCAGAAAAAAAAAATAAAACCTTGTTTATTCTAAATAACTCTACCAAAATTTTAAGTGGGATTGAACCCCTTTAGTTTTCTGTTTAGCCATTACATCCTTGGATTTAGCTTCTTCAAGCAAATTTCCTACTGCTTGCCCGATTTATCAAATGAATGCTTTCCTCCTATTTACCGAAAGACATGCACGTGAATTTCAGTTGTTCATTATTGTTATTGTTATTGCTATTATTTTACTGTTATATTACTACTATTGCTGTTGTTGTTATTATTATCATTGTCATCATTATTATCATCACAAATTCCTATTTTGAAATTGGCCAGTGCCTTTATTTTTTCCCTCCCCCCATTTCACGGAATAATGACCCGACATGAAGCCACGGCATCCCACAAAGGAGCCCCTGTTAATGGAAGGCAGCAAATCCGTCCTGAATCAAATGTTTACATACAAACCGCGGCCCGAAACCCTTCCTCTGGAGGAAAAAAAAAAAACCAACAGAGGAAAAAAAAAAAAAGGAGGGTGAAAAGGTAAAGAAACGCCCCCAGCTCCGGCGGGGAGCGCTCCCGGGCCGGCTGCGGCAGCGGGGGCTGCGGCGGCGCCGCTCCCCGCTCGACGCCGGGCGCGGCCGCGCCCCCGTGCCCGCGGCGCACACACGGACACGGGCAGCACCGCGCCCCGGCCACACAGCCCGGCGCTCCCGCAGCCCCTCCGCCCGCCCCCGGCTGCCCGGGGCGGCGCGCAGCGGCGGCGGAGCCATGCTCTCGAGGAAGGGGATCATCCCCGAGGAGTACGTGCTGACCCGGCTGGCCGAGGATGTGCCGGATCACGCCCGGTACCGCGCGCGGGAGAGGCGGGCGCGCTTCGTGGGCAAGAACGGCGCCTGCAATGTGGCCCATAAGAACATCCGCGAGCAGGGGCGCTTCCTGCAGGATGTCTTCACCACCCTGGTGGACCTCAAGTGGCCGCACACGCTGCTCATCTTCACCATGTCGTTCCTCTGCAGCTGGCTGCTCTTCGGCATGGTCTGGTGGCTCATCGCCTTCGCCCACGGGGACCTGGACCACAGCACCCGGCTGCAGCGGGACCCCGCGGAGGGGGCCGTGGCGTCCGCGGCCGCCTTCGTGCCCTGCGTGACCAGCATCCACTCCTTCACCTCTGCCTTCCTCTTCTCCATCGAGGTGCAGGTGACCATCGGCTTCGGGGGCCGCATGGTGACGGAGGAGTGCCCGGCCGCCATCCTGGTGCTGATCGTGCAGAACATCGTGGGGCTGGTGATCAACGCCATCATGCTGGGCTGCATCTTCATGAAGACGTCGCAGGCCCACCGCCGGGCCGAGACCCTCATCTTCAGCAAGCACGCGGTCATCGCCCTGCGGGAGGGCAGGCTCTGCTTCATGCTGCGCGTGGGCGACCTCCGCAAGAGCATGATCATCAGTGCCACCATCCGCATGCAGGTGGTGAAGAAGACCGCCAGCCTGGAGGGGGAGGTGGTGCCCCTCAACCAGATCGACATCCAGATGGAGAACCCCGTGGGGGGCAACAGCATCTTCCTCGTCTCCCCACTCATCATCTACCACGTGATAGATAAGAACAGCCCCCTCTACGACATCTCCCCCATGAACCTTCACCACCACGAGGACCTGGAGATCATCGTCATCTTGGAAGGGGTGGTGGAGACCACTGGCATCACCACTCAGGCCAGAACCTCCTACCTGGCGGATGAAATCCTCTGGGGCCAAAGGTTTGTGCCCATCGTGGCAGAGGAAGATGGGCGATACTCGGTGGACTACTCTAAATTTGGCAACACAGTGAAAGTGCCCACCCCCTCGTGCACTGCCAGGCAGCTGGAGGAGGACAAGAGCATTATGGACACCATGCCACTGTCCCCTAAAGGCACAATAAGGAAGAGGTCTGTCAAGCTAAAGCCCAAGTTTACCATAAGTGATGAGCCTTCCTGATGCCTTCTGACTGGGAAACTCTGTTAGGGCTTTGTGTCTGAAAAGATCTCATGAACTCAAAACACTGAGGTGGCCTCTAAGTTTTTTTTAAAATTCAGGTTGGTAGCACAAGGTATGTTCTGGTGTTATTTATTGTGGGGAAATCTAAAGCTAATTATATTTTTTTAAAGTTGTGAGAGATTTCAAGGAGAACTGGGAGTAGGGAAAATCATGGTCTGCAGCTTTAAATTTCAATTCAGACTATTTAATTGCACGATCATTCTGCATTGATTCAACTGCAGGTAATAACACATTTTCTCAAAAAGTAAATGTATATTTATCCTCAGAGATTGCAGTTTTTAGGGTCTTGCAGTGTTCGCAAGTCAGTAGTTTTTAACTGGTGGTTTTTTTCCTAACTTGAACAATCAATATAGCAAAATAAAATATTAATAATTGATAAAGTAGGCTGGATTTACATGATAACAAAAGGGTCAGACAATGACACAAGACCAGATCTGGAAGTGTCTATATATTATACTGTATGTCTCAAAGAAATTAACTGCTGGATTTGTGTCATCCATATTGTGTTGTATGGAGCCACTCCTGCCACATGCAGTATGAAATGTATTTGAATATTTACTTTTGCTTATTTTAAAAGCCTTTACACTTCCAAAATAAAACATTCAGGAATACCTTTTTGGACTGTACATTTCTGAGAGTAAGCAATGCTTTGCCTTTAAAAGAAGTAGCAGATAATATACAGTTGAAATGAATTAGAAATAGGAAAAATGTTGCATTTTAGTTTCTAAAAGAAGAGAAGCAACATTCCCCCTCCCCGAGCCACATGGCAATGAGACACTCAGTATAAAAATTAACCTGTCCCTTGGGTCACGGTGAATTCTGCTAGATAATCAGGGAATAAAAATAGAATTACATATTTTGAATGAAAGGGCAGTGCTGAACGCTGAAAGTATATCTGCATGCAGTAGGGAAAACCTCTTACTCCTTTCCCTTTTGTAAGAGAAGCCGAGGTTTTTGTGCTTAGGGGAAGGAGGGGTGTATAAGACAGCGTGGTCACTTCTGGGATGCTGTGTCACAAAACATACTCCTGCTGAGGAAATGATTCCCTTTCCAATCTCATGCTGACCTCCTTATGCAGCTGGTGCCTGCGTCGGTTTTTAGCTGAATCCAAGATCTGTCATTTACCAGCAAACACGAAGGAGCCATGTTCATTCTCTCGGTCCCACAGTGACAGCAGGAACAATTCCCCTTCACCCACAACTGCAAATCCACTCTCTGGAGATCCTGGTAACAGCAGCATGTTTATTTCTGCACAGGGTTATTAGGAGATAGCACCAGTATTAACTGCATGGCAAACTGCCACCCAGGTAGAAAAAATGTAACGTCCAAATAAAACCTAAATAAGCATCACAGAACTGGTCCAACACCTGGTTGCACTGGCTGTGCAGAGAGGCACCAACTTACTTTAATCATAATTATTTAATAATAATCATAATAATAATTTAATCGTAATTATTCAAGGAGGATCTAGTGTCAAGTCTTGTAGTTCACAACAGACACCTGAAATGATTTGTCTTGGCAATAATATGGCAAATTTCTGATGCCTTGTCAATGTAACTATATGACAAACTCATTGAAAAGGGTAAGAAAACTTCCATAGTAACTGTGGAATATTTTCAGACATCTATAATAAAAAAAAATTGATGTTTGGGTGAAATCAAGTATTGGCTTAAAATTAAAAAAATATTTGTTATATTTTCACTGTTCCTGTATTTCAGTTTGATGAAGCATCATCAGGCTGTCCGTTACAGGAATAAATGCCTGCTCAGTTTCCAAATCCCCAGTACACCCATATTATTCTGTGAACAGCTCTGAAAATGTGATATGAGTTTCACAACAGAATGACAGTAAAACCAGCATTAGCAAGTAGCCAGCAAAGAAAATTCGGAAAGGCACATTTTATATTTGTAATCATAATCCCCCCCCCTATTTTTTAAAATAGGGCATGATTAAATGCCTTACATGATTACATGTCTTCTGTAACACTGAGTTTGTCACATTATTTTCTGGCTTTCCCTTTTACTTCCCCTGTTCCATCTCCCATTGCCTGTCAGAGGGCACTTACAGTAGAGCTCCCTGCATTTCCAAGGCACCTTTGTTCTTTTGAAAGTTCATTGTTCTTGATCACTTGCCACAAAACCACTGTTCAGTTCTCACAAGAGTCATACACAAAATATTAGTTGCCTTTTTGACTTGAAATGTTTGGTCTCTCCATAGTTTCCTTAGTGCCTTATTTCAATGTGTAAGATTCACTTTAAGGTTCTCTCATTAAACTTCCTCAGCTCTGCTTGCATTTTAAAGCTCTTCTCAAGATTTGACCTAAATGTGAAGCAGTTTCAGCAGCAATACCATGCAACTATTTTCAGGAACTGATGCAAGCTTCTTTTTGCCTCGGGGAAATCTGTGAAGCTGAGAGGTGGAAAATTCTCTTTGTTCCCTGTGAGATGGGAGGGGAAAGATGGGAAGAAACAGTTTCTGTTCACTGGGCTGCTGTCAGGACCATCTTTTATGTCACTTCTTTGTCAAAAATCTGCCTGATTTTTCTGAAGTCTTGCAACAAAGAAGCATCATAATATTATGAGGAAGGCAGGATTTGTGCTGTTAAAATCACAATAGTGATTAATTTGAATCAAATTAATAATTTGAATAATTTGAATCAAAGTGCTGGTGATTTTGAATCTCGGGATTGTTGTGATATAAAATCCTTCTGTTCTTTCACCATTTAAAATACTCAAAAGCATTTTGGGTGCAGAGCAAGGAAGGATGAGCATTTATTTTGCACTAAGGATATTACATCTTTTGGGGGATCCTTTCATTTTGTCATTACTAAGTATTTGGGAGCACTGGTATCTGAAATTGTCCTCCCTCTGCTGACTGCCCCCATTCTGTGTAGGAAGGCTCTGAAGAAGGCGTCAGTGCTATCATTTTACACAGAAAAGTCCTCATTCTTAGCAGTGAGCAAACGCTGTGTTTTCCATAGCTGAACTCAGAAGTGAGTGGGCTTCTGAACTTTCTTTCTCAGCCTACGTCTGCTTTTTGGTAGGTGGTATCACAGTTTGGATCCTGCTGAGCAGCCAGGGAGAGCTGTGGCTCCCATGTGTCCTCTGCACAGAAAGTGGTGTGAGGGAAGCTGGAGGCTACATCACCTGCTCGGGGCTTGCCCTGGCTGAGGTGTGGACATGGACACGAAAAATAGGAAGTGTAGGTTTAGTGATGTGACCCAGTGATGAGTTTCCGCTGTGGCAGAACCAACTGAGTCCATGGAATTGCCTTTTCTGTGCTTCAGGAGACCATTCTGAGTTTGTACTCACAAGTTCACACTGTTTAGTGCTTTCGGATTGGAGTTTATGGAGCTGGTTGGATGGAGAGAAGGAACACAGAGCTGGTTAATCAGAAAGGGAGGCTGGAGAATGCTTATCTTATATGCTGTAGTTTTAAAATACTTGTAGTGACTGCTGGTGAGCCACTGGGCATCTCAGTTCATGCTGCATGTCCTAATGAAATCAAAACATATGTATACAATATTAGATTGTAACAAGGTCCGACTTTCTCTCTTTATCCCTCAAGGCACGTAAGTACAGTGTTATAGCACTGTACTTCAGCAGGACACGTCCCTATAAAATAGATACAAGCCAGAAATTAACTAAAGAGGTGGCATTATAAGGCAAAAGAGAGTCAGGGACACAAAATAAATACATTTAAAATCCAGAAGTTACACAGTGTGAAGACAATGTCAAGCAGTAATAAACTACTTTACTTTGAAGCACCAGCGAAGGTGTGACGATGCTGAGATGAGTGATGAGAGACCTAAAAAACAGATATGAGAGGCTGGAATGAGAGTATTTAACAAGGCCAAGGTCTAAATGCTAGCATAGATTAACAACAGGGTCAATGTCAAAATTCAGGCTGCCCTGTAAAGCGAGGCTGCGGGCTGGACATGGTCAGCATTGCTCAATCCAGTGGGTAAATATTGCTGCTTGTTGAACAAGGTACGAGTCACAACAGAGCCCTGCTGGAAGCAGTGCTAGGAGGACTTGTTGGGGTCTGACCCTTGTGGTTAGTTATATATTAATAGTTAATAATATGAAACTAACAAGTAATCAACAGTTCTTTGAAAACTGAATTTGTTTCTTCGTGTTTTCTTTCCTTTTCCACTCTTTGTACCTCAGTCAGTCCTGAAGGGGATTACTGTAGGTGTGCTAGCACAGATTGGTTTTATATGGGACAAAGCACAAGAGTGTTTTGCGGAGTAAAATACAAAATTAAAATAGACACTAGAAACGCACAAACTTCTGTGAAATTGCCAAGCTTGCAACTTTCACAGTGATTACTTTTACAAAGCATGGAAATACATTCCTAGGAACTGGATATTGATAAACCACCATGCATTTATGCTCTCTGTTGTACATTTTGCACGTCTGTGTGGAAGGGAAGTGGTTTAGCTCTTCAGATTAGGGTTGAGGAGAAGAGTTTAAGGTTCAAAATCACTGCATTTTAGGCTCCCTGGTTACGCCTTCCCCTCTCCCTGTGCTCAATGTCCTACTGGTGTTCCCACTAAAAGTGGGCAGGGTAAGTGCTCTTTGCAGGGCATGTTCCCATGTGGCACTTCATTCATCCAGGGCCAGCTGCACCATTCCGAGGTGGACATCTCCAACCCAACAGCCCTGATCCAAGCATCCTGGAAGGCAGCAGAAAAATGCCCACCCATTTCAGTGTATTTTTGGACCAACAAGCATCATCTGCCAACCTGCTGGAAGCATGTGCTGCAGCAGAGAGAGGGATTTTCTCCTCCCTGCAGCCCTTCCTCGAGCAGAGGTGCTGCTGGAGGTGAGAAGAGCCTTGTGAGGGGAGGCTGTGGGGGAGCTGGGCGCCAGCGGGCGCAGGGCCGCGTGCTCAGCGTGGCTGGGGACTGCCTGACTGCCTGTAACCAGTGACTCAGTGCTCTATTTTTGATCCAGCAAGGGGAGAAAGATACGTGATACAAACCTCCACACCACACTAAGGAGAACTATTAAAAGAGCAGAAGACATTCTTGAGGGGCTGCAGATACTGCTCTGTCCTGCTCTGAGCACTGCTGGGTGCCTGCAGAATATGCTGCATGTTCTTCTGGCTTACGCTCCTGTTTTAATTTGTAGCATGACTTTAATGAGTTATGACAGGGCAATGACTCAGTTTAAACAGAATTTTCAAAAATCAGAACCTGCAGCTCCTCTTTGCCATTTGCCTCTGCTGACCTTTGTGCCTGCCTTACTCAGGAGTCTAAATGCAGGTGACACCACCCTGTGAGGTTTCCTAACCAGCCCCCTCACTGCAGAGCTGAGCAGCATTAAGTGGCAATCCCAGCAGAACTGGAGGGGGCCAAGGGGTACCTCGTGACAGTAGCCCCACAGAGAAACCTGTCTCCTCTCTTCTTCCCTCACTGGGAGTAGGGCTGCCATCCTTTCCCTCCTCGAGCTGTGATTTCCACATTAGCTGTTCCTTGTTCATTCACTATTTTAAGTGGCCAGTACTTGCTTATAAATTTTGCCTTTTCTTTCTGCCCAAGACAGGGGAGGCACAGGATATAAACACCATTATTGTTGTTATATTCACAATAATATTATTCCCAAGTGGAGTTGAAGAACTGAAATTGGCAGTGAGCATCAGTGCCAGCAACAGGAACCTTGGACTTCAATGAACTTCAAATCCAGCTCCCATTTTAATTCCTGGGCCTTCAAATTCAAGATAGCTTGCCAGGGAGTTCATTAGCACCAGGATGTCCCTGTTAGGGTTGGGCACTATTAGGTTAATGGTGTGGGCAGCTGACTCAAATAATCTCTGACAGGGGCCTTTGCTGTAATAGTGATGCTGTTTCTCGGCTTCAGCATCTCCTGGGAACTTCTTCCTCTGCTTTGTGAGTAAAAACCTTGTTTTCTTTCCTTTTCTCAAGCTTGAGAGAATATGGCCCTTGTGCATATTGCATAATCCTTTTTGCTAAGGCATTTGAATTTCTTGAGTGTTTATGTCATGGTCTTGCCATGTGCCTGAAAGGAGGTTGTCGTGAGGCGAGTGTTGGTCGCTTTTTCCCAAGTAGGAAGGGACAGGACAAGAGCAAATGGCCTCAAGTTATGCCAGGAGAGGTTTAGACTGGATATTACGAAAATTTTCTTCACTGAAAGGGTGCACAGACATTGGAACAGGCTGCCCAGGGAGGTATTTAAAAGCTGAGTGGATGTGGTGCTGACTGACCTGGTTTAGTGTTGGACTTGGCAGTGCTGGGCTAACAGTTGGATTTTCTGGTCTTGATGCTCTTCTCCAACCTAAACAATTCTTTGATCACAAGTTCTCACTCTCTCCTGGTGAGTGTATGCTTATAGCAATGGGGAAAATAAAGTTGTTAAATCTACTTTAGCTTTACAGCTTGAGGAATGAAAGTTAGCAAGGTGCTGCTTCTTTCACGGAATAGGTGGAGAAAAGAGGCAGTGAGATGAGCAGGAAGATCAGAGCAATGTTACTGCAAAATGCATGGATTTTGGTGGAGCAGAGTGCCCAGGGAGCAGCTTCCTTGCATAAAATGATGGCAAATTTTGAGGGTAATTCTTTACCCGAGGGTAAAGAAGCTGCCCAGTGATGTTTTAGAGGGTGACTGCTGCTCTCTGGGTGTGCCCATCACTGAACACACCAGGGTGGCTGCATCTGCAAGAACTAATGGCTGGCTACACCTACCATGGAGAAAGCTCATGCTTGCTGAGAATTTATCTAAATTACAGGCAGTAAACAGATATTTTTCCAAAGTCAGTAACTGTCTTTAGAAGTGACTTTGTAGGAAGTAGCTGTTATTTTCTCACAGATTTTCTTCTATCAAATGTTGCCTGGATATTCTACACTTAGAAGCCACCTGCTTTGCTAAATGGATGCTTTTGATAGTGATATTTGATTATTTGGTTTGAAAGGTTGTTCTTTCATGTTTCCTTTTTTTAATTACCCCAATGTTGTTATTCATTTAATTAAATCTTTTTCCTGCTTATTTTGCTCATTGCTGTATGTAGCCTGAAAAGCATGTTGTGCCCTTGTTTAAGGAGAAAAATAGAACTAAAAGTTCCCCAGCATGCCATAGCCCTGTGACCCATGGTCAGAAGTCTTGAATTACAATATTACTATTCAAGGTATTTCAATGGTATCACAAGTGTTTCTACTCTTATGTGCACCTCTGTGTTCACTGAAGAGTCCATTTTCTTTTCTAAGTGGAGCTAAGTCAAATTTTGAAATTTGTGTTTCCTTAAAAGTCTCATCTTCAGTAGAAACTCACATCTGAGCCTACATTCTTCACTCTATTTTCTTGTTGCAAGTTCTATAGAAGATTAAACCAGACCGATCCTCATCCAGTCCTTATTTGCTACTTTTTTTTTTTTTTTTCAAATGGGAATAGTCCCTTAAAGCAGGTAACTAAACTCACCCAGTTTCTGTTCCTTCCATACACCCAGAACTGAAGTGTCCCATCACAGTAGCCTTTGGATGTGCAGCAGCGCCCTTTTATCTTCAAAGTGGGAACTGCTTCTTGGTTAGATGGGGCAGAATTGTTTATTTTATTTTTTCAGAAGGAAGTAAATAAATGTTTTGGCAGCAAAGCCACTCCATAAGTGTGTCACATTGGCCAAGTGGTTTATGTTTTACTATTAAAACTGTAATTTCCACATTTCACTGATGTCCTGTAACATTAAATAACTACCTGAGGAGACAAGTATAAAGATAAGACTCCCTGCTGCCTTATTCCCATTGTTTGGACTTGGCCTTGAGCAGGCCCAGTGTGAAACTTGTGTGTTCAAAACTCTGTGCCAGAAATCCCTTACCTTCAGCTGACTTTCATATGAAAAAAAACCTGCTTGGTTTAAAAACTATTAACATTAACCCGGAGACAACTTCTTCGGAGGTGATGGATCATATAGATTCTGCCTCTTTCTTCCCATTCCACATGCATGTTGCTGATCCCAAACCTGCAGTTCTGTAGGCAATGTAGGTAGGGTCAAGTAGCTGCTGGATCCTCTCACTTACCGTATTGTGCTCAGGAGTGATATTATCAGAATGACCTTTACAGTTTTGTTCTGCTCCAAAATGATACAGATTTTATGTGCCTTTGATTTGCTGTTTAGCAGACAGTTTATTAGCAGCCCTGTTGGCTTCTTCTACAAAGCAGGAAGGAATTAAGTTAATTGTAGTAGTAATGCTCTTATACTGATCTGTCATGAAGGGAGTTAGTGTATGCATAGAAAAATCCACAATCTCACGTTAAAAAATATTTCCCGATTTACACAAGTCCACAAAAATTTTTTGTAGTGTGTTCTCATTACTCAGTATCCAGTGATCACTGCTTTTCATATTGACTCTCAGAGAAACTGCTCCAAAGTGTGCTAAATTCAACAGATGTCGTCTTACTGACTTAAAAACGTCTGGATGTGGTTCAGAGAATGCCTGGCTAAAATGGTGTGCTGGCACTCATGTTTCATTCATTTTCCTGAAACAGTTTAAATAAATGAAAAAATACTGATCAGCAGTTGTTGAGAGGTTTGACTTGGTCCATAGCAAGTTAGAGGTGGAAAGCTGTGTTAGCTTGCTTTTGAAGTTTGCTTTGTAGCTACAGCTCATTCATTGCAAGAGTGGGGTGGAGAACGGAAAATTTCCACAATTTTCTGACATACAGAAATGCTTACCCTAAGGGACATCATATTTTCAAGCAAGACTCCAGTACCTGTAATAACTTTGTGGGGTCTCTTATTCCTTTATTCATCCATTCTAAAAGAGGCATGGGTGTTTGCAAACTAGTACCCAAGTTTAACTAACTTCTAAGAGGTAACAAACAATTATAAAATAATACAGTTTGCCTGCAAGAGTGAGTTGATAGGCTTGTTCTAAACATGTTTGATTTTTTGAGGTACAAAATTTGATATGGAAAGTCCAAGACACACAGTCCTATTGGTTGTGATTTGTGTAGAAATTTCTCGTCCCAGGGAGACAACAGAAGAGTTTGCTAAAGCAAGAGACAAAGTCTTTCTTTAAAAAGTTGCTGCAGTAAAATACTCCTGGGACACTGAGCCAAGAGTGATTTATTGCAGAGGGAAGAGTTGCACCACAGCAAAAGAGTGTGTGTCTTGGGGTTTGGGTGCTCTGCTCCTGGGCTCAGTGGGACACTGCACTCACATATGTACACACTTAGTGTGTCACAATGCATAGATTAGCAGGGAGAAATGTTGTTCCTTCTTAAAGGGTGTTTTCAAAGTTTTTTTCCTGGCAGCAGGAGCATGACCAAAGCATGACTCTTATCAACATGACAGCAATTAAGCACTTGACTTGAGCAGGCTGTTTTCAGCCCAGTCACCATCATCCACCAACTAAAATTTTCTTTATTTTGCTACAGAAAAAGAAGATTTATAGTTTGAGGACAAACTAGTTAAGAAATAAACTCCAAGAAAAGGTTTGATGGTAACAGTCCTCAAGCATGAAATGCAAAATCTATACTTCTTTCTAGCCTCTAGGATTTTACAGCAGGGTAAATATGAAATTACATCTTGTGGTTGAGAGGGGAGAAGGAAAGAGAAATTGTTCTGTCCGTTGTGATCTCCTGGGAAGCAAATTGGTGGTGGAATGGCTGGATTAAAGATAACCTCAATTTGTGGCTATGAATTTTTTCCCCAACCACTTTACTTTCAGCATTTCATAGTGGGGAATATAACATTCTTCACTCACTTGAAATAAAACAATTCAAGTAAAGCAAAAACCCAAGTAAAATTCAGCCTTTGTTTATACCAGTTTGTTGGGAGCTTTTGTAGAGGCTCTCAATAGCAAAAATAACATGCCAGGTGAATAAATCTTGTGGAGCACTGCATGGATTCATTTGATAGAAAGCTACAGCCAGGGTCTCCTGGGCTGAACTGTGCTTGCACAGTGACTCAGGAGTTACACCTTCCTGGCCCAAATGACTCTGTACAACTGAAACAAAATTATTGTCCCCTGCAAATTGCATCAAACAGTGCTCTGTACTGCCCTTACAGTGAGAGAACTCATAGATCTATTATATGTACCTGAGAACTTTAGAAATGTCTTTTTTTTTTTTTTTAATACATTTCTCCAGACTTTGTGCATTATTTTGAAAACAACTTTTTTGTTGTTTTGTTTTGTTTTGGGGGGGGGGTTGTTTGTTTGTTTGTTTTTGTGGTTTTGTTTTGGTTTTGGTGGTTTTTTTGACAAATCTGAAAGCTGTAGTGTTATCTGAAGCACAGGATATAGGTAGAAGCAGTTGCCTGAGTGGCCCAGTAGCTCTTGTCTGACATTATCCTTGATTATATCTTCCTCCAATAACCACTGAATTTGAATCTCTTTAGGTCAGAAACCATTTACTCTCTGCACACAGACACAGAGAGACTAGAGAATACTTCCTACTGCTAGATAAGCAGATAAAGATGTGAAAAGGAGGTCAAAGAAACTTGATTATTTATGTCTTGGTATTTATATATTTGGTTATTTATACAGGAAGCAAGAGGAATTCAGTCTCAGTAAGAAATAGGAAAAATAATGTTATTTGACAGCTTAAACACTGCTAACCTCTAGTCCTCTGGCTATGAAAATGCATTTATTTATATTAATTTAGTACTCATCCAACTACAAGGCTTCTGTAACAAATGTACCATGTAATTACATATTTTATTTTCCCTGGCTTATGAAGTTCTCGGCTTCTCCTTGCTAGTCTTTCTTGTGTCCCTGAAACAGCCATGCCAGCACAATTTAAAAACTTAGGAATTACAAAGTACAAGTGATTTCCCTGCTGCAGGAGGAATAATCTATTTATTTTCTCTTAAAGGGTCAGTGTCATCCTATTAAAATATGCTTCCTCAGGAAAACACTTTACAAACTCCAAGAGCTATTTTCCCTTTTTTTGTCCTTTTTTCTTTTTAATTTTCTTGTAAGAGTTTCTTAAAACCTTTTAAGATATAGACACCATTACTCACTGGATTAGGCTTTCTGACTTTTATAGGGCAGACAGGAATACAGATGCCATGGACACTTTGAAATTCTCAGGCCAGCTCTGTTTTTAAGCTTAATCTAGTCCTCAGGCTAGATTTAGATCTACATCTACATTTTTCTTCCTTTTTAATGCATTGGTTTGCAAGTGTAGCACTCTGTAGATGTCTCGTAGTGAGACAATCAGATCTGTGTGGGATTCTGTTTGGGTTTTTTCTAAATACTTTATTAGTTTGTGACAAATCCTGTGAAATCTTATCAGGAGCAGTACTTCTGTTGCTCCTTAGGTCCAGCCCTCTCAAAACTCTCTATTTCTGGTGTGTCAGTGCTTGTAAATCTGGACATCCAGGACACAGCTGCACTGACCTCCCTCCAGGGCAGACACAGAGCCAATTTGACTCATGGCAGAGCTAACATGGGTTTAAAGGCAGTGTGTCTTCTCCAGGTGTTTTCAAGTGGACCAAAGAGAAAAGCATAAACACCCTGCCCAAAGGACACAGGATAAGAGAGTCACCTTGCAAACTGAGAGAAGAGGATTTCTTGTAGTACCTTTGAATGTGCAGCATCAGCAATGAGCTGTCTGTGTGGTTGTGAAAATGGAACTTGGTTGTCTTTGCAATGCAGTTTTGTCTCCAGCAGCAAGTTAAAGATCTTTGTCTTTAACTTCAAAGGATCCTTCTGAGAGCAGCTCATCATCTTTTTGCCTAAAGAGTTCAGTTCCCTCAGGAAAGGGGAAATGGGCTGTGCAAGTTGAAGACCCTTCACAGCAGCTGGCATGTCCATTAAGCATTGCACTGCATCCAGCTCTGATGGGGCTGCAAAAGCAAATCACCAGATTTCTACACATTTTTATCAAGATAAGGGAGCGCAGCAAGGTGCTGATTGAGGGTGTCCCCCTCTCCCAGACACTGAGGACCACGACCCCCAGAATGCTGGAAGTCCATAGCGCAGGCAAAAAGAAGAGGGTTGAGGAAGGATGGGTTTCATGGTTGCACCCTATGCAGGTGTTGAATTCCTCTGGAGAAATACCCAAGATGTGTTTGCTTTTCCTAGCTAGGGAGATCTGGTGGCTGTGACCAACAGGGCATGAAAGTCCCATTCTCCTCTATGTGTGCCTGAAACTGAAAAGCTTTCAGATCCCCCTGGTTCTTAAGCAGAATTGCTTTTTCTTCTCCTGCAGCACTGCTTTGTGTGTCAGAGGAAAATGTGTACCTTCCTTTCTTGTGGATACTTCGGATAAGAAGTTGTAGTAGAAATGGTTTGGGATGAAAGCCCACAAGCTGGTGATTCAAAACAGCTCCTTCCAAATGCTGCTTTTCTGTGCTTCCTTTGAACACTGCTACTTTTTGGGGAGCTGGAAGGAAAACAGAATACCCTTGTTTGTGCATGCATACTTACCCATGTAAGTGGGTAAGTGGAGTGGGACAGCCTGCTCATCTTCTGGGCAGCCTTGAGGAGCTATGTGAGAAGTGAGCTGCATCTACAGAGTTTGTTGGTTTCTTTTTTCCCCCCAACTCACAAACATGAGTCAGTTCTTCACTTTACAAAGGTTTAGGTAATGGACTGTGAAAGTGCATTAAAGAGTTTTATTGCTTTAAAACATGCAATTACTTTCTCTTAATTGAAAAGCTGCAATTATTTAAATAGCCTTTAGTCCACCAGTGTTGCCAGATATGTGACTGAGAGTCAGCTAAAGCCAGGCAGCCTCCAAGGGCTGTTCTCTGTGAATTTGTTTGTGAAAGGGTTATTTAGATACATAAGTTTGTCAGACTTTACTAATAAAGAAACCATGTCATCAAGCAGTTGGGAGTTACCACTTTGAAGTTCTACTGATGACACCTGCACATCAGGCATGAGCAGGATGATGTGCATTAGCCATTTTTTGGGTCAAACTGCATCTGTTCAGCCAGTCATTTGTGGCAGCATGTGAATGCACTGCTTGTAGTCCCAGTGCTGTTTTTTCCCTGTTTCATAACTACTGTGTTGCAATTTGGTTTTGAGGTTTTTTTAATTTGTTTTGGGAGGTTTTTTGTTTCATTTTTAAATGTAAGTAAATGCTCTGTGCACACTTGATGCCACCCTGGCTTTGTCCTGAGGAGCCCAAGGGACATCTGAAACATTTAGGACACGTCTAGACTGAAAGCTGAGCTGTGATGAAACATGCATGAGCTGGCAGGGCCCAGGTCTGCAGTGCCACGTCAGGCACAGATGGCTTAGCAATCTCCAGCCCAACTGCAGCTGCCAAGGAATTAAAGGAAAACTTTTGCTTTTAAGTAAACGGGAGCAAAGGCATGTGAGTGTTGCTTTTGGGAGCTGGGGTTAAAATCACAGTAATGGTAAGGAGTATTCCAGGGCTGGCTGCAGTCAGTCAGCCTTCCCATTGTCCTCAGAATAAAATCATCTGCAGGAGCAGTTTTCAGTGTAGAAATGGTAATACAATTAGAATTGAAATTTGGAAACCACTGATGTGGTTGATAGTGCTTAATGTAAAGGAAAGTTCAGCCCAAGGGGCAGACAAGCAGCTGTTAATCCAAAGACTGAGCCAACTAAAATGCAATTTGGGACCAGTAAATAATTAATGGATTAATTAATAAAGACTATTATGGTGATACTGTCATTATCTGTAGATTGAGGTAAATCTACTCATCAGGATGGATAACTGGCTGGTTATTTTCCTCATCTGAAAACAAGGTAGAAAGTTAAAATACAGACAGTTATTTAGACTATGAATAGTCTGTGTGATTTTTTAAGTTCCGTCACACTTTATAATACTCAGTGAACACAAATAAATGAATATTTACAGCACTTAATTTTCCTCTTGTTAAAAAGTAAAATACATTAAAAAAAGGTTTTTAGGCAAAGATTTATAAAACTATTGTAGCTGCAATTGAGCCATGGCTTTATATGCAGTGAACTGCATATAAATGTCTCTGAGGCACTGAACAGAGACAATTAAACTAGGGATACAGGGAAACTCTGCTCGTAAATTTAAGGTGTGCCAGGATGACAACTCCTTATTCCTTCATCTGAGTTCTCATATTTAACAGGACGATTTTTATGAGTTTTCTTGGTTGTTCATTGGTGATCACACTTACCCTGGGAGCTTCAGAGACCAAGTGAAGCAGCGTCCCTAAGCTGCCTTTAACATATGCAGTTTTAACCTTTGGAACTCCTGAGGGAAAAATAACTTGCCATCTGCTTCCAAAGAAGCTGTTTCCTGAGCAGCCTCAGGAGTGACCATGAGCTGGTGCCTGTGTAATCCTGTTTCCTCCAGAAAAAGTACAGGTGTTGCCTTTTTTGTTTCACTAACACGTAGGCTCCTACCCTAGGACTGTGGTTTCAAGGTATTAAGTGTAAACAGTAGCTTTTCACGGTCAGTATCTTGGGGTTTTAAATACCAGCTAGTCCTCATGTTGTTCCCCAGTTGTGGTTTACTGCACTCTGAGATGAAGCCTCGTACAGAGGTGTCGATTCAGGAAGATCATTAGCTTAGTGCTCATTTGCACGTTCAGGGTCTCTTTCAAAAGGGAAACAGCATCATGTAAAGAATGCGCTTTGTAGAAGGAAACTAAAAAAAAGGCCCTTTTGAAATATGGCAGCTGCCGTTGTTTGGCTTTTTGAGGGATCATTCCGTTTTCAACATCCTGCTTTGTGATGCCACCACCCCGCTCCTGAAGCAGCTCCGGCGAGGGCTGGGTAATCCTTGTCTTGAGACTCCCTCTAGTGAGGAGATGGTACGCAGCTCGCCGTGCTCGTTCGGTGAGAAATCCCTGGGTGTCGGGGCAGATGTTGGATCACTTCTCCGCCGTACTCAAAGCCCTGCCAAGGTCTGCGGGACTGGCGGGGGCTCAGGAACTCCACTCACGGCTGCTGCAGTGTGCAGTGCCTTGCTGTGAATGGAAATTCCGTGCACGGGAGCTTGCTGAGGGCTCCATGGCTCAGCAACCCATCCTCTCCTCCTAAGGGGTGGGCCCTGGGTTTGGGAATTGGGATAGCCCAGGAAGAGCACAGTGGAGTTAGAGGGCTGCCTGTGCCTCCATCCCACTTTCTGCCATGTCCCTGGGGAGAGGGAGCACGAAAATGGAAGCCGTCTTCTCAGTGTATTATTAACAGCAATGATAAGATAGTGAGAGAGGGTGTGAAATGAGATACTGGAGGGGAAACGGTGCATTGTAGGCACTGGCACCTTCTTTAGCACAGAAATGGCTCAGTGGGTGGTTTCCCGGGAGATCCCAGCTGTGAGCCATTATGTGTTTGAGGCAGTACACGTTTGAGTAAATAAACGTCGTCTGCACGGGGACTGAGCAGCAATTGCAGTGCAGTCACTCAGACTAAGAGCTGCTTGAATGGATGGAAAAGGAGCCAAGAATGGAGAGGTCAGTTCTGGAGTGCTGCTCTATCCCTGCCTCTTTCACTGAAAAATACACCAGCTTAAGAAACTGGGTTATCTCTGAAAAATTTCCCTCCCTGGTATTGTACTTTACTACACAAGCAAATAGGTAGGGTGTTTAGCACGGTTTTTGATAGTGTGATTATAAAAACTGGTACTATTGGATATAGCTGGATTCTGGCAAGTGTACCTTTAAGGCATTAGGCAACATTAGGGTAACTGTAGGTGGCTTTGATATTTGCTGTCTGTGGATGCATAAATAATAGGACTCAAACTCATTCCCTCTTTTCTCATTATGTAAAAATAAACAATGCATTTTTAGAAATGTAACTGAACTATAGTCAGTGTTGCTGTTTTCAGATGGAACTCCCACAGCCTTGGTACAACTGGGACCAACCTTAGGGACAGCTCTTGGCATCTGCTACCTACTTTTGGATAAATCATCAAAGGACAAGCCCTAGTTCAAAGCTTCACTTCTTTGCATATCCATCATATTTTTCCTAATCCAGATACATTTACAAGATGGAGAATTTTGATGTGGCTAGATATGGCATCACATCCTGTGGGTGTCAAGAGACATTTTGTCCCAGCCATTCTCACATCCTGAAGTGGCCAACACCTGGCCATGAATGCAAAATCTCTAGGCACAGAATGCAACCTATAGAAAGATGTTTTACTAAGCCTATAGGTGCTCCACCTTCTTTGGGATTTCTGTTTTGAATGTGAACACGTCAGGGAAGTGTCAGGTGGCGTTACGAGTTTGTAATGCTGTGGCACAGTAGGATTTTAATTAGTTTTGTACTTTTATGAATATAGAAAATTGAGCATTTGAGTACCTAATTAGTGAATAGCTACTGCAGTGAGGCAGCTGGTGCCAGAGAAGAACACATGATCTCTTACATCTTGTTTTGAATTCACACCTTTCCAGAAAGCAAGAAGTGGAGGGCAAACAGGGTGACCTAACTGTGGCCTGTCACTACCTGAAGGGAGCCTGTGAGAAAGATGGAGAAACTTCTACAAGGACATGTAGTGACAGGACAAGGGGGGAATGACTTCAAACTAAAGAGGGCAGGTTTAGATTAGATATTAGGAAGAAATTCTGTACTGTGAGGGTGGTGAGGCACTGGCACAGGTTGCCCACAGAAGCTGTGGGTGCCCTGTCCCTGGCAGTGTTCAAGGCCAGGTTGGATGGGGCTCTGAGCAACCTGCTCTGGTGACAGGTGTCCCAGCCCATGGCTGGGGACTTGGAATGAGGTGTCTTTAAGGTCCTTTCCAATGCAGGCCACTCTGATTCTATGAATACAAACCCACTTCCAACCCACCCACTAAAAATAAAACACTAAACTTCTGTCACTGTGCTGTTTAATCCAGTTAAAAACTAATCTATACAAAGTACAGAGTGGGGCTTTTTTTTTTTACATATATTGCACCAGAGATATGAATTTGTACAACATTAACCAAATTTTACCCCTTCATCCTCCTACCAAAATCACAGCCAAGTACAAAACCAAATCACTGCATCTTTGTGGTGGAACTGGTGTCTGTATAAAGTTACAGTTTTGTTGTAATCACCTCCTAAACGAAGAGCAGAATACAGGTGTAAGCACTTGTGCCCATGATATTCCAGTCCCTTATTTCTCTGTGGTTATAGCTTTCTACTTCCCCAGTCACAACAATTTTCTACAAAACTCTGGATGTTTCCACGTAAATGGGATAAGGGGGGGCCAATCGCCAACAGCAGAGTCAGGACCTTACACTCAAATGTAAGAGGCTGCACCGAAACTGAAGCTTGAGCATTACATTACAAAGCCATCATGGCATTTGATGGCATTTGTGAGGAGGCAGAAGTAGCCTGAAGGAATGATTTGTATGGTAGAAATGCCTCCAAAGGTTCAGTCCTTGAATTTCTACAAACATCTGTGGCTGTATCACTTGTCCTCTGTAAACTTTCATGAGGGATGGGGAAAACACAGTAAGATTTCCCTTCACCTTTACCATGACTTGTGAATAATTCCCTCTTGGTTTCCCTCCTCCCCCTGTTACCCATTATCAGGCTACAACCCCAAAGCCAGGGCTTGCCCAGAGAAACTTCATGTAGCTGAAACTACGTCTGGGCCTCTTTGCAAACAGATGAGGCTGTTGAAAGATATTTTAGTCTCCAGACAAAGACAAAATCAAACTGTTGTTAGAATTGCCTAGAAATGACAAAAAATGGAGACACTGGTTTTGCAAACTACTTGCATAAAGAATGAAAAAAAAGGTAAAATAAGTAAAATATAGTAAAATAATTGAGTGGTATAAAGGAAGGAAATGCAACATGACAACTTGAAGGATAAAATAGATAAGGGAACCTAATCTGTTCTGGCACTGAGTTCTGCTGCATTGTGTGGAGAACATGACTATGGCCAGGTCTGATGAAAGAAGCCTTGAGCATGGAAGGAATGTGCCTGGCTTCCATCAGTCAAAGTTCTTCAGAGTGAGAAATTTCCCAAATGTCAATACAAAATGTTAGCAATTGCCTTGTGGTTGTTTTGAGTTTGCCTAAAATGTTCAAGTCTTGTTCTGAAAGGAACATCTTTCTCTAACAGAGGCGTGCTTCTGTTTCTTTGCTCAAGCCCCAAAATACCTCTTTTAATGCCACTGTCAGCAGTTAGCCACAGAACAGGAAGGAAATGTAAAGGATGCTGGCAGAGGTGTGTATCTGTTCAAAGCCAGCATTATACAATCAGAACAATCCATGTCAAAAAAAACAAAACAAATGAAAAAAACAACCACGAAAACCCAAACAAACAAGGAAATCCACACAGGGTTTACACTTCAGGATAGTTTCAGTTTGAAATGAATGAGAAACAGGGACACTGGCACAACTTTTCAGCACTATAATAAAACTGACAAGAAAATCAACTTACTCTTGTAAAATCTTGGCTTGCAATACTAGGGACCTATCCTGGTTCAATACCAAAAAAATACCATCAAGTAGCACCCCTGATTTAGGACACTTCATAACCTTAGACCAACTGCTGAAAGACTCAGAAGAGTCAACAGTGAGACCCTTAACAAATCCCAAATTCATGTCTGAGAAGAGCTCTCTGAAGCACATGGTGCACTTCGAAAAATCTGGTTTTATTGTAGGAGGTAGGAGAATCTGCACAGAAAAAGACAATGAGTCTTGTTCTGTTTTGCACAATATTTCCATCAACATAAAAAGCTTACTTAATAACATGCAAAATTTTGAGATCAGCTGGCATCTGATGAAAGAAATGGGGACAAAATACTGTCCCAAGGGCCAGTTGAGCTTTCAACTGCTACACAGAATTAATCTCAACAAGGAGGACGGTTCAGATCAATACACAAGAAGTACAGCATTCCTTTTGAAGGCTTTCAGTGAAATTCTTAGGTTTCTGTAAACATGAAAAATATTCACTGTTCCTCATAATTCTTTGCTGTGTTTAAATTTTAAAAAGTGCAAATTTTCTGTGATTGAGAAGTTTGTTTTTTATTTGGTCTCAAAGAAGAAAGGGTTTGGTAGTGCTGGAAATAGGCCTTTACCTATGGTCTTTGTTTCCCCCTCTTTTGCTTTTCAGCATTTCTGGAAAGAGTTCCTACATCAAACTAGACCTAACTGAACATTCAGGGCCTGTTCCCTGCTTCCTCTCTGAGAAGATTCTGATTCATGCCTAAACACAGAATGGCAGACATCTCCTCCCTCTTTGTCAGGGGAGAGTTCAACAGCTCAGTCCCCTGGCCATCAAAATTTTTAATATTAATGGTTTCCTTAATTTCCTCCTCTATTACAGCCTCTACATGATCCCCTTGTGTTTCTAACTGATGCATTGGAGAGAAAATTATTTTAACTTACAAATCAAATCTGACCGATATTTTACCTCTAACAGTCCCGATGATTTTACAGTCTGAGGGAGAAAGAGGAGAGTTCATGTTTCACTCTGATTTCCTGTCCCCCCCACCCCTCCCAGCCCTTCCCCACCCCAAATAATAAAGATGCTATAAAGTTGAGGCACAAGTGGTTAAGGGTGAACTTGATCAGTTCTGACAGCTGGTTCTTGGACATGTCCTGGTGGTAAAGGCTGATCACCTCCCACTGGGTGTTTTGGTGTGTCTCCAGCTTTGGGTTCACCAGCTGTAAAACAAGAAGAGAACCATTTGTAACTTCTTAGTAAACTGGCCCCAAATGTGAACATTCTCTAAATGAAAGTTTCTAGCATAGGGACACTCAAACAAAACCTTCTATTTTCTGAACCAAGAGCTTTCTGTGTGCATAACAATGAAATTGGATTGAGATTACCCAATAGACTGCACTATTAGTCAGTGTTACCTCTCAGATTACAAATTGTTTCTGCTTTTAAGTGAAATATTCTCACGTAACACATTGTTTTTTCTGAAATATACC
Organism: Coloeus monedula; assembly: GCF_965178545.1. Lineage (NCBI taxonomy): Eukaryota > Metazoa > Chordata > Aves > Passeriformes > Corvidae > Coloeus > Coloeus monedula. The sequence goes on along the minus strand of NC_138786.1, from coordinate 14,747,457 downwards.
ATGTTTTTATGAGACCTTTAATCCCAATATGGGAAGCTTGAAAAAGAAATAAGTAACAACTTGCTCCTGTATGTTACTCCTCACTGCATCAGTACTTACAATGTTCTCCCTTTGCCAAGTTTGAGTAATACTAATTTTCATAGTTCATATAGTAGCTCCAGTGGCCTCTATATTTAAAATAGTGTCTGCTTGGATATTCTTGATTCAGTGAATGAGTAGTGACCAGTTCTGGCTAGTATAATGAATTCTTATGACACTTGATTAAATGACTTTGTGGAAAGATTTTACATAAAATAATACATGTGTTAAGAACAGTATCTGCCACAATATTTCCAGTATCAAAAGATGTATCATATGCAATTACCCATAATGGTTTTACTGAAGGTGAGGGGAATTTAGGCTCTTGGAATGCAGGACCATAAAATGAAGTTACCCACAGGCAGTTTCAAAGCAAATAGACGACAGAATTAAATTGGTTCTGAAATCTCATAATTTCACAGAACTGAGTGGGCAGAATTTCAGGGTACCCAACAAAGTAAGATGTAATCACTGAACACAGCTCCTGCAGTTTGAAACCCCACTGTTGGCCCTGCAGGAGCAGTGAAGAGCTCCTAGTGTTCAAAAGGCTGCCTGGATAGATCTGAAGCTCATATTTGAGATCAATGTCAAGAAGTTCTTGAGCTTTGCTGATCATGCCAGCATGATTGGCTTCCATGAACATGGAAGCCAATAAAGCCAGCATAGTTTCAACCTTTCTAGAGAGGAAGAAAAAGTTAATTTAGGATGCATGGGGGAGCAGAGCCCCTTTAAAGCACAAAGGAAACCTGGGCAATCTGCTGTGGATAAGAAGTGCTAACACATACCTGACTGTTTTGCCACCACCACTGATCAAATGCAGTGATTTATTATGCCACTCCCTTCTCCTGAGGGTGTTGAAGCACTGGTCATCCATACTGCCCTAGGCTAACTTGTTGTGTCATGCTGTATCCAGTTGCTGGTAAATTGGCCACTGAGGATTTTAAACGCTTTGATTTGTTCTGCAGCCTGAGACTGCAGTGCAGCCAGAGTTCCTGGGACAGACCTGGTCTTTTCTATGTCCCTGTTCTTCTCAGGATGCTCAGAAATCCTGGATACCCTAGATCTCAGTAATGTAGACTGAGAGGTACAACACAATCCTTCTCTGCCCCTTTGATGCCTTGTGTTACGACTCTGGTTTCTTACTATGGACTTTAAAGGTGAGATTTCAGGAGTACTTAGAGTTACATACTTAAAGACAGACCTCTCTCCAGAGGTCATTAAAGCTGCATTAAGTTAATAGTTTTAACAGAAAATATGGAGGTAATGGCTTTTACATTGCAGAACTTATTTTAAAGTTTGTGTATCTACACAGAAGGACACGTACGGGGTTGGATTTTCAGTTCTCCACCTGGTCCTGCAGGAGGATTTCCTTGCTGTAGTTTCTTTTGTTCCATCTGTTTTACAACCTGGTGAAAAACAAAATACAGCAGTTGAAAAACTTGAATTTGTCAGCTTTATCTGATGTGACATAAATGGGTACACCTAAACCAAACCTTGCAGTTATGTAAGGTCTTTCTTAGTGGGTGTACTGCTGAGTTGCTTTAATTCTGAACAGCTGTGATACCATTAGTTTAGAATTCAGCTGGGACTCATATGAAAAATCAAGGTAAATCTCCAGAGCTGGGGATTGTCAAGAGCCATTACACATATAAGGACAGAGAAAAGGTGAAAACAAATATATTCTGTCCTCATACATGTACCTGCTGAAGCTCTTGTTTCTGAGCCTGAAGCTGATCGTGCTGCCTCTGTAGCTCTTCCTTCTGTTTCTGAAGTTCTTCTGCCTTCTTTCTAAGTTCATCTTCCTGCTGGGAAATGTGGTTTTCAAATTCCTTCAGCTCATCCTCAGTGAAGAGCTGCTGTTGATCTAGTGTCTGCAAGAAAATACATACAAGTGTGAATACGTAGCCAGGAAAGCATGTGTGCTTTATATTATTGTCTTACTGAAATTCTTGCACAGTTCACTAAAAAAACCTCAGAACAAAATACCAAGACATGACACCGTGTACACTCAATGAAAACAGCAAAATAGTAATTTCTCAGCTATTTTCTCAACAAAGCTCTACAACAGATTTAGACACAGGAGAAAAATATCCTCTTTCTTCCAGCTGAGCTCTTATCTTCCCTTTGAAGTGATTCATAAACAAAATGTCCATTTCCATTTGAAAAGCACGTGTGAAAAGCTCTTCCTGAATCCCCGGGGTGGCGCCAGACCTTTTCCGTTTGTGTGAGGCTCGCGGAGTTCACATCTGCATCCCATCAGGCTGCCACAGCTCAGTGCTGCCTGCAGCTGAGGGGCTTAACGACACACATACCACAGCAGAGCTGGAAAAAACCAAAGGTCACGGGCATGCCGTTTGGCTTCCTGGTCCAAGTGCTGGTAATGGTGCTGTGTGTTGTACTTGGAACACATTTTCATTACCTCCCAGCTATCTGGCTCCAGAAATTCCTTTTTCTCTGTAGCTCGCAGGAACTCTTCCAAAGTCACCAGCCGGTCCTTGTTGATGTCAACCTATTTGAGGCAAAAAGTTAAGCTCAGTCTAAAGAACAGGTTTTGGTGGAGCTAATGTTTTAATTTCATCAATCCAGTATCTTCAAATATAACCATTTAAAATTTTTTTAATGTCCCATTTTCAAGGGAGTGCCCACAACATTTTCTGAAAACTTCTCTCACAAGCTTATGTAGCTCAACAAAAATAGAACCAAAAAGTAAATCCTGACATTTAACTTCAAAATTCATTGGCTTTATTGGAAACACTTGCGCTCACAGTCCCAAAACTAATAGTGGAAAGCACAATTTTTTTTTTTTTGAGAAAAATCTTTTGTAGCTTTCTGGTAACTACTCTGACTCACAGTTACAAAATTATCTCCACTGTTGGAGGGGGAGGTTTTGAAAAACAGAAATCCCACCCAACTGAATTGTGTCAGAATCCTTTGAGGGGAAGGGAGGAAATGCTTCCCTTTATGACTAATAGATGACCAGGCTTGCTCTGTTCCTCAAGTTTAAGGAATACAGTTGAATACAGAAAGATTATGGGTGGAAAACACAGTGATTCAAAACACCCATTTTCCATTCCTGTGTCTCCTGAGCTGAAAGCCCATCAGACCTAGTGAAGGTATTCACTGTCACAGGTGATACCTTGAGCTCTGAGCCCCCTTTTAAAGGGACAAAGGTGAGCAATAGGAAAGAAGACATTGCTCTACTCTGTCTTCTCACACCTAAATCTTACCCATTTGCCAAGTGCCAAAGCACATTTAGAATCTTCCTTGTTTGACACACAATTCACAAGGAATTTCTGTTGAATCTCAGAATCTGCAAACAACCCTGGCTACAGCACAATTCCTTCTCTGGAACACTTTAAATAAAAACTAGTCAGCAGGCATTGCATCAGAACACAGGGAAAGGGCTTGAGCATTGTAACTTTACATGAATCCCAGCACAAGCAGCATTCAGTGTGACAGGCCCTCCCTTTCTGCTGCACTCGGACAACACTTCATGTTAGGAGAACTGTATTTTTTGAACACAAAAGGGAATCAGCCCCTACCTCATTCATTACATGTTCTCTCATTCTCAGCCTTTCTTCTTCCATTTCAACCATGTCATCCTCTTCATTCTTGGGATCATAAACTTTTTCTAACTGGAATTTAAAATTAGTACATGTTAGTTTGAAGAAAAGACTGCTCATTCAAATGGCAGAGCACATCTGGAAAACCAGTCTGAGATGTTGCTCTGTGTGTGCAGTTTTCCTCTTTCAGCACAGTACTTAAGCAACAAGTGAGCCTTTCTTTCCCAAGAATGAATTTTTCAGTTAATCCATGTGGTCTGTTACAATTCAGTGCCATGGATGTTACAGTAAAGTTGACCTCAGTGTGCATTGTCTGATCCTACAATTGATTCAAAGCAGGCAGAGGTTCCACATGGTTTCTGGAATAGGAGAGAGTGGCTTTTTCACCAGGGCATGCAGCTGACCCCATAAGCACTCAGGATATCACAAGACAAATTCAGTGCCAAATTTAATGGTTCACTTCTCTTCTTGCACAATGTCTTTCTGGAGAGTTCATGCTTATTTGCTTCTACTTGGCTTTCTCAGGCATTAAGCTTCACTTGCCCAGCTACAGCTAATTTTAAGGCCCTGGGCTGTTGAGTTTTTACACTACAAAACTATAAAACAGTGAGACATCTGTCAAAAAAGACTGCACTACACCTTAACTGTAGTGAAGGGGATTATGGTAAATTATTGTACCACAGTTGAATTTTCAGACAACAAACCAAGGCTTCAAGAAACTAAGAGCCTGCCTACTTTATCAGATGCACATGTGCTTCAAACTAGCCAGACACAAAACACAGGAATTTTCTGTAGCCCCTTCCACAGTGCTGTCCCTGAGCCAAGTCACACAAGTATGACCTTTTTTCTCATAACACTTGTTGATAAACACTGAATGAGCACAGGTGCCCAGCTTTAGAACCTCAAAGCCTCTACCAGGCTACAGCTAGGGAGAGCAAGAGAGCAGTTCTCTACACTGCAATTTATACAGGTAATACCTATCCTGCAGATTAGATATAGAATCTCCAGCAAGCCTGGGGCAGAGAAATACATGAGCACTGATATCTGACTCTTATCTTTCAACTACTTTATTTTGCCAGCTGATAGGTTTTATACTTTTGTAGAAATATTAAGGATGCACAAAACTTGGCATGAATACTCTATTTTGTAGTCCAAAGCCTCCAAATATACTTGGGAAAAAGAGACATCCCTGTAACCTTTTACTGAAAGAAGCTTCTGAATATTTTTTTTTTTACCTCTTTGGTAAACAGAGCTTCTAATTCTTGCTCATCCAGGAAACCATCATTATTGACATCTACAAAAAAGTTTTAAAAATACAAGCTGAGTACATATGGAAAGTGATACAGGTAAATAGATGTTAAGAGAGTTAAGTAAAGATCAGTGTACACATCTCATTTAACAGGAAGTTGGTTACATAGGTTGTTTCTTCTGTTTAGGTGTTTATCAGGCATTGGCTGGAGTCTATTACCATTTTTGGTTGATTGGACAGATCCAGAGCAATCTCTCTACTACTCAGATTAGCAAACTGAAATAGGTCACCACAGGATTGCGCAGACTGCAACTGCCAAAAAATATTGCTGAGAACAAGTTGTCCCCATTTAACCACTAAATTTGTAAATAGACTCAGGAGCAACAAGATTCTGCAGGAAAACTTTAACTGACAATACGACTCTCAAAAAAAATTAAATAATTACATGACAGTCTATATAAACATGCAGCACTTGAGATAAGTCTAAGATGACTTTACATGACAAATGCAGAGAGGAGAATATTTGGTAATTAATAATCCATCTTTTAGTCTACATTGTGCTCTGAATACTGTTACACTACCTCTGAAATGGAAAGAGAATGTCTACTTCAATTTGTTAGCCAGTATTTTTGTGTAATTGCTACAAAGTTTCCTATATACTAAGCTCTAAGGCAACAGGTGATTTCAGCTGTTTCTGTTTTGGTAGGTTTTGCACAAACAAGCTACCAAAAACTTTCAGAAAGCTATCTTTCAAAATCTCTTTCTAGAAAGAAGAGGTAAGATTTAGTAACTATGATGATCTTCAAGGTCCCTTTCAACCCAAACCATTCTATGATTCTGTAATACATACTTATTATATTTTAATAAACTGAGATAAAAGTTCAGACTCAAGCTAGAATATTTTTCTGCATCTAAATCATCATCTTTGAGATTAGTCCAGTTCTGTGTACTGCTCAACCCTTTGCAGCCTAGTGCCAGGCAGGATCTACTTAGGGGTACTTTGTGATGAAGCATTTAACAGTATCAGAACAGAAGGTTACATGGTGACATAACCACATGTGAAGCAAGATGTTCATTGAGAAGCATCCGTATCTCTGCTACTGCTACTACTTATTGTTCCTAGCTGCCCATTCCTCAGAGATCTAGAGGCAGGATTAGAGGGTTCTTATTTTATCAAGGGAAGCTTGCAGCTTGAAGAGGCTTGGCCCTTCTATGACCATTCCAAAGATTAGGAGTGTCTGGTACTTGTCTGCAGAGATGATGAGAAAGCAGGTTTTGCCCCTGCACAAATCTCTGAGGATTTATTGCCAGTACATACTGTGTAAGCAAAGTTATCGATATGGACAGCCCTCTAAGCACCCATAGTTCCCTAAGGAATCACTACTGGTTTTTGCCTGTATGATTTTAGGAGTAGTTAAACAAAACTCTGAAAGTTTTTAAATTTTAAATTCCATTTAAAACATGGCACAAAAGTTGCAAACAGTGACAAATATTTTCTCCTCTGTATTATTCAGATTCATCGAAGTTGCTTGAAGTGAAAGACTTCATCCTAACATATGACAAACTTGTCCTCAGCAGAATGTAACAAAGTCACTTCACTTGTTCATTAGATTAAAACTAAACCTCTTACCGTGCAATTTGAAAAATGTTTTGGGGTCAAATTCATTAGGATCTAGTCCATCTGCTTCTTCCCACACCTCTTTCAGTTGATCTTTGCTTCCCTATAGATTGGTTACAAAGAAAAACTATTCAAAAGACAATTTAGTGTAATTTCCCTCCATTACCTTTGTATTATGGTTTCTCTGAAAGGCTTTCTTTATTTGCTGATTAGTCATGTGGCAAATGGAATCAGTGGCATTTTCTTTCATTCCTTTTTGGTCAGGTCTAATACTTTCATCAGACAGAAAGGTCCAGGGAAAGAGGGAGTGTAAAGGAAATGCATATTCTGTGGAAAGGAGCACCTGTAATAATCAGTCATGGCCACGCAGCCCCAGCCAGAAACAGCTGAGGGAAGCTGAATTATTTTGCCTTTCCTAGAGCAAATGGTACTGTGATGCAGCTCCTTGCAGGCCAGGCATACCATGAAGGCATCCCTACGGTTTTGAACACTGTCGTGGCTTCTTCCTCATGAGTTTCAGTGTCTTTGTTAGGAAGAGTTCTGGCAGCAAATAGCACACCTGCACAGAAAGAATGGGGTTTGTACAGTGGGGTTTGTAATGCTCTCAGCATTGTGCCCACTCTCTGCTCCCATGTCAGTGAGAGGAGGCAAATGATGAGAACAAACAAAACACACCCTTCTGTGTATTAGCTTTTTCTCTCTGGAAAGGAGAGCTTGAACTCAGGCACATAAGAACAGGCTGTGGCCTTACAGGATGGTGAACTTTAGGGTGATCTCCATGTTTTTTCTTCATCTCCTCAAATTTGGATTCTTCTCGTTTCCTCTTTTCTTCATCCAGTGTTTTTAAATACTCTCTCCTCTCATGTTCTTTCATCATCTCGTATTTCTTAAACTCCTCATGGCGAGTCTTATCATAGTTTTCCAGGTCACTTGTAGCCTAAAAATACAGATATATGCAGATGTATGATTACGTGACAGATCTGACATTAAAAACCCTGGATTGTTCAGATCTGTGGGCAAGGCTGGCCATTTTGCCATTCAGGGCAGACTGGCTGGGGGTTCCTTTCACATGACAGTGATGCAGAAACATCTCTCCTCCCTTTGTCATTTTCACGGAAATTAAATTGTAAGGGTTCATCTGCTGGACAGTTTTTGCAATAACACAGTGCTGTAAGAAGCCATCAAGGTGTCCTTTCTCATCAGTGAGTAATAAATGAACTCAAGTTATCAAGTCCTACACTAATGGTACCATTAACTCCTTGATCATTTCAGAATAAGAACATTTGTAGCTTATCCTACAGTTTAATGACAAAAGTGCCTTCATTAATAACGGGACTTAGTTTGCAGCAGCTTAATACAGATTAAAAAAACCCCCAAACAATTAAATGGAGAGAAAGGGTATGAGAGAAGAATTTCTGACAAAACTCTTATATAAAGATGTGTTATTTTCATACAGGCTAAGGTATTAAAGGATGTTTTGGTAGTGCTTTACAAAGGAACATGTTTACACCTGATACTGTCCCTCCATTATTCACATTTTACTTTTCAGATTCACTGTATGTTTTAAAAAACAATTCCAAAGCTAAGATCCCCTTAAGTACCCATTAGACCCTGTCAGTATTTTGGCTGAGAAGTGAGAAGACAAAAATAAAATATATAATAAAAAAGAACTGGCCTTTTAAGGATATGCTTCTCCAAGCCAACCAGAATTTTCCCAGAAATGATGTTCAGAATGTTTGGAAAAATTACAATATCTCTATAAAAAATAATTTTACAGAAAATGGACATAAAATCTTCCAAGGGTAAAAAATTTGCACAAAAATTATAGAAATCTTGAAATATACCTTATCTTTCATTTATTTTGTAAGTACAGAAACTGTCAAAATTTCATCAGACATGCAGTGCTCTCTAAAGCATAGCTGAGATGAAAATCATTTTTCCCTTTGGGAAGTGTATTTTTCTCTAGCTATACCATGCTTAGCTTAACTGCACCCCCTGAAAAAACCCCCCACACCTGTGACAGATACTGAATCTGCTGAACAGACACTGAATGCCATGCCCAATATAAGCAATTTCTAATATTGCTATCTGAAATTCTACTCTGCTGTGGTTTTGCAGCTTGATGTATATATAATAGATCCTAAAATTCATATGGCTTGGTTAGGGATGATTATTTACATCATTCTGTGAGACTCCTATACGATGTAGAAACATAAATCAGAAAATACACCTGGGAAAATATACCTATCTCACCTGTATTTAATGTAAAGGCTCTCAGAAAGGTGTATTTTATTCCCAAAGTTGCTTCTACTGGCATATGAATGCAAGTCCTGTTAAGATGACATCCCAAAACTTATGGACTCTTTTGCATCATGCACACTGACAACAGTTTTCAAGTGTGCATGCAGACAATTGACAAAAAGTAAAAGCTGCATGTCATTTATCAAATGTGGTATATAGGAAAGAACTTCCCTTTACCAGAGATAAAAAGCATAATAATTAAAACCCCCCCATAGTAGTTCATATCTGGAACTCACTGCTTTGATCAGCATATCCAAGTCTTTAGGTTCGAAGGTGTCAGGATTCTGATGGTTCAGGTGCTCAAACTGCTTAAGGAGAGCCTGATGGTCTATACCAGTGTCTGGAAGAACAGGTACACAGGTAAACATTAAAGTAAGTTCGAAATCCAGCAAAAATGGAGCTTATGCCTTGTAAGTACCTGAGGTTCCCTGAGGACTGAGTAATTTGTTGGAGGAAACAACAGCAACAATTCTAAAGTTGCTTTTCCTGAAGCAGGTTGGCAAACTTGATGGCAATTTGCACTGCCTTCCTTCTGGTGGGTCAGTGCTGCATTGCACACAGTCATTTTACATGCACAAATTACAGCTTCTGTTTCAGCAAGAGCAACTATGATCAATTTGAGCTTTACAAACTAAAAATATTTTATTCTCTTTTATATAAATGAGATAGTTGAAACTGTGATCTATCAAAGCTAACAACTTCCATATTTTTCCCACATGGGGAGAAGTCCAACTCTTCTACTGCCCAGGACATTTTGCAAATGACACACATCTGGCCAAAGATTTATGTACAATATAGTGTAAAATTGTATCAAATCAAATAAGCAAATATTCAAACTTCATTTGTGGAAAAAAGAGAAGTGCAAGACAGTGGAGAGTCAGGTCTTGTGTCTAAAAGCTGGAAACCTTTTCTCTTCCTTACGACAGGAGTGATACCCACACTAATCAACACACTAATCAATGCACTAACAACTCAACCCATTTCTACCACAGGCTCTTCTAGCTGTTACCATGGTCTCTGAACATTAATGCTACATAATAAGATTCTCTTAAGAAGTGTATGCTTTGATATGTTAAGTACAACAACTGTGACAAGCTTTTATTAGATGGCTTAGCAAAGAGTATTTCATTTGCTTAAAAAAATTAGAAAACACAATTTTAAACATACTGTTCTTTCACAAACTATCTGCTTTACAATCAATGCTGTGCTTGTATTATCACAAAACAGCAAACACTGGCCAGAGCAGATTTCAACCATCATTCCTCCCTGGTGAGATCATAATTTCTGTTTACATATATGTGCCTTTGTCTGTGTTTGAAACATTTTTAGAAGTGTAATAATAGACTTAAGAAAAACCAACAAAAAATAAAAAACCAAGCCCCCAAACCCATCTTCCTCCATTTCTTACATTTAGGGGAAAAGATTCATTCTATTTGACTCTATTTACTTGCCACATTACTGTATGGTCTGAGGCCCAACTCCTAACATTCTTCTGGCCTGTACTGATCAGTCAAGTAGGATCATGGTGAAAATGTTTAAAAACACATCTGGATTAGGACCGAATTTATGCAGAATATAATCTCAAACCTGGTTGTCTGGGGTTTTTTAAACCTGATCCAGATAAGAGGAAAGAGGGGGGGGGGGAGTTGTGCCTTTTTTTTCTTTTTGTAGATCAGACAGAAGACTAAGATACTAAGTGGTGTTATAGGGAAAACATTACAAGAGCAAATAAAAGGAAATCAAACCACTCTGCCTGCTGCTGCTCTAGAATGCTCCCTGTGCATATTCCAAGATGCTGTCTAGGTGTGTAGATGCAGCTGTATTTTATAGGTAAGCTGGCCATACTTGTACATAATGTGAAGTACTCATGGGCAAAGCTGACTGTAAACTTTGCAAAATGCTTTCACGTCTTAGTACTCATCTGAATATTCTGAACTGCAATCATCAGTTCCCAAAAGTAAGATCTCACATCTACATGGTAGGATCTGAGCTGCTGGGGGAAATTATTTTCCTAAAGCACATTCTGTTAGTTACTATTAATTTATGAAAGCAGAGAGGGGTAGAAGTGATCAGTCCATTAAACTTCAAAATACCTGGGTGTGTACACAGCTGTTTTATGTGTCATTAGCTGCTGTCACCTAGCTGTGAATATCACCATGATGTCACTGGACTGCTTGTGTGCAACAGCAGCAACATCCCCATAAACATTTATTTGCACTTCTTCAGTCTATTTGCCACATCTAAATTTAGCTTAGCCTGCAAGACATATCCTCATTTTAGGAGTATTTTAATTTGATACATTATGTATTCAATTCCTTGGGATCCCCCTTGAAAACTTGCAAACATCTTTATAAGAATAAAATACTGACAAAAAAATTCATTTGCTACCCCCTAAGGATATGCAATACTGTGCCATGTTGTTTTCTTGAACACAGTCCTTCTGTGTTACTGGTTCTCTGTAAGTAATCTATGAATTGAATTGACAAAAGTAAGAGGTTGAAAATAAGAGGCAGAAGTATTTGAAAAATCCACAGAAAGAAAAAAGTTCAGTTATTTCTAGAACAGAGATGGCTTTTCTCTTCTCCCCAGTTTCCTATAAAGACAGGTCTGTAATGGCTCCAGGCCAGCTCAGAAAGGACACTCACTCTCAGCTTAGTCATTATTGGTGACAACAAACAACGCACGACTGCTGGACTTTGACATTTCTCTAACATAATTCCATCTGTTAAACTCACCTAGACAAATTCTGTATTCTTACCTTGAACAGAATCCATTTTAGCTTTAATTAACATTCTTAATCTTGCTACCTCTTGTCTTTTTAGTTCATCCAGCCGTGTTCTCACATGGTGGCTTACTAAATCAAGCTCTCTGCTTAGCTTTCCACTCTGTTAAAAAACAAAAAAAGTTATGTATAAACACTGGAAGAAATAAGCCTTTAGGATTCCCATTAGACATGAGCTGCAAGACAGCAGACTAATGGCAGTCTCTGGCAATACTGTTGCCCACACTGTAAGAATCTCAACATTTTTTAAAGAGCAGATTCAAAATTTTTATGCCTCTGGTTATGGAAACAGAGAGGAATCCTATAAGCTTTCAGAAAAGAGAATTTCTAAGTATCTTGCTCCTCCAAAGAACAAGACCATAACCTTGAAGGAGCAATGCCTAGTAACATTTGTGACAAATTTCTTGATCAAATATTCTCAACTGAGTTCAAAAGAACTGTGAGAAGTATACAAAGTGCCTCATCCACTCGAGGAGGGCTATTAGACTTGAGGGAAGGCAGCAGCAGCCACCAATGTCTACTGCAAGAAGCTGGAAATGGATGGGTGATGCTTGATAGAGCACAGAAAGAAAAGCCACAAGCTGCCAACAGCATCATGAGGGATTAAAGGAAACACAAAAGGCAGGATCTCCTCCTTAAGTCTGTCACTTTAGACTGTTTCCTACTTGTCCCTTCCTAAATTTCTAGCTCCTAAAGGGGCAATGTAGAACAGCCACCACCTAGAGCCAGGAGCCAAAGGAAGAAAGAATACAAAATATGTGGCTCATCACAATGGATTTAGTTAACGTTAATTTAATTATTTTTTTGAACCTACCTTTATTTCCTCTATGTCAGCAGTCTGGAGTTTCTCCCTGAAATGCTTATCAGTTTCTAAGACATCTATTACTTGCCTGAGATATTCATCATAATAAAGTCCTGTATCCTTTAAAAAAAAAAAAAAAAAAGGAAGTTGAGGAAAGAATATACTGACAAACAGTTAATTAGTTTTGCTTAAATACAGTTATAAAACTGACACTCTAATCTCAGCAACACAGGCACTGTGCTCTCTTACATATCTTTGTTTGTTCAGATTTGCATCATTGCCCTACAGCAATTTATGATTCATTTCTTTCAGCAACCGGCAAGGAAGAGGAGAAAAGTGATTAGGAACCCTCGTAATACACAAGCATCTGTCACGTTAATATAGCGTGTGGCTTTCTTAAAACAGTGCAATTCATTTGTTACTGTTCTATTTGAAACACTGAACTGGAATCAGTGATTAGAATTTCCTAAGGCACCACCCAATCACTTGAATTAAGTCTCTGTGGAACAGCATGCTCTTCCTGTTGTATGCTGGGAATTCCTTCCATGTGCCACCTCACCTTTAGCAGCTCATTGAAAAAAAATAAAGAACAAACTTAAAGGGAATCTCCCCACAGTAGATGGCACACACTGTGAGAATACTGGGGAATACTAGTTTCCTTCTAAAGGAGTTTGCTATATCCAGATTACTAACAATTAGGATAAACACTCAATCAAATAAGTTTCTTTATACTTACTGGATTTTCTACCTTCTCTCCTTCTACATGGCCTTCTGCTTTGACTTTTGTCTTATCTATGTCTATAGGTACAGCTTCCAAGGCCATTAGGAGACATGTCATCAGCAAAAGACACTGTTGGGGCAGGACAGATAACCTCCTCATCTGAAATGAGACCAGGTCACAAAAATAAACATACATCATGTTAGCATACTGTACTAAGCAAAATTTTTTTACATTCCTACATAGATACCTGTAATAACCCACTTTCCTCACAACGTTCTGCCCTCAAGGAACACGAAAACCCAAAGAAGTAAATACAGCCTTAATTTTTAAAGGCCGTTCTTAGGAAAACAGATTTCCTCAGATTGACTTCCACTTGTGTGCCAAACCTAAGTTGTAAATGGTGAGAGGTTTGTTTGTAATGTGTTGAGGTATTATCAATAGCCGATGGGAACATTTAGGATGTTCAAGACTCACATAACTAATACTGACATTCCTACTCAGATCATGTCTTTGCTGAATTCATTGGCAAACTCCTCAAGATCATTAGGGACATTGAATCAGATCTTAGCATAGTAATGCCAGTATTTTTTATGTTTCAAAACTGAAGTACTTTGCCTAATTTGGAGTCAAGATCCTCTCCAAAATTTATTTGCAGGAAGAATATTTTACAATCCGTGTTTTATCCATATTTCAGGCTGACAGAGATTCCTGAAAAATAGTGTTCACACTACCTGAAATGGTTGCTGAGGCTGGGGCTTTATTAAGCCAGTTTCCCCCATACTTTCTTTAGTGTCTTATATGGAGCTAACTCAAACATAATTTGATGAGCACTGAGGACTTTGAGTTCTTGACCTCTGTCTTCCCCTTTATCAAACTTAGTTGAAAATAATTCATTCAGAAACTGGTAAAATGGAATAATTAGATAGAGTGAGTATAGGCAATCAAGCTAAAAAAAGTAATGATGGTAATCCAGCATCTATCTGACAGCCAAGTCAGGCTCTTGACACAATTTGTCCAGTTCAGACTGTGACACTCCACTGTCTATGGATATTCCATAAGAAGTTTGAGCAAACTCAATATTACACTGGTAATATAAATCACCTCCTAGAAGGTGAAAGTTGCCAGTCAAAGGCTGTATAAAATTAGCTTAGATGACAAAGAAAAAGACATAACATTGAAGAAATGTGCAGTCAAATAAATCAAAAATATACCTGCTACAAGGGGAATTTCTGTACCAGCGCTTTAGCAAGTCATGCAAGAAATTCTGTCAAAAGTATTTATGTCCACCAGCAACAAAGCTCTTTTTAGGTGGAGAGATGAAAGGGACAAACTAATTATGGTGTCAGTGCCAGTTTTCCTGACTACATGATCTGGTACTTGACAGAGAAGCACTGCTTTTGCTTGGGTTAAGCTGCCCTTTACTATGGCAATAAATGTTGATAGCGGTACATACTTAATATTAAGCATTGTTGACACCCTTTATTACCCCTTATTCAACTGCTAGGAAAATAAAAGCACTCTTACACACACACAAAAAAAAGAAGCATTCAAGACATGTAGAGATGGTATTTCTTTTGTTGGGGATGAGGAAATAGCTGGAGATTAAAAGTATATCCACCTATCCATCTCTTGTTTTATATGTCAAAAGCTCAAGAATTACAATAATGTTCTAAAACTGTTTTTTCTTAATCACATCTTCAACAAAAGGAGCCTAAATGGATTATGCTCCGCAAATACCTGTTACTTTCATTTTTAAAGATAACTAACATCTGATCATTACCAGATGGGATAGCAGGAACTATTGTTGCTGCCACACTGAGCATTTGAAATTGAACGTCAGCATTACTGTCAGATTCACAAGATGCATAACCTTGCCTAGGTTATGCCCTTAAAACAAGCAAACAAACACAAAAAGAAACCAGACCCAGACTGATTTCTGGAACTGGTAAGGTAATTTCTATACCTCTACACAAACCTTTGGCTTGCAGGGACTTAAAGATGAGTGGAAGGGTTAGTTGTTCACCACTGCTTTTAAAAATGCCAAAGTTCCTGTATGTTGGATGTTTTTAATTACAGAACATTGTTGTATAAATCCTGTGCCTAGCTTTGTAATTTCAACAGGATCTAATCACAGGAAATGATAATAACTAACAAATACTAGGTCTTCAAGTCTCCTAATCTTGATGTAGATGCCAAGACTCAGAGTAGTTCTTGGTACTACAGGTAAAGCAAAAACCCACCCTGCTGAAGTTCTTGCGGAGTATGACTGGGGCTGTCTAGTAATCTCTAAGTGAAAGGATGTAAACATGCATAAAGTCTAGGAAATGCATATGAAACAAAACTAATTAACCCCAAAATACTTATCAAGTATATAATAATTATATATATACTCTCAGCATTTTTGGGAACATCTTTTAAAAGTTATGTATGTGTGAAGTATTCATTTTTAAAAAGCGTAGCCTTCTGATAATACTAAAAATCTGGAACCTGATAGATGGATATTTTTCCAACCAAAATATTTTCATATATACAAAATCATAGTAATAAAAGTAATTTAATATTATTATACACTGCTCTAGTTATGCAAGGTGTGTAAACAGTGTTTTAGAAAATCATTATGTGGCTATGAAATGAGCATGCTCAAGCCCAACAGGTGATGGCAGAGAAGCACAGAAAGCCAGGGACTCAGGTGCTTCCCACAGGTCTGCCATTGACTCATTCTTTGCCTATGGCAAGTACTAAAGCCCACACTTTCAACAGTGACACCTAGTCTTTGATCCATTTTAACGACATAACCAATTTCTTAAAACTCCTGACCTACAACTTCTAGCAACATGAACAATTGTGGAGACAGGGATTGCCAGTTTAGGTGGAAGGGGGGGCACACTTAGATTTTTCAGGCTTTTTTCTTTCTCCTGAGGAATGCTGCTACATAAAATGTCCATGCTAAGCTGAAACGACTGAGATATAAGTAACCATCTTGGTCTGCCAAAGCCCATATGAGGGAGCACTAATCACCTCCAGATTTGGGATGGACAACTGGAGCTGTATCATCCTTATCTACCTCTGCAGCAGTCAGCAGAGCTTATCTATCAAAAGGCCTAATCGAACTAGGTGCCATTGGCTCTGATCACTTTATGTGGAATTTGTGTTCATGGGCAATGGGGGTTTTTTTAACCTTTGTAATCACATGCTGTCATACATAATGGGAAAGACTGGATGATATTACAGTATGTTCTTCATATCTATTTGATGTAATAGGCTACTCAGAAGACTTCACCAGGCAGTTTTGCTTCAGGTTGTATAGTGGGTGTTTTTAGTGTAGTTTTTTTATAAAACAAGCTAAAAACTTCACACATACCAGGAAGAATTAAAAGCAGAGGAGTCCAAAATGGGTAAGTAAACAATATCTCTGTCATCACAGCTGACTTTGCAGACAGCTATGCCTAACACAGCATTTCCCACAGTATTTTGAGGAACCCAATTGTGAAGTAACAAATAAATTAGAAATACGTTTATTAGAATAAAAAATAATTACCTAGTGAAGACAGAGTTACTGTATTTAGGTATCTACTAGTCCTAGACTATACTCACCAAAATTTCCTTACGAAAAGCAGGTGACTAAGACATGAGTCAACCTTCAGAGTGTGCCTGACACACCTGAGTCACTGAGCACCTTCTACTCTGATGTGTATCAGAAGAGAGAAACCAGGCCCATTGCAAAATCTAACATTAATCACCTGCCAGAAAAACTCAGCACAATTCTCAAATTCAGCAACTGTAGGGAAGCATGAAAAAAAGCTCTAGATGAGAGGAAAACTGGGCTTCCCCTTTTTGTTCCACCGAGCACTTTATTATTAGGAATTCATTCCACTCCCAGCCCGCTACCAGCTGCTTTTAAGAGTTCTGGATTTTTGAAAACCCATTCCTGGATGCCCATCCCTTCTCAGGCATTTTGAGTGCATCCATGTGTCTGAACCAGGAATGTGGCTTTCTTCTGTACTAGAGCCACCAAGTGAACAATCAGAGAGGGTTCTGCAGAAGAGGAGCAGTGTCAGTTTGCTCACTGCCATCAGCAGTCCATAATGCACAGCAAACACCCTCCTACCCTGCCATGTGGCATATTATTATTGCTATTCTTCCTACTTCTATAAACTGTAATAGAAATATAAACTGTTATGAATCTGCCCAGCTGACTACTTTCTCAAAGATAGATGGGGAGAGTTAATGTCACAATTGTCATCTGGAAATTGAGTGATTTTAGTCAGACATCCAAGATAGCCCATCTAGATGTAAAGGTAGCACAACTGTAATCTGCTGGTATCAGAAATCAATCTTATCTTTACAAGTGGGATAAACAAACATTCCCACTTGTAGGACATAAAGAAAACTAATCATAAATGTAGTGCTCTAGAACTGACAAATACTGTAGTTTATAAACAAAGCCAGTATCTGAAGCTTTCAGGGAAAAGGAAAAATAACTTCTCAAAGTATTTCAAAAAACAGAGTGAGAGCCAAAAGAATGAGACAGCAGAAAACAGAGCCACCAATGTACTTGCATGAACAGAAAAATACAACTGGAAAAGAAAAGCACCAGGCTGCCTTCCAGCAATCTTGGTAATTTGTTAATCACAAACTCCTATCACTGTCAGTGAAACAGGATTGAACATCTGAATTATAAAGAGCTACAGGCGTTGAAAGGTAACTACAAATCTCTACTTCTAAAGTTTGTTTTAGCCACAGTAACACAAGCTGCTAAACACCTATTTTATACAGCTGCCAGGTGTTGTAATACAAACCCAAAAATTACATTTCATTAACATAGTACCCCTTGCCCAGAAAACAGCATCGTGCAGGTAATGGCATCTCCATCACCTTCCCAGCAAAGCACAAATATTTTTAAAGAAGTAACACCCAATGTCAAAGTTTCTAAAACTGAGATAGGCAAAACCATCCAGTGATACCAGGATGCAGTGTCTGCACATGTAGAAGCTCAGTGGGTGGCCATGATGCAAGACAGCACAACACTGTAAATGTCACATCGCACATTTGCACTTGCCAAACCCATGTGTACCGTGATGGGCAATGAAAACATAAATCTGGACTCACATAATACACAAATAAACCTACCTATTCATAAATTTCACATATGCCTGCTCTATCTGATATGGAAATAATTAAACCTGTGTGAGACACAGTGCAGATGTGCAGGATAACAGCAATGTTCTCTACAGTCATGACCGTAATGTGACTTCCTATTTTTACGCTGTGCATCAGAAAAATGAACAATCTTCACAGGCAGTGCTGAATTACCAAAAAAACCAGGAAACAGATAAAATATATCTACTGATTTTTATTTTTCTAAGAATATTCTACTCTCAGTACTAGAATGAGATTTAAAGTATTCCCTCATCAGTCTGCTCCAGTCACCTAGCATCTTGAATCTGTTTTTACCTCTCTGAAACAGTGATGATGTACCTGTCCATATATCACAGTTTAAATAGAAAATATTTCATTCCATGGGCTTGTTCCAGTTCTTTAAAAATTATTTGCAAATCTATAAATTGATCCACTTACAGAATCCTAAAAAAAAAAATACATTAAATGCTTGAAATGAGGCAGAAACAGATTATTCTTCTGCCATAATTCTGTTTTTGGAAACACCAGTGTTAGTTCCTCCCAGTTTTTTCAGGAGCACTTGCTGCACAGTCACCCTAAGCTATCATACCTTAAGCAATGATGAAAGTCCATGAATCAATAGCTAATGCATCTTCTTCACACTGTTTATCCAATGAGTTCATGAGGCATAAGCACAGCTGACATGTGGCAGCAATTTTGAGAAGCAAGTGGAGAAACCTGTTTGCACTCACTCTGTTACGGTAAACCTCTGGTTGTGGTGAGGGTGTCTCTTCACTTGGTCACCAGTCCCCCACACTGAGGTTGCTCCTTTAAGACATGAGCAGGAAATGACATGCAAAGGGAAATGGCTACAAGCTGCAAGAGTTTTCTCCTTACAAGTTAACGTTCATAACACAGAAACACCTGCACCCTTCCTTTCCCAAATGAAAACTGATCCTTTTAGAAGTTAATATGCAACCTATTAACTATTATAAGCCAGCTATTATTGCTATATAATTATATATATATAAAGTTTCATCATCCTTCAAGTATTTTTTTTCTCTTCTTTCAATGCTGTTCACTAACCCCATGATTCAGATGTTGTTTTTTTTTTTTTCCTGGCCAATATCAAACATGTTTCACATTGGTCATGTTGTCCTAATCTTTTGTTAGAGCACATCCCACTCAGTTCTCTGCACCAGGAGACCTTCCTTATTTTTTTTCAAGAAGCATTTTAATCTTGCATGTAAATAGTTCTATATTAAACAGTATTATTTAAGTACATAAAGGCAGCAGAATCCTTTTTTCTCATGCTGTTTACTTGACTTAAATTCTTTTGAGTTGTATTTGTTACATTTTCACTGCACTGGAACTGCTCAATTCTCTTTACAACAAAAAGCTAGCTGCTGGAACAGCTGCTTTTTTCAGCTTCCCAGAAAAGATAGCATGCCTTGACTGTGCCTAGTACAACATTTGCTGAAAGAACCTCCTTTTAAAAAATGCACTTCAGCTGTTTTATTAAATGAGTCATGCAATAGTAACACAAACTATGAATGCTCGAGTGGGAAAGAGCAATTTTATGTTCAAACCATATACGATATAGGATAATATAATGAAACAACACAACTCTGTCCAGAAAGAAATATGGCATAGAAGCAAATTGTGTCTGCTGCTACACGTGCTTAGCTCTGTCCTAAGTGAAGTCTGAAAACCTTTTTACTTCTTGTTGCAATGTTAATGGTTCGTCATTTAAAAACCTGTGTGCATGCACACAAATGCATATACATATTTATAATACTACCTGCCTCCAAGGAATTTCCCTATCCTTGCTTCAAAAAAATAAATATCGCTGTCTACAAAGCTACCTTAGTAACTGAAGAATGTTGAAATATTAGGCTTGTTTTTCAAAGTGACTTGTTTGGTTTTATTAATTCTTTCCAACAAGGCTGGCTCACAAAAAGATTTATGAAGCTAACAGTCAAGCAAAAACTTGTACTGAATTCAATGTATACTTGCTAAAAATCTTATCAACTTCAAAAGCAAATTAAAAAAAATTATTACTGCTACAAATATAGCTTCCTGCACTCTAATTTCAGTTCCCACATAGAACATTATACAACAGTACACTTGGAGTCTCATAAATTCATTTTTCATAAATGCAAATGGCAATTTTGTCAGTGCTGACGTAAAAAGCAATCTCCAGTGTGCTACTACATGTGAACAATGAATTAGCTCAAACTCTAAGTCAAATCAAAAAGTATTTCAATTATTCTAACAATATGCATTTTGCTCTAGTCAACAACAAGTGATGATGCCAAAGTAAGCCTTGAATGCCACAGAAGTCCAAGGTAAATTTTTCCCCCTTCAAAAAAAATACAAAATAGTTATCCAGAGTAAATCTAGATCTAATGTTGTGGAGCCAGATTTAAAAATATTTAGGCACTTTATGATAGCTGCCTAAGGAGATTTATGTTCGCAGTTTGCTAATTCCCATTGATTTCTACTTGCTTAGAAACAAAAATATGCACCAACATCCCATTCTAGTTTTAGAAAGAACAGCAGGAGAAATGCACTCATGAAGAGCCTACACTTCTCTTGGATTACCTATGATAAAAAATAATATTTACAACTGAATATGATTAAAATTGTTCTAATGAAATGCCGTTTCTTTTGCTCTTCCAACTGTCAAATCACATACAGTACGGAAGAGCCAAAACTATTGTAAGTAACATGAATTTGGACTCTGATTTAATTTGGTTTGGCATTAGCACCTGGCCATGACTTTATCTACATAAAGCACACCCCTGTCCAAAAGGCTCGTGTCTGCTACGTATCTGACAGGAACTTCAGAGAAATCTCTTCTGCT
The DNA here is from genome assembly GCF_965178545.1 of Coloeus monedula. Classification (NCBI taxonomy): domain Eukaryota; kingdom Metazoa; phylum Chordata; class Aves; order Passeriformes; family Corvidae; genus Coloeus; species Coloeus monedula. Next base: position 14,726,359 of record NC_138786.1, on the reverse strand, counting down.
TACTGAGCAATCAAATAACTGAGGGCACAATACCTCGCTAGATCAAATACCTCTGCACAGGAGTTCAAACCATAGGAAGCCCTGATAGCAGCTTTAAACTTAACAGTAAATGATTTTATCTTTCTTATGTAAAGCACATTTGTTTAGTCAGCACAGCTCTACAACTATTGCGTCAACGTTTCCACACCTCTAACACTTGAGTCAATACATTTTACATTTTTTTTTACCTGCTCTCCTCTTTCATGACTGCAATTTCAGTTATGTCCGTATAATTGAGGGGAGGAGGGGGACAGTTTTTGACAAAAAATCTTTGATTTGGCTTATATGAACAGAAAGTTTACGCCAGCAGCACTACCAGTGCAGAGCCAAGGTATGCAAACTGCACCTTAGCATTATTAAAATAAAATTATTTTTGTTGCTGTTGCTTGGTTTTATTTGCCCAATGGGGTTTTCTGAATATAATTTCAGACATCAAATAATGGTATCTCAGGGAGTGTTATAACAAACTTACATCAGATGCCTTTGCATCCAATTGCTAAAGTAAGTTTTACACAGACCCAACAGGCAATATTAATCTGTAATTTCGTTTCCCCCTTTTCTTTATGTTAACTGTCTTGGTTAGAAGTGAATGAGATTCACATTGCTCTACATCAACACAATTTGTTTAAACTTAAGTTATTCTTTTTTACGTAACTATCTTTCTTATTCTGAAACAAAATACCGCTACCATCCTAGAGATTACAGAAGCAAGTAAAAGGGAAAACAGATGATCACAGTTAGGAGGTATTGTATGTAACCAGGTTAGTAATCTGTGGCTGACGGTGGACAAGGCACTGTGACTGTACAAGATCATTGTGTAGTAAATTACAGTAAGAAACATAACAGGATCTTAAGTGCTCATGGAAACGTGGGCTTCTCCCATAAACTGTCTCTGAGTTTTAAGCGGAGGTCCATAAAGGTTACAACAAAATCTGGTTTCAAACTCTTTGAGTGGCTCCTATCCAGTCTTTACAGTAGGAATCTTCCCTGTGCTGCTGTATTTGGTCAAGAGGGACAGTCACTTCAGAATTCAGAGTAGAGCCACACCAATATGGAGTTAGCTACAGGACTTCTCTTGACACTGAGAGAAAACAGAATGACAAAAAATCCTCGAAACAAAACAAACACTGAACTTGACATAGGCACTTCACTGTTGATACTCTGATGGTCTCATGTTGAAACTACTGGATGTTATCCTTCCGTAGCAAATACTTGTAAGTCAAACAAAGGCTTTTTTCTCCTACAAGTTTACTAAATAGTGTTGCAAAATGCAAATTCTTTTGAAAGCCTTAGCCATGTTCATTTCCGCAAAAAATGTTACCCCTCTAGAGCCATATCTCAACCTTTTCTGCTTTTGGAATTATTTCTGAGTCCAGCAGCCAGCCTGGCACTGGAGTACTTTCCAGAGCTTCTCCATGGGTACTATAATAACAGTATAGTAAGAAGCGGCCAGCTCTGGGGTCCCCAGCACAGGAAGGACAGCGATCTGCTGGAGTCAGTCCAGAGGAGGAGACCAAGTTGATTAGAGCCATGAAGCACCTCTCCTACAAGGAAAGGCTGAGAGAATTGGGATTGTTCAGCTTGGAAAAGAGAAGGCTTCAGGGTGACCTAACTGCAGCTTTTCACTACCTGAAGGCAGCCTCCAGGAAAGATGAAGAGAGACTATTTAAAAGAGCATGTAGTGATAGGACAGTGCTCAAGGCCAGGTTGGATGGGGCTCTGATCAGCCTGGTCTAGTGAAAGGTGTCCCTGTCCATGGCACGGGGTTGCAACTGGATGATCTTTAAGCTCCCTTCCAACCCAAACCGTTCTTTGACTCTAACACAGTAACGCTGGAAAGGTGTGCCCTTTCGAGGGAAACCCGTCCAGTCTCCTGCCCAAGTTTTCCCTGCGGTTGTGCAATTACGAGCCACTCAACATTTCTGCCGCTGCAGCTGCCGCCGCTGCCAGCTCTGCCTTCGTTTCTGCTGGCGCTCTACAGCTCCCCGTCACCTGCCGCAGAGCCGCCGGCCGGCCGGGGGGACGGAGGGACGAATGGAGGGGATACGGGGACACGGACACACACACCTGGAGCCGCCTTCCCGGCGGGCGCCAGGGCGCCCCGGGAAAACTTCAGCTGCGCCCCGCTCCCGCCCCGCACGCCCGGCAGCCCCGAGCCCCGCCATTCCACCGCCACCCCCGCGTTCCAGCCCGGTCGGCGGGAGGGTGCTCAGACCCCCGCGTCCCCCCGCGACCCTGACAGCGGCTGCCCCGCCGCCAGGCCTCCGCCCCGCGCCACCGACGGGGGGCACTGGGACGGGCGGCGCTACCTTTGGGTCCCGCTGCGGCGGGAGAGGAGCCACTGCTTCTTAAGGGCGAGGTGCGTCCTGATCGCGGGGCCCGAAGCGGGGGCTCCGGCGGGCGCGCTGCGGCGGCGCTGCGGCTCGGGCTCGGCTCGGCGCGGCTCGGTGCGACAGCCCCGCGGCGGCCCCGCGCCCGTTGCCATGGGCACAGCGCCCGCCCCCCGGCGCGCGCCCATTGGCCGGCGCTGACCCGCGGCGGCCGTCGCGGAGCGCTCCGATTGGGCGGCGCGGGCCCCGCCCCGCCGCGACGCGCGCGCCGCCGAGCGGGGAACGTGGCGGCTCCGCGGGGCGGGGCCCGCGCGCGGCGCTGGCGTCACCGGCGGGGCGGGGGGCGGCGTGAGGGCGGCGCCGGGGGAGCCGCGGGGCTGCCGCGTTCTCTGTGCACGGTGCCCCCGTGCCGCGAGTGACAGCTCCCTCCGTGCGCCCGGCGGCGTCCTGTGCAAAGCTCTTCGCTGCGCCGAGCACTGCTCCGTGTCCGGTCGTGGGCTGCGGTGTGGGAATTTGAAAATGAGCTCTCAGGCATCCTTCCCCAGTACTGCTCCTTCTTTTTCCTAATTATTTTCACTCATTTGAGCCTTAACTGTGTTCAGACCTGGTTTTCCCTTTCCCTTAGAGGACAAAAGTCTTGACCTCCTTGCAGATGTAACAATTTAGGAAACCATATTCGACCTTCGCATTTGCTAATGCTTGGTATAAGCTTGGGGTTTGATTTGTGGATTTCCATTCCCACCGGTTTTGAAGTGTAGTACCTGGTGGGTTTTTTTGGCTATTATTTTCTGAGTGCTTTGAGCATTTTTTCAGCACTAAAAGGGCTCAGAAAATATTCAGAAAAGTTATTTTTAGTGGATAGTTAAATACTAGCTGTTTCAGTAAATGCACTGCACTTCCTATAACGTTGATTTCTGGAATAAGCATAAATTCTAGTTGTAATCTCTGAGGGTGTCTCAATACTGTAAGCCTGTACTCCTATTTAAAGAGATGTACTGAGATGTACAAATTATTGAAAAACTTTTATCACTGTGCATTGTATTTCTGTTATTCTGATTTACAAGGTCAGTAGGTACAAGTTAAGGTTTGGGGTTTTTTTTAAAGAAATTATTCCTACAGTTCATACAAATCAGAGATAAAAATTAATTATTGAGGGATTTGCTCAGCCTGGGGAAGAAACTCAAAACTGCCGCAGGGTTGAGGGTTAATTATAATGAGGGCAAAGTGGTGGTTGAAACTATAACTTCTGGGTTGTGCAGGTGAAAATAAAATGGGGATGTGAACTGTCTATGATGACATCTGTGCTAACAAAGCTGTTACGGTAATAGGGCTGACACTACTTGGAACTTTCCCTTTTCTCTCACAGACATACTGCTCCAGATTAGAAAATAATTTTCCTACACTATGGTTCACTTTAGAAACAGAGTTTTGTGGTGACTTAGCATTCTTTTCTAATTTATGGACTGTCATTTTGGGCACCTGGAAGCACTGGAACTTAGTAAGCTGCAGGCGGTTTGTGGACCTGAAAAGTGCCCAGATGTGGGAGAAGGAGGAGGGTGATGGGGGCTGAGGGCCCCTCTCCTGAGGCTCGCTCATGCTGCTTACAAGGAAGGCTGTCCCCTGGGCACAGGGACTGTCCCCCACCTCCAGTCAGGAGCATCCTCATCCTGTGCCTGGGGTCCCCTCAACAAGACCAAGGCAACAACATTCCAAGTGTGCCCTCACTCTCTGCTTGCATGAAGAACAAGCTTCTCTTCACTTTTGAGGCCTCCTGCTTACCTCCTGATCCTTTTTTGTAGGAAGACTCAGAGGCAGCTCCTATATGGGAGCCTTCCCACAAGTTTTCAGGAAGAACCTGCCCTTCTCAGACAACTACCAGAAGGTGGCTTGGAGGCACAAGGCAAAGGACAAAGTGACATCATCTGCAAGGACAAGCTGTGATGGGACCAACATGAGCCTTGCCTGCAGGAGGAAGGTGTTCTTGTGGGATAAGGGAAGAGCAGTGACAGCCATTTACTGTGACTTTAGCAAGGCCTGTGACACAGCCCCCCCGTGTTATCCACGTGGGTAAGGCATGGACAGGAGAAGGGGACTCCTGTGCAATGCGCCTTGTGTTCAGCAGGACAAATCCTTAATTAGTATTCTATCCTCTATTGGTTATTGATTTCTTACTGTTCATGCAAATTAGTCCATATTTTTAGTCTTTTTTGTATCTTTTTCCTCAGTTAGGGACTTTCCAATACACATATACTGAGTCTTTGTTAGCTTTTTCTTTATGCTCTGATTTCTACAAAATGCCTGTGTGGTCTGTAAATTCTGTTCTTCTGGTCACAGCACCAAGCCTGACAGAGTTCAAGAAGCATTTGGACAGTGCTCTCAGGCACGTGGTGTGACTCCTGGGGATGGTGCTGCTCAGGGCTGGGGGTTGGACTCAATGATCCTTGTGGGTCCCTTCCAACCCAGCTTATTTTGTGATTCTGTGATTGTATCCAATTTCAACCATACTTCTCTCTCTCCCAGGCCTTGTTCAATGGAGCGTATCAGGGTGGTGTGCTGGCTAAAAGTGATTTAAGACTAGCACACTGCTTATAATTAATATAGTGACTATGATTGATTAAAACAATTATTTAAAAATTAGTTGGAAAATTTATGTCACTTTCAACAAGCACACATGGCCACTGCAGTGCAGGTGTGCAGAGGGTCGGTGTGATGCACGTATATTCACAGCCAGTGCAGCATGTCCAGGCAGAGGGTGGGTGCAGTGAGGATCAGAGCAGCTGTGAGTTGGTTTTCCTGGAGCTGCAGCTGTTTTCCAGCTACTGTCTCCTCTAAAATGGCTGGGATTGTTCAGCCTGGAGACAAGAAGGCTCCACAGAGATTTTAGAGCTCCTTCAAGTATCCAAAGGGCCTACAGGAAAGCTGGAGAGGGACTTGTACAGGTGCAGGTAGTCATAGGACAAGGGATATAGGTTCTAAACGGGAGGGGGGTCAATTTGGATTTGAAAGAACATGGAAGTTTTTTTTTATTCTATGATTTTGTAGCTTTAGAAACAAATAGACAACAGCTGAAGGATAATAGCTTCTCTTTTATTCTCACAGGCCCCATGCTGTTGTCAAGCCTCCTGCTTGGAGTGGAGATTTCCATCATAGCTTTGACTGTTTCAGGATTGTTTTGACCCTCTCTCAGTCACAAGCTGGTAAGTACCATAGCCTAGTTAGTTGTGCTACTTATTTTTCTCTCTGCAATTATGTGGTTATTTCATGTCAGGCTGGAAACTCCTTTAACTGAAGGGTGGAGAACCTCTAGGTAGGCACATCCCCAGCTTTCTGGGGCTGTGTCAATGACCTCCCTCATGATGGTAATACTTAAACTAGGCTAAGGCACATGGAAAATAAGGAGGTGATTGGTGATGGCCAACATGGCTTCTCCAAAGCAAATTGTGCCTGAAAAATTTGCTTTAGAAACACAGAAGGAAATGTATTGAGAGAAACAGGCATGATCTTCCCTCCAAAATACTTAGTTAGAATTGAGGCAAGACCCACAATATATTTAGAAAGAAAGTATAGAGTAAGTTGAGGGAGAACTGCTCTGAAGGTGTAGAAAAGTATTAATACTGGTAACAGGACACGAGGATAATTTCAGACTTGAAGCCACATGGAAAAGTCACAAAAAGAAGGGAGAAGAGGAATGATACTTTGTGTAAGAAGTAGGTAAGACATCTAAGTTGTTACAATCAATTTTGGTACTTTTAACTGAAGAGAGGGTGCTTTGAAAATGAGATGATAATGAACAGCAAGAAAAACAGAAAGTAAAAGGTAGGGTACTGCTGTGGTTGCAGCAGGAAGTGTATCACAGCAATTTTTTGGCTTCCCATTTCCAGTAATGGAAATATTTTTTAGAACAAAAAGGCTTGTGGTTATGGACACATGGTGCATGTACATCACATGTATTTCACATGCAACAAAAAATAATATGAAGGTCTTGTTAAAGGAGAATATAGCACCTGATTACTGATGCAGTTTTTATTTGATTTCTCATGCAAATCAATATTTTATTACTTTTTTTTCCAACTTATCTGCAGTTTATAAATGCTCCTCTCACCACAAAGCAGATAAGTAGCATCTGAATATTTGGCAGAGGCTAAGTATCCACCAGATATTTACGAGATCGTGGTAGTAATTTTGAAAAATACCTGTCTTTTAAAATTATATCGGCTTCTGTCTTGTCATATCTATATGCACGTGATTATCACCCAGTTATTGATGGGCAAAAAGGGCTGTCAGCATGGGGGGTTTATTCTTGTGATATTTAGACGTTTTGGGAAGTTTATTTGCTATTATTTTTTATAAACCTTGGCCTAATAGCAGAGGGGAGTCAGCAGTGGTATTTCCTAGGAATTTATAACCAGCCTCTGTACTTCAGTGTTACCATAATATTCCCAAATAGGGGTACAAAATGATGTGAGAAAGTTTGCTGATGACTTAGAATTAGGGAATTACTTAGAAAAACAACATTGAAAGAAAACCTTTTATTTCAGATCTGCAAAGTATTTTGTTATACTCAGTAGCCGGATGGTGAAGCAGTAAATGATATGTTAGTAATGTAAACTGACTTGCCTTGAAGAAAAGGCAGCCTTGGCTTTTTTAATCTATTTCTCTTTTTGCTCAGATTGTGGATGTGTAATAAGAAGGTTTTGTGGTAACGTTAGAGTAATGTTTAGTGGAGATCAAAAGAGCAAGTGCTAGGAATAATGGAATTGCTAGGAAAATACTAGAATGTAATGAAAAGAATTGTTATATTGCAGCATAAATCCATTGTACATCTGTATGGTAAGTATGACATGCAGGTCTAGTCCAAAGAAGAGTGGTATGCTGGAGGTAAGTAGAAGTGGTCACTATTCTTCATAACAAGAAAAAAGCAATGAAATCCTATGGCAGATTCAGTGGGACATGCTGAACATTGGTGCCTGTCTTTGCTTGGTACTGCATGCCGCAATTTCTCAGCTGTCTTCTGCTCTGTGAAGAGTTATCCCCCCTTTTGGGCTGGATTGCAAGTCAGAGTTAAAGTATAAGCTTATTAACTGCTCTGTGGAGAAAGATGAAGTAGAATCTGATGTATCTCCAAGAGATTAAAGTTCAGGGCGCACTTTTCCCTTTCCTATGTGTGTTGTGAAAGGTACAGTTCTGCTCTTTAAGCACTGTGGATGAAAACTGCTTTTGCCTTGTATTGTCATGAATTGTACAAGCCAAAGGGCTGCCTTTCCCTTTAGGTTTTTAAATGTGCACCCTCAGTAAGTTGTTGGATGACAGTGAGTTGGGCAGGAGTGAATAATTAGTTGTTCTAGCAAGGAAAATCTCAACAGGTGGGTGGGGAGCACATGTGAGTGCTGAACAGGGGGGTGCTGAACAACCAAGGGAGTGGGAGTGGGTACATGTAAGTGTGGGCATGAGACAGAGCAGGAGGTAAGTAAGTGTGAGAGCAGACAGGCATGTGGGAGGCAAAGCTGCATCCGTGAGCATAAACACCATGTGCAAGGGAGTGTGAGCAAGCACGCAGGAGATGTTTCTCAGGAAATAAGAAAATGGAGGATTTAAACCAGGGCTTACGGCCTTTCATTTTTCTGCGCCGCAGAGATGTTTGAGGCGATGTGGCTCTCACTCTCTAGTCCCCTCCCTGTCTGAGTCATTTTCCCCTGCTGTGCTTCCATGGTGAATGTGCTGAAGACTGAATCTTTGAGTCAGAGGGCAGCAAGAGTATTTTGGTCTGGAAGCCATTTCCCCAGCCTTTCTATACTCTCCGCAGCATGAAGCACCCTTTTGTCCACTGTTTCATCCCATTGTGCAGAGATGAAACATGCATGTTTGTGGACATCTGTAGAGCAGTGCTGACAATATTGACAGTTTTGGAAATTGAAAACAAAACACCCAAAATATATCTGTGTGCTCATTGGAATAATGAGTTATTAACTGGATGTGTTTTTGTTTCTCACACTGAAAAAAAGAGCAGTAGTTAGTAAAAAGTATTGTTGGTGTCCTTGTTGGACCCTAACACTATCTTATTACTGAAAAACTTGCTGAGGAAATTTGAATGCTACAAGAATGGGAGGATATGGTTGCAAGCTCTGCTCCATCCTGTGTTGTTTTGGACCCTGGCCATCAGGAAACATTTTGTTTATCTCAGAGATGAAACACTTTCTCTTCAGAAGTAGTATTATGGGCCATAAATAATCTGTGGCAAGCAGTGACTTTGTTACAGAAAGGGACATCATCCCAACTTTTCCTTTCTTTGATGAAATTTTAAAGAGAGATTTCTACAAATGATGTGCCAAAGGGAAATTTGCAAGGTTTGCATTGACCTACATAAACCCTAGTTGAACATGAAAGCAGATTAAAAGTTGTTTCATTCTGCTTCTGTCCCCCTTTGTACTTTATCAACCACTGATCTTCATTCTTTGTTAATTCATATATGTTTAATGCAGCACTGCAAATATTTTTCCTCACATCCTAAAGTATTCATAAAAATAAGGCTGGGTGAGAATACTTGAAAGAGCATTGTTTGTCATTTTCTTGCCTCTGCACAGCTGTGTGTCTAGAAAATGGAAATACTGGCTTTTCCATGCTGCAGAGGAATGGAAATAAATCAAAATGCAAGCTCTTTCAAAAGAAATTACATATCCTGGAGTATCCCGGATCAGGATAACATTTTGTTGCATAGCTTGAGTTTTATTTCAAAAGATTGACTTGCTATAGACATTTACTTTTGTATTTTAACTAGTTATTTTACTGAATGTATCTAATTTGGATGAAAAGTTATGTGGTTGACCTGATCAGCTCATGACATGGGTCAGTGGAGGGAAAGCAGGGGAAGGACAGTTTGAAGGAAAGGGAACAGAAAACCTTGTGGAGGAAGAAGACTGAGATTGCCACATAATCCTGCAACTAATACTCTCAAGAATATGTTTTTGCAGAAGCAGAAATGAAATATGGTATGAAAGGCAAAGTAATACCTTTGAAATACTTCTGGAAGCCCAGCATCAAATCAATTGTGCAACTAAATGACCATCACATAATTATTCAGACACTCCTTCTTAAAAGCAGTTTTAATATGAAGTATTTTATGGTGGTTAATGTTCATACTTATTCTGTGAAATAAGGAAACATTAAGCCAGGGGTTCCATAGATTGTGAAGCAAAGAAGTTTGTCCAGATTGTGAAGCCACACTGGAAATAAAAAGCCAGTGACATTCTAAACCTGTTGATACAACTTAGAAGTAGAAAAACTGCCCTGTGAACCAACACCTAAGAACTTCCTAGAAGTGGTCAGCTACTTGCTGCCTACTTTTCTGGTGTTGACATTGGATTAAGGTAGCTAATGCTGCCTTTCTTTATGGTATTTGCTGTGACTGCTGCACTGTTTAACAGTCAAGAGACAGACTGAGTTATAAAATAGATCAGGACAACAATAGTTCTTCTGGACCTTATTTTCTTTGCTTATGTTATCTCCTGGCCTCACTCCCACATCCTCCCATATTTTATATCCTCCTGCAATAAAAGTGTAACATATGAAGTAAAACCATTTATCAAGCTATCTGAAAGTGCTCTGCAATTGTTCCTTGTTGTAGAAGTGTTATCAGACTCTTTCTATGAGCCTCAGGCTGCTGGTGTGTAATTGAATTTTAGAAGTAGGACAGGCTCAGTTGTCTCATTACCAGGGAACTGGAAGGCCTGTCTCACAACAGTCCCTTTTCATCTCTCCATCTAAGCCTCTCCCCAAAACTTTTTGTCCAGAGGAACACAGGGACACCCTGCAAGTCCTCCTGAAGAGTCATCCTTTCCCAACCTACCCAACAAATCATGTGGTCTCCATGTTGAATGGAGTTGCTATTATTGCAGAGATGGAAACAAATCCTGCTTCCGATGTTACTTTTAAATTTTTACTGTTTTTTGATGTTTTAAGGAACTTTACCCACTGAAATGAGTGCACAAATTTTTCTTAGATACTCACAGTCTTAAGGTTTTATCATCTGGTCAAGGCAAAACTCCCTTCACATTAACGACTGCAGACACAGGGTCCCTCATAGATTTGGGGCAAAAATTGATGTCTTGCATCAAAATATTCTGATTTGTGTACCACTATGGATGAGTAGTAGACAGCAGTCAAGTGATTTAATAATTTCAGAGTTTTCAAAGCAAGTGAAGATATTGGCATCAGATTCTTTAAAATCCTCACTTAGTACAACAGTCCAAAACATTCATTTCCAGTGCTTAACGATCACCAGTTTAAACATGGTTTAAAACAGAAAAAAAGCTTTCAATACAAGCTTTACCTCTGTCATCACATCTGTCTGCCTTTTGCCGTCACGCAGGCAGGGTATTTATCTTTGAAGTCCTGTGTTTGCAAAGGTGCCAGTCATGCTCTATTAGTCCTCTCTAATCTCCATGTGTGCACTTAGCTGGGAGTGTAACACAGTATTTGTTCTTTAATTTTATATGTATGGTTTCTAATGAGTTGCAGGGTCTTCAGTGTTTTAAAAGTCTGTTTTCACCCTAAACAACTTGGGCTGGGTCACTGAAATGGTAGATGGCGACATAATCTATCAGGTTTATTTGAGTTTCCTTAATCTATATGCTTATTTAAGAAAGGGAAAAAAGGGCAGCAGTGGAAGAACATTATTCACTAACTCCAAAAGGTTAGTGAATTCTCTGAATTGTGATAACTGAAAAGAAATTAAGACATTATTAGTATTTCTAAAGTAACTTAGGGTTAAAAGAGACTTTCTGGAAACAATCTCATAATTATGGTAGAGCCTGTGGTAAGGTGGCTATCCAGGTTCTAGTCTTAACCACATCCCACCATGTGGCCTGATTGTCAGTGGCTGAGGGTACTCCAGGGCTTGCTGGAAATCCCCTTGATTTTGGGGTCAGGTGGAATCTTAAAAAATTGTATTGTGATACACACTGTCACAGACAGTTTCTCCTTCCTTCCTTCCTTCCTTCCTTCCTTCCTTCCTTCCTTCCTTCCTTCCTTCCTTCTCCTTCTCCTTCTCCTTCTCCTTCTCCTTCTCCTTCTCCTTCTCCTTCTCCTTCTCCTTCTCCTTCTCCTTCTCCTTCTCCTTCTCCTTCTCCTTCTCCTTCTCCTTCTCCTTCTCCTTCTCCTTCTCCTTCTCCTTCTCCTTCTCCTTCTCCTTCTCCTTCTCCTTCTCCTTCTCCTTCTCCTTCTCCTTCTCCTTCTCCTTCTCCTCCTTCTTCCCTCCCCCCCTCCCTTTTAAGACTGCACATAACACATGCCAAGCTCCCAGGGATGTTTCAGTCATCCTTGAGATCAACCCCATTAATTTCAGTGCAAATACAACATGAGTAAAGCTTAATTTCCATCAAAATCAGATTAAAGAAGGATTCTTTAAATGCTTCCAGTGTAAGCCCTCTACAGCTGTCAGGCTGTCCTTTTCCTTCGAAAACTGTGCAGTGGCTGCAGAGCTCATGAAACTGTGATGTGAGAAAAAATAAGGATGTAGAAGTGGTATAATTGAGAATAGGATTTTTAGCCTGATTATTCCAAATTGTAGGATTTGTGATAGTAATCAATATATTTTAAAAAAACAACAAAAAAATAACTCCATCTCTTTCCAACCTGTACTTTCCCTCTTTAGTGCAAGCTGTGTGCCTACTCAAAAATATCCAGGGAATTCTCTAAAAGGCTGGGAATGTATCATGTCTTTAAGGATTGAAAAATCTGTCCTTAGAACAAGCTATTAAAGTATCTCTCAACCTAAGAGAGAGGTCAGGGATGATCAGTGTACTCTCTGCTGCTTTAGGAAAATGTAGTAGCCAGGAACTCTATTAATAATACTTCAGTGCATGGTCAGGCCCTTTTATGAGACTAGCATGTTAATATTTATTCACGTTTGAAATCTCACAAAGATTTCCAGGTTTTAGAAGAATTCTGGCTTTTCTGACTTAAACCTTGTGGATTTTTAAAGGTTTTTAATATTACATGGGAGGTGGGCATTTTATATCATAACCAAGTGACCAGGAGCTGGACTTGTTTTTAATAATGTGGGACTAAGGAGGACAGGATGCCCTTGCTAACAGAGAATGAATAATAAATAGCTGGAGGATGTCACTTTTCATTAGTGTGGTATTTCAATATGTAGCTTCCATGGGTTAAGAATTCAGCCAGGTACCTTTGGGGATGCCAAAACACTCAAGTGGATCCATCCACTGGTTTTAGTGGGATAAGACAAAGATAGTTTTGTTCTTTTTAGGCTATTCTTTCAGTGACAAAAGAGCATAACTTCCACTGATTTAAACACAAAACCAAGATCATGCTTAATGCCATGCTTAATGATGTGATTCCTGACTTGGATAATGAATTCTGCTCTCCCAAAACACTATGCAGCATTCTAGTAGAAGTACCATTTGCAAGTGACATATACACAGTTTAGTAATTCTTTTCTGAAAGGCCTGGGATTTAGTTAAAACCAGCTAGCTAAAACTTACTCAGTTTAGAGGTTTCTAAGAGTTGTTAGACCACTCTATACTTTCAGAACACACACACACAAATACTTGCTTCACTGTGGCAAACCAGGTATCATAGAATCATAGAATGGTTTGGGTTAGAAGGGACTTTAAAGATCATCTCTTTCCAACCTCCTGCCATGGGCAGGGACACCTTCCATTAGACCAGGCTGCTCAGAGCTCTATCATGCCTGGCCTTATTCCAGGGATGGGACATCCACAACTTCTGTGGGCAACCTGTGCCAGTGCCTCACCACCCTCACAGTAAAGAATTTTTTCCTAATATCTAATCTAAACCAGCTCTCTTTCAGTTTGAAGCTTGAAGGTTTTAGTTTGAAGGTATGGTATCATAGGCAGAATTAGCCAATACTGTGGTGTCATTCCCTTATCCGTATTCTCTTCCACATCCTTCAGCTACTCTTCAGTATGTATTTCAAGTAAAGGGCCATTACTATTTGAGACTTAACTCTACATTTACATTTGGAAAATAAGTAATTTTCTTAACATTAATACTTCCAAATGCTTCAGTACTGTCTGTGCTCTTAGGACGAGGGCCGTGTTTCTCCATGGCCTGATGTGTCACTGCTTCATTGCAGGAGGATGACTGTGGATCCCAAGAAGGTGTGATCTGACAGGTGATTTCTCTGACACCCCAGAAGATCAGAAGGGACATTCCCAATGTGCTCTGCACACCCACACTTGGGTGTACAAGCTCAATCCAGACAGAGTTCCTGCTATGTTTGGTGGAATTGTTTTGTTGGGTGGCATATCCACAAAGATGGGGTTTGTCACAAAGCCAGAACTGTGTGGTAAGTCCATCAGCTGTCCCCCTCCTTGAAGTTTCTCAGTGAGCTGTGCACACATGACCACACTGCTTTTTTCCCTCCCACACACACCAACTCTGTGGTAAGTTGTTCAGTGAGTCGTGACACGTATTAATGTTGTTGGCTTCTGATGTTGTTGGGTTCTTCCTTTGGGGGCTGACCACTGCAATCCTATCTGAAAAGTTTTCCACCAAACTCAGAGATCATTTTCATTAAAGCTCTCTCCAGTTTAGTCCCTCAAGCATGGGTGTCTTTCTACTCATGAATGCAAGCAGCAAAGGAAAGCAATAAATCCCTTTGAATAATGTGTCAGTGCTTTACTGTTACATATCTATCATTCCTAAGAAGATGCCTATTTACCAACTAAAGAATATTGGCAAGGATTTAAGGCATTTTAAAATAATTTGGCTGCTTCCAGAATTTGGATCATTGACCCTTAACCTGAAAACTGGTTTTACAAATGTCCTCCAGGAAATACATTGTGTACTTAACTCCCCCTATGAAATCTACAAAAACAAGGATTAAGGGCCAGAGCCACGACAGATTTATACTTGGACAGGGATATGAAAACACCTCAGTGAATGTACTTGATAGGATAATTTCTTTTTACCAATATACACTATGTGACTACAAGTAAAAGCATGAGGTATTGTTCAATATTTTTTAATTGTAGAATATTTCCATTGGCTTGCAATGCTTAAAGAACAGTGAAGTTTTGTTACTGATGAATATAGAGTTGCTATAAGAAGCTTCATGCAATTAGCTTGTGCCAGAAAGGGAACACCAGATTTTTTGGGGAAGGGCTTGGATTTTTCATGGAGCTACAGGAATATGGGCAGCTGGGAAAAGACCTTGTAGCCCCTTTCTTAGCCTGTGGAAGTCTCTCTCCTGTGTAGGACTCCTCATGGTAATGCTGGTTGGTTTGTTTGAACTTCTTGGTATGGGATAATCCAAGTGAGTACTCAATATGAAGTTTTATCATCCTCTGCCTTTGGATGTCTGATTAAGTGTGACGGGCTGTGACTGGGATTTTAAATACCAGCAGGCTTCCCAATTACCTCAATTATCTTTGCCCCAGGAATGATTGCTATTTCCAGGCATGCATCCTGTTGCCCGCAGTTTCTCACACAGGTTCTTCTGGCACCATTCTTACAGTAACAGCCCTTAGTACAGCACACTACAGACTGAAAACTATCCCACAGTACCTCCTGAGTACACTGCAGCACTTTCTGCATGCATTTTCTAACTCTTCTGCTTCCACTCTATTTTAGGAATACTCAGAAACTTCATTTTATTGAAAGTTTGCTTAAAATTATAGCAATTATGCATTTTGCTTAGAACACATTCTATCCAAAAAGCATTTCTTATCATTTCTTCTCTGAGTAAATAAACCATCGCTAAAGGGGAGTTTATGAAAAAAATAGGCTATCACAAACTAGTTACAGCAAAACAAGTAGTGAAATGTGTAAAATTAGTTCTGTTCAGGTCCCTGTTCTAGTAGCTCTTCTGGACATAACTTATTTGCAAAACTATGGGTAAATATGAAAAATATTTTATGAATTCAAAATGCATGCCCTGTTATGTCATTTTGTAGAGAATGTTGCCTAAACCATGTGAGACATACCTAAGTTTCTGTGCCAAGATCTATAGTAATATTTTGGCTTGTAATGCCTAAATTCCCATTTCCTGAGGCAAGACCCAGGCCCTAAGAAATTAATCCAACAGAACATTTTACTTGCACTTGAAACCACCAGCAGCTGGTTTTGTGGTTTTTACTTTAAAATGGAACTTTCTTCTTATATTTAGCCCTTAAATATGTAACTCATATGTAAAGCCAGCTGAAATGATTGTGTAGATTTTGAGAGCCATATGCAGGCTTTAGACATGCTGCAAACACATGCAAACTGTTGCATGACAGTGAAACAAAAAAAACTATAACCACAACCTAATTTTTCTTTCAATCATTACTAACACTGATATCCCCTTTCTCCCTGAGAGAAATTAATAGTGAACTATTAATAGGAACATGCTGTTGACTAAACATCTTCAGATGTAAGCAATAGCCATTGAAGCTTGGATAAGCACTAAGAAAAAAGAAAAGTGAGTATTAATAATAGAGTTCAAAATGGCCAAGAAAAGGCATTCCAAGCCTAAGCTAGGAAATGATAGTGAATTTTCAGGAGGTGTCTTTTTTGAAGTACTACAATCTTCTGTTTTCTTTCAGAGTGAAAAAGAACCTGTCTCCCTCTACTGGTTTTCAGAGAAAAGAAAAGTTTATAGATACTAAAAAAATCCTGGCTGCAATTTTGATACAAATTACCAGTTGTTCCAAAACTAGCTCTTAAAACCTGTTGCCTTTAAATACACCGAGGTCACCTTGAGGCTATCAGTGTCTTGATTAGCTGAGGATTGGTAGATTTTTGTAGTGTTTACTCTGTTAAGCTTAGTTTCTCAGTATATTTAACATGATTACTTTAAGAAAATATAACAAGATAACTATAAATATAACAAGATAAAAGCTGTTTTGTCTTTAATTCAAACATCACTGAATCTTGCAGCTATCTAAAGAGCAGCCTCCTACTGGAGTTGTAGATGTAGTTGCATAATTTTCCTTTCCTGCATCATCTGAGTCGGTGTACTTTCGAATTCAAAATTTGTGTTGCAGTCGACACCCCAATGAATGAAATCCCAGGAATTTCCATGCTGCACAAAGTGGGTGTGGGTTTTTTACCATGTTCTGGTACATAGCATGGATTCTGTGAAGAGGTTTTTGTCCTTGGTAGGATATGCTCCATCCTCCTATTGTCACAGGAAGCACATTTGTCCTTTAATAGTCCCCGTGCTCCTACTAACAATTTCTCATTTACAGAAAGGATACTCAACAACAGATGTCAAGTTTATTCCTTCCAGTTAGTTAAAGGCAAGCAGCAATTCCAGTAGTTCGAGGCATTCACCTGTTAAAGGGCACATAAATGCACTTTAGGCTGAGAAGAAACTTAAGGAAATTTTGGCTTTAAAGTGATTGTTTTGAGTTGTTCTTTTTTGTTTTGATGGGAGAATGTTTGGTTTTGGGTTTTGTGTGTTTTGTTTTTGTTTTGTTTATTTCCCATGTGTTGTAGTCACCAACACATTTGTTAAGCTTCCTTACATGTAGGCGTCCTTTTGACTGGGTATACTTCAAGTTTTCTTGTGTCCTAGATATTGTTTAAAAAAGCATCTGCCAGTGACAGTTTGTCATATTTCCAGTTAATACCAGTGTCAATATTGTTAGTTGCACAAGCTGATTTGCATATGCATATATGTCTTTGCATATGCTGTGTGTCAGTTCTTTTGGGATCTTTGACTATCAGCATAGTGAGCACAGCACTTACTCTCTCCAAATATTTGACCAAATTCTCTCATTTTTTCTGTCTGTGGTATGCAATTTAAATTTCATTAAAATGTTATTTAATAAATTGTGGGGTTTTTACAAGACCTAGCTTTATCAAGTGTCTCCTGAAAACTGTCAGGGCAACTGTGGCAATTTGGTCTATGTATCACAGACAAGACACACAGTAGCAAGACAATGAGGCTGCTGAGACACACACCTTGTGCATGGCTTTTACATGGGCATATGAATAACTTCCTGTATGAGAAATACTTTAAAGCTGGCGTCACTTCTGCATGTGCAAATGTGTAACTTGTAATCATCCATTCCTAAGCAAGTCTGCAGGCTATGCCATTGTTCCCTTCTTGACTCAGCTCTCTAGGGAATAGTGTCACTTTACCTGGAAGCTGAGCTTCCAAGGCCAAACAGTTGTCTTTCCTGAAGGAAAACTGCTATGACTGCCCAGCTATGGAGAGGCTATGTGGCATCTGACTTAAAAATGCTATTTCTAAATCTGGCTGGTACCACTTCCAGAGTACACCTGATAATTGGTACTTAGGTAATGTGGATGTATCTGAGAAACAATGAAAGGAAAGGCAAAAGTACTTGTGTTAGAGTTGCTCTTCAGTGTAAAGTGCTGGCCTGCATCAAAAATAGTGTGGCCAGCAGGACTAGGGCAGTGATTGTCCCCCTGGAGCCAGCGCTGGTGAGATGGCACCTTGAATCCTGTGTCCAGTTCTGAGGCCCTCAGTTCAGGAAAGACATTGAGGTGCTGCAGCAGGTCCAGTGAAGGGCAACGAAGTTCGTGAAGGGTCTGAGGAGCAGCTGAGGGAGCTGGGCTTGTTTAGCCTGGAGAAAAGGAGGCTCAGGGGAGACCTTACTGCTCTCTACGATCACCTGAAAGGAGGTTGTAGCCAGGTGAGGGTGGGTCTCTTCTCTCAGGCAACCAGCGACAGGACAAGAGGAAATGGCCTCAAGTTGTGCCAGGGGAGGTTTAGGCTGGACATCAGGAGTAATTTCTTCACTGAAAGTGCTGTCAAGCACTGGAACAGACTGCTCAGGGACGTGGTGGAATCGCCATCCCTGGAGGTGTTAAAGACACGACTGGACGTGGCACTGAGTGCCATGGTCTAGTTGACAGGGTGGTGTTCAGTCAAAGGTTGGACTCAGTGATCTTGGAAGTATTTTGCAACCTTAATGATTCTGTGACTCTGTGACAGCAGAGGAAGGAATAGCACACTCAGTTTATATTCAGTGTGATAATATGAAGTCAGTGCCTATTTAACATGAAGGACCTTCGGAATACCTTTCAAAAATGAGATAGTGCTAAAAAGGATGGGCTTAAATTATTTTTTAGAATATGCAGAATAGCAGAAAATTTTTTGAGAGGAAGGAAATAATTTCCAAGTAAAGGCACAGACAGTTCTTACAGTTAACGTGACACTGGTAGGCAGGCTTGATAAGAGTCTAAAATTCTTCACTAATCCACAGAATGAACCAAATCCTCTTTCCTATCTCAACTAGTAAGATTCATATTTGACCTACTGTCACATAGTATGTAATGTGATAGAGGTTGGTCAATCAAATGGAATCATGGAATCACAGAATGCCTTGGGTTGGAAGGGACCTTAAAGATATCTCATTCCAACATGATCTTGTTGGAACTGTAGGGTGTGGCACCTGCCTTTTGTTCAGACTAAGCAGGTTAATGCTCCTTTAGTTACCAGTGGATGAAACATCGACAAATGGTTACCCCAGGTCTAAACCCTGTGGCCAGTGAGTCACAGGTGCAATTGGGAGCAGTTTAATGTGACCTGTACGTGAAGGGGAAAGCAGCACAAACGCCATGGAACTGGTATGCAGCAGGATCCCAGTCAGAAAGGCACCGTGCCTCTGTAAAGTATCGTTTATGTGAGTCACTAATTGCTCCAAGTACAGCGCTCTCCTGGCCAGGATCACCACAGGAGCCCAGCAGAGGACGTCACCAGGAGACAAGACTGCAGGACAAAAAGTCTAAAATGCAATCTGAAAAGAAGGTGTATTTGGACAGACAGTCTGGAAAGGACCGTCGAGCTTTTGAGCAAAGTAGATTTCTTCTATTGATGCTCCATTCTGTGTTCAAAATTGGAGAAGAATTTGCTTATTGATTGTCAAAACTGGAATGGCATTAGAAAGGATGGATTTCTACATCTTATAACTGTCAGCCTGAAAAATTCTTGATGGCTTAGATCTCAAGGGTAGTAAGAACTCTGGTAATTTTTTTAATCTATGTAATTAAAGTCATGTCTGTGATGATTCTCCAGGAACACATTTTGTGTCAGCCTTCCAGGTCCCCATTTTGCTCATGTTGAAGTCACCTGCAAGGGCTTTCATTGACCTTCATGGTGCCAAGTCAAGATTTATCCAACAGAAAATGCTTAGATGCTGAAATGGTGAAGTTTATCTACAACCACACAGAAAATGTCACTGCCCGCAGTGTATTTCTGACTAATTTTCGATAATTCGTTTATATTGTATCTTCTAAACTGATGTGTCTTCTTTTCATGTGATGTGTCTTCTTTTCTATGCTTCATTAAGTATTCATTAAGTTTTGTATTTCTTGGAATTTTCAGTGTGCTAAAAGTGCAGAATAAAATACCAATAGGCATAAACTGAATTAGTCACTTATGTTAAGTGTCCCCTGAGTGGACAGAATAAGAAGTTATTCTCTCTGGAGTTCTTCTACATCTACATTAAAAATAATATTACTGCATTTAAATGCCCATGACAACTTTTAATTTGATCTTACGAAAGGCCCATTGTCTAAACTTTGTATAAAATCCCACATGCAATACTTTTGGGCATACCCAAAGCATTTCGTTCTTTTGAAGCTATTGTGAAGGTCAAACCAAAATATTTGGTCTTTCTGAAACGTGTTGGTATGTCAGGAAGGTTGGAGTTGACAACAGGGAACTGTCCTTGCCGGCAAAGTAGTTTCTGAAGTGAAGTTAAGCAAAATTCTGTGGAGAGGAACCTGTTGTTCCAAACCACCGGGGTCGTCCACTGGCAAGCGATGAAGGTGTTCATCCCTGCAGCCAAGCCTCATGTGCTGGGGGCTCCCCGGCTTCCCCAGCATCACCGCTCGGCCCTGTCCCCACCGCCTCCCGGCCCTTCCCCCGCTCCGGCGGCTGAGGAAGTCCATTGTGTCCGCGGCGCGGCTCCAGCCCCCCCGACGGACGTTTCTGGTGCGTTGTGCAAGTTCCCAGTCATGCCGAGCATTCTTGGGAAGATGGGGCGATAAGGGGAGGAAATGACGGAGAGTCACCCCAGCGCCACCCGGCCCCCGCGGCCCCCCCGCAGCCGCCCCCCGGCGGGCCGGGCTCCCTGCGCGGGCCGGGGGCGCGGCGGGCGCGGCGGGCGGGGGGCGGCGGCGGCGGCGCGGGCTCAGGTGAGGCGGCCCCGGGGCCGGGCCCAGCGCAGCGCCCGCCCCGCCCCGCTCCGCCCCGCGCGGCCGGGCGGAAGTGAGCGCAGCGCGACGAGCGGGGGGAGCTGCCCGCAGCCTGGAGCGCTCCCGCCGGGAGCAGCAGGGACGAGGGGAAATGGTCGAGGTAGGCGCGGGGAGCCGCGGGGGTCGGGGCGAGCTGGGGGCTCTGCGCCGTCCCAGCCCCGCGCTGCCGGGGGCCGCTCGCTCCGCTCCCCGCCGTGCCCCGCTTCGCCCGCCCCTCCCGGGGGTCTCTGCGACCCTCGGCCTCGGGCGCTGCCCGCCGCCGGCGCGGCCTCGGCGCGGCCCAGGGCTGCCGGTGCTCCCCGCGCTGCCGGGCGGCACCTGCGAGCGGCGGGCCCGGGGCCGGGCAGCGCTGCCCGCACGGCTCGTCCCGCTCCCGGAGCTGTGCGGGCTCCCCGAGCCGGGCGGCGGCGGCGCTGCCTGCGGGAAGTGCTCCCAGCCGGGAACTGCGTGTCTGGAGCGCTGGAGCGGCGCCGCTCGGGGCGCGGAGCCGTCCGGAGGAGTTGCCCGCGCTCCGCAGGTGCCAGAGGTGCATTTTGGACCCGGGGGTGAAGTCTCCGGGTGGCAGGGAGCTGTCACCGGCACGGAGCGGGGAGCCCGGGAGGTGCCCGGCATAGGGGGCACCTTGGCGGTCGCTGCAGAGACCCACCAGGTTTACACTTCCTTTTTGTTCGTCTTCTTGTTGGCTTTGGAGTGGGTTCGCTCGCCCCGGGTTGGTGCGTTGCTGTGGTTCCAGAGAAGCTGGATGTTTACAAAGCTGATCCCGAAGCAGCTCTGCTGTTTCCTCCGGGAGCTTTGCCGATATTTCTAGTGATACATGGAAGTTTGTGACTGCCTTGCTGTTCTTGGCTCGATCTAGTTTATTATTCTGTATCAACACAATAAAAAAGGTATACCTGCGCCTTTGTTAGTACAAGTAACCTCCCACTTCAGCTATGCTGTTGTTGGAGAAATGATGTGGTAGCAACATGCAGTGAAAGGAAAAGCGTTTGGAAGAAAAGAGATTCTGGTGGTCTTTCTACTCATTTCTACTGTTACTTATTACAAGTCTGATACTGCAACATAACGCAGTTAAACTGAATTGGGGTAGAGGAGAGGTGGACAGGTTTTAACTAATAACATTGCATGTTTAATGCAGATCTCTTCCCAAAGGGAACTGAAAATTTAAGAAAAAATGTCTGATGTTTGTACAAGATGTTGTGCAATACTTTCTTTGAATATAAGCTGTGCTCCGGAGTAGTAGTGATGAATGATTTATGAAGAATCCAATGGGGAAGCAGAAATGGGGCAGGGGAAATGAAATCAGACAAAAAAATATTTTTTTTATTTGGCTTTGTTGGCTTTGAAGGCAGTTGTGTGCTTCATTCTCCCAAAATTGAGGGTGAGCCTGTAAAAAACTTCCCTTATGTGTCTGGGGGGAAGAGAAGTTACTTAAATTGGCCTCATGCAGCACATTTATTGGAGGGGGAGAAAGGGATTATAAGTCCCACTAAATTCTGTTGGGGTTTTTTTGGGGTTGTGTTTGTTTTTTGTAAAAGCAAATTGAAGCAGAACTGGTAAGAATAAGGCGACAGTGAAAGAAAGTTGCATAGAAGATAAAGGCAGAGGGAGAAAACACAGGCAGAAGTGACAAATACTTGAAGTTAGATGTGGTCCCCTTTTGGGGAGGGGACCACAAATCAGACAAGTAATAGTCCATTTACAGGTCCTTCTTCTTAAATATTGTGCTGTATTTGAATGTTCTTTTACGTTCCAATTTATTTTACATTATTTTACGTCCCTTAAAGATGCTTGCTTATAAAAAATACAAAGGAGATCTCAAGAAATATTTGAAATTTTAATTGATTTAATAAAATAGATTTGTTTTAATTACAGTGCAGTAGTAATCCTGATTTAGATACTTGATGTTCCTCTTTCCTTTGGGTTATTACTGTCATCACTGAGAACTCAAAGGTTCACCAGTACATATAATCATTGTACTTAAATTGATGATTTAGTTATTTTTATGTGATTTGAGTAGCTCTCTGTGTACTAACAAAGAAAATTGAATGCCTTAAATGGAAAATTATGCGTTTCAAAATGTTGAGTAAAAGAAAATACTTTCAGATTTTGTGTTCCTTTGTTTCTAACTTCTCAAACTAAGTTGAAACTGGTGATGTTTCTTAGAGCTGATGTTGTATTTACTGCCCAGCTGGAGACACTTGGATTAAAATGTTGTTTAAGAAATAAAAATGCTGAGGTGATGTTTTGGAGGGGGTTTTTTTGTTGTCTTAGGCTTTGATGTGGGACCAAAGCCCGACAGTATGGGGTTATGTAAAAAAAAAGAATGCTAGGTTTGAATTTTATTGGAGCAGGATTGCATGTTGTTTGTCTTTTGAATAATCTTAAGGCTGCCTTGTGGGAGCCTCAAAAATTGCAGTAAAGTAGCACTGGTGGGTAGGCCAGTGTTAGTCTAACACTGACATGACTAAAATTCATAAGATACAGTATGTGTTTTAAGGTCAGCCTTTACGACATTCCAGTAATGATCTTCCATATTTTTATTTTATAAGTATTGCCTTTTAGTGTCTGTAGTCAGTACAGGAATAATTTGGTGTTTATTTATTTTTAGGATAATACAACAGGCTTAAAAATGAGAGAGTATTACACAAATGTATGTTGTTTGCTTTATGGATATGTAACTGTGAAAACATATTTTGTTCTATTTTAAGTAGAAGATGTGGATGTGTAATTAATTACCAGAACCAGGGTTCAGTCTTTATCAACAGTGGTCAATAAAATCAGTCATCTAATACAGCATCATCCAGCCCCTTTGTAGGCAAGGAGGTTGGTGTGATGTAAGTTTGTGAGAAGAATGATGATGTTGTTTCCATAATGGACAGGGAAGGAGGAAATGTTTCAAAGCGTGCCAGCAATGATAAACCTTACTTAAGCTATAAAAATTTTAGAATGAAATGCTTTCATCGCATTAAAAGAAGTTATGAGAAATATTACTTCAGTCTGTAACTTTGTAGGAATGCAGCCTGAAAGTATTTCCTTAGATTAAGCTTATTCCAACTGATGGTCACTTCAGAGGGAAGAAATGGAAGGAGAGGGGGAAGGTATGTCTGCGTGTTCCATGTAACTTGTAATTTGAAGTTACATACAAAACATCACTTACAAAACCCAGCCATAAGTTGCAGTGTGTAGTATATGAGGACACTTGTGGGGTTTGTGCTAGGGGAATGTCACTGGTTCAGATCTGGAGGCTGGTTAGTGCATCGTGACCCAGAGGAAATAATAGAGCTTGTAGGTTTCAATCTTGTAGTTGATGTTTGTAGAGGACTGATCACGATCAGGTCATCAATAACTGATCCACTCTTCTGCTTAGGTTGTAGTCACAGCAGAAAAGCAGAGCGTGGTGACAGTGCTGAGTTACAAGGTGAGAGCTAGAAGTTTAACTGAGTTCAGCATTCATCTGAACAAATTCCTCATGAAAAAGTCCATCAAGAGTCTTAATCTTAGAGAAGTTACCTCAGGATTCAGGAAGTACTTGAGTGGCAAATTAGTGGAGACTAGAAGGGTGTTTTGAGGAAGTGTTTGTGTTGGTTTAGCTTTTCCCTATTTGCATTTCCAAAGCCACCTTTAGAGACAAGATAAAGATGAGGTGAACCTTTGGTCTGAGTGTAGCCACCCTGTTCAGTTCTCTACCTGTGTACTGAAAAAAAAACAAGTCCAAACCAACCACGTAATCGTTCAGTCAATACATGTAATAAGCATTTAGTATTTTCTGATGGATAAAGCATGGAGCTACACGGGAATGGTGCATTTGGTCTGTCACTTAGTAATCAGCAATTCTGCTTGATCTCCTATGAATGTGAGGTGTGTGACTAAGAAGCATCTGCTGGTTATAACTGAAACTGTGCAAGTTTCCTGCCTGAGGGGAAACTCAGCTGCTGAATCAAATGGTGGAAATAATTTGGCTACTGCAGCAGAATTGCATTAGGGTAGGCTGGTAGGGTGATGCTAATGCAGTGATACAGAGTTAAGTCTGGGCCAGAGCTGAGGTGTCAGTGTTTCCTCTCCATGCATGTTTTTGATGATGGTTTGTTGAAGGTGTATATGGTGCACTGCTGCCCAGGGAGTAAAATAGGATCTCTGTGGGGGAGGGTTGTTTTCATCTCCTGTGTTAACAGCCACTGTACCTTGCATCATGAGCCTCCTGCATTTTGCTGTTGTCAATGTTTTGTGACATTTGGAGGATGTCTGCAGGGCTTACTTCAGGCACATAATTTAGGAAACAGTGGGATTTTAACACAGTCCTCTGTCTATGCTGCAGAATATTCTAGTACTATATGGAAGGTATTTGGGCATCTCTGTTGTGGTAATTAAAGCAGACAGCACAGATGTTTCTTTCCTCTCTCCCTGTTCTTCCTGCACTAGACACTTTTCTATGGTTTTGATAAAATTGGCTATGCAGTTGTCTATCTTCTGTTTAGTACCACTGGGACCGGGATTAATGGAAGTACTAGTTTAGCTAAGTGCTCCAGGTAATTTGTCATGCTCTGCTGGGGTCAGGCCCCACTCTGCATGAATAACTAAGGCCCCTTCTAGTCTTAATTGTTCCATGAAAGTGATATTCCAGAATAAAATTCCTTTACAAGTCAAGAATTACTGCACGAATTATTCAGCTGGGGAATCAAAATATTTGGGACAGTGACCTTGCTTAAAAAATAGGAAAAAGCCTCCCCTTAAGCCAGCAGCTAATGTTGATTCTGTATGAAAGTTTGTATTGTGAGTGTTTTCAAGTATCCTTTGAAAAGTGGGATTGGTGGAGGGATTGGGAACGTCAGGGTGATGTGGAGAAAAGCACAACTTAAGAGGTGTCTGTAAAGCAAGGGAACCAGTAAAAAGTTTTTAAAGACAGTCTTTTGAAACAGGAGGAGTGGAATTGAAAGCATTATTCTGTAAGGAGAAACATTGCAACAGAACTAAAATTCCTAGCCTTTGTCAAACAATGAGGGTAATAAGCTTGGCTGTAAGGCATGGAAAAAACTATCTCGGCCAAGTGCATCGGAATGAAACAGCCTGGGATGCCATCAGTTTCATTCTTGCTCTTTTCTGGTACCTGCATCCATAAAATACTGGGCAGGAGCAGAATAGCAGGATGCTCTTAGAGAGCTGAGAACAGAATAGGGAGAAATAAAGGGATGCAAAGTTTGGTGAGTAGTTCTGCAGCTGCTGAAACTGATGCCAAGTTTCCTGTTGATTTGTGTCTTCTGCTGATTGGCTTGAAGGACTTCTTGCCATGATTCAATCATTTAGAAAGATTATCCTGGTGATAAATCTGCAGTGTCCAGTTATATGAACGCACACTACAGTTTTCTTCTAGCTGTGACAGCCAGTGTTCTTGGCAGGGTCAGGTTTTTTGTTTTTATGACACTTACATGGAATTCAGTTGTTTTTATGACCCCCATCTCTTTAACAGACTTAAATGGAATGGTGGTTAGGCTCAAAATTTGAGGGGAGGAGTATAATAGCAGAAATGTGCTGAGTAAGCTTGCAAACCTGCTGTACCAAACCTGCATAAATCCACATCTACTGATGGAAGGGCTTGCAGTGGCCAGTGGTGCAAATCATTGCAGGGGAGGAGTGTGGCAATGGGAAACATGTGATCTGTAGGTATCTGTAGCTGCCCTCACTGAGATCTGGCTGGAACATCATGACAGATGCATCCATGCTCTGTCTCTCTAGAAACATCGATCAAAACCTGAGGATTCAAAGTTACAGCAGCTACAAAGTATGCTGTATCTATTAATGATCCTCTCTGCAGAGTGTCCTGGGTGAAAATTGATTTTAATAGTTCATAAATTTTTATAAGCACTGAAACAGCTGAGGTTGGATTTTTCAAGGGATTTGTTGCTGATGTTGAAAGACCTTAAAGGCTGAGACTTCCTGTTCCAGAAACATCCTATTCTTGCCTAGCCCTCGAGATCAAAGGTTTTGTGATGAAATTGTACTTTTTTTAGACGTAAATGAAATTTCAAAATCAAAGTTAAGAGATGCGGTTCCTGCTTAGGTATTTATGATCTGAATGATTTGAACAAAACAAACGAAATTAGTGTTGGTTCAGGGTTTGTGCCCAGTTGAAGATTGCACCTGTATTTAAGCTAGTGAAGTTGCCTTTGAAGGTTCTGTAGATGTGAGCTAAAACAAAATGGATTCAGTTTTCTGGTTAACTGTGTTAATCTCATCTGTAAGGGGGCACTTGCTCATTTTGCTAAAATGACTGGATTAAAGAAGCTACTAAGTTTTCATTAAAAAGATGGTGTGATAGAACTGTATAGCTTTAACACTGACCTTTCAGAACTGTTTGTTATTGAGAAACCTCCAGTTTAAACCTAACAGTATTTTAAAAAAAATAACAGCCTTACTTCAAGAAGTCATGTCATGAGTACGTGTTCAGTTTCTTCTCAGTTTGTAGCAATCTGAATGCATCTGGCAGAGAGGGCTTCTGAACATCAAAGTTCTTGTACTTTTTTCTTTCTTTCTTTTGCTAAGGAGTTTTCCTGCTGTGGCAAGTGTCTGGCTATGAATTCCTTTGCAGATGATTAGTATTTTCCACAGTATATTACTGCTGTCGTATTTTGCTAAGTTTTCCCTGGTTTCCCATAAAACTGCTACTGTCTCTGGTATGCGGGCAAGATTTGTTAATTCTAAGTTAGCTATGATTCAGTATGAGGCAAATGCTTCAAATATTTTTATTTTTGTTCTATTTAATGGCAAAATAACCTCAAAGTTAGTTTGAAAATTGCACTTGTTTTGAGGAAGCACTGGCTACTGTATGCCAGACTGTTACTTTATAAGGAATGCAGGAAATGGCCTGACTTCTTATCATTGCTTCTGTATTTAGTGCTTGGACTCCAGGGAGTTCATGTGCACTGATTTCTGATAGCTATAAAGTACTTCATATGAAGAAATTACCAAATAATATGTTCTGTGCTTGCGTAGAACAAATTATAAATAGGACATTACAAGCCTTGGGTGTTTTTGAA
Organism: Coloeus monedula; assembly: GCF_965178545.1. Lineage (NCBI taxonomy): Eukaryota > Metazoa > Chordata > Aves > Passeriformes > Corvidae > Coloeus > Coloeus monedula. The sequence continues at coordinate 14,698,764 of NC_138786.1, read as the reverse complement.
AAGAAAGCTGTGCAGCTCATCTGAAGTAGAGAAAAATGTTAACATGTACATGAGCAGATGGTGAGATTACCTCTGCTTAAGGTAAAACGATTTATGTCTGATGAAGTCATCCCTTGCTCATTAAGATAGGAAACTAATTTAGATTTTGGGAGTCTTTGTCCTGGTAGAGACGTAATGTCCTGTATTGGTTCCCCGAAGCTTCTTACTAGAAAACTATAAATTCCTTATTGGAAAGAAAATTCTTCCTGGTTCCATTTTATGTATTTGCTAGACTAGTGCATATGTAATTTTTTTTTAATGTAAGCCTCTGTAAGTGAAAATCTGGTTTAAAATTCATTTCCATTCCATGTAGAAGCTTTGATCTGAAGGAGATGGTCAGGCATCTTGCAGGTTCTTGGTTCTTGATGATTAATAAGTTTTGTCGCTGCTTTTTTTTTTTTTTAAGAGTATTTTGCTCCTCTGACATAATGAATGATGTGCAATACTCAAAATTATATAACAGTACACAGGTGCTTGAGTGATCAAATTTAGGCTCTAAACACATTTGTGTAAAATTGTTAACCTGGGGAATATTGCTGTTACAGAAACTCAGCTAGGCCAGAGCCAAAAGGTCTCCAGACTCTTGTCTGATCACAACTGGTTGAATAGCTAAACTAAATATTCAAGTTAATGAAATCTGACTGCAAGAGGCAGATTACCCTTGGTCAGGGCTGTACATAAATTGTGTGGTTGAGGTTTTAGACCCACTTTTAAAGGAAGCAGGTGAGGTACTGTAGAGCAGTGGAAATGTGGCGACTTCACCCAAAGTATGAATGTGCCTGTTTAATTTCAAAATTAGGGGACAAGTAAGTGGTGTAGGGCATTGTCCTATCACTTCTGAATTTCTGTTACAATCTCTTCAATTGCTTCTGGCTTTCCTTTAAAAATAAATCAAATGTTTCTCACGTTCTCTGAGTGCTTGGCAGGAGGAGCACTCTTGAAGGTGAACAGATTGACAGCTGAAAACTGATTATTACTGTTACTTAAAATAGTGTGCAGCAGTTCAGATGAGAACAGTCCTAGCTCCATAAGGATCGCTTCTGGGTCTTCAATGACCTCCAGTTGTTGCAAACTTCTGGTGAGTTCCTATGGCTCGGTCAGTAATGGTTCAGGATGCCAGGATTTGAACTGAAAGTTATTTTTTGTGAGTGTTTGAGGAGTTCGCTGGTGATAGATGATCCTAATGGAATTTGCCCTTCTCTTTGTACATGTTGGAGAAGTTTAAATTCTGCTCACTCCCTGCCTTTGAACTTAGATGGCTGCAAAGTGAGAGGTTCAAAGTGAAGCTAAATTTATGTGGAAAAGTTAACTGATGCTGCATGGTTAGCATTTAAAAGGAGGTCTATCAGTATTTTAATCATGCTTATGCTTAGGGAGCTTTTATTCTGATGTGTTACATGAATTTACTGCTTAGAACTGGCATGCAGGATAGTTTCACCAAAACTATTGCAATTTTATCAGAATTTTTTATCAGTTTTTTAAATGCCAAACTGTTTGAAAAAACCCTGCAGTCTGCTTATAGAATTTGTCAGAAATTTATACACTGACTTTACAAGTTTCCCAAGGTCAGGACTTAAATACAGCAATCAAATTAAATGTATGTATGCTTATGAGGCTGTCTTGCAGAAAATATGGCTAAAATTCAATTTTTCAGATAATCACTGACAATAACCATCTGTCTTGAATGCTAGAAGTCACTGGATTTTTCAGTGCAAGAGTGCTGTCATACAGTGACAGAAATACAGCACTGTAACGTGAAATTGTAAAATAAACAAGCAGTTCTTGAGTGACTGGGATTCTCCAGGTGTTGTGAATGAAGGTGCTGTGGTAGCTGTGTGCCATGTTTCTGAGAGCTGAGGAATGTGTGTTTATCTGCAGCTGTGACTTCGTGGAACAGGGACTCTCCTTGTGAACAGGAGACTGCTTGGTGATATGGAGATCAAGGCCATCAAGTTCAGCAGAAAAATAAGGCTGCTTTTTTTTTTTTTTTTTATAGAGCTGGCTGTTGCTATATATAAATACTTTGAAGACTATAATTTTTTTTTTGTCTCCTTTAGAAAAAATCACTTGTAATTATCAAGCAGCACCTGAATGCATTGATAATCTTCTAAGTTGTAGCCCAAGAAGTTCTGGATAGTCTCAGAAAGTATGATTCTGTTTTATTTTTTTGAATAAAGTTCAGGAAAAAGTCCTGCTGCTCTTTAGAATCCTTAGGCAGCAGCAAGACTGTGAAAACTCCAAAATGCACTTACCTCAGGCTGCTGCTTCTTGGAAAAGCCAAGTAGGATTTCTTGAGAGGACTTCGTAAGTCAGGGTGTTCTTGCTTCTAAAAATCTGACATAGCAGTTTTAACCAGCTGTAAGTTAATGAAGAGATTAAAGCTGGCTTAGCTTTCTAGAGAGTCTGAGAAGGTGGTGTCAAGTATATGAGACTTCTCATTAGGGTATTATCTGTGGCTAGTAGGCTTAGACCATCTACAAAATATTCAGTATGTCTTCAGGAGAAGTTTTAGTATGATTGTCCTGCTAACAGGAGCATAGTAAATAATTGAAGGCCACAGCTGTGCTCTTAATGGGACCAAAGACCTTCATTGTCTACAAAGGAACCCAACAAAATAGTTTTGGGGTTTTTTAATTGATTCCCTGGTTGTGTTTTACGCTGAGCTCTGGAATAGGCAGCAGACAGGACAAGACTTCTTCCTAATGCAATATTTATGGCTTTAATGGGTGTTGAGCTCTGCAGCTTCATAACTGTACAGAAAAGGCTCTGGTGTCTGGTTTTTTCTGTAGACTTTGACTGTTGAATATTTATATAATTATCCTGTGGAATGGATTCATACCTTTAACTTCCAAAGCTTCTTAAGACTTTATGCCCCAGGACTTGAGTTGTGTGATTTTCAGAGTTTTATACTTTTGTTAGTCTGTCACTATTTCAGTCTTTCTGAAGACACCCTCTTTTGTTTAAGTCTTGTCTTGGTAACTGTAATGTCATTTCTGGTTTAATCTTGCTTTGTGAAGGGTTTCACTTGGACTTGTCTTCAGACTGAGCTGAAATGTATAGAACCTCTTACAAAGATGTCTGTCCTTCACACTATAAGCCATTGAAATAAAGTAGATAAAACAAAAGCTTGGCCAGACTTAAAGAATTTAAAGAATTTGTTATAAATCTGTTAAGAATCTTGCTGTCTGTGTGGGGAGTCCACAGAAATAGTCACTTTGTTTGAGGCACATCTCTGGTATAATTCAAGGAGGGTAAAATCCCCAATCTAAAGTCCAAACCCTTCTAATGGGTGTGAATTGAAAAGGAACATAAAGAATTTGGAGTTATCTGCATTATTTGCTGCAGAGAGTTCTTAATTTGTAGATTGTTGCATGACTTAAACTCAGAATGATTTGCATTTATAAGGCTCATCTAGTTCAGTGAAACTGTGTTTTAATGAGGATTGCTGATTATGTAACCCTCCTGGCAGAAACTCATTATTCCTGATTTTTATCTTGCTGCTTGATGTGCATACTGGCTGTTGCTGGAAGACATCTTATCTCCTGGGCTGGGCTCTGACCCGGCTGTGTGCAAAAGCTGGAGCATAAAGTAGAAGGAATGCCGAAAAATAACACAGTTCTTGTGGTAATCTCTTGCAAAATTATTTTAATAAAGAGTCTGCATAGATATTGTAGTGAATATGGGAAGTTGTATCATAGTCCTAAACACAAGACTGGAATCAGAGAAATGTAAAATATCATTTTCTTGGTGGTGGCTTTAAGCAAAAGTGACCTTTCGGAGTTTCTTCCCTTACCTAGTAGTGAATGACACTTCCTTTGAAGGGCTGTTAAAGAGATTACTCAATGAGCAGCTGTACTTAAATAGCTTATTTTGCTTGTCCAAGAAATATCATTTCATAAGCATTATTTTTCTTGTTAAGAGGGTAAAGTACAATATTTTCCAAAGGAAGAGAGGTCCTTCAGTGTCATTATGACCATTATAATCATGGTACAGCAGTTTGAAAGGTCTGGCTTTGTGATCTGTTGAAGTAAGGTGGAAGTCCTCTTGATAATGTGCTTTATCGATGCTGTATTTGTATACTCTTTAGAATGACTTCTACTCCCAAGATTGCACCTGTGTAATTGCTCAAGTCTGAAAACCGCTACATACCTGAGGGTGGCTTTTGTGTGTCTTGGGTCTAGTGGTGCAGAAAGAAACCAAGTGCTTACTAGTACCAGTAGGTAGAGTAAGAAAAATAAATGGGTCTTGCATACTTCAAAGACTGTGAATTTATTTGTGTGGCTTCTTTTTAAGTCTGGCACCCTCCCCCCTCCAAAAACATAAAAATTGGCCTCTTTAAAATTTTACATCCTGAGTTTCTGAAGGACACGTTCAACTTTGTCAGCTGGTGATGTGTGACTTTGTTGTAGTTGTGTAGCTGTCCACATATGATTGGTTGCACGTGTTTCTAATGTTTCATTTCGTTTTCAGGTCTGCTAAACCCGTTCTGAAGCCAAGAGTAGACAACCAGTGCAAGGGAAGCGTTGCTGCTTTACATGGACATCTGCTCTTGCGGCATGGCCCAGATATCCAGCAGCAATGGATTCAAACAGCGCTCCTCACCTTCTCTGTCAGCCCCAAGGTCAAAAGATGTGGACAAAGAGGAGGCACTGCAGATGGAAGCTGAGGCATTAGCCAAGATGCAGAAAGAAAGAGGTGTAGCTGGTAATAAACAAACCTTTCATTCTTTAAGCAGTCCCAGACAAAAAGCACAGACTCATAACAAACAGGACCATGATCTCATGGTGTTTCCAGAGTCTGATGCCAAGAGCATGGAAGATAAACTAAGTACCATTGACATAGAGAAGCTTACTCATGCTGAACTAGAGAAACTGCTGCTGGATGACAATTTTGAATCTAGTAAAGTACCTACGTTACCAGCAAGTCCTATTTTGAGCCCCTCTGTGTCTTCACAATTTTATCTTGGGTCCACGAGTCAGAGGAGACAGTGGACACCTGGGATACCAGCACCTGTGACATGCACTTTACCTCCTATTTACACCTCAGCTTCTTATACAAAACAGACTGGTGTATTTCAGAATGGATTCCATCCAAGTATGTCGTCCTATCCCTCTAGAGAGCCTATTTATCTTGGTCTTCCAAGACAGTCACAATACGTTTCATACCCAGTGGCAGCTACCATACCTTTCCATCCACACGGAGGCCTACCTTTATACCCTCCAGTACTCACACCAGAAATGGCAAAAGTATTTGACAAAATTGCAAGCACTTCGGAATTCCTGAGAAATGGGAAGTCGAGCACAGACCTAGAAATGACTGCCATAAAGTCTGCAGTCTCCAGCCTGCCAGCCTCGGATAGCTGTGGGGATGTCAGTAAATTCGACTGGTTGGATTTGGATCCTCTGAGTAAACCAAAAGTGGATGCTGTGGAGACTTTAAACAAGGCAGAGGATGATGGAGAGAGGGCTTCAAGTATGACTGCTGAAGATCCATGGGATGCTGTTCTGTTAGAAGAAAAGCTGTTACTAACTTGTCATCTGGAAAGAAAAGTTAATGGGAAATCTTCTGGAGCAACAGTCACAAGGAGTCAGTCCTTAAACATGAGAACAACTCAGCTTGCAAAGTTACAGGGCCAAACATCGCAGGTATGGAAATCACTGTCTTTAAATTGCAGTGTAACAGTAAAGATTAATCACAGTGTTTAAAGGCACTTTGAGGTCTGTTGTTTATTTTATGTATATTACTTGGCTTGAGCAGTGTCCAAATAATGTGATGTTATGGCATATGTATTAGTGCTGTTCAGAAAATAGAACATTATTACTGAATTATCTCTCAGAATTCCTCTGCCCTTGTGTAATCCTTCCACATTTACTGAAGAAATTGCTGGTTTTCAACTCAACACTCCCATAAGAAATAGAAATAATGTTCAGCACAATTAAGTGTCTAAATCATATTGATAAATATTACAATTTTATGAGCAGTTCGCATGATACTGTGAAATAAAAAGGTGGTGAGCTAAGCACTGAAAGTTTTATCTTGCCTTTTACAAGACTATAATTCTCTTTTGTATGTAGAAAGCTTTCCTTCTGTGTAGGAATGCTGGACAGAACATTTTGGTTATACTGAGTGATGGGTGCCTGAGTGATGGGATGACTGCTGGGTCAGAAATACTGTACCACGCAAAACCTCTTTGTGTGATGTTTCTTTTCTCAGGCAGGGCAAAAAAATATTTGAGAGATTTCTTCTCTAGGATCAGGATCACTTTAATGAAACATTCAAGACCAAACTCTCAACAAGGGCTTTAGTTAAGACTCTCGTATCTTTGGACATGGAGTATATGCAGTTTGTGTCAAAACTAAACTGTGCAGCAGGTGATCAATACTGTCTCAGTCTCATCTGGTTAATCATGCCCCATTAGGGCATCCTACTTTTTCCCAAATCCAGTAAAAGACTCTAGGTTATTTAACTTTGCTTATATTTTTAATTATTTCTGTGATAATTCCACCATAAATACAAGACGTGTTTTAAAATGTTAGTCGGCTCACTAGAAAGGGGATATGAATATTTCTGGGTTTTGGGGGTTTTTGTGGTAGATTACAAAGACTGAAAGAGAACTGGAAAAGTTTTCAGTGGAAAAGCCAGCAACCTGGCAAGGGTGATAATGGCCAAAAAAATTGTGTTTGTAGAAACTGGCTAGAGAGTGGGAAGTAAACAATTTGTTTGCTTTGGAGACTTTGTTTTACAGCTGTTTTAAATCTTAGGTATTGTCTTTCTAGGTGTTTTTAATAGGCTAGGGACCTGGCATAAAAAACCAACTGGTATCACTCATGGATATTTTCTAAATAACTCCTTAATTCTTCTCTCCCCATCCCCAAACTGGAGGAGGGTTTTTCACTGAAACAGTAATATTTACTAGAATGTGGCCTAAAAGATTGTCTAGATTTCTGAAGTGAAATTTTTGGCCCCTCATTTGAAGGATGTCCTGTTTTTTCTGCGTTATGTGTCAGTATTCTGGCAGAAGTTCAATAGAGGGCCAGTGGAGAAGGAATAAAAACCACCCTGAAACCCAAAAAAATCCATTTATCTCTAGTTTTGTGCCATGTGTGCAGATCTTGAGTCTGACTTTATTTTGTTTCCCCACTTGCTGTTGAGCTGTGATATATGAGCTCTGTTATTTCCTAGGATTTGGAGAGGCATGTAAATTTGGGCTCTACAGCAGTTTGCTTCTCAGTTTGCTGTGTCATCTGGTGATGTGTTTGTCAGTTTTTCAGTGGTAGTTGATTGGTTGTAATCTAACACCTGACTAATAATTAGGCTAAGTTGGATCAGTGCTTCTCAGGTGGTGTCTGTAGGAAGTAATGTTTGACTGTTCTGAATGAATCTTTATATGTTCCAGGTTTTTTCCAAGAATGTAGGATTTAAAGGAATCTTTCCTGTTCATAAGGTCCAGTCTCCTGCTATTTGCATGTCATGTATTGACTGATTCATAAATAAAGTTCAAGCTCTGCCTTCACATGTGGTCTTTTCTTCCTGTCACTTCTGATTTAAAGGCTGTTCCAGCTCCTCCTCATCAATCATCTGCTTTTCAGCAGAACACATTTGTAACTAACTCTTAGCAAATGTTCTTCTTTCAGGATGGAACAGCAGGTACTTAAGATGAAAGAATCATTTTGATATTTACCTCAATATGTTACAAGAGACAGTGACTTTCTGTCAGCTTTCACTGCAATTCTGTGTGAGAGCTTCTCTTTCTTTCTTTCTTTTGTTTGAAGATCACTTATGAGAATTTTAGCTCTCTGTGTGAGACCACAGTGTACCACGTGTACCTCAGCATGAATAAACCCTCATTACAGGCAGGGGCATCCTGCTTGGTACTCTTTTATTGCATTTACTTTATTTGTGATGGCATCACAACATCAATCCTATCATCAGTTAATAGACCTGATTTGCTTAAGTCACCACCTTTTTCATCAAGTTCTTAGTTTACAGCAGACGTCTGCAGTGAATGCCCAATTGAAGATTTGAGATTTACTTTCCAGTGCTCCTCCAGTCTTGTTTTGGCATCACACTCCAGTTCTAGTCTGTATTACGAAGGTAGCTGATGATACAAGACTGTAAGTTATCAGTGTTGCTTCTGCTGAGTTATTAAAGCAGAAAATAAATAGATTTAAAGATGAGTCCCTCAAATGGAGATCCTTGCAACATAACCTGGGTAGTCTTTCTTTTGCCTATCCTGTACTTCTACTTTTTTTCCTAGCTGAAATAATTTTTTACTTAGTATAGAAGGAAGCTGAGTTTTGTAGCCTCTATTTTTGGCAGTTCTCTTGTACTTAACCCAATCTACCCTGGGTTTACTTCTAAGTATATTCTTAAGTCTTGCATCTTAACAAGTCTGGATCATTCCCTCCAACCCTTCCTGAAAAACTCAGTCTCTGCCCTTTTAAACAAAAATACATGTATTTTGAGTCAATCAAAAATACACTGTGATTCTATCAAAATTTTTGACTGTTTAATCCCTGAGTCAATAGATTGCTTTGTTTTAATGAAGTATCTATTTCCATCTATTCATGTTTTTGTCTATTTGATGCGTATATTCATATTTGAAGTAGCTATACATTAAATATTCCCATTTAAATACTTCAGTAGTTGTCACTCATTTCTGAAAGCAGAGGCAAAAATCATCATTTTGTCCTCCTTTATGTGTTGTTTTCTCTTGCTTTCCAGAGAGCTGCTGAGTTTTGTGACTTTGTATACTCATGGAATTTTATTTAACTTGACTTTTGTTAGTTTCTTGGGGTTTGGGTTTGTTCGTCATTGTTCAGAGTAATTGTATTTACAGACCACTTCTATTTTTGCAGCCTGTGCTGACATGGATTATTTATCTCAATTGGCCTGAAGTCCTTTCTTTCAAGTTATTTCCTGTTTGACTGATAGCTTTTGCACCTCCTAGATTGGCCCATCTGGAAGTTAAAGACATTAACATTCTACTTGTTGCTTGAAACCCATCTGAGTCCAGTGGGTTTTAAATAGAATTCTTGGTTTTTCAGAGCTTGTTGTCTTGAAATTATTTTCCCCAAAGTGATCAAAAATTAATATTGAAGTTCAACTAAAAAATAAGGTGTTTGATGATCTTAGTTTTCCATCAGGAGGTCTTTTTCATCGTTACATATTTGTAATAACATGAGGTTTCTCTCCTTAGCCAAGTGTGACCCTGAGGTCAACCACAGTTAACCAAATCATTTTTTTTCTTTGCTCATTAGATCAGAATTTATTGTTTGCCCTGGCTAAGCTTGCATGTGTTGACCTGCCTTGTTAGTTCCCTAAACTTTAACAGTTGAATAAATTTTACTGTAAGTAATTCAGAAGTGTCACATAAAGTGGTGATGTGTGTGACTTTATTTGAAGTAGGCCCCTTGTTTAGTGCTTTTATCCTGTGGTTGCACAGTGCATTGTGTACCTATCTGTAGTATTCCTTGAAGAGTTTCTAAATGGAATTTAACATTTGTAGAGGCAGCTCAGTGATTTGCAATGACCGAGTTTTGTGTTGAGTGCCAACCAGCAGTTGGTTAACCTTCATCAGGGGCGTTTGCCTCTCCCTGGGTATGTTCCCTCCCTGTTTCCTTGTGATTCTTGGTATTGTTCTGCAATTGGTTAGAGAGTGTGTTTACTAGGTACAGTTGCACAGGTTAGCAGGTCTTGTGAGGTTGCCCAGTATTTTTATGTGATAGAACTTGCTGAGATGTTACAATAGAAGAACCTTTTTGATTTAAGGTGGTATGCATACTCCTGCAGCTCATTTCAAGTTTTGTGGCTTTATAGCTTCCTGCTCCAATTGTCTCCTGTGGTATAGCTAATCCTCAATTACACAGAATTTGTCCTTTTGACTGATCAGTGTTCATGCAACCAATATTTTCGCTGAAATAATTAAGTTTAAATGCAATTCAAGTGGCAATTATAGGTTGTATCTCTTCCAAGTTTATGTTGTAGTGCTTAAACAAGTTGATTTGAAGGGAAAAAAGGAAAAGACCTGACAGTATGTGGCTCTCTCAGACGTGACCCCTTTTCTGAGAGTCTAATTTAACTATATTGTCTGATATGCTCTAATGAAATTAGCTGACTGCTTTGGCTAATAATAAATAACCCACATACTAGTTAAGTAGTTAATCACTGCCTCAAATATGAATAAATTGTGGTGATTTTCAGAAGAACTGTAGTGCAGTCTGCTTTGTTCCTAGACTTGTGGTTGGATTAAAGGTTTCTTTAAGCATTGTAAAATCTTTGGATGAAAAATGTAACTGGTCATGTAAAAGTTATTCCAGGGAGTATCTGGCAGGAGCTTCATGAATCCTTCAGGCTAGTGGTGGCTGTTAGACTATGGACAACTGAGTTCCACTGGTTATTCCAACTTCTCTCTGCTTTTTGCTCACTCCAGCATTTGTATGGATGTATTGTGAGTTGGATCAGAAAACAGATACAGGTTTAAAACCTGCTGTAGCTCTGTGTTTGTTGTTTCGGTTTTGTTGGTTTTTTAAGTTTATTAGATTTTGCTGTTTGAAACTGCAGCTTTCTTTTAGCAGTTGTTTCTTGGATTGGATACTTCAAAGATTGTGGTTTACAGTTTTGAGAGGTGATGGGAGCATTTGGCATAAGGGATTAAAACAGCAGTAAGTTGATTCCTTGAGTTCTAAGTTTCATGTTCTGAATGCTACTTCCTTCCAGTGTTCAGCTTGTATTTTCCTGCTTTGTAGGAAGAGATAATCATAGGCACCAGTGATATGTAGTGGTTCTTTCTGGAACTACACTGAAATCTGAGTTGCAGAACTGGAGGAAAAATACGTTTTTCTTCCATCTGTGGTTCAGCTGAATTTAGCCAAATCTGAATGTAAGAGGTCACTGCTGAAAGCTCAGGAACTGCTTGCAACTTAATCTTAGCTGGTAATGATGCTGGCAAATAAATTTCCTGCTGTCAGGGAGTCACTGCTCCAGTGAATCTTTACTTTTCAAGTTATACATGTTTTTCTCCATATAAAAGTAGACATAAAACTAGTGGTAAATCTCAGACTCATGAAAATCTGTCACCTACATGTGGCTTTGCTGGCGTTAGGAATACGTTTGCAGCTATTTAAATTCCGTATTATCTTTGAGTTTCAGAAAGACAATGGGACCACTGGCACGCTGACAGAAAACGTGCTTCTCCAAGCAATTGAAGGGCAGAATCAAGAACTGTCAGCTTTTTCTGAAGCAGTTACAAAGTAAGAAATGACTGAATATGAATTAACTTTCAGAGGAGGGAAAAAAAAGCTAAATGATTAATTTTCAGTTAGCTTGACAGGAACAGCCCTACATTTTTTTTTTTGCTTGATGGGACAGATTTCAGTATGTATCCTTCTTCCTTTTCTTATCTCAGTTTTTCCTGGTTTTGTCCTGGTTTGTTTATTTTTTTTCAAGAATGCAACAGAATTGTTAAGATCTTCAGTACTAATATTATTGTATTACCATATTTCCTCTTTCTTATTTTGGTCCTGTGACTTTCACTTTTCCTTGTTTCTCTAATACCTTTTTATCCTCAAAGTATTTTTCTGTATCTCCTTGGCTTTTTATTACAATTTCTTTTGAAAGAATTTGATGTCTTTTTTTTTTCTTGTTACCTGAGGCACCTCACAAAATCCTGTCACTCAGTGACTTTCCAACCTTTTAATGCTTTTATTTTTGTTGCTTCCACTACTGGACTTCTGTAATGTAAAACCTTTAAATGTATCCCTGCCTTGATCAGATAGTGAAGCTCCTTAAAGGTCATGTGGTTTTTTTTCCTTACTGCCACAATTTAATGAGAGAATGTTTTCTTCTTAGAGAAGACAAACTGCTCTTGCCTTTTTTCCTTTTAACATCAAAATCCAAGACATAGTGGAGGAAATAGAGATCTTTGAATCTTAAGGATAGCATCTATTTTTTTTTTAAGCAGGAATGTTTATGAAATGAAAAGGAAACTCCACAAAAACAACGAAAATTCATATATATGTGAAACTTACTATTGAAAAACACTAAGACAAAGCTCACATAGAATAGGCTTGTTGCAACACTTTCTGGTTATATCTGATTGTTGTCCTTCGTTTCAAGACCCAGTTTTTTAAATAGTGATGGACTTAAGACTGGACAACTCTTGCTGAAGGATTCGGGGGTTTTTCCATTCTTGCGATTGTCCAGAATAAAGATGATGAAATAAGTAATCCTTTTAGAGCAGTTCTGTTCTTAATCTCCTATAATATTACTTTAACATTGGCAAAAGTTTAAGGTTAAATTATTTTATCTGTGTTAGATAGCAGAAAATAAAAAGCAGCTTTCCAAGTAGGTAAATGTTTTCTACTGTTTGTGTCCTAAATAAAAACCTTTACCTCCATTGAGGCCTCTTCCTCACCTTCCACAGCTTAGAATAGCTACCTTCTGCATCATATCTAAGTTCAGATTAGACTTCTAAAAGTTGAAACATGTGAAGAGTTTTGGTTTTTTTTTTTTTAACTTAATTTTTAGAAAATACTGTGGATTACCGTTTTAAAAACTGTTTTAGAGCTTAGTTTCTGCAGAAGCTGGCTATGTCCTGTAAGAATTGACCTATTAAATATTTTAAGCTATGTAGAAAACCTCCCTAATTATATGCTAGGATTTTTTTCCTGTCTAACTACTACTTGTATAATGATTGTGGGCAATGTTCTGTTGAGAGTAGAAAAATTAAATGGTGCTTTGCACATGCAATTGAGGTAGAGAGCCAAAGGTAGTCTTTACTGTTCTGCCTTGTGGTTATTACCATGTTATTTTGCTTTAGTCTTAGACTTCTCCATTGCAATGTTTCATAAACCTTCTCTGATTCCAGATTGAGGACCAAGTTTCCTTATACTGATCAGCAAACAAACCCAGGCTTTGTGCTGAGTCCAATCATGCTGCAAAGAAATATAAGTGGGGAGAGTGCCAGTATCAAGGTTTCAATAGAAATCGAAGAATTCCAGCAACCAGTAACTTTTACATGCGATGGTATGTTCCTGCTTCTTAAATTGGAGTTTGCTTGTTAAAGACTATACGCTCAGCCTAGGCCAAGGCCTTTCAGTTTTTGTAATCCCTGGGTCTCAGGGGCATGGGTTGTTTGTGGGAAATGTGGAAAAGGTAACTGAGGAAAGGCCGAGTTCTGGGTCAGTGCCTCCAGAAAATACTTAGAAGTTGACAAAGTGAAATACTGACTGTAAAAAAGGAAAGCACAGCAAACCAGAAGCACTGTTCTGTCCATAGCTGGATAGAATAAAACAGTTGTTTAAGAGCTTTTACTTTATAGTTATTGAGGCGACAATGACACCAGGACTGAGATTTTTAATGTTTAATTTAATTTTTCATTTCAACACACTAACATATTTTAAAATAAATTTTTGTAAGCTATCTAAAAGTTTAGACAAACTGCTGCCGGAAAAGAGGGATAAACATTAAAAGTATCTATTATTTGCATTCAATACATGCTTATGAACACAAACACTAAAATAACACTGTTGGATGTGCCACAACTGGCTGTCCCAGTTTTGTGGGTAACCAGGAATATTGGTCTGGGGTGGACCTTTGAGGTTTGCCTTGTTGTGCTACATAAATTCATGTCCTCTGCGCAATCTTGACTGCACAGTGGTTGTATTGAAACTGCATGCTGTCAACTTTTGGCAGTTCTGGGTGATGAAATAACTGGTAATAAACTTTTTTGCCTCTGTACTTCTGGAATTCCTTATCACTTGTGAGGGTAATTATTTGGATCTCAACTTATATTAGTGTAGATGCTTTAGAGCTGGTTGTACTCAAAAGATCTGGAGTTGTTTCATTACTCGCATAAACTTGCTGCTCTATTGGAAAAACAAGCTCTCAGTGCATCAGTGTTTTCATTCTATATTAATTTGCTGGTCCTTACATTTATTCTGTGGTGACTTCATAATCTTTTGTTAAGAAATGAGGTGGATTTTAAGTATAGCCTGGGAAGGGTTTCTGCTCTTAATCCTTAAGATTACAGTTTTCTAATATTGCAAGCTTAATCCTTTCCTACAAAAGGCTTTGGTAGGGTAACTGAAATGTTAGGGCTTCAGCCCTTTATTTCTAGTATTTTTTGTGGCTAGCTTGGAATGTGTTTTGCATTCTAACCCCACATATCTTCTTCTTTGCATTTTCTACTCCCTTTTTTCTGATGCTGAAACTAATCAGCAAGTTAAACTACTTGTCTTCCACAGCTGGTGAAAGATGGGCATGTGACTAGTAATGGGGTTTTTAAAAGTTATTTTCTACCTTTAATTCCTTCTGTTCTTGGTCAAAGTGTTGCATACCTCAGCTTCCTAATGCTGGAGTTGCTCTACTTCAGTGTGGCTTTCAGTCTTGCTCAGAAGGAGCTGCAGCCTCTCAGTGCTCTGACAACTCAGTTTGTAGAAAGGACTCAGGAGGGAAATAGATGAACTTTAGAGCTTATTTGGATTCATTTTGCATTCCTTTATTAGACTTTGCATGGAAGTTTGCTCTGTCTGAGCAAACATTGTGTGTCAGCAAGAAATTAATGTCTTTGAGTAAGATGTAGGGCAGGGAAAAGGTGGTAGCATCATCTTTGCAGTCTTCACTGGGCTTTGCAGGGCTGGCAGACCTTTGGCAATGCAGCCTGTGACTACAGCACAGAACCTGTCACTGCATGAACTATCACTGCATCTTTTTCCTTTATCAAATACCATATATATTCTCTGCTGAAGGTAACACAGCAATTTCACCCAATAATAAACAGTCTTAATGGGTTAAAGTGTTTCTGAATTCATACTTCCTGTCATTCCTTGTTCTTGAATCTCACACAATCATTCTTCATATGTGCTCAGATACCTCTGTGCTTGTAATAATTAATCATTTGTTAATGAGGTGAAGCACATGTGTTATCTTGTGGAAAATATTGTTGTGGCATTACCTCTGTGTCTATCATAGCAGTAATATTTCTTTATTTAAAAAAAATTTTGAGAAAATTAGGAAAGTCCTTGGAGAGGGGAAAAAAACTCTGAAGGTACTGATGAAATACAAAATTGCTCTTATACAGTGGTTTTTTACAGAATTTTGAGGCACTTAGTGATATTGTTCACAAATTATTTAAAGGAGATCATCAGAAACTATGTCGGGAGGGCTAGAGAGCATTTTGTATTTAAACATTTGTGTAATTCAAACAGGTCTGTATTTTTAGTCAGCGACAGCTGGTGGCTGTGGGGGAATGGATTTTGAGTTTGACTGGGATTATTTTGTTGCTCTGTAGTTGCTGGATGGAAGAGAGACTATTTTCCAAAAAGCTTTTGGAGCCTGATAAAAAAGTGCTGGTAGCTGAGAGCTGCATTTGGCAAAAGCTTGGTGGTGCTTACTGAGATCTGCTCTGTACTAAGTGGAAGCTTCCCATGACAAATGGAAAGGAAAAAGGACTTTCAGTAGGATTTGCCTCAGCTGCAGCTGATACTCAGTTCCTCAAAAGCAGAACAAATAGAGGAGTTCCATATCCAACTCTTCAGATAGTGTTTTTTAAACTTTAAGTGCCTCTGGGATCACTTAACTATTTGAAGTCCTTGCTAAATAGGGCAAGTTTAATTTATAATTTAAAAAAAAAAAAAAAAGAAAAGGCTATCCTCAGTCCTGCAGACTGTGTTTGTATTTCTGGCTAAGTGACTACACTGTATCCTCATTGAAAAAGATTTTTTTTTGGCTTTTTATAATGGCAGGCAAGTTTATGATACCTTTCTTTGTGAGAGAAAAGTGAAGATCTCAAACTATGAAATTTAGGAGATAATAGAAGTGTAAAAATCTTCTTTACAAGTACAAAAATCAGTTTGATTAAATAACTACAATTTGTGAGTGAGCAATAGTTAATATCACTTGCTATAGATTTATATTTAACTTTTAGATGTAATTTCTTTAAACAGTGAGTTCCCCTGTTGAGCTTATAATAATGCAGGCACTTTGCTGGGTGCATGATGACTTGAATGAAGTGGACATTGGCAGCTATATCCTGAAAGTCTGTGGCCAAGAAGAAGTTTTACAGAAGTAAGAAAGCTCTTTTTCATTAATACTTAATTTCATGCTTTTTCCTGAAACAGTTACTGGAAAGTGTATCTCTAGTGATTAAATGTGTGAAAGAAACCTTAAAAATATAAGGGAGTCACTCTTTGCACAAAGATCAGAAGTTTTTGGACTTGTTCTGGGATATAGCAAAGTAGCTTCTCATCAACTTCCTAAGGCTCTGTTCTAATGCAGGTGCAGGTTTGTAGAACATTTCTGTGGATGGATATTGTAGGTTTTGACCACTCTTCAAATCTCAGAAACAAACCCAAAAATCTAATGTATTCTAATAAACTGGGCGGGTTGTGGTTTGCAGGATTTTGTTTGTTTCTTGGTTTGATTTTGGGTTTGTTTCTTGGTTGGAATTTTTTTCCAAAACTAATGGTTTACAAAGCCCCATTAGTTTTCTGGGTTAGAATATTTGGTTTCAGTGTTAACCACTGCAGTTAAGAGCATTAGCACAAGTACAGTATCTGTAATAGTGTATAAAAACTTGTGCAGAAGTGAAAGTCAGATCAAGGATGGGTGTGGAGGTTGATTCACCGTTTCCTTATTTTGAGGCAACAGGTTGCCTTGCATATTCTGTGTGAGTTTTTGGAAAAGCACTGCGTATTTTTGTTGTGACTGGAGCTTGCTTTTGTTTCACAGCAAGCACTGCATAGGAAGTCACGAGTATATCCAGAACTGCCGGAAGTGGGACACAGACATCAAACTGCAGCTCCTGACCCACAGCGGGATATGCAGCGACCTGGCACGAACAGTGAGTACCTCCTGGTCTGCAAGAGAGTGCTGGCTCCAAGGGCTACCTTCCTGTGTTATTGACAAATTAGCATGTCTGCCTGGTGTTGGAAATGGTATCCTCTTCTCCTTAAGGGCAAGTGAAATACATAACTGAATTTTCACAAAGCAAATTGTATAAATATGGGTAGTGCCTCTTACTAGAACCAAGTATTGTACCTGGAGAAAGTATGCAAGCATTTGGACTAAACTTGAGGCTTGAAAGAGAAGCAACAAATTTCAGAGTTAAATAAAAGTTGAGAAGAGTTTTTGTGTTTAATTATATATGTATTGGACCATCAAAGAAGAAGGGAGGAGTATTTGGTATCTGCATAGTTAGGCACTTGATGGCTGTTTCTTCCCTCTTTCCCCATGTGTACACATTTCACAGGCTGTTAAGTAGTTTTCTTTTCCCCTTTGAAGAGATCACCTTACATCTTTCCCCTTCAACTCCCCAGGTATTAGTAATTAATCTTCTGTAACAGTATACCTATTATAGAAAGGTGAGAACTGGACTTAGTACCGAATATTTTATTGCAGGAAGACGATGACAGGACACCTGTACATCTAACCAAACACCTCTACAAAGTAGAAAAACCTTTCAGAGAACCTATCATAAGGTAATGTTTTGTGGTTATTTTAGTAATCAAGTGCTGATCTCTGCTGACCAAGGTTGTGTTCTGTTCTGTTCCTGTACTTGTGTTCAATAACTATTATTTCTTGCAGGTCTTCCATTGAAGAGCTTCTTGAGGTGTATCACAAGCAAGTTAACATAGCCCTCAAGAATGAGGTAAGGTCATTGTAGATTATTGCTGAACCAAAAGTAGCATGACGAAGTTCACTGATAAGGTGGCTGGGAGAAAGACTTGCAGGTTATCTCAGGGAAACTGAGATCTGAACAAGCTGTCAAATGTGAAATTATAATCATGGGTATTTAGATTTCTGTTCTTCTTTTCTTCTAGTCTTTTCTTGCAAACGAGTTGTTATCTGATCATCACAACTAGAAATGTATCTTCCAAGTCCTTGGGTGTGAAATAACCTTTTCCTCAAACATGCTGGGAGAGGTTAATTCAGGAGAATAGGGAAGAGGTCTGAATCCTGACTATGGCTGTTGTTGACAGCCAAGAAAGATGTATTTACTAACAGATAAAAATCTACATAATAGTGAGCAGGAATAGTTATGTACAATGGGAGTTAGAACTGAAGCATGTTTGGAACATATAAGTAAGTTCTGCACAAAGCATAGTAATGTCTTATTCTGCATTATTCAATTAATTTAAAACACCCTGTCCAAAAAATTGTCTATTTCAGTATATGACAGGTAGCTTAAAGCAGCTTGCATGTTGAGTAGTTTGGAGTGACTTCCCATGTGCAAAAGCTTATGGATACAACTTGCTTTGCTCATTTCTCAAAGGAGAGGCTGCTTTTAACTCCTGATAGTAATGTAACTTGGAGTCTTAAATGCTTAAACATTAGATAACTGTGTTTCTTAACCAGTTTCTGTAAGAACGGTCTCGAACTACTTAATTGCAATACTTTTCATTTCCACTATGTTTGTTTGCCTCTCCAGGAATGCAGGTCTGAGCAAGCTGGTCTGCTATTTCCACACTTCCTTAATATTATTTAATTCCCTTGATGGTAATTCACCCTGTTCTCAAGGGTAGCTTTGAACACAATCTTTTTGTAGAAGAGTGAGCTGTTACTGCTCCTGACACGGTGCTGGTTTTGTTGCTTTGCTCTTGCAGCTGCTTCAGTTTCTTTGTTCAGCTGTGATTTCACAGGCTGAGATGAGGAATGCTAAACATCTCAATTCAGACTTGTGTTCCACTCTTTGTAATCTTTTTGAGGTTGGGAGATGTAGTTTGTAGGTGGTGATGATTAGGTCCAAATAGCAGCAGTTCTGCATTTGAAATTTTTTACTTCATGAAGTGAATTCCTTTACATATTCAGTAGCTGAAGCTTGCTAGCCCAAGTGAAGAAGGGTAATCCATAAATAATTTGTATGTAGGCTTTGATTTCACATTGTTGTATACTTCCAAAGTTATCAATTGTCTTTTTATTGAGATATGAGAGCCTGTGAGGAAAATAGCAGTGGCAATTTTGCTTTCTGTGTCACAAAGAAGCAGTTACCTTCAAACTGTTAGCTTTGGAAGTATGGCTTAAATATTTACAGTGTCGTCTGACTTCTGTGGTTATTTTCTTACCAGAACAGTTAATTGTTGCCAGGTAGCTCTCAATTTAAAAACTTTCTGATTCAAATGGCTTCTTTACTGTATATTTGTAGGAAGGCCATGAGAATAGGTCTGGGATAGTGGTGGTTGGGAATCAATTTACATCTTAGTGAGAGAATATTGCAATAATTATTCCTCTTATTTAGTTGTAAGTGCTCATACATTATTGTGAAAGAAACCTATGCATTAAGCCTTTAAAAAGTAAACCATTATTTTGAAGCAAATACATGTATTCTTTCAAATGGGGTGAAGACCTCCCTTACATTAAAAAACAAACCCCAAGGAACCTAGGATAATTCAGATTTAACTCAAGTGGCTTTTTGTTTATTGGAAGAGTAGAAGGAAGAGAGTATTAGGAGCAGCTCAACTTTGTCTTAAGTAGCCTACAAAAGTATATTAAAGTGAAGTAAAAAAGTTAGTTCCATCATGGAAGCAGTACTGTGGTGTAAGTAGTGCAAGTGTAATTTAAACCTGTATCTCTGAGGGCTGAAATTGAAGCACTGCTTCTTTAGCATTGCTTCCTCACACTAATTGAATTTTCTTCTTTGAATTGCACTTTCTTTTTAGGCCATGAGGGAATTTGAGCTTAGTATCTCATTAGAAAATAATTGTTTGCCAACACTTCAGTAGAAAAATGGTTGGGAACCTCCTAATGTTTCCTGGTGCCCCATTCTAGGATCTGTACTACTGTGTTTTTGGCATTCACAAGGAAGTTCTCAATATTGAGGTTTTTCTTTAATCAAATCATTACACCACAGTTTAATGTAATGGAGATATGCATCTCATAATGACATTTTCTTGGCAATTCATTAAAAAACATTAAAGCAATACTGGGTTTCACAATTGTGATCAGATCAATCTGTTCTCTCATACATTCCTCATTAGAACCAGCATAAAGCAGTAGATCATGTAATTAGGACTGTCAGGAAAATCTGTTCTACATTGGATTGTGTAGAGACTCCTGCAATAACGGACTCTGTGAAGAAGCTAAGGAGGGCTGTTAATCTCCCAAGGACTAAAAATGCTGAGGTAAGCTTTCACACTAGAAATTGCATTTTGAGGTATGCTTTTTAACTGACAAATATTATTTCAGAGTCTTTAGTAGCTGGAAATACCAGCAACAGTTCTGTCAGGGTTATGTTGGGATTTTTGTTGGGGTTTATTTATTTATTTATTTATTTTACTTGATATCTTCAATTTATTTTGACATCTCTCTGATCTTAATCCATTAATCACTTGCTTTGGGAATATTTTCCCTTTCTAAATAGTGACTGTTTAAAAACTAGTTTTAAAATACTGTGTTCTGGTTCTGTAACTAGAAACTTGTGTCACAGCAGATGCCACTAAATCTGACTGAGGGGAACTGACAGGAGCTCATGCTGTCTAAAATTAATGCAGTTGTACTTTAGAGGAGGAATTGACATCATGTATTTTCCCAGTAGTGTTTGTGACTAGCAATAGCATCTTGAAACTCGTAACTGTTCATGCCTCCTGCATTCCTGAGCATAAGGACAAACCCAGAATCTCTCAAATAGTACAGAATTTGATGATGCAACTTCCTAATAATGAGTGGTTCACTTGAGCAGGACAATCTCAAGTCATGCTGTCAAAAACGGCCATTAAGTAGAGAACTGGGCAACTAAAAAAGCTAAATAATCTTACAATGCTATTTCTGTTGTCCTGCTGCCTTATTGGAGTGGCAATTCACATGATGCTCTATTTGCTTTTGGCTTCATCAGTTCACTGATGTATTTGTAATACTGAGCAGAAGACAAATAAATATAGTTGTCACAAGAACTAAAATTCTTGCAGGGGAGGGCAGCAGACATTAAGAAAGCAAAGTGAAATACAGCATATAGATTTTTTTTCAATGTTTGCTTTCTGATAGGAGAAATAACTAGATTATAGTATACAAATAGCTCCCAAAAATAACGTTGCTCCAGTAGAATTTGAAAAAGGTGGGATTGTATCAATAAAACCCTGCAATTATTTTATGATGGACATTGGCTTACACAGTAATGTGTACAAAGGCATATAGCATTGCTTTCAGAAACAAAATTGCTGTAAATATTGGAGACTGTTGCATCTAAATGTTTTGTAAGGTATTGTTTGATTGCTTTTTTTTTTTTTTAGTAATTCTTTGCAGTTGGAAGAAGTGACAGCATTTTTTGTAAGAGTGTGAAATTTTTTGATACTCAGACTTTTAAGTTGAAGATGCTCAGTACACTAAAAGTGTAAGGAGAGCTTTCATCCTTCTGCAGCAGTTGTGTCAGACTTCTTAGACTCTCTGAAGTGTTGGGAATTCACTGGGTTTTGATTTTAAACCACAAACTTAGCTTTCATTAAAAATTTGAGTTTATCAGGACTTGAATTTGGCATGAGACCCTTCCTGATTAGAAGGGAGTGAATTCCCATGATTTGTTTGTCACCTCTTGGTTTCAACAGTGTCTTTGTTGAGACTAGACATTGCTGTGATGTTGCATCATGTTGAGACTTCCATTTTAGCAGACCAAGAAGCAAACAAAGATAGTACAAAGTAACAGTCCTTACTGTTCATTTTCTCAGTTGTTTAATATCTTTTTTTATTCAGTAAATTTATAACTCTGCCAGCAAAAGGTACCTTACCAAATGCCACAAACAAAACAAAAAAAAAGCTTTTTAAAGCTGTTCAGATTTAAATTACTGGGTAGTAAGCTAATGACCTCTGCTTTCATCCATAACAGCCCTGAGCAAGTTTTGTCTCTACCCAGAGAAGTTAGATTATCCTGAGCAATATTCCAATGTACTGTGTCTTCTACAGGTTCATAAAGAGTGTCAAAACAGTTGACTTGACAAAAAATGAGCTTTTGAACTTGGTGAATAGTTGCTGCATCATATGAAAATTGTGACGCTGTCAGTTAACACTTGAAGAGCTTTGAGTGAAAAGATGTATTACATAAACTTAAATATGGGCCCAGTTCATTCAGATACTTCATAATTTCTGTATAAGATACTTAATAGCCATGGGAAATTAATATGGATATTCAGTATTGAAATTTTCTCTGACTTTATTGTGTAGGTATCCTTAAAATGTGGTGATGACAATAGCAAGGGCTTCTCTGGTGAGTAAAGTTCTTCAATTTTTATTTTAAAACTGTTTTTAGGTGGCTAATTCAGGAAGAAATGCATTCAAAATAAATTGTCATTTAGGTTCACAGCAGCCTGAAAACCCTCTGAAAGTGAGTATAAACCAGTTAACAAGAGCAGTTGAGGCCCTTCTGCGACTCCATACGAATTCCTGTAGTAGTTCAGCAGCAGTTTCTCCAGAAGAGACTAAGAGTACCAAGGAAGCTTGGACTGCCACAGAACATCTCCAATTCACAATATTTGCTGCTCATGGAATTTCTTCTGGTTGGGTGTCAAAGTAAGTGATTTATTTATTGCAAAATTCCTCCTTTTATAGTTTTTTTAATGTTCTTATGGGTTTTTTATGTTTAACTTTTTTTCCTTGTCCAGTTATGAAAAATACTACTTGATTTGTTCCCTGACCCATAATGGAAAAGATCTGTTCAAACCTGTTCAGTCCAAGAAGGTTGGCACATACAAGAACTTCTTCTACTTGATTAAATGGGATGAACTGTAAGTGACTTTAGTCTGTTAAAACTCAATAAAGTGTTTTATTTTAGCTACTACCTACCCAGCTAGCTGCTGAATATGGTCATTCAAGCAGCTCTTGGTTTTCTGATTCCATTTGAAGCATCCAAAGAACAATGTGTGAGACCTACTGATCAAAATCAGAAATATTTTTCCAAATGGTATTTCAATACTCATTTTAAAAGGGGGAATGGAAATGCTGGACAAGTGCCCTGTGCTAATGTGTTTGTAGCATACAATTACAGGGAGTTGGGAAGGTCATAACATTCCTTGCAATGGGAATGGCTTGTGCTGCTTTAAGAGGAGTTAAAGAATAAAGCTTGCTTATGTGTACTGCTCAATTTATGTAAATGGAGAGGAAAAGCAACTCACTTCTACTAACATGAATGTTGAGTCAGTTTTTGTTCCAAATACAGAAGATAGAAAGGAAGAAGGAACAGCATGCAGAGAAAAGATAGGGAGATGATGGCAAGTGGTATCTGATAACTGAAAGGGGAATATTTTTCATTATCTATGCACAGCCACTTGAGTTACCAGGCAGCCTGTCATAGCTGAAGCATCATGTGAGCTCCATGGTGCCCCATATCTACTCTCCTGACTGTTTTTAAAGGTCAGAGATAGACCCTGAGGAATACCCTGAAAGTTTGTGGTGAACAAATTATTTCAGAGCAGCAGTGAGAGTTTCTAGAACACCTGCCTTCAGAGAGTACTCCAACTACCTTTTTTTTCCTGGTGATGCATGGGATTAATTGTCAGATCTTTTGCTGGCAAGTACTAGTGTATTACAGTGAAAGGTCTGCTAGGTTGCTTAAAAGCTGCTGACAGTAGTGTGGTGCTTTATAGTGCAACTGTGATGTTTTACAGAGAAATCAAACTAAAGGAACATGTTCGGCAGTAAAAACAATGCAAACAAAAATGGAAGCTTGTATAGCTAGTGAGGTGTATGCTCCTCAGCTGCTCTCTTTATAGGTTTTGTACCATTTGAATTTAACTTTCAGTAGTTCTTAATAGATTCTTTCATTTGGATGTGAAACTACTGTCAGCTGACTCTTTCAATCTGAAAAATTAGGAGGTGGCTAACATGGAATTGTGTGTGTCCTTCCTAGTGAGTGGAGTGGGAAAACTGGTTTTGCTGGACAGGTCAGTTCTGTGCAAGGAATGTGATTTAATAGACAGATTAAAAAGGGTTGCTCCAAATCTGACTACAGTGCAGAAGTGTTATTTAGGAGGTTTTACGGACTGTTGGTATGGGAGATGAAGTGGAGTAAAATATGATTGCATGGATATTTAACACTTGTTCTTCAATGTTAATTGATTTTTTGAAAGCAAGAGGCATACATGGATTATATGGATAAGCCTGTAACTTACTAACTGCTGCCTTTTTTCTAATTGACTTATTTTTAATACTTTTATTTTATAGAATAATTTTCCCCATCCAGATTTCACAGTTGCCTTTGGAATCAGTCTTATGTCTGACTTTGTTTGGAATCCTAAATCAAAGTAGTGGGAGTTCCCCTGACTCAAATAAGCAGAGAAAGGGCCCAGAAATTTTGGGTCAGGTTTCTCTACCTCTTTTTGATTTTAGGCGGTAAGTATCCAAAACATGGGTAAGATTATCAATATGATTTGCTCTGTGTAAAGCTTCCTCCACACCCATAACTATAGAAATTGCCTCTCTGATATTGAATATACTAGGCCATGATAAAGGTTAAGAATTGAAAACTGTACTGACACAGAAAAAATACATTTCATTAAATAGAGGACAAAATGTGGTCCTGTGTGGTAGGATTTCCATCTAACTGGGTGAAAAAACTTAACTGCTGGAGGAAGGTGAATATTTATTTGGATGATTATATCCCAGAATATTCTGAAATTATTCCCTTTGATTCAGAACTGGATTTATTTTAAACAATTAAAATAAAGGGATGATTAACAAGTGTGTTAAACTTGTGCCATATTTGTATTTTGAACTGGCTTTCCTTCAAATACAGCTGCTGGATGCTGTTACATGTTTTTCACTAAGAATGAAAAGCCTGCTGTAACTTTCCTAAGCTGAGTGTTTCTGGATTGGTTCAAGTTGCTTTGTGCTTCCAACTTTGATTACGAAGTGCATTCCAAAATGCTTATCACTTGGGCAGCTACTCAGTGAGACATTAACCAGTAGACTCGAACCACAGGTGCCCAAATTAGACATCATGTTGCAGAAGTGATCACACCATTGCAAAACAGCTTCTGCATTTATGCTTTAGGTTTCCTATTTATCTGTGCTGCTGAGTTCTAGGTCTTACTGGAAGCTTAAATTGTCAAGCAAAGCTGAAGAAAGGCAGCAGATCTTTCCTGGACAGTCACTGCTGTGTGTTGCTTGTGGTTGTTTCATGTGCTTTGCATCCTCTGGTTCTGGATTTTTACTTCACTTGTTCTGCTTTCTTTTTTGTCTGGTGATGATTCCAACAGCTTGAGGGTGTCACAGTTTAGGATTTCCTGCATTGCAAAGATGGCCTGCAGCTGCTTTCAGTCTCCTCCAAAGCTTGGATTCCTTTCATAAAGGATGCTTATTTCAACCTTCTGTTTAAGTGTTGCATTTCAGTCTCCTATCTAAATATCACATTTCACAGTATTTGAAAACACAGCTTTTGATTTGATTTGCAAATTTATCTTGTCTTCATGCTGCATGGTATTCTCATAGGAGTTAGTTTGGGGAGAAAACTGTATTTTCTGTTTATGCAGACCACTACAATGGTGTGTGTTATGCCAGAGCTTGCTGAGTGGCCTGTATATAGCAGCTGTAAAGATGCTTAGTAGTCTAATCCACTTGCAGTCCACATAAATTAAATCCAGACCTAGATAATTAAAGATAGTAGCCAAATATTCCAGTTACAGTTGAAAATAGAATCAATGACAGGCAGGAGCTGAAACTTGGAACTAACTAAAATACAGGGAGAATAACACTGGTCATGTGTGTGTTTTGGAAGAATCCATAGCCAAGTTAAAATTCCTCCTGCTGAAGTGCATGTGGAGTGGCTTAAAACGTCATTCCTTGTGGATGAGACAGAAGGCAGTATTGAACTGGATAATTATTAAAAAGAATAAGCTGTTCAGTTGTGCTTTAGTGGCACAATTTGGTAGTCTTTATTGGCATGATAAGCTCCCAGCTAATCAATATTTACATATAACAACCTGTTCCTTATTTGAAATAAATACAAACCCTAAAACATCTTTTAAAATATACTTAAGGCTTGGCCTTCAAGCAGTCTTTTGAGTAACATTTTGATCTTAAAAGACTGATAGAAGTTTTCTCTACCTAACATTCAACACTTAATTGATTTATGAAGTGTCTTCAGTTGTGCCCTACTGCTGCAGTTGGAAATTGTATTCATGTTGGGAATACACTGGCAAATGCAAATGTCATTTGATAGGCCCTTGCAAAATCTGGTAATGTGGGAAGTCCAAGCAAATGGTGATGCCCATAAGATTCATACGCCTGGGCCTCTTTTCTAGAAGCTAAGAAGAGTGTGGTGGTGTGTGTGTTTGTGTTCAGTTTTTTCCTCAGAGGCAAAAGTATTCCTTTTCTGACTTAAAGAACAGGGAGCACCTAATTTATCTGTGTCAGTTGTGTCAACACTGAACTTTTTCCTTTGCCTTTTCCCCTAAAAGTTGTGTGCAGCCCTTTAAAGCACTTAAAGTACAGACAACAGCCAGTGAAAAGAAATAAATTCATTTGACGACTCATGTCTTGGTGAAGTAAATGGACTGTGATACTAATACCTGCACATGTTTTTTTCTCAGATTGTTAACTTGTGGGACGAAGCTCTTGCAACTGTGGACCTCTTCACATCCACATCATGTGTCAGGGACGACCAGTAAGAAAGGAAACATGGAAAGAATAGTATTGCAGGTTGTACCTAATTCTGATTTGCTCTGGTTTGTTTGAATATTGGGACTTGTAGGTCATATTAGATGAATGTTTTGTGGAGAGGGAAAGTACTGCTACAAAGTGTTTCAAAGTCAGTATAGAATAGTGATTACTAAACTGTAAGGGCAAAGAATGGGAAGCTTCTGGAAGTCTCTACAAATCTGTTACTGAATAACTGTCTGGAAGTAAGAGAAATCAGAGGTGCTTGGCATTACATGCTTTCAGTACTGGGAGGGAATGTTTTTGAAAGCAATCCATAGAAATGTGTGCTGAGATGGGAACTGTGTGGACAAGCTACCACTACAAGCAGTAGCAATTCCAGTTCCTTTACAGAACATAAGCACCTCTCTTTCTCAGTTCAGAGTCCAAATTTCCCCCTCCAAAGAGAAAGTGCCTTACTAGGCATGGCTCAGCAGTCCCAAAACATGGCCTGAGTCGGTGCTTGGCTGGAAGCCACTGGTGTGGGTTTGAACAGTTCTGTGATTATCTCTGCTCTAAGCATTCTCACTTCTCTTCTGAGGAGTGCTCCAACCACTGCATTGTGCAAGAACACAAGCTGTACATTTAGGAACCGTAGTTATGTAGAATTGAGATGGAAAAAATTACTCAGCAAACAGTATCTGAAGACTGTTACACTTGTAGAATTAAAGAGTTCAGGTTCCCAAACATCTGACATTGCTTTCTCTACTGTGCTTAAGGACTTACATCATCTTTTTTCTTTTTTTTTTTTTTTTTACAGATTGACTTCCCATCCCATGCATTTGATATTGAATATAAAATTCCTCAAGCTGCAAAGACTACTGTGCATCTTTCTGTAGAAACATTAGAAAAACCATTGAGAGAACGTCTCCTTGCCATTCTCTCCAAGGATAGCACTATTGGGTACATCCATCTCTGCTAGCTGGGCTCTTTTTGCACATGACAATTTGTAGCTAGGGCATGGAATGCTTATATATTCTTAAGTTTCTGTAATATCTTCTTTTAAATATTTTGAAGACCTGTAGAGACTTAAACAAGAGGTTGAGTTAAACATGTGAAATAATGGTACTGACTTAATGAATTTCCTTGTGTTTTCCGTGGCTGGTGCTATAATAGTTTCTTGCTACAAGATTGCTGCTCCTTTGCCTGCATGTTACAGTCACCTGCTCCTGCCTGGCAGTTTCTCAGTGGCAGTCTCAGCGGTGGCTGTTCATGTGCCATGGAAACTTTTCTGGCAACCTTTCCTACTGATCTGCACCAAACTAACATGAATGTTTTTGGTTTATTTCAGATTATACTAAAACTTAATTTTGTCCTGCCCAAATTATAACTTTGAATTGTTTCCTTAATGTTTGAAACTTTATTTGGCTTCTTGTTTTGACTTTTGTGGAGGGAACAGTCATTTCAATGTCATTCCATTCTGTGTGTTAAATTATCTGTATGAATACAACAATCAGTGGCATTGGGGTTATTCCAGGTGATGGTTTTTCATGTGCACTATAAACTGAAATGCTCTTGTCTGCAGGCTGTCGAAAGAAGATAAAGAATTTTTGTGGGAGAAGAGACATTATTGTCACAGCCATACTAACAGCCTACCAAAAATCCTGGTTAGTGCCCCTCACTGGGACAGGGCAAGTCTTCCAGAAATATATTCGTTACTTCAGCGGTGGCCTCCTTTATCACCCTTAGCTGCACTAGAACTACTTGATTCAAAGTAAGAAAACTGCTGTAAATAAACTCTCTCTGTTTTGTTGAGCATTAAATGACTCTTCTTTGGTAGAAGATCCTGGAATGGTGTTCTGTGGAAAAATATTGCTGAATTTCTTGTGGTAAAAGTGAAGTGTTCTTAAAATTTCAAAGAACCCTGTGCTTACTTTATTGATGTAGGCTTAACCAAGTCAGCTAGTGAAAAGCACAGCAACAGTGGTTAGGTTTCTGAAGTTTAACATGCAACAGGACAGGAGTTTATTGAGACAGAGTTTTGAGAGGTTTTGACTGTGCTTGTCCTAAAC
Source organism: Coloeus monedula (assembly GCF_965178545.1). Classification (NCBI taxonomy): domain Eukaryota; kingdom Metazoa; phylum Chordata; class Aves; order Passeriformes; family Corvidae; genus Coloeus; species Coloeus monedula. The sequence goes on along the minus strand of NC_138786.1, from coordinate 14,670,097 downwards.
ATGCATGTGCGGTTGCACCTTTTGTGATGAAGGGCCTTATAGGTCCCTTATTGAGCTTTTGCGGATTATATATGGTTGCTTTTCTATCTAGCTGATCTCAAAAAAAAGACTAAGAAAAAAATCTTACGTGAACAGAGAAAACTTAATGTAGATTTGTGGTGGCTTTCTAGGTTTGCTGATCAGGAAGTACGAAATACAGCTGTGAACTGGATAGAGACATTGAGTGATGATGAGTTAACAGATTTCCTCCCTCAGTTTGTACAGGTAAGACTTCCTGCCTACACAGGAGTTTGAATTTTTATGGCTCTTGAAAACCCAAAGGAATTGCTGCTGGCTAATAGCAGAAGTGCAGTTGTGTGCCTCTGACTGTAATGCACAGTAGGGGAAACAATTTGAATAAATAATCACTTTGTGCCCGTCCAAAGCACTTGTGGTGATTCTGTCTGTGCATTAGTCACAAAATTTGTCTTCATCAAGAGTTAAATCCAGACTTGATTTATGTAATTTTCATTGTGTTTAGGCATTGAAGTATGAAACCTACCTTGACAGTGCCCTTGTGAAATTTCTTTTGGCTCGGGCCCTGGGAAGCATTCGGATTGCACACTACCTGTACTGGTAAGGGGCTTTTTGTTCCACTGCTCGTGCAATGTGTGTGCCACAAGATTAATATTTCCAGAAAAAAAAGATCCTTCTTAACATCATCATTTAATAACATAACAATGACTGTTACGAATGGTGATTATACAGAATGTAGATCCTGGTTGCTGTTTTGGTCTTTTTAATGAAAGAATACATGGTGCCTCTACAAAGCACAAACTTCTTGCCTTTTCTATCCTGTATATCAGTAACTTCAGACATATGTAGTACTGATTCATTAAAATATTTTAATGTCTTAATAGTGCATTGTTTGCTGTCTATTCCTTAGGAAAAATTAACTTAAATCCTTTATTTCAGGCTTCTTAAGGATACACTGTATGATACAAAGTTTGGTGTAAGGTATGAGCAAATTCTTGGAGCTTTTCTTTCAGTCTGTGGGAAAAGGCTGAGGGAAGAGCTGGAGAAGCAGACCAGGCTAGTGCAGCTCTTTGGAATGGTAGCAGAAAGAGTAAAGCAAACGAGTGGATCTGCTCGGCAGGTGTGTATATATTTTTAATTTGAAACTAATCCACTTAATTGTCTTTTTAGTCTAAGTTCAAAGTGATATGTAAATGCATAGGAAGATTTATGAACCTATTGCTCTGCAAAGCTTAATGAAGTTGGTGTTTTTGTCAAGTTTGTCATCTGAAACATATGTTGGTGAGGTGATAGTGTAAGAAAGTAGGATGGTTTCTGTGTATGATAAACTGGAAATGAATTTAAACCAATTATTGCTGAAAAATGATCCCATTATGCAAAAGAATGGGATATCTGTTTTTGTGCTAATAATAGAGCTTACAGTTTGATATAGTGGGATGCTGTCATCTGGTTCAGTCAAAAAACCCCCCCACGAACATGTGTGATGGGTGTTACATTGCTAGGCTTAGGTATTTTTAATAGCTAAGGCAGCAGCTGTAGTTTCTAGCATTCCTTTGACATTGAGGAGTTGAAATAGTGGCTTCAGGGTAGCTTTGTCCAGAAGTTTTCTGTAGATGCTTCAGTTAAGAAAATGTCAGCTGAATTTTCTCTTTTGTCTGCAGGTTGCCTTGCAAAATGGCATGGAGCGTGTGCAGTTATTTTTCTTGAAGAACAAATGCCGTTTGCCTCTCAATCCCAGTCTTGTGGCAAAAGAGTTAAATATTAAGGTACTGCACATTCAGGGTTTCGAAACCCTTTTGTAAAAATTACAACTAGGTAAAGCTTGTACAAATGAAAACAATCACTTGAAGTGCTTGAAAGCTCTTTATGCTGTGGAGATGGGGTTTAATCAAAAATTCTGATTGAATAAGGCAGCAAAATTAGCTGAGCAAAGATAAAATGTGTACAGATACAGTGTAAAACTGACAAAGGCACTTGTGTTAAAAAATATAGACATGTATCTGTAATAACTTATTAAATCTTCAGAGCCTGTCTCTTGAGACCAGCAATCCTGGTTATAGCAAACCAAGGGACTACTCAAAGTGCATGAAAAAGTCCTGTGTGCATTAGTAATCAAAAGAGGAAATTGACCAAGAATATAAAGTTCAAGCAATGAGTAATGCTGTGAAACATGCAAAACTACCTGTTACTGATTGTGTCCAGAGATGCTGGGCAGGGTCAGGGAGGCAGTAGCTTTATTTTATTGCGAAGGCCCAGCAAGTAATAATGTAGGAGAAGCAGGTAAATTATTTTTCCAGAACTCTGCAAGGCTTGACAATATCTGCTCAACCACAGTCTTGATTATATCATCATGCATGACTGAAAACCTAAAGGTCTGTTAACGCTTGAACTAATCCTGTGTTGGAGAGACAGCTCGTCTCGCTTTCCTTCTCTACTGTAACTATTAAATCATGAGCAGGGGCTTGTAAGCAGATAAATGAGAAAATCCTGTGAAACACACAAATACACATTTTTAATACATCTTCTAGGTTTCAACACAACCTGCTGATAAAATATTTATTCATGTTTTATTCACTCTTCCCTTCAGAATGTATAAAACATCACTGTGCAGCAATATTGGCTTTTGTACAAGAATTCAACAAATAACAGCCAAAGGGCTCGTTATTCAAAGGAAGCACGTATTCACCACAATTGAAATGTTGAAAGTCTGAATAGCCACATTGTGTGTCGAACCTGCTTGTTGTCAGAATATCTCGTTTTCTGGGTTAGCAGGAATAGTCCTTTCTGACCATTAACACTAAATCTACTTGCAGGCGTGTTCTTTCTTCAGCTCCAATGCAGTACCACTCAAAGTTGCACTGATAAATGCAGACCCTCTGGGAGAAGAAATTAACGTGATGTTTAAGGTAGGCCTTACATGTGTATTGGAGAAAAGAAGCTGAATGATAATCATTATTTCATTGGTATCAATTAATTTTAGCACAGACCAATAAGCTTATTCCATGAGTTTTGCTCCTGTGTATCTAGAAAGCAACATGTGAACAGGCCATAAAACATAAGAGTCTACCACATGTGAAAGCTTAATTGTAGCCTGTTTTTCTTTTAAGCTTATTAAAGAGAATAATAATTCTCTGGTTAACTTTTATTTTTCCATTTAAGGTTGGAGAAGATCTGAGACAAGATATGTTGGCTTTACAAATGATTAAGATTATGGATAAGATCTGGCTGCAGGAGGGACTGGATCTACGGATGGTTATCTTCAAGTGTCTCTCAACTGGAAAAGACAGAGGTGCTAAACCAGATGTCGCCTTTAATCTTTGCTCCCCCACTTCAATTTCTTGTCACACTGATAGTGAAAAATTTCTGGGCAGAAGGTGCCAAGGAACAGTTCCACTGCAAGGAACTTTAGTATCTGAGAGTATAACAAGTTAGATTGTTCTGAATTTCCTGATGGCTGAGTGGCATCTAAATGTGTTTCTTCTCTTGAGTGTTCTGTTGTCAATGAACAGTGGTACAAAAAAACAAATACAGTGATGAAAGCCAAGGTTGCTCTTGATGCTCTTACTGCAACACAGGAAAATAATGGTGCTATAGCAATCCTTATTCTGAAAGTTTAATTGTGGTGAAAGTATTCCAATCAAAATTGAAATGCTGAAGTATTTGGAATCTGCTCCAATTTAGTCAGGGGTATCATTCTTGTACTGAAACGTGCAAAAAGAAGAAAAATTTAAACCAGTCCTTGCCATGCCCACACACATACTATCCCCCAGAATTAGTGTCATATGCTGGTAAAAGTTCTTTGGCTGTCTCTGGGGTTTGAAAGTAGGTCAGAGAACTCTGAGTGCAACTACTGCCTTGCACCTTGAACATGCTTTTTGCTAGTTTTAGCTAATTCCCTAGAGCTGGCCAATAGAAATCAAAGATATTTAGGAGGATAAACAATAACTTAAATATTTCTTCAGTCAGATGAACATCATGACCAAAAACTCTTAAATACATGGAAAAGATGGAAATTTAGGTTGGCAAAACCAAGCAAAAAGCTACTATTTATGTAAGACTTGCTTTTTAGAGAAACAGATGGCTTTTCCTCCTACTCTGAATGATGATTTATGTAGCTTTTTTTTTTCTTACTAATATTAGTGTCCTTAAAGTACTCAAAAGATTAAAGGGGAAAAGTAAAATGGATGTAAATTGCAGATGTACCTTTAGTAGCTCTTGCAAAATAGAAATAAAAATTCTGTTAACCAACTAAATGTTTTCTTTTTATAGTTCAGCTATACAAATATTTTTAGTAAATTATATCTCCAAAGTAAGGCCACATATAAAGCCCACTGTCTCATCTGTTTCAACAATTGACAGCAGATAAAGTTACTAGATTAATTCAGCGTCAGTGTGTGAGAGTTGTCAGCATCAAAGTATTTTGCCTAATTTAGACTAATAGTAGTTTATATGGTAGAAACTAATAATTCAAAGTATAACTTAAAGGTGCATTCTAGGAGCTGTAACTAGGGGTAGTAAAGTAAGCTAAGTTGGATTGCTACATGTGTTTCATGGTTTGCTTTGTACCATAGTCTGTGGAAATGCTTAGGGACTAATAGAATTATTTTTGCACCTAGCTGGATTTTGAAAGAGTTGGTCTAAGTCTGTAAAATTCATCACTGTTAGGAAAGTTTCTACTGAATAATAAAAATGCAACATAACTTAAGGAGATGTGCTTTGTTTTATTCTATATCAAGGTATGGTAGAGCTTGTTCCTGCTTCAGATACACTTAGGAAAATTCAAGTGGAATATGGAGTGACAGGTTCTTTTAAGGACAAGCCTCTGGCAGAGTGGTTGCGAAAGTACAATCCTACAGAGGAGGAGTATGAAAAGGTAACTTTTTAGCACTGTTCTTTTTGCAGATCTTTTAAAAGGGCTAAATACCATCTGATGAAGGAATGAAATTCATAGTCCAGGTCTTCCATTGAAACTTTTTTTTTGTATATTTAGGAAACTTAATTTTTTTCTATACTTGAAAAAGAACAAATTAAAATCCCCTCTATAAAAAGGAGCCAGATGGATTCTCAGGATTTTCATCAGGAGTTTTTATTGGATAGAGAAAAAATGTACTTTAAGAGAGGAGAGAATAGTTGGCACTCTTCATTGTGGTTCAGGAGCAGTGGCCTCTTCTTGTACACAAGAGATTCAAAAATTAAAACTTTTTTTTGGGCTCTAATGCCATTACAGTACACTGGGAATATGTCTTGTACCCTTTTCTTTGCTAACATAGTTTTGTGGTTTGTCTTCAACTCCTCTTTTCTCTTTCATTTATGTAAAAAACAAAATGACCATTTTTGCTGAAAAGTGTGGTATCTAGAGATTTTAGCAAAACTATCTGTTTGAAGAACAGTATTTGGGGAAAAAAAAGCAAATGTAGAGTCTGTTTTGCCTGGCTTGGATTTTGCACTCATCAAGATTGACTCTTGAATACATGAATTATGTTTTTCCACTGATATTTGATCTCAATTCACTTCTTTTCTCTCCCTCCTAGGCTTCAGAAAACTTCATCTACTCTTGTGCAGGATGCTGTGTAGCCACGTATGTCCTGGGAATCTGTGACCGACACAATGATAACATAATGCTCCGGAACACTGGGCATATGTTTCACATCGACTTTGGAAAGTTTCTGGGACATGCACAGATGTTTGGTAGCTTTAAAAGGTATCTTCTGTACCTAAGCATTGTAGAGAATGAAGTGGTTTTTTTTTTTTCCAAGTGTTGCTCTGGGAGATCTGCTGTAGGTCCAGTACCATGTGGAAGTGCTGTGTAACCTGAAGCAGCACTTGGGAGAGGAACCCAACCCAAACCCATGAAACAGCAGTAATGGAATGTTTAATGCCATTACTTCAGGATGGGGATGGAGGGAAGCAGAAAACACATGACAATGAAGAGAACTTATGATGAACTCAGGAATTCTGTGCTTTTTGAACAGGGATCGAGCTCCTTTTGTGCTGACATCAGATATGGCTTATGTCATAAATGGTGGGGAAAAGCCCACAATTCGCTTTCAGCTGTTCGTGGATCTCTGCTGCCAAGCTTACAACTTGATCAGAAAGCATGCCAGCCTCTTCCTTAACCTACTGTCATTGGTAATCGTTTTTCACATTCAGTTGAAACTTGATAGATCTGTCATGCTGGGTTGTATTAAAAACTGTGCTTTTTATGCTGGAGAAACTCTTAATGCGGGCTTTTTTTAAAAGTCAGAAACATCTGATCTTACTTTTTGGGAAGCTTTATTTGGAATTTTTTAAGCTTTTTTACTTCCTACCTCTTTCTAGAAGATATAAAACTAGGATGATACCACAAATTACACTGCAAAGAGTTCTAACTGCTTTTAATTCAGCAGAAATAATGAATAACTGCTGATTATAAATAATTGTTGTCTATTGCTGTTAGTTTTTAGCAATTTAGTGCAGATACAAATGTATTTGAGGGTCTAGGTCTTAATCATTTCAGTAGAAAATCATATTGGGTTTATTGCATTAAAACTGAATTTCAATTTCTTGCAGATGCTTTCTTCTGGGTTACCAGAGCTAAGCGGGGTTCAGGACCTGAAGTATGTCCAGGATGCTCTCCAGCCACAAACAACAGATGCAGAAGCCACCATCTTCTTCACAAGGTACTGGATAAGTGAAAACTAAAATATGTCCCAGTATCATCCTGTTAATGGGAGATTTCTGATAGGAAAAAACGTGCTAGGAATGGTCACAAACATGTCTGTACAAGCTGAACAGTTACACTGTACAATCATAAAATACAGTTAACTATATAAGTAAGACCAGTTCTATATAAGAGTAATGCTTGTGCTAAAATACCTCGTAGATTTTAGGAGTAACCTTGTGTGAAAAATTGGTTTAAAGTGCTGAGAGCAAATAATTCTGTCTGGCTGTTTAACACTTACATTTTGAATACATCCTAAATCATTTAATAGCAGAGTATATGATGGAAAGCATTGTAAAGAAGTTTTCTCTTGGAGAAATCTTTTGCACACTGGGGAGGGAGGGCTGATGCTCCAGTATAAGGGGAGTGCGTATAGTGTAACTGAGATGTTGCTACGTGTTAGAAAAGTGTTACTGTACTTCACTTCAAATAGAAGGGGAAACTGCAGTGGTGTGCATGCAACTGAAAATCATAGAAAAGTTTGGGTTGGAAGGGACCTTTAAAGGCCATCTAAGACCAATCCCCCTGCAATGAACCGGGACATCCTCAACTAGATCAGGCTCCTCAAAGCCGTCCTGTCATCTACAACCTCTCTGGGCAACCTGTTCTGGTGTTTCACCACTCTTACTGTAAAAAAATTTCTTATATCTGATCTGAATCTACTCTCATATTCTTTATCCTTTGTCCCCTCACAACAGGTCTGGCTAAAAAGTTTGTCCCCTTCTTTTGTATAAGCTCCCTTTAAGTAGGAATGGCCTCCCCATGAAAGGCCACAATAAGATCTCCCCAGAGCCTTCTCAAGTCTGAACAACTCCAGTTCTCTCAGACTGTTCTCTCAAGAGAGGTGTTTATCCTTCTGATAATTTCTGTGGCCCTCCTCTGGACCTGCTCTAGCAGGTCCATGTCTTTCCAGGGCTCTAGAGTTGGATGCAAGTCTGGAAAGCCTTCACTTCTTCAATAAAAACCTATTCCAAAGTTTGGATACTGAGTCTCATATTAAATGTTGATATGATACTATTCATATAGCCCATTGATCACTCTTAAAAATCTTTTCTTTGTCAGTAAGAAATAGGGGGTTATTTTTCTTAGACTTCAGTCTGATGCATTGACAGAACCACTTTTGTGTGTGTTGATGTTTTCTTTTTCCAGGCTGATCGAATCCAGTCTGGGCAGTGTTGCCACAAAGTTCAATTTCTTCATTCACAATTTGGCTCAGCTGCGTTTCTCAGGTCTGCCTTCTAATGATGAGCCCATCCTGTCATTTTCTGCTAAAACCTATTCTCTCAAACAAGACGGCCGAATCAAACAAGTGTCTGTGTTTACGTATCAGAAGAGATACAACCCCGATAAACATTACGTAAGTATGTGGGAGCTGCTTCCACTCAGGGAAGATAATGGTGTATTTTCTTCCAGCAAGACACAGCAGGGACAGCTGACCAAAACCAGCCAGAGAAATATTGTATAATGTCATTATACACAGAGTGTATAATGTCACTGTCTGCAATAAATCTGGGGGTAGAGGAAGAAAGCAGGGGACAGGAGGGGGTTGTCTTCCAAGGTGGCTGTTTGGGAACTGGCCGAGCATGGTTCTGCTTGTGGGCTGTGGTGATTGTCTTGCGTCACCCTCCCTCCCCAGGACTGTCTTTATCTCAGCCCACAGATCTTCTCACTCTTGCTCTTGTTCTCCCAACTGTCCCACTGGTGAGGGGGTGGGAGCGAGCAAGCAGCTGTGTGGGTGCTGAGCTGCTGGCCAGGATAAACCAGCAACAGTACAACCAGCTAGAGTACAGACTGGCATTTCTAGCATCTCATAATATTCTTCAAAATGAAAACACCTCTTGAAAAGCATCTAGAAGGAAGTAGAAAGAGCAGAAGTAGTGTTGGTGGAGATTATTTTAAAATACGGGAATTTGAGTCATGATCACGGGCTCTTATGTAGCTGCCTTCTGTAAAATGGCTTGTTCCTGAGTAGGAGTCGTTAAGTCAGACACTCTGGTTTTGGTCTGACCTTCCTTTAAAGTTTGATTTGTTCCTCCTAAGGAAAAGCATTGTTTCCTGTACTAATGCACTTATACTCTTAGTCTTACTAGAGACACCAAGCATTGCAATTTGCCTTCAGGATTTTAATAGACCTGGGTTACACTTTGAGACGTAATGTTAATATTCCTATGCAGATGTGCAACCTTCTTCGATTTTGTTTGTTTGTTTTACTTCTATACTGCTATTTTTTGGGCTGGAATAATAAGCTCTAGTTCATTTCCCTGAACTTTATAAAAAAGTGAGCTGTAGTGATAGATGCAAGTGTACATCTCTTTCCAAGCTGTATTTGCTGTAAATGTCTTAAGCTGGTAAGGCACCGGGAAGGGAAGGTAGAACAAATCTGACTAAAGCTGGAAGTGAAGAGCTTTGTACTGAATCACTGTACAATAAATGTATTTGAGTAGTCCTGGTCTGAGCCAAAACAGCCTCGCCTCTTCCAGGAAACTGTTAGGGTGGTCTAGATTCTGCCTAGATTTTTAAAGTTAAATTATACATTGTACATTTAACTCCTCTACCCATAAAATGGGCCCACTGAGTTGAATTTTCTGTGCAGCTCTCAAACTTCATTTCCTTTGAATAATGTGAATATATCCGGGGATTGTACCCCCAGTACTTTGAAAAATTCTTCTTGTATAATGCAGTGCACTTGCATCTGCCCACCAAATTATCACTTTTAAAATGGAATCCTGTAGGATCAGGAGGGAATTAAATTGGAAAAAATCACACCTGAAAGGTTCTGTGGTAGTTTCGTGCCCACAGATATATGTGTCAATGTAATCCTGCGCCATTGTTAACATTTTGTGTATCTGGTAGGAACTTCCAGTGAGTCTTCAAAGGGAGAGTGCACACAGCTCAGTCTTCCCTACCTTCATCATCCCCCGACAGCTGTGGGTCTACCTTATGGGAAGACCATGTGATGTTACTTTGCATTAAGGGCTGCTTACAATTCTAACTATAAAATGGAAATGTTGGAATAAGGGATATAATAATGGGATATGTATTCAGGAGAAGGATTACTATAGGAGAAAGAGTGGATTGTTAAGAAAATTGTATTGTTATTTTATAATATTTTTATATAAACTACTTTTATTTTTCTGTTTTGGGCAGATCTATGTAGTGAGAGTTTTGAGAGAAGGGCAAGTTGAGCCAACATTTGTCTTCCGAACATTTGATGAGTTCCAGGAGCTCCACAACAAACTTGGCATTCTCTTTCCTCTTTGGAAGTTACCAGGGTATGTGCCTAAGTTGCCCATCACTATTGCAAAAGCAACAAAACTGCTCCCAGCTGGGTGGAGGAAAAAATAGCTTGAAATGGAGACAAAACTGCTGAGGGGCAAACTAGACCTCATAGTTTGCAATTAAGGGAGAAATCAGTTATAAGATTTAAGGAGGACATCCAGAGCAGCATCTCAGTGTTTTGGTCTGTGTGTCATGTTACATATAATAATCACCTATAAGTATTTCCTTGCCTTTTTGGAGTGTCATAACCTGTTGGCATGCTGTGTTTCCACTCTGGATTGGCAGAAAAAAATGGATGTGAGCACTTCAGGATGGAAATGGTGGTGAAATGCTACTGTACGTACTTCTGATAAATTAACTGAAAACGCTATTTTTTGTTCTTCTCATGTAGCTTTCCTAATAAGATGGTGCTGGGAAGAACACATATCAAAGATGTAGCAGCCAAAAGAAAAGTGGAGCTCAACAGCTACATACAGAGCCTGATGAACAGTTCTCCAGAGGTGGCAGAAGTGAGTACACGTAATTTAAATCAAATGCAAGTTTTCAAGTTTTGGCACTTTTAAACACTTAAACTAACATGTAACATTTCTTCCAAATTTAGTGTGATCTTGTTTATACTTTTTTCCATCCATTACTTCGTGATGACAAAGTGGAAGGAATAGATGGAATAGCCAGACCTGCAGGTAAGGGATGTTTATAAATTGGATGATACAGTATGACGCGTTTACAGTGTGAATCTTTGATATGTTTTTTACTTAACTGTAGTTTTCTCTAATTGAAAACTGCATCACTGTCTTTCCTAATGTGCCTACATAGAGTTTCAAGGAAGTACATACCAAAAATTGTAATAATGTGTGTGATCACTTGGGCTTGTTTATGGCTTAACTAAATTATTAAGGTTTTCACTCCAAACCTCCAAGCTGGTTCTTGCAAGAGATTCCAAAAACTTTTAAAGCCCATAGCCTTGCCCATGTTAGGGAACTAGAAATAGAATCAGGAACTGAACTTGGTCTAAGGCTTGTATTTTTTACCATATGTGATAAGCAGTGTAGTAGTGATGAAAATGTACCAGTATTACAGAAGAAATAAATGTCTGTTATTCCAGATACAAGTCCATCAAGTCCTACCTCAGGCAAAGTGGGAGGAGAAGTGAAGCTATCCATATCCTATAGAAATAGCACCCTATTTATCATGGTGATGCACATCAAAGACCTGGTAAGTGGAGACCCTGCACTCACTGCCAAAACCTGTTTCCATTTTCTCAATTACCATCTTGACTTAGATTGATGCAAGAATGGTGAAACTCTCTCTTTTCCTCTATATTTTCTGACTGCCTGCTTAATTAACTGCTGCTTTTGATTAGTTTGATTGCAAAGTCTAGACACTTGAAAATAAATATGCAAACAGTTATGCACTAATTAGTTTTCTAACTTGTCTTGTTTCTTTGGCCATAGGTTACAGAAGATGGTGCAGATCCAAATCCCTATGTGAAAACTTACTTACTCCCAGACACGCACAAAACATCCAAACGCAAAACCAAAATCTCCCGGAAGACAAGAAACCCAACTTTCAATGAAATGGCAAGTTAAAATTAGTGTAGTAACTTCCTATAGCTTGCTATAATCTCATATTCTAAGCAATTAAAATATTGTCTACAAAATCTGTAAATATATGGAAATGGAACTGTTTTGAAAAACTTTGTGCCCTGTTTAAATATAAAGCAACTGAGTTAGGTCAGTGTGCTCTTACAAGTAAGCAGAAATTTCTCAGACTGACTCTGAGTAGTGATGTGGAGGAAGGAAAGGAATCTTAAAACTAAAAATCCCCCTGCCCTGGTTTCACTGACTGATGATGTGCAGAAAAATTAATTCAGGAGTCTTGGCATGTAAACAGTACTTCAGTCAAAAAACAATAGTTCTTTTAAATACTTAACATTGGGAGCACAGAATAAAATAGGGATGTCCTTCAGCCCATTGCCTGAGAAACAGATGTACTGAATGGTCACAACGTGCACTTCAGCCATCTGTCAGTGGCTGGGCAGTCAGAAGAAAGGGCACCTCGGGCAATTTCTTTTGCCTAATTAGAAAATTCTTGACTTCTTCCCTCCTAGCTCGTGTACAGTGGATACAGCATGGAGACGCTGAAACAGAGGGAGCTGCAGTTAAGTGTGCTCAGTGCAGAATCGTTACGTGAGAACTTCTTCCTAGGTGGAATTACACTCCCACTAAAGGACTTCAACCTGAGCAAGGAGACTGTTAGCTGGTATCGACTGACTGCTGTACCCTATCTGTGAACTCGTTGCTGCGCCTCAGCAAGACCAGAACAGTTGTATTCACTTGTGCTTTGTGCATCTTCCTACTTGAAGATAACCTGTACATCTTAAAATAAGAGACTCTCCATTTCAACAGATACATTGGACCAATGTTCAGGTAGCCTAATTTGGAGGATTGCAAAAAAACCTGGTTTATGCCCATGTGGTGTTATCAAAGCATCATTTGTAAACGTTTGAGTTGAGGGTAAAGGAGGGGGTTTTTAAACCATCAGTGAAAGTAAGATGAGCAGTTTGGCCATGCTGGTTGGTTGAACCATAACTCAGTCATTAGGCCTGTGGATATAGTGCATTTTTGCTTTTCATTTGTTGCCGCTGTTGTGTCATCCATGACATGATGCTGGAGAACATCAAAGGAATTGCGTATTTTAGGATTACATTCCCACTACTAACGAGACATCACAGAAGCAGCAACAGGTAAAATTTTGGTGGCTGCACACACACCTGTAGAAGTGAAGGTTGAAGGGCTGGAAAAATTCCTTAGCGTTACATTTAATCCCAGATTCATGCTTCTCTAAGACTTATTGGAGTGAGTGCCAATAGTGGAAGTTGTAATAATGGTGCCTTATAATTCAAATGCTTCTCTTTTACCTCATTCCTGGTATTTAAATATGTATACATACTAACTCTCAGCTCCTTATAAAGGGGGAACATTCTCATATTTGATACCTTGCAGGTCCTACTGGAAGCCTTTTCCCAAGACGTGTTACATACAAATAGCATCACGTATACTGACCTTCACAATTTGTTCAACTTAGATACATTTTTTTCTTCCCCATTCTCTACCCATGGTCTCCAAAAACTGAATGAAGACTGGCTGAATGTGGTACCGTAGGAAATGTGCCCAGCTTCTCAGTGGGGGTTTTTGTTGTAATTTCTAGAACTTCTCAGTACTGCAGTGATTAATGGAGCAGATTCAAACACTAATCCAAAGTGGCATTTGCATTTGTGCTTCCAGGGAAAGAGTGGCCTCTAGTTGAAAAGCACCACTGCTGGATGAATTGCAGGCCAGAAATTAGTTCAGTTAACAGCTTTGAGAGAGGAACTTGGCTGCTTTTTTTTTTCCTTTAGCAGTTCATGGCAATACTGTTTCTCACTCCCAGTAAGAACTACTCCCACTAAAATACTTCATTCCAAGGAACATTAGATTTGAATATATTGTGAGAGTGGAGTGCAAATGTCACTATCTCCCGTTAATACCACTGGTTACTTAATTAGGCCCTTAATTAGGCCTTTCTGCACTACAGGTGTCACCTTTTTGTTCACTTTATTTGGGGTTTAGGATGTTCATGTTCTGTGTAAACAAAGCTCTAAAGTTGCACACTTCTTTAGTACAAAATCTTGAAGCAAAATTTAAAGTGAAATATGCAACTATGAACAAAGACACAATATGGGGAAAGCCTTCTGTCTACCCAACACTAAAAACCTATTTTATAATCCAATTTTCCTTCCCCTGCTACTGACCAATCACTCTTCAATACAGAAGAGAGAAGTAAACTTGAATCTCCTGGTGCCTAAACGATTCACGGTCCAATTTCATAGGAATTATTGCAATTAAAAAGCTAATGATATCTTGAATGTTAGAAACTGGGCCAATACTAGTGGGCGCTAACAAATCCCAGTTGTAGTAGGCATCTTCTGCATATTTTTCATTTAGTATATAGCCTGTAAATAATAAACTATATAACTAACTAGATATATTTCCTGCTCACTTGATGCTTTTGAGACTTACTCCATTCCATCATTAGAATCACAAGTCACTTAAACACAGGAAAGTAGACTACTGTTTTTGTGAAACGTTCCATTGTGAAATAAAATGAAAGCAATATGGACTGCCTTTTTTGCAGTTTGCTACTAAAGCACAGTGTCTTACAGCACAAAATACAATTAAACTAAAATCATTTAAAAAATGATTTGCAGTTTTAACAGTTGTCTGGACTGAAAAAATAAAAAAGTATAGTACTGTATTATTGTTAGCACATGTCCTGACTTCTGATTTAATCTTCTTCATAGCTTAATTCATTTTGTGCCTTTCCCTTCCTTTTCAAAATCGTCACTGGCTGGAGCTTTTTATGGTCATGGATTTTATGTTGTCTGTGGGATCTGGCCTTGGCCTCTCCCCACGTGTAGAGGACCAGCACCAAGCTTGCACCTCTTTTGCACTATTCTCAATTACAAAAAACCTGATTGTTGCAATAAGAATTTACCATGCTATATAGAAAAACCAAGATGGATGTGAAAGAGGGAAATACTTGGGATGGAATTTACCGGTATGCTAAGTAGCTTGAAAATGTAGTTTTAACAGCTTTTTATATCTTGTTTAATGAAAAGAAAAAAAAAATCTTTTATGCACCGTTTGACCTGCAGCCAGAAGTGTAATTGTCCCTCCAGACCTTGTGTTGGTATCCGAGAACAGCAGCTTGCGCTAGGACCTCTTCCTCTACTAACCTCCAACTTTGCACTGACCTTTTTATTACTGCCTTTGTACGACCTACAGCTGCCTGTCTCTGGACGCATGTGCGATCTTTGGTAAACGCTCTTTTCTCTATTTTTACAACTGTAGGGTTGTGTAGAACCCCTCGTCACCTGCCTTAAGGCCGGGGCTCCCTCGGGGCCCGCTGTGTCCCCCCTTGCCCGGGCGCTCCCTGAGAGGGGGGACGGAGGGCAGCGAGAGCAGGGCGCCTCCCTCCGTCTGTGTATCTCTAAGAACCAAATACTTTAATTAAACGATAATAAAGATGTACAATATGGCCCCGCGTCGGGCGGGCTCGCTGTGACTCCGTAACTCTCCTGTAAGTCCATTAAACACTATTCTGGAATAAAACCCAACGCGTGGCCTGCTCTGTGCCGGGAAGGGCCGAGGGTCTGGGCGGGACGGCTGAGGGGGCGCGCGGCGCGGCTGCGAGGCCGCTGATTGGCTGCCGCGCTCCGGGGGCGGGGCCGGGCCGGGCCGCAGCTTCCTGCGGAAGCGCGGGGGGGCCGCTCCCTCTCTCCGCGCTCTGCCGCCATCATGGGTCGCATGCACGCTCCGGGGTGAGCCGCAAGGCCCGGCCGGGGCCGCGCCCGGGGGCGGCTCGGGGGGGTCGGGGGGCGCCGCGAACCGGGGCGGGGGCGGGAGGGATGCTGCGGGAGCGCTCCGGCGCGTGTGGGGATAGCGGGGAGGCAGGCGGCCGTGTGGACATGGCGGCGGGGTGGGGAAGGCTCGGGCCGCGGCCGAGAGGCCGAGTCCCTCAGCTCGGGCGCTCAGTGTCTGATGTGCTTCTTCCCGCAGAAAGGGCCTGTCCCAGTCGGCCTTGCCCTACAGGCGCAGCGTGCCCACGGTGAGTACCTTCCCCAGAATCTTCCGCACCCCGTGCGCGCTCCGGCACCCACAGCGCAGCTCAGGGGTGTCCACGGAGGGAAAGAAAACGAGAGCTGTAGTATTTTGCGTCATCGCTCTCAAATTATGGCCTGTGTAAATGCTTCTTCGGCATGTGATGAAACAGGCTTCCCAGGGAGATGGTGGAGTCTCCGTCTGTGGAGACATTCAGAACCCACCTGGATGCGCTCCTGTGTTATCTGCTCTAGGGAACCCTGCTTTGGGGGAGTGGGTTCGATTAGATGATCTCCAGAAGTCCCTCAACCCTAAAAATTCCGTGGTTCTGAGGTGATCCTTAGGCTACTAAGGAGGCAGGTGTCTTTTTTCCTGGCCGGATGGTTCGTTAGGCGAAGAAGTCTTGTCTCTTCTTCGTACCTTTTTCTGTTTAAGTACTTCTTCAAGTACTTGGAGTCTCTGTGTTGATAATTCCTAGAGATTAAATCGTTATTTTCACACTCGAGTTTGCTATTGTGGAATAAACCGATTGCCTTCAGAAATACTTACAATTAATTTGTTGGTCAGGGTACTAAATGGAGTTGTTTTGGCGTGCCCTTAGTTCTTGCAGGCTGCTTTCACTTGTAAGGGAAGTCCTCCTTTGCAAGATCATTTCTTGGAGGATCTGTTTGTTCGCAGAAAGAACAATTTGTGGTGCATGTGGAAAAGCATGGAGTGAAAACAATGAAATGAGAACATAAGCACAAAATCTGAAATTAAATAGATACAATTTAAAGTAAGGTAATATGAAGCTGCTTGAAGTACTGCTGATGGTTCAACAGTTCAATAACAATTAGGATGATCAAATGCTATATTTGTTTTTTAAAATCCTGTGGGGTTTTTTTTTTGTTTAGTTTTATTTATGTTCTGTTTTAAATTGTAATCTTTAGAGCACTTCTGTGTTTATGTTTGCTGTGTTTTTCTGTTTCATACTGTGATAGTATTAACAAGTAAAAAAAATCTGGAGCTTCTGTAGCTCATGGGAAGTCAGGATTGCCGAACTTAGTGTTGTCTTGCCATTAATAATCATGGAAGCAGTGGCTTTATCAGTACTGTTAAACATAAAATTAATAGAAAAGGCACAGTCTTATCTTGGTAGGTTCGTTTCATTTTTTAATTAAATAGTGTACTTAAAATCTGATTTTTCACTTATCTCTAGTTAACTTTACTGAGAGGTGGCTAAATGGGTCTCAGTTTTATATTTGTCAAAAGGCCTGGATGAAGAATTCCTTCCAAAGAGCAGTGATTTTTTTTTTTGTGTGTGTGTGTAACATTGGATTTGTGCTTCTGGTGTGGCAGTTAAATTGAAATGTTGATAAAGCAGTTGGTCGGAGGCTTTTTTAAAAAAACTTACTTGGAGTTTTTAAAATGGAGACTCTCATCTTTACCTCTGCCTTCCCCCATGACATTTCACTATCAGTACAGGTGTATTATATGTTTAAAAGTTTCTATATCATTAAAAGTGCAATTTCAGTTCTTGACTGTTCTTTTAAGCATTGCAAAGCATCTGTTTCTACCATTTATTGAAAGTTTTCAGTAGCTAGCCTGTGCCTCTGTATTAAGCAGTGTTAATCAGTTTGGCTTTTTTTTTTTTTTTTCTAATTTTCTTTAGTGGCTGAAACTTACTTCTGATGATGTAAAGGAACAGATCTACAAGTTGGCTAAAAAAGGCCTGACTCCCTCCCAAATTGGTAAGGGTTATAAACCACTCCTGAATGGGGACAAACCCACGTTTTTCTAATTGTAATATCATAATTGTTCCTTCAGTCTATATTAAATAACCTGCTAAGAGAGCAGAGCATTTCTGGTGTACCTGTGTTCACTGTGGATACCACTAAGAGTCCTAGGATAATATCCTGAGCTGGGAGCGACCCCCAGGGATCAGCAAGTCCAACACTGGGACATTGTATGTGTTGTACTTGCAAGAAGCATCTTTGCTGAGGTGGTTGGTATTGGGGTTTTTTTTCAAGTGGGAGACTAAAAGCATTTGGATAACCTTATGGCCTGTCCTTAGGAATGGCTGCTTAGAGGTGTTATAGGAAAATTTTTGGTGTGCCAAATTTCCTGGAGGAAATTTTCCAGTGCCAGCAGCCCTGTGCTTAGGGTTTACTGAGCCAGGCACTTCCACTGCATTACGGACTGGTTCTAGGGTTTGGGCCCTTGCAGAGCTGAAGTGTTTGCATGACACAGCTTTATATGGTCATGAGCTATGTATGCAGTGTAATTAGGTGCTGTATAAACAATTATTTTTATTATTGCAGTCCCGAAAGCAATAATAATTCTTTGTAGAGGGATCCATAGAGTGACTGAATACATAGTGTTAATGAGTCCTGTTGAGAATTTTCCCGTAGTGTGGTAGCACCTAATGTGTTACCTGCCTGAGCACAATGGGGGAGTCAGTTGTCTTTTAAGTGTTACCAGATAACATGTTTCAGCTTCTGTAAGTTGTATTTTGCTCACTTATGTCCACCATTTCTTCAGTTGCCACTAAAAAGGTTTTTAACTTGAAGAAGGCCTTACTTTTGGATAGCTTGTAACTGTAAGGTCAGTTTCACAAGGCTTGTTGGTGTATGTTTTTTCTTTTCAGTGTAACATGTAAATGTTTGTTTCAGGTGTGATCCTGAGGGATTCCCATGGTGTTGCCCAGGTTCGCTTTGTAACTGGCAACAAGATTCTGAGAATCCTTAAATCCAAGGGACTGGCCCCAGACCTCCCAGAGGATCTTTATCACTTGATCAAGAAAGCAGTTGCTGTTCGTAAGCATCTTGAGAGAAACAGAAAGGTGAGTGCTCCTTTAATTAGGTAACTATGTTTTTGAATTACACTGTAGCTCATTTACAGCTTGACAAAGCAAAGACTCTTTGTGTGCTTCCTGTTAGCCTTCCTTAGAATAAACTTAGGACGTTGGGGAGGCATTTTGATCAAGGAGAATGGTTCTTGTGAAAAGGATTTTAAAAGCAATGTTTAACCCATGTATTTCTGGTCCTGCTCTGACTTCACTGAAGCTTTGGTAATGGAAATGGGAAGTTTTTAGCAGTAGCTGTGGATTATCTGCTTTACTGAAACTCATCTGAATTCTACATTGACAAGTCCAAGTAGTTGTAACGTTGGGGTCGTAATGTAACTTCGTTTTCAAGGACAAAGATGCCAAATTCCGCCTGATTCTGATTGAGAGCAGGATCCATAGGTTGGCTCGCTACTACAAAACCAAGAGAGTGCTGCCACCCAACTGGAAGTAGTAAGTCTTCTCCTGCATTCCTCTTGGCACTGAAGACTGCATGGTCTTACAAACTGCTGGGGCTGTTACTCAGAGGGTGAAGAGTGCATTGTGATTGGTGTGTAGGTAATCTAGGCAGCAGAGAAGAGGTATTTTCATACATAATTACTGATTAATTCAACTGATAAACTAATGAAACTTCCTGCTGAGTGTTAGGACTGTTAAAATGACTGTTAAAACTCTTGGATAAAAATCATGGTCACAACAAATGAAGTCAGTACCAGACAATTTTTACAACACTTTAAGCTGTGGTCTTGGTTCTCAGATACCTTAATCGTTCATGTCACTTTCAAAACTTACTGAGAAATGGCTTAATAGCTGTGGCAAAAAGGAAGTTACTGTAGCTTTTCTCTATGAGAAGTAACCACCATAGAATTCCTGTAGATGTTGGGATTAGCCTTGTTTCTCTAAGGAGACTCGAGTGCAGCTAGTCAGGTTTATAAACACATGGGTTTGTGCTGTTACCCTAAGATTTGTATTGTAAAAGTACAAGAGAAATCTTTGGCCATAAAAATTCTTAAGCAGTGATTTAGCTCAGGAGTGATAGTTAAAACTTTTAACTGAAGCTGTGTTTTTGACAAATAGTTTCTGCGATTAATATTTCTCTTTTGTCTCTCTTCTCTCTTTTTAGTGAATCATCAACAGCTTCTGCCCTGGTCGCATAAGAGCTGGCTGTGACTTACTGAAAGAATAAATTTTCGTTACCTGAGTTTGTGTTGTCTCTAAATGGTTGGTGTATTAGAAGCTTCTGCTTGTTTCAGGAAGCTGCATGTAAATGGGAATTTTTCCAGGTGGGGCAGGCTTGTGGCTGTGGTTTCCATATTGCTGTCCTGCAGTATCAGATCTGGGTCATGGTTGTTGCAGTGCTGCACCAGCTGGACATTGGTGTCTGTGCTCAGACTGGTTTGGTTTTTTATGATCTGAGAGCCTTGAGTTAGTGAAGTGCCCTAGTCATTCACTGCAAGTGCATTTCATTCATGTGGGGCCGTGCCTCTGGTGTCCTGCAGAACTGGGAGAGAAAGCAGTGACCAGCAGGAAGATTTGGAAATTTAGAAATTGCAGAAGGGATTATGCAGGAGGTGAGGGGTTAATTGGAGAGGGTAAAATTGGAGAGGTTAATTAATTCATCCTAGGTTGTGTGGACCTGTTGCTTGTGCAGGAAGCTTAAGCAGACCTCAGCCAGTTCCTGGCAGTAACTTGCTGTCATTTTTAAGTGATTTTAAGAACAGTCGTTGGGATTTGGGTAAGTACAGACAGCAGTTTAGCTCTTCTCAGATGTTGTGTCGTTGCTGGCGTAGTTATCCATAAACCCAAAGGGCTGGTGCTATTGCACAGTCACTTGCCAAGGTTGTGCCTCCAGGTTTCTGATAGCTTTAACCTGAAGACACCTTTCGTCTGAAGACACAGGGAAAACAGTGACAGCTTGCTCCTTTTCTAGGAGAAAATTATAAATAGAGTTAGTCTGAGTTGTTGTGACTTGCTTCTAAGTGTGGGTGCATTACTTTCGTAATCTTTAAAAGTTGAGTAAATTCATCTGAGCCATGTCATTTTTGTAGGTGCAGCATTCCAGTTGCACTCTTGAAGCGCTGCTGTGTGGTACGAGTAACTCCCATCCTCCCGTCCGAACAGCCAGGGTGGCGTTCCCCGCTCCTTGTTCCCAAATACCTGTGTGTAAATCGGGAAAGTGGCCGGGAGGTGGCGCTTGGAGCCGAGAGTGCTGCCCCATTCCGTGTGCCGAGCAGCTCCACCTGCGGGGCCGCCGCTCTCGGCCAGGGAACAGGAAGGGTTTCAGCGCGGCCAGCTGCTCCAGGGCCTTTGGGAGCTTGGAGCTCACTGGAGCTGGAGGTGCTCCTGAGGATGGAAAAAGAGGTGCACCATATCTTGTTGAGGAATGGTAATGGTGTTGCGGTCGTGCTGTTATGCTCGGAGTTCTACTGCTTGTGTTGCTAAAGATTCTGTATTTCCTGTAAATCCTACAGGCTCGCTTAGGTAAGTTGTCCTCAGTAGGATTAATCATAAAATCAGAATGGCCTGTATTGAAAGGGACATGAAAGATCAACCAGTTCCAGCCTCTCTCCTGAGAGCCCATCCAACCTGGTCTTGAATGCTTCCAGGGATGGGACAGCCAGAACCTCCCTGGGCCACCTGTTCCTGCACCTCACCACCCTCACAGCAAAGAATTTGTTCCTAATACCTAACCTAAACTTCCCCTCTCGGTTTGAACCCATTACTCCTTGTCCTGTCACTACAGCTCCTGACAAAGAGTCCCTCTCCAGCTTCTCTGTAGGCCCCCTTCAGATACTGGAAGGTATCTGTGAGGTCTGCATGCAGCCTCTTCCCCAGACTGAAAAACCCCGTCTCATGCTGTCTGCATAGGGGAGATGCTCCAGACCTCCTTACCAGCTTTGTGGCCCTCCTCTGGATTTGCTCCAGAAGTTCCACATTCATTTTATGTTGGGGACCCCAGAGCTGGATGCAGTGCTCCAGGTGCAGTCTCACTGGAGCAGAGGGGCAGCATCCCCTGCCTTGACCTGCTGGTGCTGTTGCTGCAGCCCAGGGATTGTCCATCCCTTACCCTTTGGATTACCAGAACAGGCACAGCAGGAGCTGAGCTCACTTGCCCCAGGGCAACCCCAGCTGCTGTGGGAAAAGTTGGGGCCAAGCACTGGCAGGGGTAAATCGTCCCTGGGGGCAGACCCCTGGAACCCATGAAACAGAGCAGTGTGTCAGAGGGATGTGCTCTGGGAGGAACATGGTCACTTGGAAGCATCAGGTAAGTTCATCATTTGTGGTGCTCCACACCAGGCTTGCTCTGGTGGCAGTCTTGTGGCAGGCTTGGTTCACAAAAACCTCGCACTAAAGGGCTTAAGTCCTTGCCAGCTGTCCAGCTCTTCCAGGGCTCTGGGGTGCACAGCAGAGCCTGCTTCCCTTTGGCTCATCAACAACTGGGTTTGAGGCTGGCTGCTGAGGCACCCTTTCCTCTGGCAGAGGCCCAGGGTTGCCTGCTGTTCCCTGGGAAGGCTTGTCCTAGGGTTTTAAGAAGAAACCCTGGTTCTTGCAGTCACTGCTGGAATGCTGAGGGTGGTAAGGAGAGAAATGGTTTCCTTAGGTCTAGGGAATTGAGTTCTGCAGTGGATGTGGCACAGGGAGATGGCTCATGGGCATTCTTCAGGCTCTAGGGGTTTTTTTCCACACAGATTTCTCTAATCCATTATTTCATGGACTAGAAAAGTTGATTTTTTTTTTAATAATCAATTTTTCTAATTCCACATATTTCCTTCTAATCCGTGTTTTTTTCTCGGGAGTATGAAGGGCTTCCCTCTCTTGCCTTTCCTGATCCTTCTCCCTGTGCTCCCCCAAGTTTCTGTGCACTGTTTGCCCTGGCACCTCTGGATGTGTGTCCAAGTTTTTGTTAAGGAATTTACCCTCTTTTTGCAAATCAGTCAAGCCCGTTTTCTTCCCTTCTTTTAGGTAACATGAGTTTAGCCTACCCTGATTAGGGTGAGCTAGGGCAGTGCTGAAATGTGTGAACACAACTTCATGTTTTCTTCACTTTTACCTGGAATGGTAAGTCCAGAAAGGTCTTTGGTTAAATGAAAAGATGCCATGTGCAGTTTCTACCTCTATTTCTAGGAAAGCATTTGAAAGGTGACTGTTAAGTATGAAAAGGATTAACCTTGACAGGGATTTAAGGGAAAGCTTTGATTCAGTCATGGCCAGAGGACTCTCTTATTGCTAGGTATCTCTTTATTCTGAAGGCTTTGGTGGTGTGTGACTGGTTCTGTTGTGGAGGCAAATAAACCATCTTTTACCTCTGAATTTTTCTAATTGACAGTTCCTGTTTACAGGTACCTCTGTAAAAATGAAAAAAATCCTTAGTAATTTATTTCAAGTAAGGAAACGTAAACCAATTATTCTGCTGTTAAGTCATTGCCACCGCTGGAAACCATTAAGTTTTTTAGCTGAAAAGGGGGCAAAAAAAGTAAACCAACCTGTAGTAATGACAATCAGAAAAGGCAAGAAACTATTCGGATTTATAAATGTAGAGCTCTGCTTTGTTTTTTCTGAAAAACAGCTTGTTCCCAGATGCATTTTCAGCTCAAAATCATTGCTTGCAAGTTAATACCGAGCAGCAAAAAGTGAACGAAAAGTGCACGGTTTTTTTCGCAGTGATGGTTTGTGTGTCACTTTCTCCCACTGTTTTCAGTGTCACTTACAGATCATGAAACACAACGTCGTTAAAAAGCACCTCACGTGTTTCTCGGGCCTCAAGGGCCCGTTTCTTTCCCTGTTCCCATTTAAATAAAGAGCAGTAGAGCCTATGGAATTCACCGAGGGCAGGTTCGGTACTCGCCGGGCTCTGGGATGGCTGGTGATTCTGGCTTAGGCTAATGCTGCTTCACGTTCATGCAGTTGTTTTGTTCCCCTTTCAATGCTGGGATCAAACTCGTGAAAAAATGCGGCTGTTGCTGGGAAGTCCCTTCAATAACTCGGCACATTTGCATGACAATACGTGGCTGTGCCCTGGTAACCTCCCTCCTTCGCCAGCACATATCTTGGCAGCAGGAAATGCTTCCACAGGGTTTGCTGTGCTATTGGTATGTCCGTGAATGTCCTTTTCTTGCTTCCAAGGATTTCTGGACAAAGCTGCAATTGGTTAAATGAAGGCTTCCCTCTTCTTCTCTACCCCCTCTCCTGCTTTCAGGATGAATTTTACGTCTGGTTAGAAATCTATAAACTTTGTAATGAGCAGTGTTGCTGATTAGTGTGAGTGCTTTCCTCTCGCCACAGGGTGTATTAGAGATGTTACCCGGCACAGACGCAGCCGTAACTGGAGCTGAATCGATAAGGAAGGATACTATTAATGGCATCGCAATACGTATTGGATGTGAGGATAAACTACACGTTGTACATTGTGCTGCAGGGCCTGGTGTCTAGAGAAGGACTGGCAGCCCCTTTCTGGAGGCTTGCTCAGTGTTTAGGGCAAAGGAAGTGAAGCACAGCCTGCTAGCTCAACCCCTGAGCTGAAATACTGGGTGGCAAGTAATTATGTTGGCTGTGCCTGAGGCTAGAGGTGTGTACCTACATTAAAAGATCACCTGAGTTTTCTCGTGACTGCTGGTTTTACAGGCTGATATTTTATTCCCTTTGAGGCTGCTCACTCAAGACCCCTTTTCAGGTCAGAATTCTCCTTCTGAGCCAGGAAGGGGCTTTCAAGTTTAGTGCAGCTGTCAGGGATCAATCTCTTTTACAGCTCCTTCAAGTTCTTTCTGATGCAGATGAATAATTTCCGTAGATCCCGAGTCCTGTGTTATGCCGGAGTGGGAAGAGGGTGACTGGCGTTTTGAACTGTAGAAGCTGCTGTCTGACTGGGTGAAGAAACCAGTGACAGCCATTAAAAATTGATCGGTTAAATGAACTTGGGAAGGATCCAAATCTCAGAGGACCAGTTCTGATGGTGAAGGCATTTGAGATTTGCAAGAAAGGGGATGGAAACATTTTTCAGTACAATATGTTAGTGGACACAGGGACACACTGAAAGCTGTTGTGAAATACAGGCTATAAAAGAAATTGTTTCCTCATGAGGTTTTTTTCCCCTGTTGCTTTGTTGTTAGAGAAAAACTATAGTATATGCCTTTGTTTTTTTAAAGTCCATCCCATTGTCAGGAAAATTAATCCACAGACACCAGAGGTTTATGTCCAAAAAGGAGACAGAGGAGTCCTGTTACTTTATTCAAATGAAGGGAGATGCCATGGGGCATTTCCCCTGGGGTCTCTCAAATTTTTGGAGGGTGCAGCCTCCTTTTTATCCTAATTTCCCGGCCACATTTCCCTCTCTCTTTCCCCATCGGCTGAGGTACTCGAGAGGTACAGACTGCCCGGAATGCCTAATGCCTAAGGTTCCCTTCTAATGTATAACTACCTTTTTTTTCAGTTCTTATTGAATTTTATGGTTTTCCCATTGTTTCTTTCATCTCTCAATATCCAATTTAATTTATCAGCAGACCTACAGTTTGTCTGTAGAGACAAATCTCTTTCTATTCATCAGTCAATGGAACCCTTCTCATAGTTTCTTTTTATCTCTCAGTGCTAATTTCATGAACCAGCAGGCCCAGAGCTTGTTTGTAAAGACAAGTCTCTCATTCCTTTCACCATCTTGCTCAGCTCTGCTGGCCTTGGCAAAACTAGGGCTATAAATTGATAAATTCTCAGAAACTGCTGATGGAGCAATATATATCTCATATAGTGGGTATTCCATTTCCACCTCAAACTCATGCTACACACATCTCCTTACACATCATTTAGGTAGTTATTCCTGATAACGTTCTTCAACAGTAGATTCAGGTCTGGATTCTCTTTTGGTTTATTATTCTGTTATTTTCAGTACTGTATCTGACAAGCATTACAAGAAAAATATTTTGAAACAGTATTTAGGTAGTCTCAATCAAGCTAGGATCTCAAAATAATATATGATTAGCAAATAAAGCCCTTACTAACAAATAACATTCCTGTAATGTGCAAGGAGTTGACGGTTTCAGTGCTCCCAAATTCTTTATGAGTGTTGTGTAATGACCTGGGAATAGTCAGCTTCTGGAGAATGTTTAGTTTTCTGGAAGTCACCAAATGTGAGTGTTGCAAATGTGATGCTGCAGAAACACCATTTCACTGACATCCAAAAACTACTACTACTAATAGTAGAAAACTACTACTCTTATGTAGTAGTTTCGACCCATAAATTCAGTGGTTTGTGTGATAACAGAGTAGATACCCCCAGCTTTGCAGGGTGACAAAGGCATAAAGCAGTGAAAGAGTTTGCTTGGGGCAGTAGGAGAGTTTGGCACCAGCTCTGAGGTCCTGGATCCCAGTCTCATGTTCTGCCAGTGAGCCTGTGATAGCTGCACTTTAAACAGAGCTGGGTGTTTATACATAAACAGCCTTTGTGGGGAGTGATGCAGAGCTGAGCATGGAGGCAGTTCACAGACGGTTTTGGGGACACAGACCTTGGCACTGACTCCTGCCACAGGATCCCAGAGTGTGGCCCTTGGTGGGCAACAGCGGGCAGCTACAATAATCCCTTTTTGCACTGATGTATGTACACGGCTTAGAGCAGAGGGAACCATTCCCCAACCTCTTCCTGCTCAGAGTGGGGAGTGGGCTGGACCCTCCTTCCTTAAAGGAACACCAGGGAAATGGAGCCAGCTTTGTCTCTGAGATGTGTCTACATCACTGTGCTCTTGTGGGGCACATAACTCAATGCTCCTGTCAGCTCAGAGCAGATCATGATCTGGTCTCCTGCTGTCAGGTTGTCTTTCTGTGTATGGCAACTTTGGATGTAGGAAAGGAAGACATAAAAAGCAGGAAAATTTAGGAGCTTGGCCCTGTTGTACAGTCCTCAGATTTGAAGCTTCTTCACTTACAAGTTCTGCGGTAAATTCCTGCACAGTAATCCCCTCAGTTAGGCTGCCAAATATACAGGTTTTCCTTAAAGTATAGGTAAAGCCTATGCTTCAGTGATCACTGGAAATTGTGTCTCCTCTTCTTAGAAGAGATCAGTCCCTTCTGCAGCTGTTTAAGAAAACTGAGAGCTGCAAATCAGTTAAGTACGAAATTCTGTTTCATGGAATGATTCCTGTCCGCCTTGCTTCTGATTCAGAGATCCAACTAATAGGGTTAAATCGGAGCAGTTTAATGGAACAATGTCATTTAAGCAAAGCAATCATGTTCTGCTGCAGCGTTGTTTGGTATTAAACAGCAATTAGGTTTGTCTGCCCAACAAAATTGCAAAGCTCCTCTGAAAGCAGCTGTAATCGGAAATGTCACACTGCAGCTACCGATGATAGATACGGTCTAACAAAACACAGGCCTTGGCTGCAGTGCCTCACATTGATGGATAATCCCACGGCATGCAGCAGTTCAGGACTGTTTATGTAGATGGCAGTTTAGGCTGGGATTATTCCTTCCACTGTCCTGTACAAGCTCACAGTTTTTGCTCCAGTGTGCCACCAACAGCCAGGTTAAACTGGAGGGTTCTGCCCCATCACTTACTCTGCAGTGAAGGTCAAGTGAAATGGCATTTGGGATGGTGAACATGAGGTTTACCTGGCAGTACTGAATATAACAGTATATGCACTGGACTCCACTCTGATGTTTTTGCAGTGGCTCACTCTGGAAGCATGAGGAACTGAGCAGCAGTTTTGGAGAGCTGCAGAGTTGGGTCATGCAAGAGTCAGCACCAACAGTAAAGCAGATGTGCTGAAGTGCTGATTTAGAGGGGTGTTTCCACAGACACATTACTGGATTTGGTTCAGCAGCCTGCATGGGAACTTCCACAAGGGACACTGTGGATTGCACAAAGCTCCATCTCCCAGACTCATGCAAATTAGCGAGAATTTTTCCTTCAAAACAACCCTAGAACATGTTTCATGTGTGCCAGCCAGTGTTAAAATGCAGAACTTTTATTAGGCACAACACCCTGAGTAATAAGCCTTTCTCTAAGCATCCTGACTTTTAATCCTTAAACATTTGTGTTAAAAATGTGTTAAAAGTGAAAGAAAGCTGTATTAGCATTAGACTACAGAGTAGGTATGAGCACACAATGTGGTGTATTTTCAGTCTTAATTTCCTGTCATGTGAGCTGGGAGATGCTATGAAATTCCCTCTTCCTGTTTTTTTTCATGGAAAGATACAAATGCTGTGAAGAAGTGTTAAGGTGTAGTTGTCCCAGAGGTCTTCAGCAGTGGCATTACTCCACATTTTTATGGCCACAATACCATGGCTTACATTGTGCTGGGTATTTCAAGGAGTGGCCTTTTTTTAATGCTCCCTAGTCTCTGTGTACTCCTGCACTCATTAAAGCACAGAATCTCATCAGGGAGTATGTGAGTCCTGTTGTGTGTTGTTTGTAACTTTCTCTGATCTGTTAGATATAGTCTGAGTGCTGTCTTTTCCATCACTTCCCCTCCAAGCCAGTGTATCCTGGTGATCTGCTAAAGATCCCCCAGTTCCATGGCTGGAGAAAGTGCCAAGCCTCACTCGTGTTCATTTAGGCTTCAGCTCGCTCTAGGGGTGAAGATCTCACAAAAAACAATGACTCTGTATCTGTGCATTTTGGATATGTTCCCTGTTCACCAGGTGTGCGGCTGTCTGCTGTTACCTGATCCTCTTCTCCTCTCCTTCCACGGGCACCTTTGGCATCACTGTTTGCCCCCACCCAGCGAGGGGACGCAGAAGTTCTCCTGGTAGCAATGTAGGGTGCAGTTTACCCCTTGAGCAACGTTGGTGTAGCAGCCTGGTGCTGCTGGAATTGCAATCCAGTGTGGAGCTGCAGCTGCAGCTCGGCCTGCGGACACCAGATCTGACCCAAGGCTGGCGTTGGTGCAGGAAGGGGAGGCAGAGGAGGATCCCTGTCAGCACACGTGGCTGTTAAATGCTCTTTGCTGTCATGCCGACTGCAGCTTCAGCTCTGCCTGGCAGCTGGCTCAAGGCAGCACAGGAGTGAGTGGGTGTGTGGGTCACGCAGCTCGGGCCGTGCTGCAGGAGGCTTGGCACTTCAGCAGCTTTCCCTCCGTGCCCGGCTGGTGTCACCAACCCAGCAAATCTGGGAAACTGTGCGTGAGATAAGTTTTTGTAGTCCCCGTAGCAGCAGGCTGCTGCCACCAATGCCTTTTCTGGGAGATTCTCTTCCCCTCCCTGCTATGGGACCCACATAGATCTGTGATAAAAAGGGGAAAAGCCAAGAGAAAGGAGCTTTAGCACAGGGACGGTTCCCTGGCCTGCCCTGCATGGATACAGCCCAAGCAGCCTAGTGAGGGACAAGTCAAACAGAAAATTAGGATAATTAGTTTTATATGTGGCAGTGTTGTAGTTCCTCTCAGAAGGACCCCAAACTTCTTAGTAGAGTAGTTTTTTCCCTTTTAATTACTGTTCAAATGTTTCTTCCCTCAATCTTGAATTACTCTGAGTGCTTTTCATATGTTAGAGATAGTCTGCCTCTTTACCCTTGAGGGTAATTGAGCAGTCATTGGGTTTGTATTTTTTTTCTCTTTATCTTTCAAATGTCTACAAGCCATTGTCATTTTAAAAAATTAATTTAAAACCCCCTATAGTTCTTTTACAGCTCAAATTTGCTACAGAAGCAAGATTCAAATTGCACCATTCTCTACGGAGAATGATGAGTGTGTTAGGTAGAGGTGCAGTTCCTGTTCTTGATTCAGTAACTCCTGTAACAAAGACACCTTTCTTCAGGATACCTTCCTTCAATTACCCTTTTATTTTTCTTTCTTTGCTAATGTTAATAATTCAGCATGTGGAAGTGAATTCTTAAAGGGAGATAAACGCTTTGTGTCCCGACATTTCAAGTTCCTTTGGTAAATGCAGTCCGTGGTGTGCGTTTGGGCTGTGGCGTGGCCTCAGTAACTCTGGAGCATTATGTGCGGCCAGATCGTGCTTCCCTAGGAAAGCCACGAGAGGACAGTGCTGTGTGCCAAAGCCTCGGAGCAGTTTGTCTTCACCTTTTGCATTCCTTTATCCAATCCCCTGGGAAAGCCTTTTAGTACTGCGCGGTTAAGTCCCAGTCCCTGCTTTTCCCTGTAAGTAACGAGTACTTAGGGAAGGCAAGGGGAGCAGTGGGTTTTGCACAGCAGTAATTACTTCAGGCTTCGACACCAGGGACCTTTTGACCTAATGCCACTCAGGCTGATTCTGTCATGTTTAATCCCTCATGCCCCGTCCGTCCCTGTGAGCCTGCAGACGTGTCTTGTTCTTTGGCCTGAGCCAAAGAGCTTCTGATACTTACATGTAAACAATGCCTAAAAGGTAAAATTCATGCGCTGTTTCACTTTAAATTATGCACTGAAGCCTTTAGGAATTGCTCTCAGGCTTTGAGGAGAAGCGATGCTTTTGTTGGGGAGTTGGATGGCCGATGGTTAAAGCCTGAGAAAGGCTGAGATTATGGGTTGTTTCTGTTCTGCTCCTGCCTTGCAGATTCGCCCGGAGCTGGTTGCTAATTACTGAGCCTTTGAAAACAGTTTAACATTTTGGCTACATGTTTTTGTTTCCTCAGGGCTGGCTCTGCCCAAATAGCACCATTTTGTCATTGTTTAGTTTTCAGACTGAATGCTCCATGCAGGTGTGGGTAGCCAGTGGCTTCTTTTCTGGCTGTTAAAATCAGGCAGTTTCGTTAGCCACTGTTTTTAATTTCTTCATAAATTCTGGGTGTAGAAGCATAGATACAAACAAGCAGAGTGTTAATTAAGAGTCTTTTGGCCTTATTACTCAGTTTGTCCTTGGATTGGCCCACTCTTAATTACTACCCGGTTACTCTTGCTATTATTCTTGTTTAATGAGATAATCCAAATAATCTCATTTCAGTTTCACAGATCATTAGATCCAACACACTTATTAATAAGGCATTTGTGAGCTCTTTATGTCCACTCAGCTGTTTTCAGTCCTTCTCTTATCCTCTATGATGGAGGGAAGGGATGTGCTGAACATTTTGTAGTTGGATATGTTTCCTCAAAGTATTAGCACTTGCCACTATACATTGTTTGAACAGCTGCTGCTTTTTGTTGACTGCAGTAATAAAAATGTTGTACATCTTGGACAGAGGTGTTGGCTGTGCTAGTGAGGAGTGGCTCTGGCAAAGAGGGAGCTGCTGCAGCAGGAAGGGTCACCTTTCCCAGTCAGGCAGGAATGTGCAGCAGGTGCGGAGCTACTCTGCTCCACTGGCAGCAGGGTGAGAGCGAGCAGGGCCGTTCTCGTGCCAACCTCCCAGCGACAGCCAAAGGCAAGGAAGCACTAGGGGGACCATCTAGTTCATTGCTTCCCCATCTTTTTAGCAGCACACTCACCCACGCGGCCAATTACCTGTTCTTCCGCGGTGTCCCCAGGGCAGAGTGTCGGTCACAGACGCTCGTCCCATGCCTCATTGGCTGTGAGCTCCACCTGGTGAGATGTGCCTCCGGAGCAGGGCATGCGGATTAGGGGCGTCTGCTGGGATGGCAGGGAGTGTCGGTGTGCCCTTGGCTGAAGTATTTGCGGTGTCCTGTTACCCCGCGCACCTCCCGCTGATACCAATACCTACGCTTGCCCTCTAACGATGTGGCTCGAATTCAGCTATTGATTAGGGCTCGTAGAGAGGTACTTGGATATCTGTTTGTTTGCCGGGACCACGGTATTTAAAACAACGGAAATTCTCGAAAGAATTGAACTAAACACGTGTGTGTGGCTGTGCTTTTGTGCCAACAATGGAAAAACCTCAGTTTTTGCACACACACACGAGAATGAAATGCAAAGAGTAACACATGCTTCACTGCTTTTGGTAGAATGAACCTCTGACTCTGGAGGTTGTGTGCTCTCCTGCTCATGCCAGTGGGCTGCTCAGGGTGACTTTGTCACTGGGGTTTGAAGCCAGGCACACATTGGTGACTCAGAACAGTGATCCAACAGTGAAATAGCAAAAGGAAAAGGGTTAAAATAATCAACCTCATTTCATTGTTGGACAAGCTGGCACAGGCTGTCTGAGCAGCTGAAGTTCCACCTATTCTGTGAGACTCTTGTCCCGGTTGTGTCACCCACGTGTACCTGTGACAGAAATGGAAGGAGAGCTGCTAGACAGGACTATGGGCTGGAGGCCCAATCTGTGTGTGGCACACAGGCCATGGCCCATGATTCTTTTAAGTCTGGAACTTGCTGTAAAGGCAAGATCTAAAGGACACTGCTCTGAGCAGCTGATGACTTCTCAGTGCCCAGTGAAGCTGTTCTTCGAGGGATGGAAAACTCCATCTGCTCTGCTCATGGTCACTGTGGGCCTGTCTTCACCCCTGCCCCACTGGGAAGTCCAGCCAGGCTGCTGACTTAGCCTGCACTCACATGCAGTCTTTAGCCTGATTAAGTGTTAACTCTTTGTAAGGAAATGTGCCTTGAGGCTACAGTGGGGATAACACAGGCTGTGGATTTCTCATGTGATACCAGCCCTGCCTAAGCAGGATTTAGCAGTGTCCTCCTCAAGCCCCTCTTCCTACCTCTCCACCCTTCTCTGGGTGTCCACAAGGGTACTGCTGCAGCAGGGTGGTGAGCTGGAGTGAGAAACCATAAAGCTTGAGAAGGAAAAAGAGAAATCATAAAACAAGTAGGGGGGTTATTTGGTTGAATTTTTAAAAAGAAACTAGAAGTCTTTTCTCTGATCTGTTTTCCCATGTTGCTGCACAAGCAGCTCTGTCAGGAAGCGGAGCAAAGGCAGGAGCAGCTCTCTGCCCCAAAAGCGACAGGGATTGCATAAGGTTTGTTTGTGTGTCTGATGGCAGGGCCAGCAACAACGCTGAGCTAATGCCATCTGCGCGGGCGCTCCAGTGCTGTCACCAGGGTCGTGCCAAGGCAGCTGGCTGCAGGGCTGCACCCGGAGTCACCCAGCGCTGCTTCCCGGCACAACAATCCCGTGTGCCAGCGCTGCTGAAAGCTCCGGGCCAGCTGCCGTGTGCTTGGTGCAGCCTGAACAGAGCTGCTGGCTCTCCTTACGTGCTCTTGGGGGAGCAGGGAATGAGCCTAAGGATGGATAATCCAGGCTAACTCTGCAGTGAAAACAAGTCACTTACCTCAAATATCATCGAGGTCTCTCCTGCCTTTCCAAACCTCTGACTTTCCCATCCTTTAGCAGCAGCTGATATTCT
Organism: Coloeus monedula; assembly: GCF_965178545.1. Lineage (NCBI taxonomy): Eukaryota > Metazoa > Chordata > Aves > Passeriformes > Corvidae > Coloeus > Coloeus monedula. The sequence continues at coordinate 14,637,478 of NC_138786.1, read as the reverse complement.
CCTGGCACAGAGTAGAGCAGGGAAAATTAATTGTGCTGTAATGACAACCCCCCGGCCTTCTGTTCCATATAAATGAAGGGCAATCTGTGGCCTATCAACAGACTGTTTCCTCTGGGGAAACAGCCTCACACTTCTCAGATTTCCCTTTACACTACTGACTGTTGGCATCTTTTCCTACCTCAAGATATGCTACATTGCTGGAAAGGGTTTTTTTCCCCTTTAATTAATTTCTTTCAGCTCTGTCAGGACAGAGGGTAATTAAATGCTTCAGTATCTTGTCATAAAAATGCCACTTTTCAGAGGAATTGTCTTAATGAGCCTGTTTTTCAGTATAGCAGAGGCTCATCTATTAGTCCAGTGTATATTTTTAGAGCATGGCATTAGCCAGAAAAGCCCATTAGATCGTTACACAAGTGGCTGAATCAGCAAACTGTATCTGCTGCTATTCTGTCAAAGCAATAACGTTAACATTATCAAAGTGATTAAAAGCCATTCATTCATTTTGCATCTGGGTTGACAAGTTCATTCCTGCAGAGGCAGACGGTGCGAAGCTGTAGGAAAGGAAAACTAAAAGCTCATCATCTCCCTCAACCTGAAGATCTACCAGTGTGTGACAGATGCAATCAAAACATGACAATTGAGCAGAACACTGGACGCCTGTGTTCTGTCACACGGTGGGTTGTCACTGACAAAGCAAAATCAGCCTTAGCCTGGGACCCTTTTTAAGGATTTGCATCTTTCTGCAGCACAAAAAGCTATGTGTGCTGGAACAGGGCAGGGCTTCCACCACAGAAACCTTTGCTGTCCATCGCCTCTGGGTCATCCTTCTGGAGCTGCAGAGCAATGATGGTGCTGCTGGCCTTTCCTTTGGGGTCATTGCAGATGTGTTTGGCCAGTGGCTTCCCTGGAGCCCCCTCAGGAGCCGTGAGGGCTGGGTACTCCAGTTGCAGCTCTTGGCCTTGGCAGGGGTGTTTGTCCAGGGTTCATATAGAGAGCAGAAGCAACGGGAGGGATAAACAAGTGTTGGCATCACTGTCATGACCTTTCAGGAAAAGCTGAGTAGACAGAAAGGTTTGATTCCTGGGGACTGCCTGGGGAAGCTGCTCAGTTAACTTGCTTGCAAAAGTTGCAGCATTATGGAAATCCTTCCCATGGGTAGGGCATGATCCAACGGTAAAGGGCATGGGAGGTGGAAGAGCAGTCCCTGAGGCTGAGACTGGAGTGACCTGTTGGCCAGAGTGGGAGATTTGCATGTTTGTGGTTTCTGCTATCAAATATAAGGCAGCATTGAGTTCTGCAAGTCTAATGGTGCATCAAGGAAGGAAAAGGTGGAGGAGAAGGGCAAACTGTTACTGGGTAAAAATCCACCACCTGCTTCCATCAGTGACCCCATCTATTCAGTTCTGGTCAGTACCTGAATGTGTTGAGTTGCATTTAAAAACAAACCAAGGAGTTATCACACTGGGATGCATACGTGTAGCTGAGTTCTTTTTCCATATTGTGGATTGTCTTAATTCTGCTGATGTCAGTGTGACCCTTTATTACTGAACCATTTCAATGCCATGAGGCTGTTGTGGCAAAGTGTCACTAACACTGTGTGTCTGTTTTAAATGAGTGTCTTGTGATTGCTCCTGTATCACTGCGAGTGTCAGACCTGTGTGCTGTGTGTGCTGTTGCGTGCCTGTCCAAGAGGTATTTGCCTTTTCGATGGTTGGTGTCCATGCTACACACAAATTAGTCTTTCCTACCATGGTGAAGAAAACAACTTTTTTTCATTTTTATTCTGCAAATAATAAAAAGGTAGCAAATCTGATGGTTGATGTTTATCCAGGGGAGAGTTGCTCCAGAAGGGCACCAGCGATATGCTCAGAGCCATGAAGATGAAAAAAATCCATTAAAACTGTGGATGATTTAGGCAGTTTTGTTATCTAACTGAACTGCAGTCTGGGTTTCAATGTCCCATTTTTAGGCAACTTTGTAGTCACTTGACCTCCGGCTCATTGAATTTATGTCTTCATCACACTGCCCAAATCAAGAAACTGAATGCATTTAACTTTATTATCTTCTCTAGCTTGCTAATATGAATCATGCCTGGGAAACAGTAATTTTTTTATAAATGGTGAATTCAAATCATCAGGTAACTGTGAGAGTTGATAGAAACAATGGTGTTTCATTTTGAGGAGTGCATTTGAATTTCCGAAAGACATTTAAAAATGCACAGAATGGTTGTTGGGTTTGGTCTGATAAATGTATCTCAGTAGAACAGGTTGGAAAAGAGAATTGCAAAAGCAGCGCTCTCTGTGCAAAGTCTTGGCAATGACAGAAGCATGAGGATGAGCACCTGAATTTTTTATATCCAGTAAGACAAACTTAATGATCTGCTGTTGCTTTTTGTCTGTTTTATCTATCAAAATGTCAGCATCCATTTTTATGGGTGGGTGCTTTGTAAATACCCTTAGCCCACTGGATTGTATTAGTTAAGTTGTGTGTAGAGCGTGGATCAATAATTCCCTTTAAGTGTCTGCCACAAGAGAGCAGTGTTGGTGTAATAAGCTGGGAGAGTGTGCCTCGGGTAGTGGCATTCTTCCATCAAAATGCACGCTGAAGTACTGCAAGAGAAATTCAAATGCAGTACAACAAATCTTCTGGGAGCTCAGCAGGATTAAGGGATAAAAATAATGAATGGGGCCTAATTTCTGGTATTGAGATTTGAATTTCTTAAAGGCATCATTGGTATGACTGTGGACTCTTTGGAAAATTTCAAGGAGTTGAAAATTTCATCATACTGCTGATAATCTAAATAAGTTTTCTTCGCTTTTTTTTTTTAGCCCGTGTAACTCAATTGAAAACACTGCTCTTTAGCTGGTTTCCCTGAGAGCATAATCTGGTCATGTGTGTATATTTGGGTGGGGTGGACTGATTGTGGCCTTCCAGTACCTGAAGGGAACCTGCAGGAAAGATGGAGAGGTACTATTGGCAAGGGCATGTAGTGATAGAACAAGGGGGAATGGCTTCAAACTGAAAGAGTAGGTTTAAGTTACATGTTAGCAAAAAAGTCTTTACTGTGAGGGTGGTGAGGCTCTGGCACAGGTTGCCCAGAGAAATTGTGGCTGCCCCATCCCTGGCAGTGCTCAAGGCCAGGCTGGATGGGGCTCTGATCAGCCTGGTCTAGTGGAAGGTGTCCCTGCCCGTGGCACAGGGCTGGAACAGGATGATCTTTAAGGTCGCTTCCAACCCAGGTCATTCTATGATTTTCAGAGCTGATTCCAGGCTCTGTGGAGCCACAGACTGGGAATTCTCTGTGGATACTGTATGCTGGGTCAGGCTCCTTAGCACCCAGAGTTTGCTTCATCTTTAAACACATAACCCAGTCTGCTGAGCTCTGTGCTTTTGGGGAAGCACAAATCTACTGCTCTGCTGCAGGTACCCAAATCCCAGTAATATGAAACAATTAGGACTGTGCTTAGTAGATTCACTGCACCTACACTTTCCTAGTTGGAGGCCAGAGCTGCAGCAGTACCTGAAACGTATGACTGCCAATTTCTCCTCAAAAAAGAAAAAAATTTATCTTTTATTTTGAGAAATTGATATGGATTAGTTTGGAAGTAATTAACCTTAATTTGTGCGCAGCTTGTAAATGAAAATCTGTCTCAATATTACAAAAAATAACTGCTTTCAGTCTTGAGCAAATTAATGATTTTCACTGAAATGTATTAAAAACATTTTTCTATCAATAAAAGTCAACACTAAATTTTTTTAAGCACATGCCTGACAGTTCCTGACTTGAAAGCCTGGACTCTGATTTTTAAACTGCCACTTTACTGTGAGGCTGTCAATGATCTGTTTCCATGTGATAGAGAACTTGCTATCTAAAAATGACACGGCAAGTATGTGTCAATATGAGATCCTACAGAAGCCAGGCTCAGGCTTAAGAAAGCAGGATGGATCACTCTGAAGACAAGATGTGTTTGAAGGAGAAAAGGATGCAAATGGGAAGAAGCTGCTAGGGGGTAAAAAAAAAAAGATGAAAAATGATCCAGTCATGGAGCAACTTTTTAGCTTGAAGTAAGTGGAAGAGAGATAGTAGACTGCACTCTCTCTTGGTGCAATAAAATGCTGAACTTAGCAGAAATGGATCAGCAGATAATTTGTTCCATTTGGAGGAGACCAGCAAAAGCAGTTGGGTGAGAGGAGAAAATTGTGGGAGAGCATGGCTATACTACATCAGAGTACAGTGGTCTAGACAGGTCGCTGGCCTATCTCCAAGTATCTGCCCCTGGATGCTTGGGAAGGGGTAGCAGAAATGCATGTGACAAGTTTATGATTGCTTTTCTTCTGCTTTACTCATTATTTTTTAAAAGACAAATAAGGAGAAGGGGTCGCAGTGTGCAGTACCTTGTAGGTGAGAATGGGAGCTGGAATAAAGTCTATCTGAACTGATTAGCCAAATTAGTGCACTTGCTAAAGTAGCCAAAACTGAGCTTCATTTTGACTAAAAATAGTTCTCTTATCTAAATATGTCATGTACCCACTATGCCTTCCACTTCCGAAATGTTATCGCAGCTGCAGTGTCCTGCATCCTAAATTTAGAACCATTCACGCCACTGAATTTTCCAGTACAGTAGATGGATGCAGCAGCTTTTTTAGAAACTAAAAAAATAGAAAAGGTTAAGAATAACATAATGCAGAGCCACTGTACTGAAATATCTGTGCTCCATCTTTGGTAGCCATTACTGCCTTCAGTTCTTTAAGTAACAACGATACAAAATGTGTGATGATTTTAGCGTTTGAATTATCTGAGATGGTTCTGGTTTTTTCTACAACACTGACGAGTGTCCTTGACACCCCTTTTGTGAAACAGTGTATTTGACTACAATCTGTGAGTCACACAGGGCATGAACTGTACTGGCTGCTTATTGCTGCAAGTCAAATTTGAATGTGAAATATAGCCCTAATATGCAGCAAGATGAGACAAAGGACTGCCAGAGCTTTATGGATCTATGGCTTTCCATGAGCTCTCACAAGCAGAGGTTGTTTGGGATTTGTTTGGTTTTGCTGTTGGGTTTTTTTTTGCAGGTACATGCAGAAACAAGGTCACAAAATCTCTTTTTTTCTCCTGCTCATGTACAGTTGTCAGCACAACAGCCCACATTATATCTGATAGCCAGTGTATTTTCATACTTTAGGTCTTTCCAGAATACCTTTCACCAAATCCAGGTCTGAATGAAAAGTGTGTGCTATTTAATAGTTCCTGTTATTAAATGCTTGGAAACTCTTTCTTTGTGTTCTGCCTAATCAAAATTTCTTTGAGAGAGAAAAAAAACCCCACTCTATTAACAGAGTAGATGAGTAAGCCTTTGTGTTTGGATTAAACCTTTATGGTTAGATTAGTTATAAAGTTGCTCATCAGCTGACAAACCGAGCAGTCTGAAACAGCCTGAATTGCTGTTAGATCTAGTAAAATGCACATGAAATGTTGTGTTTATCCTAATGTTTTGCCAGTTCTTGCCGGATTATCACCTTAGAAATTTGGCAGTGTTACGCTTGAGTGTAAAGTATGACTTCATAAAAGAAAGTTGCTTTTCTGTATCTGGCCAAAGATACAGAAATCTTGAGGGGCTAAGAGATTACCAGTAAATCTGATTTCCTCTAATCTTTACAGCTGTTTTCCTTCTGGAAACTCTATAAATTCTAGACAGTGAGAATCAAGTTCTTAAACTGGATTACTAAGGTGACTTTGAACATAAAAATCCTATGAATGGTACAGAGGTGGGGGGAAAAAGTTGTTTTCTGACAGTGTGAACATCAAAATGCAGCTCCTCATGATGGCCAGGCCAAAGCAGTCTTTGCACTCAGCTCTGCGGAGTGAACAGTGCTCAAAGTGGATTTCATGCTCACACGTCCTCCTTTGTGTTGGTGAAAAGAGAGGCTCCTGCCTGATGCGGGACTCGGATGCCATTCCCCAAGTGGGCTGGCTGCAACACTGCTGCTCTCCCTGCACTGCCTGCTCTCAGAGAGAGACAATTTTGTTGTCATCTGCAATTTCAATGCTTTTCAGAGAGCTGCAATTCCCTTGTAGGAAAGTTGTTGCCATAAAAGTAATCTTTGCAGGGAGCAGTGGTAAGAGCTTGCAGATGGGTTGCTATTTCCGTCACCTGGGATTGCGTGGGGCTCCTGCAACAGCTGGTTTGCTTGTGGAGTCCTTTAAAAATTCAGACTTTGATATATATATATATATATATATTTAATATTTCTTCTAATTTTTCATTTAAGAAAGGAGAGCTGGGGTAAGCATCTTCCTTAGGAAGTAATGAATTTTGCATCTTAAGACAAGCTGCTCTTTTCAAAACTGGACTTAATGACAATTTGCTTTCTGAGGGACCAGATGGGTTTGATGCCTGTCTGAACTCTGTCATTATCTTCTAAATCTCCAGGTGTAACCTCTGACCCTTCTCCGAGGCATCTCTTTGCTGACAAACCTGAAATCCCAGTTGTTAGCTACCTCACCCGGGTTGTTTTCAATTCTAATTCCTCAGCTTTTGGGTGAGCCACTAAAACCTAGGTCCCTTTTGCTGTTTTCAGTTGAGGAGGGCACACTGCCATTTTCCAACAAGTTGGCATTCTCAGCAAGTTCTGTTTTGTAATCACCCAGGCTAGCACTCTGGAAAACAGATTTGACCATTTCTTTCTTAACAAACAACTTGATTTCTCACCACAATTACCTCAAACAGTTCCGTGGCAGTTTCACAGCTATGACAATCATTAGGAATGTTCATTATTTCTTTCTTTATCATGCTTGCTTTTAGTCACACATTAAATACAGATTGCTCTCTGAAACTCTGCAGCTCTCTTTGTGTGTTGTGTGACCCCATACCTGGACCTTTAATCAGGCTGTGGGAGTGCTCCTGTATCACACTTCCTGAGGTGAAGAATAGGGCTCTGTAAGAGAAAGTGACTCAGGATCAAAGATTAATAATCACCCTTTCATTGTTGCTTTTGCCATTTTTCCATTTCAGAATAAAAGGCATAAAATTTGAGGGGAGGGAAAGTAGAATTTTAGGCAGTGTGATTTATTTCTTACTGTATTTTTAGATTAAGTATTTTAGTCAAAAAGCTAAAGGTTGCTAGAATAAGAACTGCGGGATGTCTGCTCACAACTGGCTCACAGCCTGTTTACAGCAGTAATGTTCCTGCTCCTAAAGGCAGATCCAGAGCTGAACTCTTGCAAAGGTTTGAGGTGGGATTTGGTTCAGATTATGATCTGCTGTTACAGCAGCTGCAGGCCCCTGCTGAGATCAGAGCTTCCTTTTGCTAAGTAGCTCATATCAATTAAGAGGCAGATTCTCAATATGAAGAAAAAGGACAGAACAAGAGTGCAAGAAAGGAAACATTGTTTTCCTTTGTGTATTTGTAAGATGACAACTGAGTCTGAAACTTTATGAAATATTTGGGAACTGAACTCAGATGTTCCAGGCCAGTGTTCAGTCTTAAGATATCCTTCCTCTGGTTTGTTGCATAGTTGGGATGAGAGTAGAGTGAAATAAACTCTGGAGCTACTCTGCTTGTGTTTGGCAGCTCTTCCATGAGCTTCCGTCTGTATGTGCTTCCCTTTGCCCTTGCTTCCCACTCCCATACATTGAAATTTCACTGCTGCAAAATTTCAGTCCTTCAGTAACAAAGATGTTCCAAAAAAAGCCAAGTAACAGATTAAGTAAAGGTCTCTGCCTGGCCTTTCACCCTGCCAGAACGATTGCAAGCAAAATGCAAACCTAAGGGGTTTCATTAAACTTTGCTTTCTGCTGTGTTAGAATAGTTCTTAGAAATAGAGTAATTTTGGCTGCTATCTTTGTAGAATACAATCCTGAATTGGATATTGTTAGCTTTCATGCATTATTATGTATTTAATACTCTTCACCATGCCCCCCCCCCCCCCTTTTTCTTTTAGCAGCCTTGAGTCATGGGATTAGGCCAGACTGCCAGATTTTGTCTGAAAATGAAATGCTTACAGTTCTCCTGAGGGTGATTAAGGTCTCAGGAGTGTGAACCTAAGGCTGGAAAACACAAAGGATCAGAAAACAAAGACTTTTTAAAAATCAAAATATGTCTAAACTGTTAGTTTTAGGGACTGACCCACGTTTGAAAATGCAGGTTGGTAATACTGTCCTGTATATCCCATCTCAAAACAATGCCCAAAATGCAGGGGCTGTGTGCTGGGATGTGACCCTTTTATTTCATAACACCAGGGGCGTGAGGCAGGCATTGGGCTTTGCTGGTGACTGCCTTCAACACGAAGTTCTCTGTCACGGGGAGCTGAACCTGCTCCAGCCCTTGTCCTTTGCACAGCAGGTCCAAGTGGGATGGGAGAAGGAGCAGGAGAGGTGCAAGGAGCAGCCTGGGTGTGGTGTCTTTTCTTCCTGAGGCACAGATGATAAAGCCAAACTGCAAATTGTGTCAGCCACGGGGGGGAAACTTTGGCTAGACCAGACCATGGTGTTTGTATAAAAATGAGGGAAAGCTATGAATAAGTGTGTTCAGGGAGCAAATACAGGCTGTACCTCTTGCCAAGGCAGTGGAAATGTCTTTTTTCCTAGATAACTTTTTAGTTGAGCAATAAAGGCAACCTCAGGTGAATGGTTTCTGTGTCCATTCATCTAACATACATATTTTAAGACTTACTCTTGTGGGAATTTTTACCTGCCTTAATAGCGTCTCTTTTATTGTTGTCTTCATCCTCTCTGTCACTTGTCACTGAAAGCAGTGTGCCAGGATAATGGGAATTAGGGCATGGATTGCATTATAGATATCAGTGGGAATTATGAGCATGCATCAGAGGGAAAACTTCAAAATGTTAGAAACAAAGGTATTCTTTATCTCCAGTACATTAAAACTGCATTGTATTTAATTTAGGTGGTCATTTCACACTGTCCTCACATCCTCACAGTATCAGTGAGGGATAAACTCTTCCTTCAGATTTCCCAGCCTAAAGCCACAGTAGCTGTGCTGGAAGTGTGTGAAACTTGACCTAGAATCTCTGCTAGTGTTGCATCTCCATTAGTACAGTACGTGCTGTGTATGACAGAAGCTATAGGGTAACAACCTTGCTACAGGGGAGCTTTGCTTAGAAAAGTTTTAGAAGGTATTAGTCTTATCTCCTGCTGCTGATTTTCCCAGAGACTACTATCATGGATTGTTGAGGAATACCCTGAATTTCACAGAGGTCAGCAGGTAAACTAACTTAATTTCAATAAATTAGCTTAGATAAGCAAGAACAGCAGGCAGTATCCTTTGCTAACCTTGAAGCTGATTAGTATGGAAACTGTGTATTCATTGTAACCCAGAATGAATTACCACCACCACCATTAAGGAAAAAAGTAAGATCTTGAGAAGACATTTTGGGGTAGTTGGAGGTAGGCATAATGACAGACATGGCTGACCATGTCAGTTGTCCCTATAGATTTACATACACACCCCAAACCCAGGCTTCATGTTGCATCTCCCCTTGAGTTGGCGACACGGTCTCCTCAGTTTGAGAACATGACCAGGACCCCTCAGCAAGCCCTGTTCCTTTTGCCAGGGGTTTCAAGGAGATGCAGTCTGCCTGCCTGCCTGCCTGCCTGTCTTCCACAGCATTTACTGGAGCACTCTGACAGTCCAGTCCTGCCAGTGCCTTTTTCAATGTGATGCACTCAGCTTTGCAAGGAGTGCATGTGCTGGTAGGAAACTCAGCACTGCATGTGTTTCCACCTCAGCAGAGGGAGAGCTGGGGACTTTGCAGCATTAGGACAGCCATCCCAGGTGCCAGGACTCTTGACTTCTAATAGAAGACAAATCAGATGTATATAATGAGATCTGATGGTGTATTCATGTTCTGCAGAGAACAAGGGGTGAACTTGGGGCTCCCAAAGTCATGGTAGAGATCCCCATGTGAAATAGGTACATTGGCAACTTAGGCTGTTACCTCGTCAGCCTGTTTCACCGAGAGGGAGGGTGTTTTTCTGATGACTACATGAGCCCTGTTTTGCCAGTCCATCTGTATATCCACTAGAAGTGTTTTGCTGTGACAGTTTCCTGGAAGAGTGAAGTGATTCTGCTGTACAGAAATCCTTGAACCTCCTTGTCTCACAGCATGCAGTACTTTATTTTTCCAGGAACTTCTTTACAAGTGTGTCTGCACTGCAGCTATCAATCAGCTGCTTGGCTCTGATCTCACCTCTCCCTTCCTCACTCAGAGGGGGTTCGTGGAGTCTCAAATTTGCTTCACAAAGGCAAAATCTCTGCTGGCTGTGGCAAGGAGTTTGCAGACTGAAAACATTCTTGAGGCTTTCACTGGGCCCAGCTCCTGCATAGCTGCTCAGAGCCCAAGATAAAGAGCTGTTGGCCAGTGTTGGCCCATGTTGGTGAGGCTGGACCATAAGGTTTAGCTCCATGGCATACTGCTACTTTTTTCTCTCTCCATAAGGCCCAGTGGTGCGATAAATCCACATTCCTTAGTCATCTGATTTGCACGCCAAAGTTTTTCACATAAAGGCTATTTTCTGTTGGCTCTTTAGAAGCTGCACTTTAAAACCTACTTGTTTTAGGAAAAGAGGACATGAAAATTAAAACTAGTAGCAAATCAGGCTTTCTGTGCTCTTCTCTGTAAGGGTCAGTGTGTTCCTTTAAAAACAGACATTGTGAACTTCGGGCATAGGAAACTGGGAAAGATGCCAGTACAGGATAGAATGAAGATTAATGCAGGCAGCTCCTAGGCAAGTTTTCCATATTTCCTTTCCAGGATGTCAATATGCTAAGATTATTTACGAATTTATATAGGATATTTTTATAAAGGCTGCCAATAAAGACTCTCCCTCTTAACCTAAACTGTAGCAGTTCTAATGTTTCAGTGTGAGGCTTCTGCACAGAGCTGCTACTGTGCTGAGCAGTGTTCATGTGAAGAGAATACATTTCTGAAGGGATTATGCTGAAATCTCCCAACTTGTTTCCCTTTAGGCTTAAGTGAGATTTAAATTTTGGCTTGTGGATGTGAAAAACAAACACATTGATTTGCTGAATTGCTTCCTGTTCCCGGGAAGCACTTTCAAATAAAGATAAAACTCTTTTAATGCTCATTTGCTCACACACCTCAGGATAGGGGTGAGCTCCTATGGACTGAGACAAAGCTGCCACATTAGGATAAATATTAGCACCTCACACGTACCATGGCCCAGTTTTCTACAGATGCTCCAGTTTTTTCACTGTAGCCAATTATGTTTGAAACTAGCAGTTTGTCCCAGTTTCACTAAAATAACACCTTACATTTATGAAGTGCCCATTATCAGAAGTTTTCCCAGTATTTTACAAATGACTAAAATATCCCTTAATACCTGTGCAAGCTGGTGGGAGATGGAGGTGGCAATTGGAAATTAAATTACTAAGACAGTAATAGCAATAAGAAAAGACAAAGTGTGGTATTTTATTGTTAGAATTAATGAATAAGTTTGAATCTACTTGCATTTTACTCTGCCTGAGATCAAATATTGAGTCAAAATCTAGAAAAGCAGAGAATGTAAATGTTTGTTCTTTTTTCTGTCAGAAATACCTTTGATTTCAGGAGGAAAAACCCAGTGAGTGTTGCCAGGATTCCCTGTGGATTTCTATTACATCTCCTAGTAAAAATCCATTGTTCTAACGCTTTTTGACTATGGGATTTCTTCACTTTTGGTCGATTTTATCAGCTTAATAAGAAAGTTACTGTTCTGTCTTTATTTGGCAGACTGTGCCTGCCAAATGAAAGTTCCTCAAAAATTAATTAAAGATTATTTCTTGCGTTGCCTGGCATTCCTCAGTAATAATGCCATTTTTTTCAGAATTCATGCATGACCTTCTCAGTGAAGCTCTGTTGTGCACAAAAAACACCGAAAGCTTGTTGTAAGTGTATCTTTGACTCAGTGCTATTCAACACAGCACAGTTCCATTTCTTATTTTCTTTATTCATTGGTGAGACAGGATTATGCTTAATCCTATCAACAGCCTCATATTTGTGATGTGCTGGCATCTTTTCTAGGTATTGTGCTCTGTCAGTTATTGCAGAGGCTATTAGAGAGATGTGTGTATGACATTTCAAATTGTTGAGCTGGCAAATGTTTACTCCAAGTGGCTTTTGATTCCTAAGAAAATCCCAAGGGGATTTGAATTGGTCTTTTGCTCTTTGCCTTGCATGTTAATTTTCTGTCGTGTTTTTTTTGGCAGGGGTATACTAAACATTTATGCCAATTGTATTCATAGATGAAAAATGCCACCAAATGTAAATCAGACTGTTTTGCAAAGTGATTTTAGTAAAGCACAAACAAACTTCACAAATAATCCACACTGTACCCATTCTTTTACAGCTAAATTTCTCTCCTACACACAGAGGAATAGTGTTCTCCCACTTCAGAGATACTAGCAATTGTAGGTGGCCTTAATTCAGCTATAAAAGTTGCATATAATTCTTTTCAGCCCGAGATTTGAAATCTCATTCAGTGGAAATGATAAGGCAAGTTGCAGAAGGCCATCAAGGAGGTGGGTTCCCTTTCCAGGGGAAACAGCAGAGATACTGCTTTTTTAAAAGCAAGAAACTCCTCCCCCCTTCGCAGAATTTCCCAAATCTGCAAGCAGGTTTTTAGAATGTGGAAGACTGTTGCTTCTTAGAATGAATCCATTATTCTCTTTCCTTTTGCACCTGCAGGCCTGTGAAATATTTTGCTGTGCAAGTCTTTGCTGGGGATCCGTGAGGCCCCCTTCCCAGAAAGGCTGGGTTGATGTTACACCCTGTGCAGAACGAGGCACGTATTGCTCCTTGGCTCAGAAGCTCTGCGTTGTTCTGCACCTACCCCTGGGTCCTGAGACCCACCAAAACCTGGCTGAAGTGGACTTCCCCTGGAGAGGTTTTTGCTTGTCGAGTTGGAGGTGGAAGGCAGTAAAGCCAGAGAGAAAGGTTACCCAGTAGACAGGGCATTGGCCTTACACACCTTCAGGAGGCTGCTTTTGCTCTCAATGTTGGCTCACTCTGTGGACAAGTTACTTTCCATCTCTTTTCTTGCTTTTTGTCTCTCCTGTCTTTTTATACTCTTCCAAATAGGAATGATCTCCCAGCACATGTTTTTATGGCACATTGTCAGTGGCACCTTGAGTGCAATTAAGGTGTCTATGGTCAATGCAGCACCACAAGAAGTAGCCCGCTCAGTCTGCCTGCTGCTAGGAATTGTGGATGCATTGTCACCCCTGAAAATATTATCTCCCTTCTCCCCCTTTTTCCAAGATTGCTGTGTTTCTGGGAAATGGAGTGGGCATGGAGAAATGCTGCTTTTTAAAATCTTTTTTCCTTTTTTCTTTCATGCTTTGTAATATCTTTTTATTCTGTGTGGCAAAGGACATGTTACGTGGCATGGCTCATGCTCTTCCCTCCGACAGCTCCAGCAATGCAGCCACGGCAGCCACACAGGAGCATGTGTGCTGGCTAATGTGTAACTACCTTTGTTCTGCTGTTGCTCTTTCTGAGGCTTGGCTCTTTTTCCAGGACTTCAGTGTGTTGGGTTTGTTTTTTTTTTTACATTGAAAAATAGGGGCTGTTGGATCATTGCATCCAGCCTTCTGCTATCGCAGGTGCAACTGCATTCAGTCTCTTTCCTAAACCTGACAAGTTCTGTCTTAAAACTGGTTACAATTACTCCCACTGGAATGCTGTTGTAAAACCTGCACCTCTCACACTTGTGAGTATTATTAGTTTGCCTGTGCTGGTGCAGCCAGGAGAGCAGAGGCCCATATGGAAGATGCGGCACCTCACACAGGGAAGTTTTTCTACCGGGCTGATTTCCCCACTTCCCTGAAAGCCACCAAGTAAGCCAATAAAATAGTCTGTCATTTTGCCAATGTAGCCACATAAGATAACGTATGGATTTCTTTTCACATTCTTATCTGGCAAATTATGTTATCAAAGCTTTGTAGAATAGACTGCAGATAGCATTTTGCAACTGCACTGTTTTTAGAACATACTTCAAAGTATGGGTCAAGTCTGAAGGCAGGACTTCAGGGTAGGGGAGGAAGGAAGAGGATAGCAGGTGGAAACAGAGAAATGTTTGAGTGCTTCAGGTCACCTGCAAGGTCTGAGAAATGCCGCACTAGAGGCTTGGGGAAAGAACAGCAACTTTTTTTCACTTGCAGGTAAAGAGGAGATGCTGTTTAGCTCCTCAAATCTTTTCGCTGTAGCTGTGCTGCTGGCAAGGGCACTTTGACCATGTGGGACTGGCAAGCTGGGCCTGTGCCCTCAGCTTGCCTCAGCTGCAGATTGCACGGCTGCCACAGCCAGATCCTCCTCAGTCCTGTGCCCTTGCTCCTGGTAAAAACAACACATCTGGGTTCTCAAACTGTCTAAATAAACTGTCATGCCCTCACAGGACGAGTATAGCACTTCATCAAATAAGTTGCTAAATAAATTTAGTTACACTGATATTTCTTTATGTGAATAAAGCCTTAGTAAATGCTTAAGCTTAAAATTTTCTAGAAAACATTGTCTGTGACTGTTGGTATGCATCTGATTTTCCTTGTTCCTTGAAGAATCCTTTCAGAACTCATTTCTAAAGGGAACAGGAATGCAGGAAGTTGATCAACAAGTTTTCTGACATTGATCTGCTGCCTCTTTAGATGACAGCTACTTTCACTGAGAGACTTTCCTGCAGGAGCTCAAAAGCAGGTGCAAGGAATGACGCTCCTGCTTAGGCAAATGTCAAAACAAGAGAATTTTTAAATTGTAGAACAAATTCAGGACATGTAAAATTAGCAAAATTTAAAAAATGCTGGAAATCTGTCCTGATCCTTATTGTGTTAGGGAGGAGCTGCATTTCTCCTTCTGCTCCTCCTTACCTGCCTGAAAGCCCTTTCCTCAGTTTTCACGGTGTACTTGCTCTTTCCTCTCAGGTCATCAGGCACTCTTTGTGGGACACGATTACAGATATTTGCACTTCTTGTGCCAATGTATTGCATTAATTACCAGGGACAGCTGAGCTTGTGTCTGAACTTGAGGAGGCTGCATCTTTAAAAGAACTCACAAGAATGAACCTGGAACAGAACCACAGCATGTGTCAGTTCCACAAGGTGCTTTCAATCACCAGAGGTGCTCACATAGCCCAATATTCAGAGGAATTTAATTGAGTAATCTTTAAGGTGTGCAAAATAGGTGTGAAGTTCCAAAGTTCCTCCCCCATTTTCCACAGCACTGACCACTCGTGTTTAATTGGTTAACTCCCTTTGGTTCGATCCTTCTGTGAACTCAGATCAGTAATGTCATTAATTAGTATTACTTGCAAGGGTTTGAAACTTATTTATAGTACTTAGAAGGGTGGAATGTGCTGTGTGTTATGTGCTAGTGCTTACTAGTGATATTAGACAATTATGTATTTTGAACAGATTAATGACAAATCACTGCCTTTTATTGAAACAGATAATTTGGTTGCATTTCTTTGTGCCTCTGCCTGTCCATCTAACTCTGATATTCTCTCCAGAGTTTCTGCAAGCTTCCAAAATGGAATTTCAATACACTCTTTTGACAGTGGTCAAGATGTTCCCACTCCCCAAGGTGTTAAAGTGAAGGTGGTGGTTATTTTTAAATTCATATCTCATTCATCGGGAGAACTTTGCATACGTGATTTTCTGTAAAATGTCATGAATACTTTAAGATGCATTTACAGTGTAATTCAACATTAATAATTCACAAGGAATTGTATATTTGTGCCAGCTGTAAAGCACAATTGTGATTGTGCATTGAATGTAGTGATAATGCAATTGAGAACAGTATTGGTGTGTTACAGTAATTTATCCTGGGTATTTGGAATGCTGGAGCATCCTGGTTATCTGAACACATGGCTTTTACTCTGGACTGATGCAAAATTAATTACAATTCCTGATGTTGTATGTGCAGCTCTTTTCCCTCAAGAAAAAGAAAATCCCACTGGGGCAAAAACTTATAAAAAGAACACGAAAAGATCAGGGAATTGGCACTTGCGTTTGCAAGAATCTGAGTAATTTCACAAGTAGAACAAGAATCAAAATCTTTAATGGTCTGATTGCTAAAACCAGTAACTCCAAGAGGAAATCATTAGACATGACCTTCTTGCAAACAGGAATTAATAAAATGTAATCTTAGGCTACAACACATTTTAATTAACGTAATGCCTATTTCTGGGAGATGCTGGCTTCTATAAATATTATCTGCATATAGAGTACTGCTAAGGAAATTGGTATAATCTGGGATTTCAGTCATGGTTCTCCTGGGCAATTTTTTTTTCACTTTTAATTTTTTTCATTCCCAACAGAATGTAGTCCGCACACTGAGCCCTTATTAGATTGTATTTCAGCCAAACTAGTTACTGTGCCTGGCTAATGAGGAAAAATGACATTAAACTTACAAGGTGGCTAATTTAATGAAAAGGTTATAACAATAATGTGCGTTCTTCTCTGTCCAGGAGGCTGCCATGAACCACTGACAGCTCTATTTTTTGTTTGTACATTGGCATTGATGTATATAAATATAAACTGTACCCTCTCCTGTGTCCCAAGATGCAGTAGAAGCTGTGTAGGAGGAAAGTAAGAAAGTAGAAATAACCACCATTGAGAGGTGTAGGAGAGATGAACTAATGGGTACAAAGGTGTGAGATACTAAAAGCCAAGGTTTCACCTTTCCTGACTTCTCATTTATTGTGCACAGCATGATGTAGAATTAAAGTGTCTGGGCAACAGTTAGTTAATGTGGAAAGAAGGATTACTTAATCCTAGAATCTTTATTTATCTTTCTCTTTTCCTACTAAAATCTGGTCTTATGAAGTCTTGGATTTCCTTTAGAATTAGTGGTACTCTTTACCATCATTAGTGTTACATGAGATTTTATTAATAGTGATAATGCAACTATCACAGTGTAAAAAGAAGAAAAAAACCCTATAGTTTAAGAAAATTAACATTTGAATTTTTTTGGTTTTTGTTGATAGACATTTATCTCATTTAAAGAGCATACAGTATCTATAACAGATGCAATGGCACTGCAATGATGGGCAAGAGAATCACATCAACAAGCAGATAGCACATGGAAGCATGAGATCATCTTGTTTGCCACTTGTGCTCACAGAAGTCTGTTGTAGCAGAGACTTTCAGAAATCTCTGATTCAGAAAGCTGATCTTCCAGGAAGAAACATGGCCATGCAAGGAACTAGAGGTGACTTCAGTTCTTCCCTGTGAGGGTGGTGAAGCACTGGAACAGGTTGCTTGAGGAAGTTGTGGATGCCCCATCCCTGGAAGTGTTCAAGGTCGTGTTGGATGGGACTTTCAGCTGTCTGGTCTAGTGGGAGGTGTCCCTGCCCATGGCGGGAGGGCTGGAATGAGATGGTCTTTAAGGTCCTTTCCAACCCAGACCATTCTATTGCTACTTAATCTTGTTCATTTACTCTGCAAGAAGTTCTTCGAGATGTGATACGAGATTGCTTCATATGGGGAAAATATGGGTGGCTCTGGGGTGAAACAAGAGAAGAGACAAAGTTCCTCAACTTTTCCTTTGTCCCTGGACATCAGAGTGGATTCAGTGGGAAGGAAGCCCACTTAGCCTTTCAATTGCACAGGACTGTGAACGGGCCCTGGTGAAGTAATACACCCTTCAAATGCACATGTTGATGAGCTGCAGTGGCTTTTTTTGAACCAGTAATCTACACTACTTCATTCATTGTAAATGGTTTAATGTTTGCATTTTGAGAGTGCATTTCAGTCAGAGCTTTACAAATACTCATTAAGCCCCGAAACACTGCTCTGGAATAGATGAATAAATTATATGGGGGAAGTAATCATTAGAAACCTTGTTGTTTTGTTGAATGGTGTACAGTTTTCATGTAACCCAGGACTTAAGTGCAGCAAGTCCTTGACACCTATTTTCACTTTCCTATATGAATATTCATTCAGCTTAAGTTAGCATTTCACCCCCACATCTTATCAGAATTAAAATTCATCCCCCCCTAATGGAAACGGTACTGTTTCCCTGCCACAGACAATGGTTGGCATCAAATAAAATTGTTCTTTGTTCCAAAACTATGGTTAGAATTCAGTGGTTAATCAGATGCTGATAGCAAACACTCTCGGTTTCCTTTACATCCCTGTGACAATACAAAAGACAATTGATATGTGGCTAGTGTAAGATTCACTCTGGACATTCCAGGCACACTGGGCTCTGTTAATACTCCAATGTATAGCTTGACATAATGTGTTGCCTTACTTTGAGTTGTGTTTCTTTCCCCTAGTGCAAAAACTGCTCTATTTTTCAAACTGTATCATAGATTTATCTTAAATGCACATATCTATGGATTTTACATTTTGTTAGTGCTACGTTTTGTTCTTAAAATCCCTTTAGAACGTTAAAACGAAAAGAAAGGTTGCTCCCAGGGACATATGGTAGGTTATTAAATGGTTCCTTCTAAAAATCCAGCTTGAATCTGATCCACTTTGTAATCTCCAGATGTTTCTCATTGCATTAGTATCAACTTAAATGAAACAAGTTTAGTCGGGGTGCTCATAATAGGAAAAAAATAACCATAATGGTATCTGTTTTGCTACTTTTCTCAGTGAAGCTGATATTTGAAAGGCTGGAGTTGTAGGTGCACTTGGTCACGCCATCAGGTCTTATTACATTGGAGCTTAGATGTTCACAGAGCCAAGGGTAAATCCTGCAATATCCTAATTGATCTTGTAACTGCTTTATGAACTGTCTGTACAACACCTATTCATCTTGGCTCACAAGCCATAAAATAATCTTAGAAAAGTAAATATTCTCAAAACAGCTAAAACTGAAAATTGAAAAGCTGATTTCCCATGTACCAAAATAAACATGTACCAGAGTTTATATGACAAAATCATCAATACAGCCAGCTGTTTTCTCAGCACTCCACATGGGTATAATTCTGATAAAATGTGGAATTTTTAGCGTGATTTTATCTGATTTGCCTTAGCAGCAACAACCCCAAAGGCAGGGTTAAGTGGAATAATGACCTTCGGTTGAGGTATTTGTTGTGAAATTCACCGAGGGTGAGAGAATGGCCTGAAGTGCAAATACCGACTCGTTATCAGTCTCTGGAAATGCCTCAGGCCACTTTTGCCACTACTACAGCAAAGCTGTGCCCTCCACTTGGGAATTAGCACATTCTCTACAGATTTGCATATAATGGAAGTACTTGTGCTAGTTTCTCAACAAAGTCTTTTTTTTTCACCATGCCTATGCCAAACCTGAGCCAGAAATGTGTCATCAGAGCAGTCATTTATGTATTTAAAAAACGAGCACTGTTTTTACGCTGTTGCCATGGGACAGCTATAGCAGGAAATGAGCAAAACACCCACATAATTATTGTTGACAGAATACAGTTTCAATTTTATCAAGCGTAGCCCCTATGTGATATGTTGTTAAGGCAGCCTTCAACATCTCAGTGAGTGAAATGCTGATTTGAGGAATATGCAGTGGCCAAAAGAAACGTACAATTGTTATGCTTGAAAAACAGAACATGTTAAAGATGTCTCCCTCACTGAGATTGTATGGGAGTAATTATTGCTAAGTCTCTGAGGAGCAATTAGAGTTGTTTTTTATTAAATTTTCATGTCTTGATTGACACTGAAACGGAATGAATCAATGTGTAAATTCAGATTACAGTGATCTGATAAGATACTGAGAAAGATGATACTTCACAAAACATTCTGTGGCAAAACTCTACAGTGCTGAGAGAAAAACCCCATAAATTTATCATTTTGCAAACTGCCTTGCTGTTGTTCTTGCTTTTGAATTTAATCTGCTTAGCTACTATTGAAATTAGATTTCAGAGGACACCGTAATTAAGAAGGGGGATATAATTCATCATTTGTAGAGATCACATCCATTATGTATCTAAATAATATAAGTTATTTATAACAGTGTTGTATAACAGCCTTAGAGAGCTTTAACCATTAATCAATAACAATGGAGAGATGTCAGTGCGTAAAATTGAATCAGGTATAATAATATTCCAGTTTGACAAATATCAGGCTATACCTTGCTGAAATACATATTTCTCTCTCCTGATTTGCATGCCTACTTACTTCACTGATTGAAAGGAAATCTACTTCAGGTGGGTTTTATTGAGAAGAGCAACACATTTGTATGTATTTAGAAGATATATGGAATTGTCCTACTCCCTCAAGAAAGGAAGGGTCAAATAAGAATTTTTCGGAAGGTAATACTGCAGTAAATGAAGAAGGTTTGGTTCTTTTAATCTATGTACAATAGTGAAATTTTTTGGTATGAAATGAGCCTGTATTGCTTATCTATTTTGACATGTGTATTTTAACAAGCGGGAATGAAAAGGTGTGACACAGGTATGTGTGTGTGAAATTACTGAACAATGTGCTTCTGACCTTGCTGACCTTTGGAGTGGTCAAGTAAGCTGAGGCCCTGAGTCTATTTTGGTCTTTTCTGTGGAAGTCCACCTACACAGGCTCTAGGGGAATGAAGAATATATGTCAGTTAAACAAAAGCATATTTTCTTTACTACCTTGACTCAGTCCAGTTAGATTCAAGAGCTCTTCTCAAGAACTTGAAGAAGGTTCTTCTTCTTGTGCTGTGTTTCTAAAGTTACCTGTGCTGTTCTGCCCTGTCAGAAATGGCTCTCCAGCTCCTTGTGACAACGAGATGGGTCACAGGTATCAACACAAGGCCTCCCTTGTGAACAGCTTCAGGCTGTGAACAGATGTCTTTGGGCAGCACAGCACCGTGCTGGGGACGACGCCCTCTCTCCAACCCTTGCTAACCTCCCAAACTGCCCCCACGGCTCCCTGGGGATCTGAATTAATCTTACATCCCACAGGTGTCCTATGATCCTGTATCAGAAATTAAGGCACAACTGGGATAATGAGAATTTTTCCTGTCCTGGATTTGCAACTTACAGATGTATTTTTTGTTTCTTTCTGGGAAAGAGAAAACCTTTTCCTAGTTTTGTTGTGTGTGATTATTTATTTATTTTTCCTCGTTAAGCCAAGCAAAATAAACTTTTATTTTTATCTCATTGTGTTTTGGGCTAGGTGGAGATACAATCAGGCAAAGAAACCCAGGAGGACATTTATGGAACCGAGCAATATTTGGGGATGGAGGAAAAGTTGAGTGATATCCCTCAGATGTTTTTTTCATTTTTCAGTTTTGTCTAAAGCATGCTTTCCTGTTACTATAGCTACTGGTTGTGTCATGCTCACATATAGATGGTTTATCACATTGCCTTTGGAAACTGATTGCTGTTGCAAATCATTGAAGGCAGGAGTGGAAGGGGTACGGGTGTGTAGCAGGAGACTACAGAAGGAAAACCACAGAAGGACATGAGCCCAGCATAGGAAGAGACAAAAGCAGATGTGGTGGATTGTCAAGAAGGCACACGTGCCAGGATTGTAACAAAAAGCAGGAAGAAACTGAAGAGAAGTCGGATATTGACAAGCTGTGATGAGGTGTGCACACTTCATGTTGCCAGAAAGATGAAGGAGAATGATTAACCCTGAGCTACCTCCTTCTGGAGCCAAGCAGATAATCAAAACCTTAGATTCTTTTGCAAAGGAGTCTTTGAAAAAGGATCTGGGAGATCACAGCAGGAAGAGATTATTCTGCCTGGAAAAAGCTTATTTAGGAAGACCTTGGCAAGTTCCAAGCCTGCTGAGAAAGTAACATCTCTGGAAAGGTAGGGCAGAAGATGCTAAAATGGAATCTTGTCCGGAGTCTTGTGTGGGGATTGCTATTAGCATGCATAGATGTGTGTTAAGTGATCCACAGAGTTGCAGCAAGCTATTTATGGGTATATTAAGAAAAATTAGGTGAAAATCTGTTTTATCTTTGACACATTCATATTTGAAAGCATCCCGTTGAACAGGTTAGTTTCTGTTACGACTAAGGGGACTCCTCAAGGGTGAAGTTTTGGGTCTTCCAAAGCAAATGGAGACCAAACTTTGGGATGAGCCTGGAAAGTGAATTCAGAGGTCTTTAATTTCTTTAGAAAAAATGTCCTAGAGAAGATTGCTGGTAATATTTGACACTCTGCTTGCCCTAACTATGGTATGTAGTTGCAAAAAAATGGCATTTGCCAAAAGGGCTGGAAAAAGGGTAACAACAGTCATAGAACAGTGGATTCAAAACTGGGGAAAAAAGCTTTGATGGGAATAAAGTGAGATATTTTATATGGGGGAAAGAAATCAAATGCATAATCTGTGAGGAGACATCAAAGAATTGAACAGTTGGATTTAAAATGTTGAAGATTTTAGTCCTAAGGATCAGTGACGTTTGTCTTTCCATTTGTCCTGTTTCTTAAGAAAGGATCTCTTCATACTCAGGTGTCATGGAATGACAAGGAGTCTGTTTGTGTTCATAAATATGGAACTGACTTCAAGTATCTGCTTTAAAACAAACCAAATGATAGTCACAGGTACATCAGTATTGAAGAAATTAGGGTTTCTCAGTGCTGCTGGGCTTCCACTGTCCTTTGGCATTAAAAAAAAAAAAAAAAAGAAGAAAAAAAAAGGAAAACTACCCTCAAGTGTTCATTATAAAATGTAAGTTAAATTTCTGGAAACAATCCCGTGACTTTGGCACATAATTGTTCTTTTGTATTTCTCCCTTCTACAAATAACTTGAGCACTGTGCAGACATTTAACTATTGCCACCTCTGTTGAGAATGATAAGACTTGTCATGACAAAATTATGGCTATTTGTTATTTAGTTTATATATCCTAGTGCAAGGATTCTAGGTGCTGGGTATGTAAATTATTGAGACTTTGTGAAATGCAAAAGAGAGAAAATGAAGAGGAGATGGGACTATGTTAAACATAGTAATCATAAAAGCTTGTGTGACAGGAAATTGTAAATTGACTTAGTAATTATGGAATGCATTCATTCATTTCTGCTTTTGTGTGCATTTTTGTGCATTTCAGGGGACGTGCTTAACTCAATTCTATGAATATAATTCTTTTGGGCAAATGGGTGTTCAGGTGAGAGGGAGGTAATTAGATATATTCTAGTTTGCATCTAGAAGGTAAATCAGTAGGATGTCTTTAAACATGAAGGACATTTGTAAGGAAAATAAAATTTTTTTGAAGATATCTTCTGGATTTCACAAAGGGTACTTTCAGTGTGAACATACTTTTAAAAACTGATAGTGGTTTGGAAAAGAAAACCTTTTAACTGAAGATAATTACTGGTTGTTTTTTTTTTATTCCTAGGAGAGTTCAGCATGTTTTGGAAGGAGAAGTTTGGATTTGTTATGCAGCACCAGTGTTGCCTTCTCAATGTCATTTTCCCATCTGTCTTGCTCAGCAGTGTCACTGTCTGGGCTGATGCCTGTGTGCAGATCCTGCTGCACAGGGAGACAGTGAGCCTCCAAACTATTCTTGTACAATGTCATGCTCCATATCTTCCTCAAGGGAACTGTGGATACAATTTGAACTTGTTTATATTCTTTCCAGTGGCCAGGAAAATGAATAATTCCTTTTTCCGTATTTGGAATTCCTTCAACAATAGATTTGCCATTATTTAATTTTTCTTATTTTATCAGCTATATTTATCTTATGGTGCTCCTAGAATTCTATTGCCTGACACAAGTCCCATGGAAATTTAGGGAAACTTCTCAGTCTACTGCAAGGAAAATAGGCTCTAAAAGTCTTTGTCTAAAATTTGCCATCACTTTCCCCACAGCATAAACTGCCTTGTATAGAAAGTGTAAAAGATGTTTCATTTAATGTCAGCACTTATAAAAAGATAAAACACAGTCTATTGGTGACAGTACCTCTTCTGTTCTGCTCAAGATTTATTTGGCCTTATATTAATATGTATTAATTCTGTCCTGGGAAGTGCTTAGGCTGGAAATGGGTGATGTCTTGCAGATGGTGTGCCAAATTTTTGTGCCTATCTTGTGACTCTTGCCACCCTTCTTTCTGTCTAGCTCTCCTGACTTCTGTAGGTTGTGTGGTTCAACTGAAAACACTCTTGATCAGGAATGAGTATGTGCTCTATATTTAGTCATGTCACCAGAAGTGCCATTGTGCAAGTTGCTTATCTTTCTTAACTGGATCAGGGATTGTCCTTCCTCTCCCTGTAAATAACAGAAATCTTTAAATTAAGAGGTTGCCATGAATTCTTCCTGTCAACTAGATAGCCACTCAGTAAAGGTGCTCTTTAGTACCTATCAGGTGATGACAATGTTTGATGTCCATCTATTTCTAAAAATCCTGACATTTTGAACCAGCATTTCTTTTCATAGAAGTATAGACTAAAAGGGACCTTGTGAGATCACCTGTTCATAGCTCCTGATCTGAGACAAAATAAGCATACTTAGAATTTCGCTGACAGAAATTTTGTCTGAACCAGCCTTTAGAAACTGGTGATAAGGGAAATACCATGACATTCCTACTTAGGCTGCTTTACTGCTCATTATATTTGGGAAAATTTCTATGTATCATCTATCTTCAAATTTATCTTGGCATAAATCAGGCTGTTTTATACTCATCTTGACATGGATGAACAAGGAATAAAATTGACTGGTCTGTATTAAATCTCATCAAATGTACTTTCGTTTCAAAATATTACAACAATGATCTTTTTGTTATCTTGTTTGTTTTCTCTATCCACTACAGTAATGTTTGGTCTTTGACTTAAATCTTTTTAATTTGTTCTCTTCTTGTTTTAAACAATTTTAAGACTTCAGACTGGAAAAAAAATCTTTCTGCATGTTTGATCTGTTTCATTAAGTGCTTCTTCATCCTCCAGCTTGATACTGGCTCTAGCTGTGCATGGCCATTTTTGTTCAAATTGAAGAGTTCTGTTAGTACTGTTCTCCTGAGATGGCTTTTCCCCTGCTGTTTGAGAATCCAACATCTAAAGTTGTTCTCCCCAATTTGAACAAATACACCATAGTGATTCCTTAGTGTAGTTCTTCCATAATCTGAAAAGGTGCTGCAACTTTGGAATAACGGCATTGGAAATTTTCTAGGAATGTGGATTTGCCTAATGTCTCCAAGATCTCTTCCCTATTACCCCTATTGTCTGATTAGCACATTCTTGCACCTCTAAGAATCAATGTATTGATTTCTGGTCTCTTAAGCACGTGCCACTGCTAGATGAGAATCACATTGCACAATCCTGAAGAACAGCGTGGTTGCACAACCTATATGTCAGTATAATCAGCCCATTAACTTCTCTGAAATTGTCTTGCAAATTAATCCGTCTCACCATGAAACCTTTCATGATTTTAATTCTCAGCTGTTCCGAGCAGAGCTGGAAAATCATGCTAAAAGGTATAATACATGTTTTGCAGCTAAAAGGCATAATACATGTTTTGCATTACGGCTTATAAGCTTTCTTAACCAGGATTTAATAATTCAGATTCATTACTCTTCAAATGCTCTGCCTCTGCCTGGCCTTGCACCTTTTATAGGTTGTGCTTACCCTTTGTAAAATGTACAGGCCATGATGAAAAAGTTGTAACTAGAAGGCTTTTCTATGCATTGCACCTCATTTAAGCTTCCTGAAATAGCAACAGCTTTTGACCTCTAAGATCATCAAATTCAATTGTATTGAATTCTCTGAAAAATAGGAAATAGATCATTAGAGTACACACCATGCTGAAATCCAGCTGTGATTCTGTAACCTTCTAGATACTGGATCTAATTGTGACTGAAGGAAATGATACCTTTTTTTTTTGTGATTCTTATATAGCATCTCCAGCATTATTTGCAGATTCCTAGTCCATGTTTTGTTGAAAAGTTATAGCATATGAAGGGTTGAAAAAGTGCAGGGAAACATGCAGACCTGAATGGTGCAAGGGGTGGGGGTGTATGTAGTGAAAGTGGGAAAAAGAGAAAATGAGAAGATTTGGATGTTGCCACCACAAGGGAGAAGCTGGGTTGTAAGGGCAAGGGCTGACAAGAAAGGGATGAGGTAGAAAGGATGTTCATATTCAGTGAGTTTATTCTGGAAATAGCAAGGGTATGTAGTAATAGGAAAAAGGATAATAGTTTTATACTGAAAGAGGACAGATTTAGAATATATATTAGGATGAAATTCTATAGTGTGAGGGTGCTGAGGCACTGGCACAGGTTGCCCAGAGGGGTGGATGCCCCATCCCTGGCAGTGTTCAAGGCCAGGCTGGATGGGGCTCTGAGCAAGCTGGTCTAGTGGAAGGTGTCCCTGCCCATGGCATGGGGTTGGAACAGGATGATGTTTAAGGTCCTGTCCAACACAAACCATTCCGTGATTCTCTCTTTCAATGAACATGCAGATACAGACTTTGACATACTTTAAAATGTATCACTGCTCTCCCAATTTAATGAAAGAATCAAAAAAAGTGTTCCCAGAGGATGCAGAGAGAGCAAGTAACATTAGTGACACATTGCTATAAAGCTGTCAAATGTGGGTTCAAACTTGCAGTATTCAGGGACCTCATGATGTCTCCTTGAATTACCCACTTATAAACAAAGGCAGCCTCAAATATCCTAGCTTTTATTAGACCCCTGTTGAAAAGCATATTTCACTTCCTTCAGCTGAGTTCCTGATATTGTGGCCCTAAAGTCCTAATTTTACCCCAAATAGCTTCTTACAGACAATGCCTCTAGAGTGCAATGAATGATATGTAATAGAAAAGTGTCTGATACCAGCCAGGGAGGACTGGAACCAGAGCCTTAAAAAAAAAAAAAATCAAAAAGAACAGAAAATACAGAAGAATCTGGTGATCTTATTAATGAATGATGCCTGGAGACATTCTTACTCCAGGGCTCTAAATCACAAACCTACCTCCTGATGAGGCCAACACAAGTCAGCTTGTGAACTTTTATTAATCTAGACCTTAATTTTGGAATAGAGCTCTGCAAGTTACTGTAGGAAAATAAGCTTTTTCAATAATGCATTTGTGTGTAATTTGCAGGTGTATGTGATAATGTGCTAATGCCTCAGGCACCGTGATGCATCAGCTCAAGATTTGGTCATATGACAAGGGTGACAAATTGAAACAGGGAGTTTCTAACTTGATATAATGAAAGCATTTTCACCACAGCCACATGGGAACTAGTTGCTACGAGAGGCTGTTGAATTTTGGTCCTTGGAGCATTTTCACATCCTTACCTGGACAAAGGCCTGAGCCACCTGGACTAAAATCAATGCTGACACTGCAGGAGGCTGCACTAGATGACCACTGTCTCTTTCATTGCAAGAACTGAGGAAAATCAATGAAATGCTATCTGGGTTCAAAACAAACAAAAGAAGGTGATTCCTCATACACAGCTCAGGTAAGATGAGCATTAGGAGCACTTTGCTACTGCTGGATGATAGAAGTTATGTGGGCTCTATCTGGACAGGTTCACAGAAAAGATCCATTAGGAATTATACACGGAAACAACATCTTGCTCAAGAGCTTTCTGAGCTCACAGCTTCTGCAGGCAAGCATTAGATGTAGCTACTAGAGCTGAGGGAAGAAGCTGGGGAGTTCCTATGACTGTCTGCACTCCTTCCTGGCACCTGCTCCTGTTGGGACATGAGTCAGAATATTAGGCTAAAGAGACATTTAGTTTGACCCAGTACAGATGCTTTTAGGGCCTGAAATCCAAACCACAATCATGTTTATTCTACGAAGCTACTATTCATTTGGGGTGGAGAAGCCTATTTTGTCACGGTGGTCGAGTGGCCAAAGCCTGGTGGAGTTACAAGCTAGATGCAGTGAGTTCATGCAGCTGATGGAGCATGGAAGACTTGCTTCAGAGCATCATGGCAAATGAGTGATTCCAGGCAAGAGTTGGTCTTCTCTCTTCTGCACAGACCTAAGCATGCAATGACACTTAGTAACTTGTATTTGATTTACTGTGGAATGGCACTGGAACTGACTGTAACTGCAAGTTCTGTGATAATTCACACCTAACCAGAATTGTTAGGGCTTCTGTTGTGGGTTGACACTGGCTGGACATCAAGTGCCCACCAAAGCCACTCTGTGATTCCCCCTCCTCCAATGGTCTGGGGAGAGAAAATATAATGAAAGGCTAATGGGTTGAGGTAAGGGCAGGGACAGATCACTCGCCAGTTACTGTCACGGGCAAAACAGACTCAGCTTGGGGAAATTAATATATTACCAATCAAATCAGAACAGTATACTGAGAAATAAAATCAAAACCACCTTCCTCCACTTGTCCAACTTGATTCCTGATTCTCTGCCTCCTTTCCCTCAGTGGCACAGGGGGATGGGGAATGGGGGTTGTGGTCAGTTCATCACATGTTGCCTCTGCTACTCCTACGCTCCTCAGGGGGAGGACTCTTCACACTGCTCCAGTGTGGGATCCCTCCCTTGGGAGACAGTTCTCCATCAGCTTCTCCAACTAAGCCCCCTCCCATGGGCTGCAGTTGTGCATGTGCTGCTCCATTATGGGTCCCTTCCTTCAGGAACAGGCTGCTCCAGCATGGCTCCGCCCCAGGGTCACAACTCCTGCCAGCAATCCTGCTCCACCACGGGCTCCTCTCTCCCTGGGTCTGCAGGTCCCTGCCAGGAGCCTGCTCCAGCACAGGCTTCCCACAGGGTCACAGTCTCCTTCAGGCATCCACCTGCTCCGGAGTGCAGTCCTCCATGGGCAGCAGGGGAATCTCAGCTCTGGTGACTGGAACACCTCCTTGCTCCTCCTCCTCCTGCACTGCCTTTGGTGTCTGCAGAGCTGTTCCGCTCACATATTCTCACTCTGCTCTTCTCTGGCCCCAATTCCTCCTTCATGCTAACTTTTTTCCCTTTTAAAATCCCTTAGCTGATACACTGGCCAGCATTGAGTCCATCCTGGAGCTGGATGGCATGGCCTTTGTTGGATGTAAGGGAAGCTTCTGGCAGCTTCTCACAGAAGCCACGCCACCCCTGCAGCCCCCCTCCCCCCCTCCAAAACTTTGCCATGGAAACCCAAAACAGTTAAAAAAAAAAAAAAAAAGGCAGCACAGAAGTTTTAGTATTGGAAATTTTAATCAAAATTCTGACTTAGGATAAAGGGCTACAAGGTATTCTCTCCTGCTTTGTAACACAAATGAAAACTCTGTGGACTGCTGGAAGATGAGAGTTTTAGTTAGTCTGCTATGTGTGCCACAGTAATGACCATTCTTGGTTGTTCAATGACAATAGTATAGCACATATATAGTATATATATAGTATAGTATCTTCTCCAACAGTGGTCAAAAAGGGAAGTCCATACAAAGGTATCCTGATGCACCATACCTGCAGCGTTGTCTGAAACTGGCATGAAATAGAGCAAAGACCTCTCTCTTCTGACTGATGCTGCTTTTCTTGTCTCCTACTTTTTTTCTGATGATTTATTTTGGTTATTTAGAAGAAAAAGCAAACGTTATCATTTTCCCTGTACTGCAGCACTCTCTCCTCTTACACTCTCCTACTGCATGCTGGCGTTCTCCCTCTCCCCCACAGCCGTGTCCTCAGTTGGTCTCTGTTTTTCTTTACTAACCTGTCCCCAGTGAGACTCACCCTTTCCCACCCCTCTTTGCAGCCTGTCTTTCCCGTTTAACACTCCCCTTCTATGCCAAGCTAGCAAATGTCCCATTTCCTGCCGTTTTCACCCCTCTCTCTTCCCCAGTATCATGAAGAGTGAGAACCCCACAGAGCCATGCTTGGCTCCGCCACTGCTCCCTCATTGAAAGAGGCATTTCTGCACCCTGAACCCCTTGGCTTTGTCAGTCCTCCTCTCCTGCTGCAACTACCGCTATGGCCAAGCCAAGGCACTGGCTAGGACTCCCCACCTGGCACCCATCCTCGCTCTGCTGGCTGACACTAGGATGAGAGTACGGGCTCTGCTGTACGGCAGACTACTCCTTGCTTGTCCCATCTACTCTGTCCCTAAACCATATCCTGAGTGACGGAGCACTTAACTCTATCTTTAGCTGGAGCATCTCCACACACCACACAGCACCAATAAGGGTCTTGGTGTCACAAGTCTGACTGGGAGCCAGAACAGCCTCCCCGAAATGCACCGAGCGGGCTCTCTCACGTTACCCTTCTGCCTTTTCTAGGTCACTGATGAACACAGGGGCTGGCACAGGTCCCTCCGCATACCGGTGACAGCTCTGCTTTGTCGGCCGGCTGCTGCTGCCGCCTCTCTGCGCTGTTTTAACCTTGGTGCCCCCGTACCCTCTGCCCAAGGTTCAAAGTCCCCGCGGCCTGCCTGTGTCTCCTCACCTGGCGCCGCTGGCGAGCGCGTTCCCGGGGCACGGCGGCAGCCAGGTGCGCTCACACCTGTACATCCCCCGCTGGGACACGCTCCGGGCGCGGCTCCCAGGGCTCCCGCAGCGGAGCCCGAGACAACCGCGGTCCCTCCGCCGGGCGGAGAGCGCCTGCGGGGATGCGCGGCTCCCGACCGCGAGTAGCCGCTGGCCGCGGGGGTGACCGCGGGGGGCCGCTGCGCCTCGCCGGGGCCGCCGGCGCACGCGGGGCCGGGGGGCGGGCGCGGGGCAGCGGCGGACAAAGCCGGGCGGCAGCACCGCGGGCTCCCGCTCCCGCCGCCGTGCCCGCGGCCTCCCGAGGGGCGGGAGGTGCCGCCCCCGGCCCGCGCCGCGGTGGCGCTGCCGAGCAGAGCCGGGCGCTGGGCGCCGAGCGCCGGCCGCCCGCCCGCCCGCACCCCCGCCCCGGCCGGCTGCGCGCACGGCGAACATGGCGGCGGCGGTGGGGCGGGACACTCTACCTGAGCACTGGTCCTACGGCGTCTGCAGGGACGGGCGCGTCTTCTTCATCGAGTAAGGGGGCGCCGCGGGGAGGGGCGCGGGGCGCAGCGCGGCCCCGCTGCCGCCGCCGCCCGCACGGGCGGCCCCGCGCCCTCGCTAACAGGTGCATGTTTTCCGCTTCTCCCTGCAGCGACCTGACCCGCAGCACCACTTGGCTGCATCCGCGCACCGGGGAGCCCGTCAACTCCGGCCACATGATCCGCTCAGGTGGGTGCCCGGGGCCGGCGGCGCGGTGCCCCCTCCTCGCTCCCCGCCCCGCGGCCGGGAGCCTCCGCGGGCGAAGTTCTCACCCCTCATTCCCGCTCTCTCTCTCTCTTTCCCTCTCCCCCGTGCCTTGCAGACCTGCCCCGCGGATGGGAGGAGGGGTTCTCGGAGGAGGGCGCCAGCTACTTCATCGAGTGAGTACCGGCTCCGGCCCCGCGCCGACCGCCCATGGCCGGGGGGCGCTGGCGGCGCGGCCCCGGCCCGCCCGGAGCTCAGCCCGGCCGGCCCCGCACCGACCCCGCGCGTCCGCCGGGTTCATTAATGGTCCACGCCCGCGAAAGTGGCACCGGCGTGCGCCGTGCCAGCGGGAAAGTTGGCTCCGGGCGCGGCGGGATGCGGGATCCCCCCAGCCGCGCTCTGGCGGTGGTCAGCAACAGGTTTCCTTGGAGGCGGCACTTCAGTTTTCCCTGTTTGTTTGGGGGTTTTTTGTGTGTGTTTGTTTCGGTGTTGACTGCTCCCCCCCTCCCCGTTATTTACAGTGGGGTTTGCGGCAGGTGGAGCGTTGCCTTGCTGAGCGCCGGCCGAGGTGGAAGGTGGTTTTGTTATTTTAAATGGCTCGTGGCTGTGGACGCAGCCCCGGGAAGTTTTGCAAGTGAAAAGCTTCCAGCGTTTCTTCCCAGAGACGGGGCTGAACGGATGAAATTGCCTTGCCACGGCTGGTGGTGGCTGTCGGGATCTTTCATGTGGCGTTTCTTGTTCGGAGAGCAGTTACAAGCAGGGATGTGCTGCTTATTGAGGTGCTTTTATTCTATGAGGTGCAAGCATGTTGCAGTAAAATAGGATAACTAAGAGCTTCCTGCAAACATTGCAGATATAAGGCTTTTACAAATACAAACACCGATGTAAAAGTAGAGATTTAATCATATGAGTAAAACTCTGGTACACCTTGGATATAGAGTCATGTGTTGCTTGTGATGTCTTTGCATTTTCCTTTGGAAATCTGAATACCTGACAAATTTAATGGAACTAACAGAAAAGGATTGGAAAATGCTCAGACTATCTTCATTGCTTCGGTGTGGCACTGGGATGGCTAACCCAGGTCGTTAAGTACAGCCTCAGCTAACTGCTGATAGATGTGTCACCGTTGTCCGGTATTGGAATGCATGCAGAGCATACCCCAAAATCTTTGAGTAACTTGAGGTTTTAGTAAATATCAGGCTTCCAAACCGTACTGGGCCAGGTGAAGGAGCAGTTGACTGAGTGCATCACAAATGCCTCACATGTAGGATGTTTGTTAAATAAAATTCCAGATAAGCCTAAAATGTCCTTCTTTCACCTCCAGAGGAAAAAAAGGCATTCAATCTTCATTTGTCTGAGCCAGAGAATTCCGTGCAGTGCTGGGCAGGGCAGTTAGTTTAGCCCTTGACTCTTGAACAGGAGGTAGTAGCAAAGCCTTGGAGAGCAGCTCAGTAACACTTAGAGCTGCCACCTTTTATCTGTGGCCAGTGCATTGAAAGGAAGGAATAAAAGTTCTGCTGGTTACACAGGCCAGAGATCGAACTCTAAAATGGCCAGTCTGTAAATGTACTGTAAACAGATCCTTTACATGGATACATAAACACAAACTTCTAGATGTAGGACAATATCTGTTTATTTTTCTGTCTTTTCCAGAAACTTACTAGGAGATTTTAGAACAGCTTAAATTTTTTTCCAAACAGCTCTGTTTGGAAGACCATCTCTTGTCTTGTTTGTCGGGCAGTTACAAAACTTTTAATTTCTGATCCATTAAATTAGAGTTACATGCAGTGCATTTTCATAACTTGTGCTAATAGTGTTCTTTACCTTGGGCTGGAACTGCTTCAGGAAATGAAATAAGGAATGGAGTATGTATTTTACTGAGCAATTTAATAAACTCAATCATCTTTGGCCAGGCAAAGTTTTTTGAGGAGACACAGCAAGGTTTTAACATAAATCTGTTCAGTTTTACTGCCTCAGACCAAAGATTCTCCTGATACTGAATACAATATTTAACTCTTCAGCAGTGATACTTCCCCCAGCACTGCTCTAAGCTCTTCAATTTCAGCTCAGAGGCTTCCTGAACTGAGTGGAATTTCTCATTTTTTCTTCCATGAGCATACTGAGCTCTTGTGCTCATATAAACATCAGTATCCTTGGATGATGATTTCCATACCTCACTGCTCTGGTCATTCCTCCTATGTTGCTTCCACGTGATGAGTTCTCGGCTTACAGGAAAGGTTACCGGTCCCTAAACGCATGATTTCACATGTTGTACCATTAAATTCCATTTTCTGGCATTCCAGCTCTCAAAACCCGTGAACTCTCCTGCATAACTACCCAGTCCTTTTGTACTGGTGACAGCTCCAGTCTGGTGTCGTCTACAGAAATTTCACAAGCACATTGTTACTCCTTGGCTACTAATTTACTGAAGGGTGTCAGGAGGAACGTTCCCAGTAACGCCACCCCCTTGTGATAATTTCCACTATTAATGCAGCCTATTGTAGTTTTTCCACATTGGCCACTTAATGGATGTTATAAGTCTTATTATTTCTCTAATGAAATTAAAAGTATTACGAAGTATTGTTGCTATTTTAAATAACTTCAATCAAACATTTTATTTAAATATATAGAGGGTAACTCCACTTACATAACTGATTTCTGGTACAGAGATAATGAAAATATTAGGTAAAATATGGTATGTGAGCTGTCTGTAATGTAAAAAAAATTAATCTTATGTTCATTTACTTCCATGTCTTTATTACTTCTTTTAATACTGTGGACAAACTTGAAACATCATATAATAAAACAAAGGTTTATAAGCTGGTCAAGCTTAATTTCAAAACCAGGTAAGTTTTCTCTCCTTTCCATGTAACAGGAGTTTGAAAGTTTCCCAAACTCTGCTTCTTTTGGGTAGAAGCTTTCCAAATTAACATGCTGTAGTTTAGAATGTTTTTTGCTGTTTTATAGTTGGGCAGCTGCCCTGTTGTTGAAGGGGTACTGCTTTCCCTTAGGTTATTTACTAGAGATGCTTGTCTGAAATCACATTCCCTCTTAGCCTTGTTTTGCTCAACTAAGCAAGCCAAGTTCTTTGTCCAGCCCCTTAAAAAGAGCTCTCCGTCTGTTTGATTATCCTGTAGTTCTTTTCTGCACCTCTTGCAATATGAAGTCATCTTTGTTGCATGTGAGTGAACAGAATCCTGGGCTGGAGTGAGCTTTTGTGAGGCTCTCAAACAACAAAAATGCTTTCTTGGCTCTAAAAATGTCTCAGTTTTCTGCATTTTAGGTTGTTTGGCTATTTAGGGAAGACACCCACACTGACAGCACATGTGAGTGCTGCCAGTTGACTGATATATGCAGATCTTTCTTTTTCTTTACTGCTTTAAATTTGAAGAACTGTAATTTATATTAGGAAGCTGCGTTCCAGTTCTTCCCATTTATGCACATCCATGTCTTCGCAAATGATTTTCTCTGTTCCAGATATTCTTCAGGATTTCTTGATAGTGGCAAACCCTGTTAGGGCAGTGCTGCCTCTTATCCTAAAATCACTAAATAAAACATTAAATAAAATGTGATGTATAAACTGATTCTTCTGGATCTCCATTTAGTAGTCTTTGTCTAAAAGTATCATGGATGTTGCATTCTTTGAGTACTGAATACAGCTTGCACCACACTTTTCCATCTCTTCTCTTGTTTGTTTACTGATGTTTTTCAAGTACCTTGTGTTTGTTGGGCATGTGCTTTCTGGGAGAGGCACTGCAGAAAGGGCACATGTGGAACTGAATGAAGACTGGACAGCACTAGTTCTGGTTTGTTTCTGTTGGTTGGGTTGCTGATGTGAAATGTTAAGTGTGGCTGGCAAACTCTTTGGGGAAGGAGATGGGACATGCAGGGAAGGTAGTGATGATGGTAAAGCAGTGTGTGTATGCATTATAGTGCAGTTTTTTCTTTCCATTTGCTTTTCTTTGTCTGATCATCCAAAAGACTTGGGGAAGTTGGAAAGCTTGGAAATCATGGAATGTTTTTCATTACCTTCTTACAGCTTTCAAAGATTGAGATGGCTATTGGTGTGAAAGGATCTGTTCTTCCAGTGTTAGATACCTAACTGGCTTGTATTTAAATATGTTGAAAAAAGTGTACTGCTGCTACAGAAGTTCTTTTTGAATGCTGCAGTGGTATGGCACAGCTGAAAGGTAATCATGCATTCAAATTGTAGCCTAGAATTAGGAACAAAAAAGTGGAAACCAGCACTTAAATATCTGAAGTTAACCTTTTATTTGTTTCTGTAGTCAGTTTCTAGTTCAACTTGGCCTCTTCTGTGGGTAACAAAGTGGATGTACAAGAAACAAAGCGATGAAATTGGCATATCAATAGTCAGTTACTGTTTGCAACTGTTACTCTTTAATTCTTCTATTTAGCTCATTCTGTGTGTAGGAAATATGCATGGTATGTGTTTCAAGTGTTTGGAAATAGCAAAAGAGCAAAGCACACTAAACAGAAATCTGCCTTTTTAACTTTGATTCTGCTGTGCCAAGCATATACATTCAGATACAATGTCACTGGAAACCATACAGGAGCTCAGATTCACCCACAGTGGCCTACAGACGACACCCACTTAATGATTATTTAATCACAGAAGCCCAAAGGGGAAGAGAC
The DNA here is from genome assembly GCF_965178545.1 of Coloeus monedula. Taxonomy (NCBI): domain Eukaryota; kingdom Metazoa; phylum Chordata; class Aves; order Passeriformes; family Corvidae; genus Coloeus; species Coloeus monedula. The sequence goes on along the minus strand of NC_138786.1, from coordinate 14,601,825 downwards.
CATCTGGATTACTGAGTTCAGTCCTTTTCATTATCTGAGAAGATTGTTTTATAATCTCATTAATAAATTTAATCAACAGGTTTCTTCTGCCCTGCAGGAATTCCTGTCTTCCCCACTCCTAGTAGGATGTTGAAAATTGTATCTTTTTTTGTGGCTGTTTAGGTGGGCTAAAACACTGTTTACTGTATGTGTTCCTTGACCTGCTGTAAAGACAAATTACTTCTTGCTCTGTTTTCAATGAAGGTTATTGCTGTAGAAGTAAAAGATACTGGAGCACTTGATCTCTCTATAATGAGATCTTCTACGTAGATTATGTCCCTTGTGGTTCTTGAACCTGTGGCTAGATGAAAGTTAATGTGTAAGTAAGTATATGAACTGACATGAAACCCACCTGTGAGGAGCTGGCCCACGAACCACTTCACTGTGTCACTGCTGTGCATGGCCAGTTCAAGTGGGGGGAGTTCCTGGAGTGGAATAAGAATTGGGTAGCTGGAACCACGTGAGAACTTCACCGAAAGTGATACCTTCACACCATCTCTAGAATATTTAAGGATAGTCTCTGGTGAAATGAATGGGTTTTGTGTGCTATAGAGTGCCGTGGGGAAACTTTTAGGGAAAGAAACCTGGAATGGTTCCACAGCAAGGGGTAGAACACCTAGTTTGGATAATCTTGAGAGCACCATGTGCAGCGACGTGAATTCTGGTCACCAGTGATTCCCTACAGTCAGGAGCTGCCCTTGAGGGGGGCTAGACTTCACTGAGGTAATTTGTACGGGTGGAGAAGCGGGTGTGGAATTGAGAAGTGGCAGAAAAATGCCAGAAGTGGCTGTTGTGTTGAGAGGCGGGGGTCGGGAAGCTGCTGTCCCATCCCGCAGTTCTGCGGGAGCGATCCATGGTCTTGAGCGGCCTCTACTGGCTCATGGCAGCAGATTAGGCAGCAGGAGGAAAGCTGCCAGGCTGGGTGAAACCCTGTTGGGTCTTCTGCTTCTCATTATTAATTTTCTTGGAAGAAAGTGTTCCATTTGGGCTATGGGAAAGCAGAACTATATACAGTAAAAGTAAATCTCACTGCCTGTACGAGGTTCTCTGCGTTTCTCATGTCCTTTGTTCTCCAGCTTTGGGTTTGGTCAGACAGGCTGTTTAATGCATTTTGTTGTCCTGGATTGTGAGCAGAATTGAACTGGGAATATCTGCTGGCTGGATACAGTAGCTGTGTTTCATGCCAGCTGGGGAAACAATGAAGTGTCCTTTTTGATGACAGCTAAAATGGGAGATCACTCATTAATGAGTGAAGTAAATGCTGATGGATTTGTGCTTGGGCAGCGATGGCTGATAGTTGCAGAGAGCAAAGGAAGTACTTTGTAGTTCAGCTCCCAGAAAGCAGGAAAAGGGTATGTTGTTCATGGTCCCTGAATTTCTGAGTGCCCTCTGGAAGAGCAAGCTTGGAACTGTGCGTAAGGAAAATGCCATGTGTGGTTTGCTTCAGCGAGGTATGTGAATGAAGAGGGATATTGTGTGCATTCCTTGGGGGAGGGAGGAGCATATAAGGGAAGGTGCTGGGTTTTGTTTGTTTTTAAAGGAGGGCTGCACCATAAAAACCAGTCAGCTTGGTTTGTCAATCTGTGTTTGCCTTTATTTGAAGATACACGCATGTTGGAAAACTGAATTTTGACTACCTGAAGAGGCCAGCAAGGATAACACACACTTAGAGTGAGATGCTTTTTTAGGTGTTGAACACTTCTGGAAATGAAAGTTTTCTGGGAAACAGAGCAACATTCTTTTGTTCTGGCTGGGGTTATGTGGCTTCCTTGTGTTGTAGCTCAGAAGCAAAGGCATGCACTGGTTATTCAAAGCTGCCAGCCTCCACATTTTGTTTACTACACATTCCAGCTTTTTGAATGTGTCATTCATTCGGCCTCTTTCCTAAAGCAGTGTCCACTTCTGCATTCATGGATCTGTGCAGGTGAATGCATGTGCCTTTTTAAAGAAGGTATTACGGCAGTGAGGGTTTCAATATTTCTGAAAGTCTGTCTAAAGATTAAGAATAAATACAGTCATATGGCTGGACTGGGCACGTATTGCTGTAGTCTTAAAAGTAGTTTTCATAACCTTGAGTTATATTTCATCATCTGATGTGGTAGGTATTGCAATATGCCTACCACATCAGATGAGGAAATAGATAATTTATTCAACACTTTTAATTTAATTTTATTAATTACACATGATCTTTTAGAAAGGAGAGAATCTCAAATATTTGGGAGAGCAGAATCTTGATATTAATGCTATGTTTTGTTTTGATGTTATGCATGTTTTGTTGAAAAAGGTTGCTTCTTCCATCTATCAGTAGTAATTCTAGCAACTGGACCTAGGGAAAGGATTGCCTATCTGCAGGCTAATATATAGTGCCAGATGTTGGGGTTTTTTTTAATAATGGAGGAAATGAAAAGGTACCTTTTTCCAGGCAGGTGGGAAATCCTGCACCATCTTAAGTGCTTGAGAGAAAAGAGAAGTGTGTGCTGTGAAATGCATATGTTCTGTACCCTGTATTTTCCCATCGTTCCACTTGCTGCAGATGGATTATACTAAAATGAGTTTTAACCTCACGACTGATCCAAGTTTGCCATCATCTCAAATATTTACATTTCTTTGGTACAGATTAAGTGTAGTGCTCCAGCATGGTAGTGCTGGATCTCTGCAAAGACCATCTTGAATAAATGTGGTGCCACATTTATTTAATATCACATCCAATTCTACCCAGTATGACTGTAGACTGTAATTTGCTACTAAATCTAATTTGTTTTGTCTTTGCCTCCTAGATGTGCTTTTTAACCTTTTTTTTAAATGACCTCAGCTTGGATAACGGTAAAAGATGGGGCATTTTATTTATAGTTTAATTGTCTTTTCCTACAGCGTTATTAGACTGTTTTACAATGTCTGCTCTGAGATATGTGCTCAGAAACAGAACTTTTAATTTAAAAGCACATTTGTAATTAAAGATGTTAAAATCCAAGAAGAATCTGGTTAAGTGCCCAACCCTTCTCTTTCTGATTGTGTGCCATGGAGTACTTGGCAAGAATGTCACTGACTTGTCTAGACAGGTACAAAGTCTTGCTACCAATACATAGTAGCTGTGTGCTTTTCTGCCTGAAGTTTTGTGTTTAAACCCTTGTTTTCCTTATTGCTTATCTGTATCTTTAAAGGTTTTATCTTCAGTTTAATAAAAAGTACAACCGAGACCACCAAAACTTTTAAAATGAGATTGGGATGCACTGCTGAAATGAAGGATTTGAGTAATACTGGATTTCATTTTCAGTTCCTTGTCAAGTGAGGACTTTTATTATATTTTTATTTACTTACCAGAGACCAAATATCCTGAACTAAGAGCAGACTGAAGCATTTTGAAAATACACATTGATTCTGCAACATACAGGTGATTGTTTTCGAGCAGCTCTGTATAGGGTCTGTAAAACATGACTAAGCAGGAAAGCTGCTGTTAATTTTCTTTTTCACTTAATCTGAAAAAATGTAGTTATTGCCTTTTGCAAGCTGCATATTTGTTGCAAAATGTCATAGTTTCACATTCGTCCTCAAAGTAGCAAAATGCTTGAGCAGCAACTTTCACTTGAGTTTCATGTTTATTGTTCTTTACTTTTTGAGGTTACTTTTTTGTCCTTTATCTAGGCAGAAGGAAGACTTGCTTTGATTAACTTAGGAAATTGATATCAATATAAAGGAGAGCAATGAAAAGATAGAGACATTGTTTATCAAGCAGCTCAAATCAGAGACCAAAAGCTAACATAATTTGTTTTTATTGTGTGTCTTTTCAAGCCAATTTTTAGGTGTTTTAAACGTGTGCTCTGCATGTTAACCTCTGAGTGCTTGAGTTCAATGCTTGCTTTGAATCAAAGGAAAATAACTGGGCCTTGTCCTAATACCTGGAATAATAGATCTGTTAGATCTTTTTCAGCAAAATCTTTAAACACATCTGGAGACAGAACTGGGCTAAGGGGTGTGATTCACTTTATGTAATTTTCACTGGCTGGTAAAGCAGCCATGTTTTCTCTACGTTTTGCTGAAGATCAGGAGTTCTAACATTAGTTCTTTGCATGGTGAGATAACACTGACAAAATCTAGATGTAGGCAGCTGTACCACAGAGGATATGGTGGTTCAAGACCATGTTGAATCTCCTGGACTAAACTAAAATTAAATTAATAAAAGCTGCAAGATGATGAAACCCATTTTTCTTAGATGACAGTTCTCAAACACTTGATATTTATTGTTACCATCTCAGAATATCAGCCCTATTTTTAAATTCTTTTACTTAGAGTGCAATTTGTGAACATGTAATTTTTTTAATGTAAAGTCTTTGCTTGCCTTCCAATTAAGACAATTATATTGTCAAGTGGCTTGAGCAGATGTTTTTATCTCCTTCTTTGGAAATCACAGATTAATGCTGTTCTTTAAATGCTACTTTTGTGCTTTACTTTTTTAGCACAGAAATGCTTGACTGCCTAAAACTATTTCACTTAGTGATCAGATTTATTCCTTCAACACTGTTTTATTATTCCCAGTATTCAATTTTAAATAGCCTAACCACTTTCCTTTTGCTCTTCCAGTTGGCTTTGTAGTGAGGTGCAGTTTGAACTCATTTAAAAAAAATAAAAGTCAATGAGTTATTTCTCATGTGCAATCATTACATGAAATTCTTCATGAAGAGATTACAGGTATCAAGTTGGAATTTGATATACTCGTTTAACAGGATATTTAGTCCTTTCAGTTGAAATGTGGAATGATAAAGCTTTACTTCAGTGTAGTGTAAGTATCAGTGTAGCAGATGTTTTTCGGTGTCACTGTCTGGTTTTTCTCCAGCTCAGTCTTACTGCTAACTTGCCTAAGAAGGTGGACAGCTAAATCTCTGGTTAACAGGTCTTTTCTGAGAGTTGCATTTCCATGCCTCTGAAGAATATTTAATTGTCTAAGGAAATACTGAAACACCAGAATAGTGGAAGGGAAGTTGAGATTACTGAGGTCTATGACAGTGTCCTCTGGGAAAGAAGTAAAACAGCATTCACTTTTATGACGTCAGGCATGTTTTCATGGTGTAGCATGTGATTGCTGGGCATTCAGATTGTTGAAATTCAAGTTTCTTGCAGTTGAAGGATTAAAAACCATTTCAGGTAGAAGCAGAAATTGCAGTTAACATTACTAACCCAGTAATGTTAATGCAGTTAACATTACTAACCTTGTGTCAAGGTTAAACACAAGTTATTAAAATACACGATTAAGGCATTTAAACATAATACCCAGTATTTGCTGTGTAGGAGCTGCTGTACTGATGCAGAGTAGTCCTTGCTGAGAGATTTATAAATAATACAAATTTTTAAAGTCTGGTAGTTTCTCCCTTTTTGAGTAATTGGAAGTGCTGCGACAATATTGCTGATTTTGCCGTGTGATCCAGAGAATATCAGGAGAAATGTCTTCAATTTTGCATGAGGTTTAAATAACCCTGGTACTGGGTGGATTTCTGAACTACAAGGAAAATCTACTCCTATATACCAACTGCAGTAAGGAATGATTTAGGTTGGAAATGAAACTTAAGATCATCAAGTCCAGCCGCTAACCCGGCACTGCCAAGTCCATCATTAAACCACGTCCCAAGTCCCAATTAAATTAAATATGGCCAGGAATGGTGACTCAACTATTTCTCTGGGCAGCCTGTTCCAATGCTGGGCAACCCTTCTGGCAAAGTAATCTTTTCTAATATCCAATTTGAATCTCCCCTGGCAGAGCTGGAGCCCATTTCCTCTTGTCCTATTGCTTGTTTCTGGGAGAAGAGCCAACCCTCACCTGGCTACAGCCTCCTTTTTAGGTGGTTGTAGAGAGAGATAAGGTGACCTCTGATCCTCCTTTCCTCCAGCTCCCTCAGCTGCTGGGGGTAAGACTTGTGCTCCACCTTTCACCAGCTGTGTTGCACTTCTTTAAATGGGGAAGGTGGGAGCCCAGCTGGGACTTCCCCTAGGGATGGCTGTGGAGTCAGATGGTAGCTGAGCAGCAATTGTAGTGCCTGAACTGATGGTTCAATAATAGTAATAGTTAAATGTCACAAACATTGGAAGTTTGTGAAAACACTGTTTAAACTGAGTTTGCATAAATAAGAGAACCAAAGTCAGCAAAAGAGAAGGCAAGATGTGAAGTACTTCTGGAAATGAAGGTGAGTAGTGAACTGAAAGCTTTCCAGTCTGGACTTGTGGATGTGTCTGTATGTTCAGAAATCAGAAAAGGGATGAAGCATTTTGATCAGCAGTGTGGACTTGAAAAGGCCAGAAGCAGTGTTTATGTTGGATAGTATGGATGGTTTCAAATGCAGTTTCTGGGCTCTCTCCCCCAAATCTGTACCATTTGCTGCATCAGCAGTGCTCATAAGGCAGATCACAGGGTTTTATTTTTCCCATTGATCAGATGTGGCAGTCAGCAAATAAACTGTTAAATGGTATTGATAAATAACATGGGCTGAAGGCAGAAATCCAGGAGGAAAATTGAAGTTTCTGTCTATGGATGATGTGACTTCTCCCTCACCAGAGAAGTAGCAGTCGGAGAGAGGGGAGCTGCAGGAGTCCAGTTTTTCTCCAGCTCATCTTCCTTGACAGGTGCAATGGAGGAGCTACAATTAGGAATTTGGGGAGTGTCTCTGATTGCCAGTGTGCTATTCCTTTGTCACTGTGGTGGGCAGACTGCAAGAGCTCGAGGAAGCTCTGGTTTGTGGCAATCAGATTAAGTTTTGCCCTAAATCTTAAAAAGAAGTAGTTATAAACTGTGTTTTTAAGTAATGTGAGTAGTAAGGCCGCAAGAATATTTGAACTACTGATGAGCAGAAGAGCCTTTTTTGTGTAGGGAAATGAAAACACTTGTAAATTTATGTTTAGACTGTTATACAGCTATTTCCTCTGTAGTTGCTATGGCTTAGGATGAGGTACATTGTAAACAGGCCTGTTGTTTTTTCCTTGTGGGCTGGAGGAATATAGAAAAAACCCTTAATTTTTATATAAAGTGGGCTGCTAGTGAATAATATGTCTATTTTCTTTAGAAAGAAAATTCCAGGTTGTTCATTTTTTCTCATGGATTTTTAAGATTTCTGTGATTAGAAGCACCTAAAGAAATTCTGTTAATGCACTGACTAGACTGTGGTAATTCCAAATGAATTAATGCAAATGGAATTGGTTTAAAAGTAATATTTGGCATCAACAATTTTGTTTTTCCCAGAATATTAATGATTAACTTTTTTTTTCCTTTCATCTAATTTTTCAGGAATTCCATTAACGATAACGAACATGGTTTTTAACTTGTTATTGGGTCTGTATAACAGTTTTGGGTGAAACTGAGTGAGAGAAAAGTACTGGAAATGCCATTCTTGGTGAATTTTGATGTTTATAAATTACGTAGGTGAAAATATAAATTGAGCATGATTGTATGTTTGATCGATTTAACAAAGTCTGTCACAGGGCTTCTTGGTTCTGCAATGATACAGAAATTGAGAGATTGTTGACCTCCGCAAATATATTAAAAATTCCAGGGTCTTGCTCATTTTAGTGTTTAATTTGGCTCAGCAGCTCTTCCATGCCAGTTAATTTGACATTCTGTTTATTTTGGCTACTGACATTTTCAGTGAAGATGTTAAATTGCCAGTGTAAGAATTCTCTACCAGGGAGGTGAGTAGAAATATGGAGAAGGTATGAATTCAGAGTGTTATGGTTTGGGAGGATGGCCCATATGAAGAATTAGAGTGGAGGAGCAGTGTTAGGAAAGCCCCAGTGTTCTGCTGATTTGAAGGGAGTGTGCTTCTCTCTCAGCTGACTATGGTTTTCTTTAGGTTGAGCTTTAGTTAATAAGTTTAGAGTACACCTGAACCTGCCACACAGGAACGGGTTATATGAGGAAAACCCAGCCTTCTGGAATCTTTTAACTGTTTGTGAGATAGGCAAAACAATTTCTCTGTGACAATCAGAGAAATTACTTTTTGTGGGGAGATAGTGTGTCAGAAGTTGTCAGTAGTTGAACTGCTGTCTTCATGAACAAAAATTACTTCTGGTTGTGAACTGTACCCTGCTTGCATTTAAGTACTTTTGTTTACTTGTAGGTTTTTTTTGTAATGTTTTTGACTGTTCTGAATTTGGTGTATGAAATCTTTCAGTGGGTATTTCATGCTGCACCAGAAATGCTGCCATTCATCCAGAAATGAATGTTTGGTGATCTGGAGTAGAAGTAACAAAACAACTTAAATTGTGGCAGTTAATACATGGGTCTCACTGGAATTTCACCTCTGAAGTGAGCTAAACTAAAATGTGTCTTAATAGTCTGTGATACAAATGGATTTTTTAAAAATCTTACAGTACTTTTTTCTTGAGTGCTTCAGATAACTTTGAATAGTAAATTGTGATTTCCTTTTCTGTTTTTCAAGCTGGTTTTAATCTAAAGCTATGTAAATTTGTTCTCCCATTCCTAGTGGGTCATAAACTGCAAAAAGAAAAAGTGGTTTAAGTGCATTCCTGGTAGTTTTTCTTCACTTCTGACATACTTGTTAACTGAATTAGCTGAATAAGTGAAGGAAATATTTTCTCTGTGCCTGCCCAGAAGCAAAAGCATTAAACAAAATTTGAAAGTAGTTAAGAGGTACGGTAATTACTTTATCACCTTATGTTATGGGTAAATTAAATTAACAAGGATGATGGTAAAGTGCAGAGTTGGCAAAAATACTATGGGAAAAGTTGGTGTGGTATTGTGTTGAAATGATTATGTGTGCATGCATTTTGAAAAGCACCTGAGATGATCTGGCATCAAGGTCTTAAAAGTAAGTGTAAAACACTCCCCTGGAATTTTAAATGCTATGTGTAAAAAAAAAAAAAAAAAAAAAAAAAAAAAAAATCTGGGAATATTTTTCTGTGTGTCATTCCATCTAAGGTAAAAAGTGATTTATAGTGGCGTCCATTCTTTAAGACAATTGCAGAGCTCTAACCTTGGAAGATTTTGACAATGAAGTTATTCCCTCTTCCTAATCAGTTTGTGTCAAAACGCATTTATGTTAAAATACATTTATAATTATATAGCTAGCAGTTTCTCCCCTCCCCCTGCAAAAAGTATTCCTGAAGCTCAAGCAGGTCAAAGACTGTCTAGTGGAAGCTTTTTTTGGTATCTGATGCTGGATAAATAAATCCTTCTGAGAGGTGTGCACTTGCCATCTTCATAAAAACACGATAAATATTTTACTTACTGAGACAAATTGCTCTGAGGAAGTATTTCTGTATTGGATATTGTTTTTGATACTAGGGAAAAACAGTTATAGCTCTTTCAAAAGCTTTGGAAAATGGTAGGAGCAATTCTGTCCTAAGTCTTTCGTGGAGTTTATGCAGTTTCAGCTGGGTCAGTTAGAAATTGGAGTAAACTTTCAGCTTGTAGATGTTTTTACATTCATTTTCCTTAATTTTGAATGCGTGGATCTTTACCATTTTTGGGATAAAGACTTCTTTCACTAATTCAGCTTTCAAGTAGACTATGGTCATTCTAACAGTGAAGTTTTTAATTTTTTTTTTTAATTATTATTTTTAAAAGTGGTTAATCAGGAGAGCTACTTGCTTGTCAACAGGTCTAACAAGAAGAGGAAGGAGTCTGTACTTAATCTGAAATGCAGGAGGAGAGGAATGCCCTTCAAAGCTTTCTAGCTCTTAGGTTGATACCCCCCTCCCCCATCGAAGTTGAAAACAGTTTCTGCAGGGCATGAAAAACAGGTTTTTATTTAGGTAATGCTTCTCTGGAAATAAACTTTAAAAAGACTAAAAGAATAACAGTTTTTAGAGACATTCAGTTTTGAAAAGCAATGACTTGAATGTTTGGAAGAAAGGCACACCAGCCCACTCAAATGGGCTGCTGCTTAGTATGTACTTAATAATAATGGAGTTTTTTTGTATAGGCTTCTTAGATTGCCTGCTGAAGAAGCTTATCTTAAATGTCACAGCTGCCTTTTTAAAGTTGATTGGTAGAAGGATATCCTGTATAATAAGTTAACTGCTCAGAGTAGCTGCAAACACCTGAGGGACCTACAATTGTCTGATGAATTTTTGCCTTGTAGCTGATGGGGAAGTGCTCCTTGTTTCAAGAAAAGTGAAATACTTGTGACCTGTGCAATCGATACCATTTGTTGAAACATGCATACACGAAGTGATGTTGTAAATGACAGACCTTCCTAGCGTTCAGCTGCTCAAGGATTATGAGGAGTTATTTCCTGTAGGGATTGGGAAATTGTGTTCTCTGCCTAAATGGGTAGGCTGGTGCTCTGGAGAGGAGACATGCTGAGTCAAGATGGGTGGGTACAGAGATTGAGAACTTCCTTCCAGGATCAGAAGATAGAGGGACTAAGACAGCTGCAGACATCTTGGGACAGCACTCAGGTTAGTGATTTGGGGTAAATTATGGAGAGAGGAATTTTTTGTTACAATATACCCAAGGGAGGCTGGTTGAGGAGGAAGCCTATTGACTGGAGACTTGGGTTTCCAATCTGAGGTGTGGCTTAACAACTATTCCGAGGTAATAAGGATGCTTGTGATCTCTTTTTCTCTCCTTCCCCGACCCACCTCACTCCTTTTATGCAGGTGTGTACACACATACATCTATTACTGACATTCTGTCAGCACTGGAGGAGAACTACATACAGCTGTCTGAAAAATGGCAGCTTTTAATAGGTAGGGATCTTGACCAGAGAAGTGGTTTGTAGATCTTCCTATGTTTTGGTTTTACTCAGTGGCTGATAAAAGGTAAACTTGTCCTTTTAACAAGACCAGGATGTAGAAAATAGACACAAGCTAGGATAACTCTGGAAGGGAGTAGTGATTTATTGGTTTCAAAAGTATTTAAGAAGAAAAGGGCTGTTGAACTGTTGTATCTGGAAGAATGCAGCCTAATGACTTTTGACTTGAGAATCTTTACTGGAAGTGCTGGGCAAGCAAAACATTGAAAAATATCTCAGATCCTACTGGTCTCCCTGTTGTTGTGTTGGTTGCTAAACTCTCTCACCATAATCCTGCATGGCTTCTGAACTGCCTGAGTATCTTTTAAGTTTGGCTGACAGGGCTTTGTCCAGAGGAATCTGCTCTGATGTTCAGTGCCAGCCATGTGTGTGTTTCCATGCCCATTTCATAGGTGTTCTGTCATCTGGGGGGCCCAGACCACTACAAATACAGTGTGTGCATCCTACTCTTTGTGGGGAGACTTCCATCTCAGCTACATACATACCAAGTCTTGAGAAAAAGCTCACTGACTCTTGTCAAAAAAGAAAACTCAAAAGAGTTTGTCTGTGCTCTGACAGATGAAATGACACAGTGATTTCACTGAGTATTAAACAGTAACTTAATTTTAAAATGCTTTGGTTTTATAACAAGTATTTTTAAAAAGTTTTTGGAACTTCAGCTGAAGCTTTCGAAACTTTGGAACTTCAGCTGAAGCTTCGAAAATGCCTTTGTAAAAACCAAATATGAATGGCTTGTGAAAAGAAAGCTGAAAAGAAAGTGTCAGATACTCAAATAATTAAAATGCCTTATATTCTAAGGTTGTCTTAATATTTCAACTAAAGTTTTGTGCTTGATTGAGGGTTTGTAAGAGATTGTGAAACTGTTTTGTGGTCGGGTTTTTTTTCTTGTTTTTTTGATTGTTGCACTGAGGAAAGAGACCAAAATGTGTTTTTTTTTTTTTTCCTCTCAGACTTAACACTTTCAAACCTGCGAGTTCTCTCCTGCTGTGCAGTGCTGTGGATGCTGCTGCCAGCTCCATCTGAGCACTTGGAATGAGCGCACCTTAGCGAGTGTGACCTTGCTGTGGGCTGCTGCAGCTGAAATAAGATATTCCTGTGCCTGCTGCTTCCTACTTGAGCTGTGTTTTGGAAAAAGCAGGGCAACACCTCTCACAGCAGACTGTTCAGAGAGGAGCAGGGTGAGGGACCCAAGCTGTAGGGGGGACTGTCCTCAGGAATCAAAGGAATAATTTGGGAGGCTGCCAAAGCTGCCATCGGTTGGGCAGATGCAACCAAGAGAGTGATGTGTTAAAGAATGTGCTCTTTGCTGTATTGTAGACTCAGGATGGGAGAGGCCCCTCCTCATTGCTGGGCATCAGGATTTTAGTGCTTGTGGAGGTTGACTTCAGTTTAAAGGGTTTCTTAGTGGCTTTTTTTTTGTTTGTTTGCTTGCTTGCAAATGAGCCTCTACTCTAAGGGCATTTTGGCAGGCTGAGAGCTAGAAAAGCAGCAAAAATGAAATCTGTGTGAAAGATGCTGCTTCCAAGTAAGGGCATTGAAGCTGTTGCAGCCACATTCCTATTAACAGAAAAATGTGTACGGTGCTAGCTTTGCTCAATGAGAGAAAAATCTCATGTCTGTAGTTGTCTGTTGATTGTTCCCCTCACAATCAGTGGTACATCTGACAATTAGTGGTCTGAGGAGGGAAGGGCGGGGCAGTCTTGGAAATTGTTGCCTACTGCTGAAGTGGTTGAAATTATTTTTACACGTATTCCTTAATAAAGAGGTTTCAAGCAGCACAAAACCTCCCCTTTCAGAATCAGGAATCTGCTAAAGTGACAGTGCTCTGTTCCAAGCAGAGAGCAGCTTTCCCCAGGAATTGGATTGTGCTTAGATTTATAGGAGGGCCAGATGTACTCACTACTTAGATTAACACTCAAAAAAAAAAAAAAAGAGCCACATAGAGAAACTGGGTTCAAACATTCATTCAAACGCTGAATGGTATCTGCAGTTTTAGTTTACTTTATTACCTGCTTTCCTTATCTCATTTTAGTTTCAAAACAAGCCCTGAGTCATACATTCTTGTTCTAAAATCTAAGTTGGAAGACTTGAGGGCAGGCTCTGCAGGGTTCTACTGTGCCACAAGAGGGCATTTTTGGTGCCAACTTTGCGACTATTAAGGAATAAATCTACTTTTTAAATGTCTCACTTCAGATTAATTAGTCTTGAAAAACAGTTGAAAAGATGCATCTTTTCTCTAAGCGCCTTAGTTTCATACCTAAGAAAAGAACAGGTTTAGATCTTTATTTTCTTGGATAACGTGGTACTGTTGAATGATTTTTGTAATTACATACCGCCTGAGAATTCAGAGTAGAATTGTGGTACATTTGGAGTTTTGTGTCTGGTGAAGTTTTTTTAAATGACTGCCAGTATTGATTACAAGGGATTAAGTTGGACATTGAAGAAAATCACAATGCTAGACCTGTTTTTTCCTTTTAGGACCAGTAATTTAAAACAACGTGGTCTGGTGTGGGAGATTGTGATAATATGAACTCTCATAGAATAATATCCTTTTCTTCTGTTTATATGGAATACGAGACCAGCAAAAACAGAGGCAGGGTGCTATAAACACAGCAACATATTGTACTTTGAATATTGCAAGATATCATCATGCAAACATTTTACGGAGTTTGCATTTAATCACCGAAGATCAGCGCATTGTAAATGACAGAAAAAAGCTTCACTTGCCATTTAATTTGGAGCTGCTCACCCTTTGCAGTGGGATGAGCCACTGCTTTTTTCACAGCCCTAGCAGAGCTGGGTCTGTTGCTTCTCCTTGTGCATGGGGGTGTCCGCATGGGATTGCTCCATGGTGTGCCTGGGACGTGCGGGTGCCTGTTCCCTGGGAGTGCACGTCCTGGCGTGGGCTCCTCTGAGCTGAGAGGCTGCCTTCCCTTGCTCATCTCCATTCCCAAACCTGTCATGTGCTAAGGGGGCTCTACTCATAAGAAAGCTGCAGGAGCAGTGTGCCAGAAGAGTTTATCCAAGTTGAAGTACATCTGTTTTTGAGCATTCCTCGGGAAATATGGCTGCAAGGAAGAGCATCTAAGCCAGATGAATTGTTCTGGCAGGTTTGGCTTGTTCTGCCAGCTCGACTGCTCTTCAGGGGCTTTCCGATCTCACTGAATGCAGAACATAATTGTGGTAGGATTTTGTTTGTTTGTTTTTTAAAATACGGGGATTTAAGCTGTGCAAACCATTGCTCCTGCTCTGGGCTTGGTGGGCCAAGCTTGGGATGGAGACATTAGCAAATACAAGAAAAACAGCAGTGAGGACTTGAAAAGTTGACACAAAATTTCTGTCTGTAGCAAAAATTAGCTGTATTGTTTTAATGTGATTTATTTTTTGCTCCACCAAATTCACATTTAGAACAAAAAAGCCCAACTTCTTTTTTTAATAGCCTGTGCGTTATTAAATTTAAAGATAATATCTGATCTCTGTCCATAAAAGCTGAAGTTAGGGAAAGACCTTTGCCTTTATTTGCTTCAGTCACTTGGTATTTTTTTCTCCAGTTCATAAATCAAATTTGTACTGAAATTGTGCCTTTAAAAGTCAGTGAGTGGTGTGCTCTGCATTAGGAAAGCAGACAGCTGTGCTTTTGTCATTTGGTTCTGCAGCATCTCTGCATGATTATTTAGAGGATGTCTGAAGCCTTCTGAGTACTTCATGTGGAGGGGTATGTTGGCACCAGTAATTTCTATACATCTGTTCAATAACTTACTTGTAATAATGCTATCCAGTTAGATTTGGCATGGTTCATTATGAAAAACAGGAATCACTCTGCTGATGTAGTTTTCTATGGGGGATTTTAAAAATTGTGCTGTATATTTTTCCTGAAATTTATGTGCTTTTGTATATGATGTGTCTGTTTTTGTGGCTTGCTTGCTAAAAATTGGATTACTCCATTGCTTGGTTTGATTTGTTTTGGGTTTTTTTTCTCCTTTAAAAGAAAACCTACTTTATTGGCTTTAAAAAAGAAGTTTGTGAAAACCTCCTTGTAATGCATGTGCTTTGAGAGAGAAGGTGGCAAACTAAATAAGTGCTGACAGAAAGGATAACCTTAACATTGCATTTGAAAAAAACCCAGCTGGGTTCTGTAGTGCTCCTGTGTCTTCTAACAACTTCATTTTGAGGCTGTTACAGAATTTGAATATTTTTGCAATGAGAAGGTGCATGTGTTGGTAACTTGTATTGTTTACTCTTAAGGAACAGTGTTTCAGTCATTAAAAAGAGTTTATTAAGACTTAATTAAAAACCTTTAACCTATGTCTAGTTTTAAGCCTTTTTAGTGAGTTTTTGTATAGAAATGCAAAAATAACTAGTTCCCAACTGAAGGTCTATTCTCTTCACTGTGCTGAGGGTTACGATAAAAAATGTAGACAGCTGCTGGAGATTTGGGTTTATAGATGCTTTTAGAGAGATTCTGTTGAATGAATAAAGGCTAATAAAGTGTTTGCAGTCTTTGGCTAGCCCTGCTTGGATTCTTAAAGCGTGCTCATATAAGAAGTGCTGGCATAATTGACACCAAGTAATTATTGTTTTGAAAGTCTTAATTGGGGCTTGGCACGGATTGCTCGTGGAATCTTTGTTGTTTTCCTCTATAAATTCTGCTATAAACTGGTGTTGAACTGCAGGGGAAACTGGTAGAAGTCCAAAGGTAGACCCGCTATGCAGCACATGTACTTGCCTGCAGATACATACATGACTTGAAGCTCATGTGTACTGCCAATAAAGCACCTTTCAAAAACCTTTTTCTTATCACCCAGAGTCTGGGAAGTATGACAAGCTATGCTAGCTGTATTTAAAAACAAACATACCCTCCCTCTTCCCACACATGGCACGTGTGGAAATGACAGGACTTAGCATTTGCATCAGCACAGAACTGCAGAACTTGTGTTCATACACAAGTGAGGTAAAAATCATACTGGATTTGTGGAAAATAAGCATTAAATGTCTTGTCAGAGGGCGTGCTTTGGATGGGAAGGTTTTACAGAGGTGCTGCTAGTATAGTAAATATTCTAGTGGAGAGCTATCCAACAAATCAAGGAGTAGATTCCAGGCAAGTTCCAGTAAAACATCATTATTACTTTAAGTTGTTAAAGTTCTTGGATACTGTGATAAAGGGCCTGTTGTAGTATAAAGTATTTGCAGTCAGCCTTATTCAGACACAACAATGATTGCTTTTGTTCATACATGTGATGTCAATGGCAGTTTTCAACTTCTTCATAACTTCTGGCGCCTTCAGAATGGCTTTGGAAAATAATATCTTCAGCTAAGATGACTGGTTATTGAATAGGCTGGATATTTTTCACAATAGTTTTCTCATTATGCACTAGAATAAAAAATACTTGTTTGCAATACTTTAAATCATAAATGCTTTGTTTGTTTTTGAACCACTAGAACAGTGAAGGTCGTGTTTATGTGCTGCCCAAGAAATTTTTGCTTTTTGCAGTTCATAACGGGAGAGGGAAGGAGTTAGTGGAGGGATGTGTACAGAATGTGAGCTGCTTTATATAGATGATGTTTGGACATGAGCTTTTCCAAGGATGCTTAGGAGATTACTCAGTTGTATACTTTGGGAAGCATTAAGTCCCCACTTTGCTTCTGTGATTGCTGAATTACTTGGTGTGGAAAAAGTACAGTAGCAATCCAAACAAACAGTGTATCGTTAGAGGATATAACTAGAGCATGTCTGCTTGGTGGTGGAAAGCCAGGACCAAATCCTGGGAATGTTAATTTGGCCAGGATGCACATGTGCATACTTGCAGTGCTTTTCAATATGTCACGTGCTGCCATTCTGTTGCAGACAAAATTGTTTGGTGTGGAGAATACAGTACCTCAACATGGGCTCGTACTTTTGCAAAATCCTATGTGTGTGCCATTCCAGGAATTTGAAGAGGACAAAGAAAGGAGGAGAACACTTTAGTTAAGCTGGAGAAAATATCTGTTTGACTGGAACTGAGTATCATTGTGTGTATTCCTTAAATATATGAATGGTTTGCAATTTCTGTGTCTAAAGTACTAGAACAAAACCAGAACAATTAATAGCATCACACCTATCAAAGCTTTGCTTGTTTATAAAGTCTCTCGTACAAGTATTTAAAAAATAGGCGAATAACAAAGTTATTAAAACAAATAGGAGTTATTTTTCCTATTACTCAGGGCATGTATTTGGTTGTTTTCTACTTCATCTCTGCATCATTTATTATAATTGGCATGAAGTCAGGTGTCTGTGCTGTCTCTGTGCTGGTTATATATACTGTTATAGGTGTGGGCAGATGCATTTACTGGCCTGTTTCACTCATGGTTTTTATGAGAGGGGGAAATCTTGAAATGTAACAGATGGTATCTGACTTGGTTAATGAATGTAAAGGTTATTTGGTGATGATTCAGCTGGTGACCTTGAAGATTGCCTTTTTAGAAAATGAAATTTCTTCAGCAGGTAATGTTCAAACTTGCTATCCATTTTGAGGCATTTGTTGAGGCCTTCTGTTTTTAACCTATGTGATGAAATTAATGATAGATTATGTGTTCACAATTTTGAATCTTACTAGAGCTGGTTTTCTGTCAATACTTTAAAAGATCAAATTTATATAGCTAAACTACTCAAAGCAAGAAAATAGTTGTTGCTGTTTATTTCTGAACCATCTAATAACCATATGTGTTTCTTAGGTAATTAAATTCTAGCCTAAAACTTTGTAGAAATACATGCATTTAATTTTGTGTGGAAGATTTAGGTAAACCATGCTGCTGTGGTTTAGGTTAGTACACCTGGGCATGTTTGTCCTGTCTTATCCCTTCTGAAGTCAGTGTAGTGTACTTGTTGCCTTGAGCATGAGGATTTGCTAGGTCTGTGTAATTGTCGGCGTAACTGAGGTTTTGTGTGACCATAAATTCAGTTGCATCATGTGAACATGATTAACTCTCATTATGTGTGCCTCATAAGTTCCATTCAGTTATCTCAGCTGTAATCAGCTGAAAAAGTGGTGGAGGTACTGTGTTCACCAGCCACGCAGAAGAAATGCAGGAATGTGTAAACAGCGGTGTGGTTTGTGTTGGGAAGGGCTGCACCTCGGGGGCCAGCGTGGAGCAGCACTTCAGGACAAAGGAGCTGAGAATCCAGCAAGGATGGGAAAAGTATCAGTAAGTGAGAACAGTGTTGGCTGAAACTACACACAGAAGGAAGGACATGGGAAATGTTATGGTGTAAAGGAGTAGGATGGTGTATGGCATTTTTTCCCATTAATTCTGTAGCTAGGGATGTGCCCATTGCTCTTCTAAAATGATTGATGTGCTCCTGTTTAAGTTCAAGCTGACAGTTTGAGAGCCTCACATCTTCCTTGTAGCTGAGGTCCTGAATTTGGAACTACACTTTGAGATCCCACGACCCTCACCTCCAGCAGGTCCTCCTCGCATATGATGTTTTACCAGAATGTGCATCATCCTTCCTGATGGGTTTTCTACCAAAGTGCCTATAAATAGGGAGTATTAGCAAATGTATGTAAAGATAGGAGGCAAAAATTGTGTGGGAAATAGAGGATAACTTTGAATGATAAATGGTACTTGCACACTATTAAGTTAGCCTTCTTAGAAGATTTGCTTGGATGGTAAATAATTAAAGGCTTTATTCTGTCATCTTTAGATCTCATGCCTTGACTTTTTCCGGAAACTTTCTGTTCTCTGAGGTGAATCCACAGTCTCTGTCTTTGTTTCCTTTTATATGAGCTTTTAACAGTAGTCTTTCAAGTAAGCTGAGTGTGCTGACAGTTGTGAGAAGTATTCATAAGTGAAATTTTAATAGATGGAAAATGAGGAACGTTAAATAAAGGGTCACTCAAATGAGTCTAAGGAAAATCTAAATGTCTTGAAAATCAATGTAGTTACAATCTCATAAACCCCAGGCTTGTTACAGATACATTTTTGCATGCTGTTACATTCCTGACACACATTTCTCCTGTCCTGCAGTTTACTTTTTTTCTAAAGTTTTCTAGGGAATATATTGAAACTGGGAAAGCTTGGCTGTCAGAGTTCTTCATTTTAAGACAGGGTACTTTGATTAGGAAAACATAATTTCTGTCTATATAGAAGATATTGTATTTTAACATAGACGTTTTGAGTTAACCTTTGTAGAAGTTGTAGCAAAGGCTGTGATTGTCAATATAGTTCTGGATTTTTGTGAATATCTGCAGTCAGTGGAAAAAGGGACAGAAAAGTCAAAAAGGGGAAATGTCTTAAAAACAATATTTTGCTGTTTTTAACTAAGCTTTGGGCAGTGTTTATTTATACTTGTTACATGTTTATATGCATCCCTTTGTTTGAAAAATAGAGTAGAAGTGGGACGTATACAGGGTTAGATTTATTTATCAGGTAGAGCATTTGTTACTCTGTTTGCTTGTTTTTTTTTTTTCCTGTTATTCTGTTTCTGGTTCCTTATTCCCTGTCTCACTACGTTTAGATTCCTTGTCTCCTTCTCACCCAAATTTTTTGATTAATAGCTTGTTAAACAATGCCATTCCAAACTGGTTATGTTTAGTCGTCTTTTCCTTCAGTGTGATGACTAAATGTTGTGAGTTGGGTTTTTTTTTTGTTTTTTTTCCCCAAACTTTAAGGTTTGAATTAACTCCTTTAAGTATTCTAGGCGACTTTGTTATAGTCAGAATCAAATAGCCAAGTTGTAATTCAGTGTACTCTCCCCATGTGTATTTGAAAGTTACACAATGTGCAGTGCTTTTCCTTTTTAAAATAATTTCCAAATTGGAGTCCTGCTATACATGACTCCTGTACTCCCTGCTGATCTAGGACAAGCTGCAGTCCTGCCTTAGAAAATGGATAAATGCTCCTTGGCTAGACATTCTTGTGATACCAATTCAGCCATTTAAATGTGTTTTCAGTTTTGGCATAGATTAGTTCTAATGGTGTCCCCTTCCTTTGTGTTCTTGGATATTCCTAATGTAATCTGATTGTGAAGGCTCCCGTATAAAAGTTATTCTTTTCAGTATCTCTGTATTCCTATTTCTACAAACTTCTTCCCTGGGACAGCTGTGTTTGCAAAAAATGCTGCAATAGCAGTTGCTGAACAGCATTTTTAATATATATTTAATTTTAATTTTTTGTACTGTATGTTTAAGTTTTATGAGAGAGAAGCTTCCAAGTATTCAGTAAATGTTGTACAATTCTATGTATATCACAATAAATGCTGTATGACTTGAGGGTATTCAGCAGTATGCTGCTCTTGGCTGAAGAACAATAGCTATTCATTTAATAAATTACTTTGGTAGTTAATATTTTAGTTTATAAATCTTTTCAGTACAGTCTGAGAATGAACAGAAGTATTGGCAGAATACTTTATATAAAAATATCTAATATGTATATAGTACAAATATACATGTGTACTTGCATATAAAGCCACGATACAGTTATATTTAAAAATGTAAATCCATAGAATTAATCCCCAAATTATTTTTTTGTCCTGTCCATTACTAAGTTTTACATTTTAAAACATATTTTTACAGTAACATTCACAAATAGAGGTGTAAGCAATTGAAAGGCTTTTTAATTGCCCTGTAGTTTATTTAACATAAAGAAGCAAAATGTTTGTGAAGAATTAAGTGGGATCAGTTTGAAGTGTGCTTTTACATTGTTGATTTTTACTTCAGTGGAACTGTTGTTTTGGTTCTGCCTTCAAGCATCTGTCATTCCTAGTGCAATTTTATTCACTAAGATTGTGTTTCAAGATACTTTTACGTGGGTATTTTCTAGAAATGTCTTTGCCAAGAATGCTGAAATGATGCTTTTAGTAGATTTATGGGTTTTCTTTACCCCTTAAGAGAGGAAAGAGCGATGATGCTGAGGGTGTGTAGAAGCCTTGTGTCCTGATGTGACCGTGTGATGTCAGCTGCCAAAAGGATAAGTGTGTAAAAAGTGTTCAGAAATCCATTGTCAAACCACGCTTAGTCTTGTGGGGACTCGGTTATTTTGTGATTGCCCAGTTAGCAAGTGTGATGCTCACCCCTGGCTCTTCTTTGAAGCCATCAGCTAGAAATCATACACACGTTTATTTCTTGTCTAGCTGTAGGTAACATGGAGATGATACCTGAGAAAGTCACTTTCGGGTTCATTTATAGGGAGCAGAATGTCATTTCCAGGTCTACTTCATGTATCTTGGCATCTAAAATGGATCAGGTGACTTGTTCCCCCAAATTTCCTTTCTTTCCTCTTTGAAATGCAGGGGACTGCAATGCAGTGACTAGCTCAGCAGCTGATGCTCAGAGATACAAGAATGTGTCTTATGTGGAAACTTAATGTGCAGCTGGTACCTGGTTGATGGTGGGTTTTTTTGGTACAGGGCTAGAAAAATCACTTACTTTAGTAAAGAACTTTTCTTAAATGCTTTCAGTAAAGATCCTGAAATTAATACCTACATGTTGATTCGAGTCCAGAGAGGAGAGTTCTCTCCTTGCTATGCAGTTTTTTCAGCTTTCTACTAGTCTGGGACTGATGGAATAACAAGTATTTATAAAAGAAAACAGTTATACTGTCTTTCTTGAAATTCATGTTATTATTTCAGAATAGGCAGTTGCTTCTGTGGTGTAACACTTAATGGGTTTTTCTTATTTAGTCTAGATACTCTGGGATTAAACAAAGTTTTGATTTTAAATAGTCTGAACACAGATTCAGAGATCCTGCTATTTTTTAATCTTCAGTTTGGTCCTCATATGTTTTCTGCCTGCATACAATTAAGCTGTTCAACAAAGACCTGGTTTTGCTTCTCATTTGTGACAATAGCTGTTGTGAGCTCTCAGATTCCTAACAGCTAACAAAGTACTGTCAGCGGGAGTATCTAAGTGAAAGACAAAGAACTAGAGTCGTGTAAGTCAGAAAATCTATGAATAAATCATTAAGGGTACTGCAGTACCTATTTTGAAAGTCTTATTATTAAAAAAACCTCTTCATTTTTTCCCATTATTTCAGTAGATGTTCACATTTTTCAGGTTATAAAATGTGTGGGGAGAAGAACCAAGACTTTTTTAAAAAACAAGTGACCTTGGGTAGTTTTGTACTTTTGCCTTCTGTATGGTGCCATTTCTCAAGTCCACTCCCCTCACTCCATCATAGCCTTGTGTATTCTGAGAGGTTTTAAATGGTGCCCTGGAAGGTTTGTTGTTGCTTCCTAAGACTTGGAATTTTTTTCTTGGGTTACTGCTTTGGTTAGGGGGATGCTATGTGCTTGGTTGAAGTAGTTTCTGCCACCAGACAAGAGGGCTACTTACAGCTGTTGTGTGGGAGTGGAAGAGGCAAAGGAATTAACATGTGCCTGTTTCTGAGCATTTCTGAGAAACAAAGGACAAGGAAAGTAAATTGTGTCCTTTCACCACTCTAGGTCGCTAAAGGTCTAATCTGAAGCCTGCTGATTTTGGTGAGTTTTGGATTACTGCATCGCTGAGTTAGAGTCAAATTAATTCAACTTCTTCAATTGCATTAGGAGGAAAAGGTGTGAAGTCCTTTCCTGATGGCTGTGGATGAGCACACCACAAATTGGCTGGCTAATAAGTTTCAGTGGGGCTTAAATTAGTCTAAGAGTGAGCTGTCAGTGCAGGGGGTGCCAGCATTTCCATGGTATCTTTCCTTTGCAGCCCTTTCCTGACACTTCTTTGGCAGCTGATGCTCCAGCTCACTTCTTTGCTCTAGCTGAGAAACACGTCCTGTGGGAGACTGATTTCAGCTGAATCACTTGTCCTTTGCTTTGCTGCACGGGCACCAGTAGCAGTGCAGAGGAAGCACTGGGAAGGCAGGAGGTGGGTCTGTTCCTTTCAGTAGCAATGGGATCTTTGGCAGACTTTTTAGCCTTTTAGAAAAGGATAACGTTCAGTGGAACTGCGTGGCAGATGAGAATTAAGTAGAGCACATTTTAGAGATTTTGACCTCCCAGGAGAGCAGACGTTTCTTGGGATTTGGCATTTGTCTTTGAAGTTTGGTTTATACAATTCCTATCTGCAGTAATTTTATTTTACTTTTTATTGCATTCATTTTCTTAGATACCTCTTACCTAGCCTTTGCTTTTTATGCCTGTCACTTCCCTGAGCAGAACTAAAATAGCTCCAGTTAAATAAAAACAATGGATAATTAAAATTAAGTAGTTTTACCTATGAAAGCTTACCTTGGATTTCATGTGAGCTTTAAAATGAAGTTACTACACCAAAAATCCTTTGACAGAGATAGGAAAAAGTAGCAATTTCCTAAACAATGCATTTGTTAAAGCTTTATTGGAAGAGCATTAAACTTTTGTTTTAAAAGTTTTAAAAAAACTTTTGTTTAAAAAAAAATTGGCACTTTACCAATGCTTATAGACAGTGAATGTCTTGTGAAGTTTAGAATACAGATACGAATTCTTTTAACATAGTTTAGGCTTTAATGTACTGTTTATGGCAACTGAATATAAGGGTATGCAGACACCCAGGTTAGATCACTGATATGTTCTGATATGTACTTTAGGTTTGTAGAATTTCCTGGGGACAGGGCACTTAGTTTTGCTACTTGTTGAGATGGGGAGACATTTCCTTTTCAGGAACTTTGCAAAATACCAAGCCATTGTTTTGGTACATGGAGAGTTACTGTTGTAAAAAACTTGCTATTTTTGTCCTTTTTAAAAAAAAAAAAAAAAAACAACCAAGGAATACAGAGAAGCATTCAAATCTACAGCTGTGGTGGGAGGATGTGCGTTCTGCACGGACACCACGGTACATTCCATCTCATGGAATGCCCTTGGTGTGACATTTAACAAAATGTCTTGCTTAACAGCTTCAAGAAAGACCAGCTAAATTGTAAAGATGAGTGCAATGTGAGCCCTTCCTGCAAGATGGCATGCCTTCCTTACAGTTCTGCAGAAGGCATTTATTGACAACCTGGGGAATGGGGATGTTCTTGAAGCATTTGTGGATTAAACCAAATTACAGGTTTCAGCTCTGTGTATCCCAGAAAGCAGAATGATTACCTGTCCATATATGGTTCCTGGTGAGCAAATTGAAGTGATTCATTTGAATAAATAGGATAAATTGTTTATTGTTCTTCAAATGTTTATGTAGTCATGTTGAAAGCTGCAGCTAATCTGCAATCTTCTGCTGTCTGCTTTTTATGCTAATATGGAGTTATTTTGCAAAGATCTGGGAAGGAAATCCATTTTAAGGTTTATTGATCTTTGTGGTATTGACTGCCTGCAAAATAGTTTCCACAGATGGCAAAACAAACTCATATTTTTAACTTGAGGTGATAAATTTGAATGTTGTTGTATGTCTATTTCGTAATGAAATCCAACAAAAAGCATAGGAATTGTGAGTTGGGTTTTGGTGTTTTGTTTTGTAGCAAATCTTACTGGAATATTTGTTAAGCCCTAAGAGTTTTATTAGATAAAGTGTGTCTATTTCTGTGCTTTTGGGAGGGGGAGAGTTGGGAACAGTAACTTTTTTATCTAGAAAAAGAAATTATATTGGTACAATGTTGTGGTGATTATGGCATAAAATCAGTGAGAAATAATTCCAAAATTAAGCTCCAGTGTATCAGTCGTGAGGATTTCTAAATAACAGAATACTGTTTAATGTAAAAAGAAAGCAAATGGTAGGAATGAGGGATTTAAAAAAAAAATGGACTTATCACACATTTGATTCTCTGCATTTATTCTTCACTGAAAAGACCAGATTTTAATTAATGCAAGACAACAATTATTTTAGGTGCCTCTGTTTTGATGGGGGGCTACAATTTTCAGAATTATAAAAATAGTTCAGAAAGAATTCTCTGAAATTGCAGAAGGAAACAAGTTAGTCAGATTTAGACAAAATCTCTCTTCTGAATTGGCAGGCAGGAAGAGTAGAAAATGTTATGTTTAAATGTGTGCTTTAAAGAAGACAGGTTTAAGCCAAGAAAATTTCTTGATGAATCTGTAGAATACAATGATGTATGGTTATATGTATGTTTGTGAATATTCCTGAGACAGTGGGAAAACAGAAATACTGGAATAAAATGTAATTTGAAAAAATTCTCATCAAAGCCTGTTTTATAGGAATGTAATGTTTTTAAAGTAGAAATAAGTTATACATCTTCTTACTTTAAAATTCTCAGTGCTTGTATCTCTGAGATAGACCATGAGCATCAATGGTGTAATTTTCTATTACTATCTTTGTTAAAGCTTCATTTTTATTCTGAGTGGGAGCACTCAGCTTCATGAAAATAATGGAAGTGTTCTAGTCTTCTGGAGAGTGCACCCAGAGGACCAAAGGAGCTCTGTGTGTGAGAAGGGTCTTTTTGGAGTTGGTTGAAAATGATTTTTGTCAGATCTGTTTCCAGGTGACGGGGACAAGGAACCTGTAGTCGGCAAAGGATATCGAGGCTTCTGTGATTCTTTTTGTCAGCCTGTACTTTTCTGCAGGAGCACATCAGTCCTTATTAGTGAAGCAGCTTATTGTGATATGCTAGTTCTTGGTTTTGAGACAAGGACTGTCTGTTCCTGACCCTGCTTTCCTGGTACTGCTTGTTCTAGGAAACTTGAAGGTGTGTGATACTCTCTTGGTACAGGTTCTTTTGTTGCTTGTTTTCTGCATTTCCCTCCTCTAACATAGTGAAGAGGTCAAGATGTAGAATGAAAATGGTGTCATAAATAAATTAATTGTGTTCAACTTTACAAAGACCCATAGGAGCCCTTTGTAAAAAGCTGTTTTGTAGCCAGCTGGTCTCCAACTTTTGCTGCATGGGCTTATTCCATCCCACAAGCCTGCATTTGTCTGTCTTGGATGTCATGAGGTTTCTGTCAGCATTCTTCACCCTCCAAATGGCAGCTCTACATAGTCTCTGGTGCAGTGTTGTTTAAAACTGTCTTAGTAAATCTAGAAGGTTTATTAAGCTTGCATTGGTTTCCTTTTTAGCTCCATGCTGAGCAGAAAGGCTGTAAGAAAGTATGGTAAAGCACTCTTAAAGGCAAGCCTGAATTGTAGCATCTTGTTTTAGCATCTTCTGAGTACTCTGTACATGAAGTGCTTGTCTATTCTGGCTCAGTTTGCTTAAATAACATAATACAACTATGAAACTTCATAAATTTGGCAAATCCAGAAGAGGAATGCTTGTCGTATGGGATTTTTTATGTGTGTATGTGTTCAAAGAATGGTAGAGAGCTCTGTAGGAGAGATGTTTGTTCAAATCTTCATTGTTTATTGTGATTTCTGTGTATGAGCTAAAATATTTGCGAGTAAATATTTGTTTTTAAAAAAACTTCTTGTGTTTTCAATCAAACCACTGCTACTGAAGAACTCCATTACTGTCAGTGATGCTATAGCAAAACTTCAAGCCAGGTACAGTCAAGTTAAAAATGCCAGTGCAGGCATCTGTGATTGTCCTGCTCTAATTCTTCTTTAAGACTTTGCTGTGCTTGGCTCAAATGGTTTCTTCTACACGTGTATTATTTTGATCTTCATTGTGAGGGACTACAACAGCTTTATGAGAAAATCACCAAATTGCCTTTGCTTCTTTGTGGAATTTACTTGAATGGCAATTTTTTTTGTGCAATTTAAGCCTCTAGTTTATATGGCTTGTTTAGTTTTAAAAGGATGTATAGAAAGTTACAGGAATAGAAATGAGGGATAGTTGGGGCAGTGAGAAACAGTGAAGCCAAAGAATTGTACGTGGTTTTGCTTTATTTAAATTTATTTTGAGCTACTGTCTCTACAAGGTCAAATTCTGATTTTTTTGTTATGGGGAAGGGTAAAGAACATACAAGGGAAATGGTTAGAGTTTAAGAGTTAGGAGCAACCTTTCAGTAAAATACAAAAAGCAGTGTAATTGTGGACCTGATTAAAATTTTTTCAGTGGAGTGCAGTACAATGTCTGGAATTATACTTCTCTAGAATTGTTCAACATTATCTAGGTTTACTGGGCTCTTACTCTTTATTTATACCCACATATTTATCTTTTTTTTAATCTGAGCATCTTCAGGGCCTATTTTTTTTCCCTCTTAAAATGTGAATATTAGGACCATCCTTATAAGATGAAAGCATCATTCTCAAGTCATTACATGATTCCAGGAGCTGGGGTCTGAGCAAAGATGCCAAATACCACCTCTGTTTGCAAATGGCAGCTCTTAGCTGCCTGCCAAAAGCTTTTTGTTGGATCGAAGGCAAGGCAGGCCCAGAGCATTGGAAATGTGTATTTCCCTGACTAATGCCGCTCTGCGTGACTCTTCTTGCTGAAGCGCTAATGAGCAAGTGCCTCTTAGCCAAAAATATTCCAGGGTGATTGTTCTTGTCAGCTGTTCTATGGCCAAGTCTAGTACTTATGGTGTATTGATTAAAAATACATGAATGTTTCATTTAACATAATATTTATTTCTAGCGTAAGTAAGAGCTCAGCAAATCCATCCTCTTTCCCGCCCCCGCTTTTGACAAATACACACCTCAGAAAATCTGTGTGACAAGGATTGTGCTTACAATTTTGGGGCTTGAAGGGGCTGTAAAAGCACTACAGTCCACCATCCAAGTATAGCATTCCCAAGCAAGCCTTCACTGCCATTCCTGATCAACCAGGAAAGGTCATTCTTCATTTTGGGAACAGTTAAATATTGGAGTAGGTTGATTAGAGGAGGGGTGGAATTTCCCTTGCTGGAAATATTCAAGACTCAATTTGGATGACTCTGGATCGTCTAATCTAAAGTCTTGTTTTCAGCAAAAGATTGGACCAGATGATTGCTTGAAACCTCTTCCTGTCTAGGCTTTTCTCTGTCCCTGTGATTCTTCACTGGGAAAGGCTGACGCTCACTCTCCAAGGTGTAAGCGTCAGATTAATTTGGGGCAAGATTTTGGGTATTGCTGTTTGTCCTGTTATGGATGAAGCAGGAATATCTTCCTTTCTCTAGATTTAGTTAGATCATTCGAAGCTTTTAACATCCTTGTTTCAGTAGGTTGGGCATCCTGGCTGCACAGGTTGAACAGCAACAAAGTGCGTTTATACTTTTGGGACAATCTGATGAATCCAGAGCAAGCTGGGATTCCTGATGTTATGGACTTAGGATCATATCAGAAGAAGGTATATTCATAATGAAGTTTTGTGTGATAATTGAGCTCCTACTTTGCCTGCAAGAAGAAAATGCCTTTGTCATTCATTTGATTGGTAGGGGAGATTCCAGTACTGTTGCTGGAACCAAGGCAGTTTAAGGACACAAGAAAAGAAGAGAAGAGTTAAATCTACTTTGCTTAGTGGCTTAGCAGGGTAATCTCATAACAGGTTCTCTTCTAGTATGTTACAGATGAAAGACTTTTATTGAGAATTCTTGACTCAGAAGTTTTGAAGTTTGACACAAGTAGGTGTTTGCACAATTGGAGAAGTTTTATGGCTTGAGGGATGTAGTAGAATCCAAAATATTTATTGATATTTACAAATAGCCACAAATTCTTTGCATGAACAGTGTTATGAAATAGTAGTAAATATGTGAATTGCTTTTTGTTTCTAATTTTTGCAAACAATAGGCTGATGTCTGCAAGCAGGTATTGACTCAGTTGTGTCTTCTGATTTTCACCACCTTGTTATCTCATGGACTGATTAATTGCATCTGTGGGTTTTTTTAATATTTGTTTTTCTTCTGCTTTCCTGTACATACCAGATTGTGTTAGAAATAAATTTAGGGAACTCAAGGTCTGACTTGTATTAACTAGTGGCAGTCTGGTATCTGTTGGTCTCCTCCCATTCCTGTTTTTTAATGAAGGCAACTTTCCCTTCTCTGGTGTTTGTATTACTGCTTGGTTGGTTTGTTTTTAAGCAGAGCACTCCTACACCTCACAGAATGGAGGGCTGAAGAAGTTTCACGTTAATGCCTGTCCGTGCTGAGCAGTGGATGGAACACAAGGCCCAGCTCTCCCAGCACAAGCCAGGAGCATTAGTGCCCATGCAGCAGCAGTGTAGTCACACCTGCAGGATGTGTGCCTGGGCTATTGGGTGTCACAGTGTCCCATCTTCAGTCGCTCTGGTTCAGACACCAGCTTGGCTTTGCTGTAGCTCAAGCGTTCCCTGCTCGTGCTGTGTTTTACTAAGTCCATGAGCCCTGGCTTGTTGCAAATGACAGAATGCTTGGTGTGTCCTGATCTCTTCCCCAGATACACAAAGCCCTTTTTACATGCACCTGTTTGATGGTTTATAAATGTGGCTCATCTAGAATGTAGCATGATATTCTTGATAAAGACTTGCTGAGACACAATTAAAGGATACTTAAAATATTTCCTTGTCTCTTCTGGAGATACCTGTCATGATGTATCCTGGCATTGAATTTTGTCTTTTTCACTGCCATGTTACAATGTTGGCTTATGCTAGGTACCTCCTGTTTACTGATCAGTTTACTGTAGGACATTTATTATGCATTATCTCTGCATATCTCTAATTTCTGTTGCTAGGTCATGCTTTGGATCTAATTTTCAATGTTCTATTTTTTTAAAACTTCAGACTTTTTCTTTCTTGTGTTTAACTAATTATCTCCTACGTATGAAACCTGTTGTCTGATAATTTGAAAAAACAAATTGTTCATGCTATATTTAGCACACGTTACATCTGTGTAAAAATTAGTGCTTTCTGATAGTTTCTAATGATGAGAGAAAAGACTAGAGGAAAAAATAATTTGGGAGGGAAAGTTTGTCTTGCCAAATACACCTTTTTGTTGTTTCTTTTTTTTTTTCCTCTTTAAATTGACAGGCTGTTACACAATTCCTCTTGCTTCTTTTAAGTTGGTTGTAGGCTCTTGTGTCACAAAATGGCCATGAATATTTCATTATATTTTTGAAGTGCCTTGCTGAAACTGGTAGAAGTGGTGGTTTCTAATTACATCTTCGTAGTTCTTTCACATAACTCAATTGCCATTGTGTTTCTCAAATTAAACTTATGTTAGATAAAGGAACAAAAAGCTGTAAATTTATGTAGGACTCCGATTATTATGTGTTTTTATATATTAATGCACACAAATGTACATACTAGCAGCAGTGTCTTGATTTTAGACTGTGATTTTTAAACCTAGTAACTGTCCTTGCAGATGGAGAACTTGGCTTTTTGCTCGGCTTCATCTATTTTGCTTCTTGTTACTGATAATGAGGCAATCCTCTGAAGCTCCAGCTGCTCCCAGGCTTTGCTGCTCATTTGAAAAATCCTGTTAAGCAGAGGAAATGTGGTAAAGCCCTGCTGCTGTCTTGGCCAAAATAGCTGTACTGTAAAGGTGTATGGAGAAGAAAATGGGAGGTTTCTGGAGGAATGATAATTCTCTTAGAAACCATAAATGTTTGGGAGATGGGGTGTAATGACAGCAACATTTTCTCTGATGTGGTACTTGTTTGCTGCTCAGTGAGTGTAGTGCTTAAAAACAAAGATGCTGCTGGCTTGTTTTAATCTTCTTAATGTAAACCCTCAAATTAAGATATGGCCAGTCTTTTCAGTCAGTGTAATCTGAGTCAGATTTGAGAAAATTAGTGTTAACCACCCTCCTTACCATAGTGCAGATAAAACTGCCAAGACATGAAAAGAGATAGGAAAAGCTTAACTACAGCCAAAAAGCCTTCACTGCTGCTTTTGTGTGTTACAAGTGTTAGTTTGCTCTGTCCAGGGATGCCAAGCCAGAACAAGTAAATCCATCCTGCATTTCATGGGTTAGAAGCATGTTTAATTTGTGCTTCTCCTAGCTTCTGTTCTATCTAAACCAGACGGGCAATTTTTGCATTTTTCCTTTCCTTTTTTCTTTCAGTGTTTGTTAGCATCTAGAAGTAGGGTGAGTGGCAGTTTATCTTCATTTTGATGGAGTCTCAAGATTGATTCCTTTAAGCAGTTGGAAATTAATCAGAGAGCATGTAAACCTGCAGATTGGTAAGGTTTTTAGGTATATTTAAGCAGAGGTAGTCAGTAATGTGGAGATGAAATAAATCAACATACACTTCTGGTCTTTAAAATCCATGTAGGTGTTCTAAGAAATGAGTGAGGGCTTAGTGCACTTTTAAAGGCTGTGGACAGATATGAAACTTGTAACTGTGCAGGAGACTGAGGACATCACTCATTCTTACTAGTCAGTCTTTTCACCTTCAGGAGCTTACTGTCCCTTTGGAGCAGCTAAACATAACTGCTTATATTGGGTGATCTGGGTTCCTTTTTACTCTACTATATGGTTTAAAAAACTCAGATTATATTTTGATAGAACTTGATTATGGAACAACTTGTGGTGACTGATCTGAGGGGGACATTGGCTGACCTTTTCAAGTGGGAAGCAATGAGATTTTGGAAGTTGGAGCCTCAGCAAAGCCACGCTTGCAGCACAGTCTGACAAGAGTGATTTGCACTAGTACAAGCTTCTAAATAAGGTCTTTCCAAGCATGGTGATGATCTCTTTAACTCAAACCTACTCTTAATCAACACACGCTTAATTGTTGTAATTTTTTCATAAGCTGAAATCTACACAGATTTTGAACTCAATGAATTTCATGCCTTATAAAAGTATATAACTGGCTGCAAATTTTAGTGGTTTGTACACTGTGGAAGGTCAGTAAGACAAAGATTTTCAGAATCCTTCTGGCAATGGGATCTTGCAAGTCATGGTATTATCCTCTTTGTAGTGCAGAAACACTAAAAGCAAACAGAACTTGATGGGAGATCATTCTTCAGAAGAACTTTAGAGATCTTGATTGAACCATGAACTCAGTGATTCACACGGATGTGTAGACTGTGCAGTTGTGATAGACTTTTCAAAACAGAATATACAAATGATACAAAATCCAGTGGAATGTATGGGGAAACTGCATAAAACTATCACTTGTCAAAATACTCTCTAGGGTAGGACCTCATCCTTCTTCATAAATTGTATGTGTGAAGTAGAATGATACTTTCCAGGGAATTCTGGGGACTACATCTGAAGACTGTAAAGTGGTGTGGAAATGGCAATGTGAAGAGGGGAAAAAAGGTGGTGAACACAATTTCTAGAGCAGTTGAGATCTCACTTTTGTATGAGTAGGAATGTGCATTGTCGTTTAGCACTTTGTCAGAATGGTTTATGCTGCCATCATGAGGAAATTTTACTACAAGTAGCTGCTCCTGCAGTGTGGTACTTATTCATCATTTAAACAATTCTCAATTAAGATTGTTGAAGCACCTTTGAAATGTTTTTCAGCATGGTGGCAGAATTAATAGCATACTTTAGATAATTAAATAGGCTAAAAAATATTTAGGAATCTTTCAAGCTCAAGCACTTGGAAATAAGATGAAGTATAAAAGTGAATCTGGGGAGATCTGGTCTTTTTGTGCTTTTGATTTTTTTTTTTTTTTAAAGAATCTGGTGAAGCCTGCAGTGTACTTCTCTTCTGACATTTTAAGTTAAAACCCAGAGAACATCCTCTGTAGTCTTCTAGATACTTATTATGGTGTTTTTAGCCTGCAATGCAGAAGGAAAAGTCTTCAATAATAACACAATGTGATGTTTATGGCGTGTCTTTAGGCTGAACAAACACTTGGAAGCTTCTGTAGTAGAATTGCAGTGCTTTTCTCTGTCTTAGATGGCAAAACTAATCTGTTGAAACACAAGTAACCTGGAAATGGCTTTGACATTTTAGGATGTTAAACAGGAATAAATCAGAATTTAAAGTATCTAAAGTCTAGTCTTAGAGGGTAGTAGTTTCACAGTCTCTGGTATTCCAGCTCTAATTTCTTTATAGTACCAAACATGTCTTGCTTGAGGGGATATGTTTTCTTGGTTTAGAGAAATCCATTGAAGGGTTTTTTTTTGTGTGTGTTTTTAAATACTTGTAGAGCCATTATGATTTTAATTGGAGCTTCTTACAGAATTACATTTTCTATGCCAAAAGACCTAATGGAAACTGTTCAGACAGCTTCACAGGGCTTCAGAGTGTTTCTCTGTGCAGAACAGCTGTTTAGCATATTGATACATCCTGTGTCTATTCCATTTTAGATGATGTTCCAAAGCTGGAAGACAGGTTCACAAATCATCAGGCATCTTATGTGTAGCCCTACTCTCTTCTCTTCAAAGGCCATCAGTAACACAGATCCCATAGCTTAATGTTCCCACCTGTTAACTTCTTATGATAATCTTTTGGAAGTTGGAAAATTGTCTCATTTTACACTTAGTATTTCCTTTTTCATCATTAAAGATTAATCTGTCTCCACTTCCTCCTTTTTTTAAAGTGAGAAAACTGTTCAGGTGTACTGAGGTAACCATGAAGTAAGGTTGTGATCTTTAGCTTGCGCAGTCTAAATGCTGTGGGAAAAGAGGTGGTCTTGTTTCATGGGATTTCATTTTTTTTATCAACTATTCTATTTTAGAGTTTAAAATTAGCCTGTAAAAAGTTGTGTACTTCTTGGTAATGAGACAGTTCTGATTTTAGAGTGGTGATGAAGATAAGAAACAGTACTTTCCACAAAGCTAAAATAAAACTCAAAGCAGGTTGAGAAGTAATAGTTCCACTAGGAATGGCCAGAATATCTTAGTCTGCTATGAAAAAAAAACCCCAACAAACTGATTTTCAGATGCCTGGGTATGACCAGAAGTTTTTGTACTACAGACAGTTTCTAAATTCAGAAGGTGTCAGGGACACAGAAGTACTTGGGATGCAATAGGAGTCTTGGAAAATGGAGGAGAAAAAGACTGAGTCACCAGCATGGTGAAGCGGCGTTAGGGAGAGCTGGGGAAATCTGAGAAGTGGTTGGTTAAATATCCAAAATAATTTGATAGAGCAGTCTAACCAACACAACTGCTAAGTAATGTTTTTTAAACATCCCTACAGGCAAAAACCCCTTTTCACCCAGGGATTTTAAGCATTGATTTTACTGGTGGCTCAGTGTGGAAGAGGCTTTTATGGCTGGTCCTGAGAAGCAGTTGGAAGGACGGGACACTGGGGTATCTGCTGTTACGTGTAGCACTGCAGGAGGTCACTCATCCCCTTCTGCCCGATGTAGTCTGTGGGAATGAACAATGTGGGAACTGTCCGGTTAAGTGAGTAATTACTGCTACATTTGTATCAAGTTGAAGAGTGAAAGTTTGTCAGCTCAGCTGCGATGCAACAGCTTCTTCCTGATGCTGCTTGTAATGCACCCCTAGGAAGAGCCATCTGGGATATGTTTGCTGATGTACCATTACATAAATATTATTTCAAAGCAAAAGTAACTTACTGTCTAAGTGACCATCTAATATGATTTCCGATTAAAATACTCTGCAGTGAGCAGAGATCAATGTTATCTTTTTTAAACTTTGTGAGCACCTGCAATTAAATGTAAATTAATCGAAAACAAATGTTGAGTTAGGATGATTGTCACTTTACTTGCTAGCTCTCACCTCCTGGTATATTTTAATGGAAGTGCTTGTATAGCATTTACTCCTAGAACCACTTCTTTGTATGTATTTTCATATCTCAGTTATAAGTTAAGTGAGGAGTAATTGGATTACTTCCAAACTTCTGAAGTTTTTGATCCTGTGGTGATGCGGAAAACATTAGCTTAGGTAAAAGTTTAATTTCTCACATGTATATTTGGTGAACAGGAAAGGAAACAAGGCTTGCAGTTTCACAGATTTTAATTTCATTTTATCTTATTTTTGGAATTATATCCTTTAGTAAAATGAGTATTGGAGTTTTGCCTTTTATTGTTTGTGTTGCATTCAGCAACGAGAGTAAAGTCACAGCAGCTTGGTGATAAATGACACCCCCCTCAGCCCCCTTCTCCTCCAAAACGCAGGAAGAATTTCAGTCGCGCATTTGTTAACTGATGCTGTTTTGACAAAGGCTTCTCTGTGTGTTTGTAGCAACACAAAACTCCTATAAAATACATACACTTTGATGTAAGTGGCAGGCAACGTGTTGAGCTTCTCAAAGACTGTGGGTTGCCTAATATTTAATTTTAAATTAAGAACTTTTTAGAGAAAATAAGGCAAACACATCTCTTGCAGCTAGATTTATTAGGAAGAGCTTTAATGCAAATCTAATTGAAACAATGCGACCTACTTATATTCGCATAACACATTAGATAATTGTTTTAACACAGCGTATTGTTGAGACAAAATTTAGTTACCATGAGCACTAACAGTGAGTGCTCTGCTTGGTTTGTGTGGAAGTTTGTAACTGGAAAGTTTTAAACTTGCTGAAGCACTTAGACCAGAAGTAATTTTGTATTTTGAAGGCAGTTTAAAAATAAAACATAATAATTCCTGGTCATTTAGTTGTTTTGAAATAGGAGTCATGGAACATGTCAATGCTCTTTTAATAAATTAAATATGTCACAGAAGTGCAGAGATTTTTAATTCATATAGCTGAGGAGAAACTTCCAGGTTTAATCCTGCCATCCCTGCAGTGCTCCAATTTTATAGGAATTTCCATTAAAGTCACGCGTGCAGTAACTGTTTGTGCTTTGCTTCAAGTAATTAATCTGAATAGGGATGTTCTCCTGAAAGAATATATTTAATTTGGCTTTACAGGACAAGCTGATTAACTTGTTCTAGATGGGCAGAAACCCAGAAGGTGGTTGTCTGTAAACTACACTCTGCAAAGCTGCTGTGATCTCCACCACAGAAGTTGTGTGGCCAGGGACAAATGCTGAGGGCTAATTAAAATGATGCATTGTTTAAACATCTGTTTTCTGGTTGCAGGATATAATATCATAATTATGGTTTCTTGATATATCTTGATTTAAATTTATTGCTTTTATCTTGAAACATGAAAGAATGATGGCACTGAGTGGATGTGGTCATGGTAGGGCCACATGTAACTCACATCAGTTACACAAATCAAGTTAATTATGGTTTGTTTCTCTTAAGCCTGTCTGAAGCACTGAAACCAATATAGAGACCAGTTTTGGTCCTTGTTCTCTGTGTGGCTGACCTGTGGGGAGGAAATGATGGCAATGTAGGCGGTGTTCTGCTCTAATCTTCTTCCCTCCCCCTTCTTTCTTTCCCTGGGCAGAAAGAGAGGAGTGAAGGCGTTAATGAATTTTTTTCCAGCTAATAGGGAGAGGGCAAGCATGGTCCTTTTTAATGACTGTGCTTCACTTTTGAATGCTTATGAATGCTTCAGGCTTAATCGTGAGAACTCTTAATGGCTGACTGGAGCTGATGGGTCTGCAAACAGTGTTATGAAAAGGTACTATTTAGGTATGTATCAGTGTTCAGTCTTTGCAAAAAAAAAAAAAAAAAAGCTTGTAATGTTTCATTTCAAACTGTATTTTTTTCCTGTGTGTCGTGTGCTAGATGCCTGAGGTAATATGAGGATTTTGTACTGCTCTCTTGCTAACCCTTTTGAGTTTTCCATCCTGAAACTCTAAATGTGCACTGTTAATGTTAAATGTGCTCTTAATGACATGTTTAGCAAAGTCTGCTTCCTGATTAAAATACCTGCCTGAAAGTTGAGTGCTATGATCGTGAATAATTAGGGCAGTGAATGGCAGATATTCCTACCTTTCTCTCAGTAGTTACATTCCAAGTTTGTGAAAGATCCTGGTGAGAAGGGTTAGGTTGTTTCTTGGTCTTCGTAGACTTAGCCTTCAAATTGATGATTAATTCTTACCAAAGAAAGTAAGTACTTGCATGATTTCCAAAGCATTTAAACAGATTTTATTATGAGGGAGGAAGAATGGCAGTATTTCTAATATCTTCTGAAGTAATGAAGTTGCTGTAGCAACCCAGAGCTTAGTTGTAAATCAAATTATGCTTTACCTTGGCTTTTTCTTACAGTGCTGTGTCACAGGTTTCATTGTCCTAGTTTGAGTCTACATCCTTCACCTTTTAATGCTTGTTGTTCTTACGGGGAGGGGAAAAAAAAAAGCCCTTCAATTTTGACAAAGCACCTGAGGATATTGTAAACATGAATCATTCCACAGGCTTCAGAAGATTAATTAAAATGTAACTAGTGATTTTTGTGTGTGTGTAAGTCAGTGTACATTTAAAGGGATGTCCTGTTTGTCTGCTCTGTTTTGCATAGAAATGCATCTTGTGCCCTTGAAAGCACGTGGCTCCTGTTACTGTGCGTGTTGCCATTCTTGGTGCTTTTAGATATTTCATTGCTTTATCTTTGCAAATATCATTGTTCTTTTAGAATTCTGTGCAACCTGTTCAGTTCTTAACAGTGACTATGGGTCAAATGTGCATTGTATATTGTATAATTTCATGGTTAAGTTTAATTTCTTCCACTTCAAGATTGGGTATAATGATGAAAATAATAAGCATGTAACAGATTCCTGTGTAAGGGATGTAAAAGATTCTTTAGCATTGTTTTTTTCTGAGATTTATGTAGATTAATATAGAAGAAAATGCCAAAAGTAATGAAATAAAGTTTGTACACTGACACAGAATGAGGAGTTTGAATGGTTCACTGCTCAAAAAGACTAGTATGCAATATTTACATTTCAGAGAATAGACTTAATTCTACTGTAGTTTGTGGTCCTGAATTGTCATTTAGCGGCACATGAATTGACCTAGAAAATAAAAATTTTGCTATGCAAATTAACTTTCTTAAGTGCAAATACAAGTATAATAAAAAGTGCTGTCTAATTAAGCAATTTAAATAATTCTTCAGGGAGGCTGGGAAGACATAAAATTGATTAAAACTATGTATACAATGTTTATGGATTTTAATAAAAAAACCTCACCTGTTTCAGTAGTCCATGTGTGCCTGTGGGGATGAATAAGTAGAATTCAGTAGATGTAATCCAAGAATGGATGGATATGTTGTTTCTTTTTTTTAATGCACAGATTATATTACATTAAGCTGATAACTATAAAAATCTTGAACTGATTTAAGTAGGGAGTTTTCAAAATATTTTTGTCTAGTTTTAGGAATGAACTTGATATTTTCCTGAGTGTGAACTTTTATTTGTTTCATCCTTATGACCTTCAACTGGTTTTAATATGCTGCTGTCGATGCTAAAAATATTTTATCAAGAATATTTCAGATTACTTGTAACAGTGGTAATAACTGAATGCAAGCCAGCTCTGGTTTAGAAGCCTTAATTAGGAAAGCTTATTTGGGAAGTGGTTTCATTATCAGCCTGACCTCAGGAGTTTGTACATCCAACAGTTTCTTTTTATTTTTGTTCTTTTGAGGCACGTTGAATTACACAAAATACCAACTTATAAGTGAGTGTTACATTTGCCTCTACTTATAACAGTTTTCTGTCACCTGATATGCACCATTTGCAAGGCACTGTAGTTACAGTTTACTTGCTATTTTGAATTATTATTATTACAGATAATAATATACAGGTTATTATTACAGATAATAATTTATCAGGGCTGTTAACCTAAAATATGTATCAATTAAAAAGCACAGTGTGTGATGGTCCTCTTATGTAGAAGACTTTGATTTATCCTGAACCTCAAAAATAGACTCCCTGTCTGTATTTGCAGTCATACAAGAAGTATATTACTTACTCTGGAGCTTCATCAAGGGCCAGCAAGCTGAATGCCATTAAATAGGCATCTGTGTAGCTTGTTTTAATAAGCTGTCTGTGGAGAGAGAAATTTGCTACATTCTGGTAGCTCACACAAGTTAAGATTTGTTTGTGTCCTGATAGAAAGTAACCTTGCTTTCTAAATTCAAAGTCATTTAAAAAATTGCTTATAATATCATCATTCTGACTCCTACATATGTTTGAGGTGACTGTTCCAATTAAGTCACTTCAGTCCAATTTACTTGAATGCATGCTCAGTGAAATACTAGATTTCGTGTTTGTTTTTAGCAAAAGTTAGTTCCTTTAAAGTTTATTTGGCTGACTCAGGGCTTTGGTGTGTGGTTTGTTTTTCTTTTTAAATTCAATCATTTTAGTTAGTTTTCTGTTCAATATTTTCATGTCACTTGGCAGGAGGTATTTGTCGCTATCCAGTATGATTCATTTTTAAGTAGGATAAAGTAGCTTAATCCCATTTCTGGCTCTGCATATTTATTTTTTTCTCTATATATATGATAACGTAATGTCTTCATGAATGCTATTTTCCTGGTTTTTATAAAAGTCATTTCAGATTTAAGAATATGTAATTATTTCATACAGAGAGACTGTAATTTGATTCTCACATTATCTTTGAGCTGAAATGTGTAATACCTGCTGATTCTATGATGCACAAGCTTTACACTCTTGTATTTATAAATGCAGTAAGCAGAAAATAGAACTGTCACTCTGAAGTGGTCTTTGTAGAAGGCACAGGCTTTAAAAATCTTTGCTCTGTAGAGCTGTTTGAAAAAGTCTTGTATACGTAGGTCAAGTTGATTCATTTCCTCATGTGAAGAATGACATGGGCTTCTGGTTTGGTTTGGGGTTTTGGAGGGGTTTGCTTGATTTAGTTTGGAAATCTCCCTCTGGCCAGTGATGATGGAGGTGTGGATTCATCCTTTCAGCTCTGATGGTACTGGATTTCAGGTGTGGGAATTCTGCAGCCTTTTTCCAGCAGCCTGGTGTGCCTCAGTGCAAGCAGGTGGCAGCCCTTGTGATTGTGAAACTGGGGGGAAGAGGAGTTCAGTTCTTTAGTCACCTCTTTCCAAAGCCAGTGAGGGCAGTGCCAGGCCAACCAAATTCCTATGCTGAAATGCTGTGTCATTGATACTCACTGCTGCAGCCTCTGCCATGGCCTGTGAACCTGCTGTTCTTCCAGGAAAACAGGTTCCCCTTTGCTGGTAATGACTGTGTGGCCAGGTGCTGTTTGCTCTTTTTTGTGGGTAAAGGTTATGGGGATGATAGGGAGCGAATGTGGTGGTTGAGGGTAACATTTCCTTCTACTGTTAAGTGTGAGATCACCCCCTAAAGTTTACCTAGGTTAGAATTCAAGGATAAGCAGTGCAGAGTGATTAACATCTGTGTGCCTCAGACTGTCACCAGTGATCAGGTGAACCCTGGAAGTTAGTTTCCAGTTCCAGGTTTCTTGAGGCTAATTGTTTCAGCTGGCATTGCAGTTGGAGAGGAGAGCTTACAAGTTGGAGTTGGAGAGCTTACAAGGCTGTAAGCAGGGTCCTTCACCCTTCTTGTCTAGGTCATGGTCAATGGCTTTATGTCTCTGTTGTTTCATGACTTGCAGTAGGTTAATTTACAGCTCAGGTACTACTCCCTGCCCCAGAAGATGTCCTGGTGATTTACTGCTGGCAAGAATTTTTCTTGTTCCTTCTGCAGATTGTTACAGACTGCTTCAGACAGCTGCAGGGCAGAAAGGCCTGGTTGAGAACACAGGACCTGGTTACACAGCAACCTCATTGTGGCTTTGGGTGTGCAGGCAGGAGGGTTCACTGCTCTAGTTCAACAGGACAGGGTTATCTCTCTGCCAGGCAGGGTGCCAGCTGTGTTCAGTTTCTCATGAATCAATTGAGAACCTTTGGCCACAATGAAGAGTTGTTCAGCTTCTGCCTGAACACTTGCTAAACAGTAAAGAAACATGCATTGGCTATGTGACATCTAGATCCAGATTGCAGTTTATTAATCTCAATTCTAGTGCATGACTTTTTCCCATGTTTGCTATCACACAGTGTATAATTGCAAATTGGGAATTTTGAGAATTCATGGCTGACTGTTAAAACATCTGGTGTTAAAAGTT
The DNA here is from genome assembly GCF_965178545.1 of Coloeus monedula. Taxonomy (NCBI): domain Eukaryota; kingdom Metazoa; phylum Chordata; class Aves; order Passeriformes; family Corvidae; genus Coloeus; species Coloeus monedula. Next base: position 14,561,430 of record NC_138786.1, on the reverse strand, counting down.
ACCTAAGCTGTAGAGTAACTGAAATAAGTGATGATGGCAGTATTAATGTGCAAAGCCTGAAGAAGGGTGCTGTCTCTTGAGTACCCAGAGGAGAGTAAAAGGAATGGAGTCTTCAGCTACGTATAAATGTGGAGTGACAACTTGCAGGAAGAGTGAAGGAGAGGGAGGCGTGTCACCTCTGGTTTGGGCACAAAGGCTAGGAAGGTGTGCTTTGAGTATTAATAGCAATGCATGATTAGTGCTTAAACTGTGACTTTTGACTTGATGTGTTACTGGAATGTGTCGGGTCAATGGAGGCTGTGCAGGCTGTCCCGTAACTCCTGGTAGCTGGAATGGCTTTTGTGTAACGCTAGTGAGGCGGCCTTGCAAGTCAGGGTGATGGTGTTGGACTTTGAGCATCTTTATAACCTTTCTAGTAAAGTAGCTAAGAGCAGTTTTATGTTTGGGCTAAAAATAAATCTTGTTTAGGTAAGAATCTAGTAACTCCTTCCCTCTTGTTGCAGATTGGGAAAAAACCCCACCAAAACATTAAAAATATTATTTCTTAATCCAGTTAAGAATGTCTGGAAAGACTAAGGGAGCAGGCAGACATGTAAGTCTAGTAGCTCCACTATGACTTCTCAGATGTTTAGAGTAAATTCTAGACTTTTTTCAGATATAGGAATTATTGCTCTCTACAACTTCCTGAAAAGAGGCTGTAGCCAGGTGGGGATTGGTCTCTTCTCCCAGGAAATCAATGACAGGAGATGAGTAAATAGCCTCAAGCTGCACCAGACGAGGTCCAGGTGGGACATTAGGAAGAATTTTTTCACTGAAAGGGCTGTCAGGCAGTGAAACAGACTGCCCAGGGAAGTGGGAGAGTCACTGTCCCTGGGGGTGTTTAAGAAACAACTGGATGTGGCACCGAGTCATGGTTTCATTGACAAGGTGAAGTTTAGTCAAAGGTTGGGCTTGGTGATCTTGGAGGCCTTCACCAACCTTAATGATTCTGTGATTCTATGACCTTAAGATAAAGCTTCTGGATGCAGAAATGTGTCTGTACTTAAAATATAACCTACTGCTGTGTCTTGCCGTTACTCTTACTTCACTGTTCCTTGAAGGAGAAATCCTTAATGGAAATAAATTCCTTAAATATCAGATACTTTATACTTCAAGGCCCTTATTATTTCTACTTTATGGAGTTCCATCAGTCTTGTCAGCCTGTGTGATTGCAGAGAGGAGTGAGATGGCATTTTACCTTGCAAAGGATGTCTTCATCTTTTTCTTTCCTTTCCTTTCTTCACTGTGGGTGGTGAGGGACTGGCACAGGTTGCCCAAAGAAGGTGTGGATGCCTCATCCCTGGAGTGTTCAAGACCAGGCTGGATGGGCCTCTGAATAACCTGATCTAGTGGAAGGTGTCCCTGCCCATGGCAGGGGGTTGATCTTTAAGGTCCCTTCCAATCCAAGACATTCTATGTGAAATCTGCTTTTGGACTGTTGATGGATGTCTCTCTCACTCTTTCCTGAGGCAGATGAGTGGGTTCAATGATAAAGCATAATCTTTGCTGCACTCCTAAACTTGCTGGTCAAACAACTAAATATTGTTTCTTTTGCTAACAAGTGTTAATAACTATAGAGTTCGAATCTCAAATGCGGATACTAAGGAAAACGTTGATCTCTCTTTTTCTTTCCTTTCTTAATTTCCCCAGTACATTCTCATGTGAACCTACCCAGCCTTTCAGTGGCTAACATGGGGCCCAGGACATTGCTCAGCTGCACACTGTGGGGTCGTGGCAGCAGTCCTGCAGCGTGCCCAGATCCTCGGCAGTGCAGGGCATCAGACCATGCTTCAGGAGGCTCCCAAGCACCAGCAGAGCAGATTTTCTCATGCTGGTTTTCTCATCTCCAGCTCGCTCTCTCAGCATGGCCATGACTTCTTTTCCATCAGGCCTAGCAGCATCACTGCTGTCTGTCAGCTCAGTAGTTTTGGAAGCTGGGAAGATCTTCAGTGGATGGCTGGACATGGCTTCTGCACTGATAGTCGTACTTGCAGTGCTTGTTTGCTTCTGACACTGTGTGGACAGAGGAGCTCTGTAGTAAGTCCCAAATGCTCTCCAAACCAGCTTACATTTTGAGACAATGGGCAAAGCTGCTGGGAGCTTTGCTCTGGACCACGGGGGCTGTCTAAGCACCAGCCAAACACCATGACCTGCACTAAAACTTGTGCTTTAGAAACCTCTGATGCTCCGGGGACAAGGAGCTGCCCAGGTTCCTCTCTGGCAGCTCCAACAAAGCCAAGGCTACATCCAGAGCAAACACTCTGTAGGGAACTTTGTGGAGTGAATATTTATAAAGCCAAGCGATGAATTCAGTGAACTCTGTACAAGGGAGTTTGTCTAGTGGGGTCACCAGGGCCTGGACAGTGTAGGTGAGATAATCAGCCTTGTCTGGGACCTGGGCACAGATATGTTGGAGCAATATTCAGAGAATGAGATAAGCAGCTTCTTTCAGCTCATCTGCTAGAGAACTGATGAATTTTACAGCCTGGTTGTTGGCGCTGGTCACAGCTGATGTGATGGGAAGGGCCTCACTGCTCTCCGCCATCAGAATGACATAGAGGAGTCGATGGAAGATACATCCAAGGGTCTTATCTTTTGTGCCATGGAGAGGGGAACACTGTAAATACAGTCCATAATAGGCCAGCTCAGGAACGTACTTGGCTTTTTTAATATCCATGGCTGCTGAAAACTCGAAGTCATGGAGCACTGGCTCGAAGTTGGTCATTTCAACAAAGACCTGCATGCAGTTCTGCATGCACTGAGGCTTTTCTTCTAGGGAGAACTTGGGCAGAAATCTTAGGAAGTTTTTCAAAAGAAGGAGGATGGCATTGTGGACTTGGAGAAGATCTTCTTTTGAGAAGTAAACATCCTCACCATCCTCTTCCTCCTCCTGTTCCAAAATCTCTTCCATGCTGGATTTGTCATTCCTGCATGGTTTCCTTTTCTTTCTATTTCTTCTGGCACTGGGCTGTGAGCTGTGTGCTGTCTTCCTTTTCCTCAGTTCTTCAGGCAAGCATTTTGTCAGGATGTGAAGACATTTATCAAGCATCACTTGATGGAACACCTGGTTGACTGTGCTGCCTGGGATCTCCAGCAGCAGGAGGTACGGCCCAGCCGTGTGCAGACCGAACATGCTCTGCTGTGTGTTTGCTCTTTTGTGCTGGCCCACATGCACAAAGTGATGCAGCACAGCCACCAGGGCCTGGTGGGACAGGCTGTTCTCAGCAAACAAGGTCCAGACATTCTCTCTGCTCTCCTGGACCCCGGCAGCAAAGGACACCAGAGCGCTGTACAGGCAGGTTAAAGGTGTTGAGCCCATTGGCCGTGATCTCCTCTGCTATTCAGGGATCCAGATGTAATGACTGAGGCATGGACTCAGACTGGCAGGGATACTGAGATGTTTATTCAAAGAACGTAGCTGGTTTTATACACAGTATAGACACAGTATTTCCTTATATGGTATTTTTCACTAAGTGACCTATCACACGTTGCCATGTCAGCAGCACACTTTCTAAATGCCCTTGTATGGGGGTGATCACGCGCTGTTCGGGTGTCTGTCAGCTTCTGGCAGGCTCCTCTTGGTAGTGCATCTGTCACATGGCATTTCTTCCCCCCACAGTCAGGCAGAGACAAGCTTCTCTGTGCTGCCATGGCGTTCTGCAGGCACATCCCACAGCCTGTAGCTCAAATCTATCTTATCTCTCCCCACAAGAAGAGATTTTGGATTGGCCAGAAGCCAGAGATTTTGGAGTACCGCCTGAGAAGGTGACTCGTGCCCAAGAACCACCACCATGTAATGAGTTACCAGAAAATGAAAGAAGCTGTGCTTTATTTACTGGTGGATCCTGCTGAGTGATAGGAAACTGCTGGAGATGGAAAACTGTGTGGAGTCCCTCATGACAAGTCATCGAGGCTGCTGAAGGGAAGGCGAATCAAACCAGTTTGCAGAGGTGAAAGCTATTCAACTAGCCCTAGAGATTGCTGAGAGAGAAAAGTGGCCCGTAGTTTTATCTCTCTGCTGACTCCTGGATGGTGGCTAATGCCCTAACGGGGATGGCTGCAGCAGCAGAAGAAAAGCAATTGCCAGTGCAGGGGTGAACCCATCTGGGCTGCTGCATTATGGCAGGACATTGCTGCACGGATAGAAAACAAGACTCTGAAAGTACGTCATGTAGATGCCTATGTGCCCAGAAGCCGTGCCACTGAGGAGCATCAAAACAATGAGCAAGTAGATGAGGCTGCCAAAATTGGCATAGCTCAGGTGGACCTAGATTGGGAAAGAAAGGGTTTATATAGCCAGATTTATAGCCCAATGGACCCACGAAACATCAGGGCATCTTGGAAGGGATGCAGCATACAGATGGGGTCGTGATCTAGGGGTGGACCTGATCGCGGAGGCCACCACACAGGTTATCCATCAGTTTGAAACATGTGCTGCCATCAAATGAGCCACACCAGTGAAGCCTCTTTGGAGTGAAGTGCGGTGGTTGGGTTTCCAGTGTGGTGAAGCCTGGCAAATTGATTACACTGGGCCATTGTCATGAACATGCCAGGCAAGAGTTGTATCCTCACCATGGTAGAGGCCACAACTTGCTGGCTGGAAACGTACCCAGTAAACCATGCCACTGCCTAGAACGTGATTTCAAGTCTTGAAAGACACATTTTGTTGGCTTTCTTACATGGGTTTTTTCTCCCAAGTACTGATGTTGTTTACAAGTCCTCTTTCCTTCCAGCCACCACTTCTGGGTTGTTTGTTTGGGTTTTGGGAATTTTGCTTGTTTGTTTTTCCCTATATAAATATCCAGTTAGTCTTTAACTCTGCGTGAGTTTTGAATTTCCAGTGATAGTGTCCTTCTTCAGTTGCAAATTTGCCATTATTCTTTAGTATTGTTGAATATTTCTTTATTTTTGTGTTTCGTACAGAAAAAGAGGGGAAGACTTTCTGTTTTGTTGTCTAAGTACTGCTCCTTATAGTCAATATCTTTGTATTTTCTTTGTGAGCAATACTGTTATTTTCAATCTGCATGTAATTTTTTCTTGGATTTCTTATTTTTTTTTCTAATTCACTGTCTAATTTATTGTAAACTAATATAGCAGGCAGTGAAAATATCAAATGTAACACTTTAGATCGGAGTAAATTACTGATTTATGGTATTGATGTTACAATATTTCTGTGTGACACTTCATTCTATTTTTATGAATACTGAACATTTTATATGCATTTTGATATACAATCACATCATTGTCTACAGTATGCCTGCTTTCAGTTCCAGACTTGATGAAATTGATTTAGATTCCGGTAATGAGGTTAGTTTGTATTTCTTCTTCAGCCTGACTTGACTTTAAACAAATTTTCTGTTAGTTTACCAAGGATTCTACATGTTTAAAATTCCTGAAAGTGGTCATGAACTTTTTCTTCTCCAGTCTTTTGGCCTGTCCTTGCTTTTTGAAGTGCAGTTAGATCTCAGTTAAGTATTTCATACCTTTTCAAGCAGCAGCAATAAATGCTCCAACAGGTTACTTCCTTCAGTACGAAGGTCACTGTGAATTCTGGAGCACACAGTATTTGTGTCTCAAACTTATTATCTTGGTTTAATTTTGTTCCAGCAGAGTAGTAAGTGTTACATGGCATGCTATGCCAAACAATACTAAGGTGGTTATTTTTATGTGAGCTCGTTGGCTCCAAAACACGGACGTAAATTTCCAACAGACGTGACTGCAGTTGGAATGAAACCCACTTGTCTCTTTCAGTGGAGGTGGTGTTTGGCAAGTTAGGTCTGGATCCCAAAAGTAGTTGTGTTCCGTAACCTAGCCTGCTTGTGGACCAAAATAAAAGGGAAACTTGTTAAGGGTTGGGTTTCATTGTGTGGAGGCTTTCTCTTTGGTCCTAACCAGATTTTCTCTTCCCCTTTTTTCTTCGTCTTAAGCCATTCTTTCCCTTTCTCTTTCCAAGTGACTGAACTGGTGTGGTGCCTACCAGTGAAGGATTCTGCTTCTGTGAAGATCATCCTAAATAGTTTTTGTCTGCCTATTGTCATCTCACTTATCCCCATCTTTAAATGCTGTGGAATGCTCTCCACCCATTTAAAAACTGCACTTTCCACCATATTTTAAAATTTGAATGGCTTTTGTATTTAAATTGAAATTTCAGAGCAATAATGCTTCTGTTGTGTTAGAGCTAGGAGCAGGAGACAAGAAAGAAAGCTCTGTTCTGAATATTCCCACACATCTTTTCCCTCAAATGCTACAGCTGTTTTATCCCTTCATAAATCTTTAATCAGAGGATTTCAATACTTAATTATAAAAAAAAAAAAAAAAAAAATTAACCTCACATCATTCCTTTGCTGTCAGGCAGTATTTTCCTTATTATGTGGATAAGCTAGACGTTAAGGGACTATGTGATTTTTGCAAAACGTCATGGCAAGCCACTGGCAACCTCTAAGACTCCTAATTTATAAGCCTGTAATCTGCCAATTTGACACAACATTCTTCTTCAGCTGGCAAATCCAATGGAAACATCCTAAATCCCGGCTGGGACTAGGAAGAGTTATTCTGAGATGAGAGCGCATAAATGCGCTAATGCTGTCATTATCAGCATTGAGAACACACCAAATAAAAGATGAGTGAATATACAGAATAAAAGTGCAAGTGTTTCAGGGGTGTGCACACAAGGTAACTCCTCAGGGCCAACCACAGCAGTGCAGAGGAGTGAGTGGCACGTCCCTCTGCAGCTGTGGCCGTGGGGATAAAAGTTAGCAGTACTTATCCTAACATCCCTGATCAGGCAAAGGGAACTCGGACAGGTTTAGTGGAGTTTTCTCTTCCTATCACATGCATGCAAGTTTTTTTGGTGTTCCCCAAGTGGTTTTTGAGAGTGGTGAGTTTCAGAGTGAGTGCTCCATACTAGACATGAGAGAGATGATGCTTTTTCAAGTCTGTTTTTAAAAATTCAGCTGATACCACAACATTATTTGTGCTTGAACTGCCTTTTCATGCTCTTTCTTTGCAGCCAGGAGAGAGATAAAAGTTTATGCAAAATGATGTACCCAGAAGCTTCTTTGTTTTTCCGGATGTATCAGTTGAGCAAATAAAAAAAAAATTACTTTTCTGGGTAGACTCTTTTTTGGTACTCTCTTTGTTATCCTGGCATTTTTATGGGACTTCAGGTATTGGAGCCCTATGCAGTGACCTATGTCTTTTAAGTCAGACTTTAAAAGGTACCTAGAATAGTGACAAAGTTTTGTACCATTTTTCTTATGATGGAGATGTTGATTATAAACTTTGGATAAACCAGGTAAAACCGATTATTCTTTTTCCAGAACTGAGAGACAGAATTAAAATATGAGAGTAAATAGTATGCCATGGGGTAGAGGTATTAAACTCAACATTTTAATGTCTTCCAGTGCAGTTACCATAGGTAATGAAATAATTTAAAAATCTCTTTTATTTAAAATTTTGCTTAAATTAAGGAAATCTATGTGTGAGGGCACTGTACACCTTCCTTAAGAGTAGTGTAGGTAGATAATCATTTAAGTCTATTTGACATTAGTCATGCCACTGGGCAATACTGTGACTATTCACGTCTTCCTGCTTTCGAGTAGTCTCTTTCTCTCCTGAGGAAGGCATGCCCAAATAACTTTAATGTAACTTACCATTGTATGTATATCAAAAGAAATCTTGCTTTTGATATTTCTTTGATTTAAGCAGTAGTCAAATACTGCAGGAAGGCATGCACATAATTTTATTTTTATATTCAGTAGCTTAAATGATGTGGTTTAAGATTCCATCTCCTATCCTTCCCTCCTGCTTTTCCCATAGTTGGGGGTGTAGCATTAGAGGATTCTTCTTTAGCTGGGGAAGCTCACTATGATTTTTCATGCTACCGTGGTGTGCAGTGCAATCTGATCGTATAAAACAATAGTATGCAGTGTGCAGTTAACTGAAATGTTTAGATGACGTTTTTGTCACCGAGTTCAAGGTCATGGATCTTGTGCATTCGGAAGGAAATTCTTGTGAACGGCTGAAACGATGTTTCACCTGCAGTGTGGCTCTTCGTTAGCCGATCGGAGGGATTTGCGGCATTGGCAATAAGTTGTGCTGGTTGCTGGCTGCCTGCCAGAGCAGGGCTGCTGTTCCAGGCAGCAGGTCTCTGCCTGAAAGGCACTGTGTTTGCAAGAAGAATGCAGTGCAGGGCTCTCTGTCGAGTCAAAACCAACGGGCTGTCCTTGCCTCTCTGAGACAATTGTGTGTTTATGATTTTGTAGTATGTGATGTCATGAGGGTGTTGGCTTTTAGGAATTCCACTACTGAGGAAGCAGTTTGAAACGCAGGCAGAATCCTCGAGACCTTCGAATATGTACTTGGTTTCTTTTTAGTTAGCTCTGAGCAAAGGTACAGATGGATACGTACGTACATATTTTTTTAGTCAGGAATTAACATATGGAATATAGAAGAGATTTAAGTGGATACAACACCTGAAGGCAATGTCGAGCCGGTCTGGATTTTCAAACTCTCTTCCTCTACCAGGATATCCATTCTACCAGGTGTCATGCAGGTATATCGTGTTTTAAGTTTTACCTTCTAATGCAGTTGCATATAGAGCTGTAGCATGATTATTGTGTTAACTGATCTTTTTTCCCTTTTCTTTGTTCTCGGAAAAGAATTATGAAATTGGAGAGTTAAGAAGCTGAAAACCATAAATGTAATTTTAGAATGCTATGTGCCTGACCTTACAGTTAAGTGCACGTTTATTTAAAGCAAATATTTTTTATTTCTAAACGTACTAAATATTTTCAGAGTTTTTCTAACTGGAAAAATGAAGTTGTAACCTTGGAGATTTTTTTAAAGTGAGTTATGTATTCAGATACTGCTGTCATTTATTGGGAACCAGATATCTACAGTGTTGAGAAAAGGAAATTACAAAGATTTCTAAAACATTAATGATTTAAAGTCTTTTCATGTATAATTATGTAAGGTAAACAAACCAAAGTACTTACTGACATTTTGCTTCTAAGACAATTCACACAAAATGTGCATGTGTGAAAAGGTGATAAATACCAGTGTTGTGGTAAAGCTAAATTGTACGAGCTTCTTATTTTATCTCTTTGACTCAACAGTCCTGTTTTATTAATAATCCTTCTTTCTGAAAGTGCTGTATAACAGTTTTCTAGTGAATGGGCTGGATTCTAACCATGAAATTACTCTTCCTGCTGTAGAAGACTGTAATATTGCATAATAACTAGAGGAAATGTGTTACAGTACTTCTGTGGCTGAAAGAACTCAGGTTTCTGGCACACCTTAATACAGGAATGTAATCTCTGTTAATTGTCTAAATCTGAAGTCCCTGCAACAATAACAGAGGGAGGGGAAAATGGGAGTTAGGAGTTTTGTGCTATTACTCATCTTTCAGTAAGACATACGAAAAGAAGGATAAGAAAGTAAGTTAATTATTAACATACTCAGGTCTGGAGAATGAATCTGGCATTCTCCATAAACTACAGCATAGAGAGTGGTATGGGTTAGTTTCAGCAGGCTACTGTGATGGTCACTTGTGAGTAGAAACAAGAGTGATTCTGTACAATGTTCATTTAAACACTTTTTTGTGTGTTTCTTGAAAAAAATTTACATATTTATATCTCTGTAGAACTGTCTGCTCAAGGGTATACCAGTAAGGTTTTATTGAACCCAGAGTTAGCCCTTGAGAGGTCAACCACAGTGACTCCTCATGGCTGGTTGTCCTTTGGCCTAACTTTAGAGGATGCTGAAGTCTAGTAACCTTTCTCTCATTTTTCTTTTCGGTTTTTTTCCTGGCCATTTTTTGTGATAATAGGCATGAATAAGCTGGAAATTAGACTAAAGAAATTCAGTAAATGGCAGCTGATGTGAAAACCTTCTCTTCTTACCTGTGTGTTAGGTGCTTAGTCAAACTCACAGCTTTCCTGCTCCTTAAGATCAGAACATCAAGAGCCACAACCCAACTCCCCAAGTTTCCACAGTGACCTTCTGGACAAGAACGAAGGTCTCATGAGTGGGTTCCAAGTCCTCTGTTGTGAAATGAGATAGATTAAAGTTCCTGAACTTTTGGATCCCAGTTGCTTATCTGCATTTTGGTTTTAATTCTCTCCTTTCTGTTTCTTACATGTTTTTAAATAGTTATTCAGCATTTCAGTGAAGTATGTGTTTAATAATTTTCAGATAAGATAATTAGTTTCTGTTATATGCAACTGAGCTTATTAAACTCCTTGTTTTACATATGTAAAATTGGGTGGACTTACTTCCTTTAATGACTAAGTCATTCTGACTTTTCAACTCTGTTTTAGTACCTAAAAAGAGAAATTCCTTACATTGTCTGCAACCACTGATAACTGTAAAATGTAAAATTAGTATTCCTGCAGTCCTTTTAGAGCTCATCCTCAGTGCAGAATTTTTCTTTCAGAATAGTGACATACATCCATTTTTGCTTGGGGATTAATGTACCTTACAGAGACAGAGCTGAATTAGAGTCTCCATTGCACTCTAGTTGTCATACTCTGGTTAGTGAACTTTTCCAGTAAAATAAATAGGCAGTGGGACTACTGTTTATCATAATTGGTTTGTGATCATGATTGGTGTGTGATCTCTGTGGATAGTATACATTATGCTGAACTTGTATATTGACAGAGCCATTAAATCTACTGTGGCTTGCTGTTAGGATGGCATAGAAGTCCTGAACAGAGTTCTGGAAAAGCTCTCTCTTCAGGAAGCTTTTTGTCCTTTTTTTGTAGATAAAACTAATTTTCCACAGATCAGAGTTGTCAGTGGAGTTGCCTGCTGTTACAAATGGGTTGTGCTTTCTCTTAAGCATAAAGAAAAATAGTTTTGGAATAATATTTTTGTGGAAATATGGTCTGAAGTATTGATAGTAGCCTGTTCTGGAGGAATGCACAGTCAGTGTTTTGTTCATTTATGGTTTTCTAAGATTGCTCAGGGCACTGTTTATCTTGGAGGTGACCAAGATGCTGTCTCCAAAACTGGGTCACTCGGGGTGGCATGGCCTCTTGGTTGGCTGTGGATTATGGCATTGCATAAATCAGGAGTTCAACTCAGGGACTCTGTTTTTTTTGAGCCATATTGTAATTCATTTTTGGTACCTATGCAATGCAGAGTTGGTGTTTCTTGGGAGCTTTCCATGTTTGAACAGAATTTAGAGATTAATATAATTTATTTTGAGTGTGATAAAAAAGACCTCCTTTTTCCTTTTATAAGGGCATGACAAGAGATCTGATATTGGTTGTAGGAAATGCTCCACATGATTGAAAAACACTTGGGGTAATTTATCATCTTTGTTCTATTGCAGCTTTGGTATATATTTGGAGAAAATATGACCATCTCTAATTCATCTACTTCAAGACAGGTGGCAGCAAATGTAGAATTTGTTGTTAAACTTTAAATGGTGGCCAAAGTAAGCTCCCACGTAAACCTTCCATCCCTCTGGCTAGTATGGCATCAGCCAAGTAGCTTGCATTTTTTCACCTGCTTCATGGTGTAATGTTGGGTTTTCTTTGTATATCATATGGTGTAGAAGGAAGTCTGTTCAAAAGTCTTTCAAAATAGTCTTACCATGTTTGATTTTCATAAACTTAATCAGTAGAGATTAAGAACAAAGGCTGTACTCACGTCTTTCTCCCAGTTACCCTGGTATAGCAAGAGCTGTTTATTGTAAGAACATTTGCTATCTCTCATTGCTTTAGGCTGCTAGACAAGAAGAGCATAGTCTTGTGAGTATTTCTTTGGCAAAGAGAAGATGTCTAGTATCGTAGACATGTTTTATGGGGGAAGCCAGAGCTTTCAGCTCCACTGGGATATCAGCAGATTGCAGCCATTTTAGAAAACGGTAGGTTTTTTTTTTTGTTTGCCTCACAAATATATGTTCAAACGTAGTTTTGAGTAGGAGGAGTTAGACCTCTTTCCTCACAGGGAGATGTGAGATAATACAAAACCCAACCCTGTCTCAGCTGTGGAGCAATTACTGGTGTTTTTGTGATGTAATTGGAGTTTTGCTGGTGGACTGTGATACCCTTCATAAGAAGATTCCCCTTTGTCCTAACCAATATCAGAACCTTCTGCATCCCTTTGTAGTACTGGAATTTCTTCTTCTAGTGAGGTCGATGGAAACCATGTTCACAACAAAAGTCTGTTGTTCAGATCAAGACATCCTTGGAATTGCACATGCTATTGTACCTTTTCTGTCTGCTAATAAAGAAAAGGGGGAAAACATACCTATCCAGTTGTTGATAGTGAAAACTTGCAATTTTATGAATTCAAGATGAGTCAACTGTACCTGTGCAGTTGATTCTGAATGCAGTTAATGCAAATTCTGTCCAGTCATAGCAGTAGCCTAAGTAAGCTACTATAACTGAAACTAAGCAACAAATGGGCATGGCTTATCTGTGGAAAGGGAAGAGATTTTGCAGCATTAAGCCACTGCTTTTCTTTTAAAGAGGGAGCCACTGCCCACTTCAAATGTTGCTTTTTACTAGAATCCGTTTCTTAAATTAAAAAAAAAAAGAAAAAAGAAAGGTGCTGTATTGTAGACAGAGGAATAAATCTTGATGACTTCCATGTTGTGCAGTGTTAAAAGACACTGAATGCTTTTAAAGAAACAAATTTACTCAGTTTTGTTTGTAGCATAATTTGACAAGTTTACCTAAATTAAAACCTTTTAAGAAATAATGTGCCCAGGCAGATTGTAATCAAGAAGAACAAAAATTATATTACAGTATTTGCTTGTTTGTTAGTGTTAGGGAAAGTCCTGGGTAGCTATTTAATACTGCTGTTCTGAATATTCAGCAGCAGCCATGTGTATGACAGGGATTTACAGTTGCATTTTTCTTGGAATAACTAAATCAGTTGAGCAAAACTTCCTGTATTTTATGTTCTTTGTTGGTTCAGACCTATTGCCTTTCCTCTGTAGGGAGAAGAGGAGGAGAAAGGGGAGGGCAGAGTTTTTGACTAAATGGACAAAATACATGCAAGAACATGGTGCGCTAAATTCAAGCGGGCCTTAGAAGCTGTTTCCTCACAGAATTTGATTTTTATATATGGCTACAACAAAATGTAGCTTTCATGTTAGGAAAGGGAGGTTGGTCTCTAGTTTTTAGAAGGATAACTCCTTCTTCAGGGTTTGGGAAGAACTACTAAAGAAAGCTGGTGGTGTAGGAATATGTTAAATTCGGATTTAAGTAAGAGAGGGAATGATTAAAATCTGAAAAGGACAGTTTTATGTATTTTATCCTCTGCAATATTTAAAATGTGGGCAGGCTATTTTTATATTAAAATGATTTAAGCATTATATATATATAATTGCTTTATAGGCAAATGAAAAGATTGCTTTTAAGAAAAAGACTTTTTTTTTTCTAAGGGGCCTCATGATTAGAATGTCAGCAGTTATTTGGGCTTGACAGAACAAACAACGCATAAAAAAGCTTCCCATAATAAAAAGTAACTCATTAAGCAAGATTGGGCTTGAAAAAAGAGTTTAGCTTGCAGGGGATAAATCTTAAGTACAAGGTGCTATTTGAGAAGACAAAACCATAGGAAAACTGTTAAAGATGAGGCAGGTTTCAAGGTCATCATCTGTAGCTTCTGTCCAGAAGACAGAAGCATGAAGTGGTGAGGGATGTTGATTCAGCTGTGGGCTGGTGCTGTGGTTCCTCGTGGTGTTGCACGACTTTCCTCAGTTGCTTCCTTGGAAAAGTGGAGCTGGTAGGAACCCATCTCTTACAAAATGCCTCTGATATGGCAAATCTCTTTGCTCTTCTGATCTCTTACCTCTTGCTCTCCTGCCGGTCCCCCTTTTTTCCTCTCTCTGTTCATTCATGTTTTTCCCTCTCCCCTGTTTTGTCCCATATGAATTGGAAATGAAAAGCTACGGTGTGTGAGTGACCAGGAGATGGACACAATCCTGCACGAGGCTCCTTGGTGACCTGCAGGACCAGCTATGGAGTTGTGTGTGCTGATGCTGCCCCAGGTTAAAGACTGAGCTCTTGTGAAACTGTTGGCAGTGATGCAGGGCTTGTTTCACCTCTCTTCAGTTCCACTGGGTATTGCCTTCTTCAGGCACCTGTGTCACTTGGGGTTCCTCAGGTCTCTGTTCACAGTCCCACTGTGGCTCGGGTTACACTTGCTGGAAAGGGTGTAATCAGATGAACGGGTGGCTGATTGCAACCATTCATTATAAATCATTCTGTCAGGAAAGAGGAAACTCTGAGGAAAAATGTGAGCATTATGATAATGTTATCTATTAAGAGTCCTTAAAAGGAGGTAAAAGTATAAACTGCATATGGTGCAAAGCAGTACCTCTGATGTGGACTACTTACGTTTCTAATTAATTCTGACTGAAACTTTTAATATTTCTTCCTGTTTGCTTTGTGCTTTCTGGTATTTCAGGCTCTTACTCACAGAAATGTAACTGTAGTTCTTCTAATGACATTGATATTTGGGTGGCGGAACCAGTTACAGCAAGTTCTGTGTGGCTTTTTTCTTTACTGCTGTTTTCTAACACATTATTCATTATGAAAAAAGGAAAAAGTCTAGCCTAACTAGAGGTTCAGATGTAAAATATTTTGTACTCTCTTTATTCTGAGCACTTCAGCATGAAGTGGTGGTTTGTTCCTTTATTTTTGGAACATTATGCATTATTTCTGTTGCTTTGCGGAAATTTGACTGTGTGTTCTGAAACAAAATTTTCTCTCTTGATATAAATGTACGCTGACTTTGTGAATGATGATGGTTCTGAATTCTGTTTGGCTCTTCTTTCTGTTTCCATTTCTGCCTCAACAATTGACGGATCTACTTACAGCATTAAGTTAATGAATTATCACAGATCTTCGCTTAGAAGTGTGCTTCCCAAGATTTACACTCTGATCCTTTTGGAGGTGAAGGTGCTTGGATACCTCTTGGTTCCTTTTTTAAGGTCCTTACAGGGATGTGTCTGACGGTTTTCTGCAATTTACTTGGAGTGTTCAGAAGAGTCCAGGTTATGCAGTAAAATGTAGCTCACAAAATCGCCCTGTAACAGTGTGAGTTTAGGCTCTTAATACAGTGGGTTTGAAGATAAATATCAAACTATGTTTGAATCTTAGAAATTCAGCCTGTAGAGAAATATTGTTCTTTCCAGTCTACACGAAGGAAACTTTGGCTTTTATTACATCCTGCAGTTTAAAGGATGGTCCTAGAAATGGTCCTGGTTTGTGAAGCATTTAATTGGTAATTTGAGAAATGTAGGCTAGGAATTTGTTACAATTTGGTTTGGAGGAAAATAGTTGAAGCACTGGCAGAATGTTTGTGAAGCATAAATTTGCAAGCTTCTTCTTTATGCAAATACAAAACTTACTAAATCATAAGTGAGGGCATTGCAAAAGCTTAAAAGTTGTTTTTAAAACAATTAACTATAGGAAAATTAAAACTAATGCTGTGATTTATGTTGGTATTTGAATAAGTGTCTGCTAATATTTGAGTTATAACAAATTGTTAAATATAGATTGTATCTATTCAAAACAGATGTAGTTATATTTAGTCTCACTTTTTATGCTGTTATTTTGGCAGGTGTGTGATTTATGATATTGCTAATCCAGTTTCATGAGTCCTGCAATTCATTTGAAGGATGTCTTCCTGCAGAAAAGGAACATAAATTTGAGTGCTTAGTAAATGGATGCTTATATACTCCATTTTTAGACTTTTTGCAAAAAACCAGACTACTTTTTTCTCACATGCTGAGTGAGGAGAGTCATCTTAAATAAGACACTTATTTAAGCAGACGGTTGGTCCTGTTGATGTGTAAATTCCTCTGTGCTGCTGAGATGACTGCAATGCAGATAATGCTGATGGTGCTCGCCTTTTCAAAATTTACATCAGGTTTTCAGCTCCTGCAAGAGGTTTCATTCACTCACGACTTTGGGTGAGGAATAATCATCTGCTGAAGCAGACAATTACAATGGAGAGGACTGTAATGGCTGAGATTATGAGCTCATGTGGGGAGTGTGCCAGGGCACTACATGAGGATGCTGCTTCCCTGGTATGTCTGTCTGGGCTATGACCTGCCCCGAGTGACAAATCTGATCCTGTAGAGCACTTTCTCAGAAATTAAGACCTGTGTCATTTTCAGACATTGTTGCATGTTATTCTCTTTCCTTGGAAACTCTTGGGTGTTGTACCCTTAAGCTTTGCTTGCTGTGACATTACTGGCATTAGTTCTCTCTTCCCTGTGGCTACTGCCTTCTCCGGCAGTGGGACAGCATCTCTGTTCTGTTCTTTCACTCTTCAAATTTCAACTCTGCCCCCACTTTGCTGCCCCTTTCCCAATTAGTGTTGAAGACCTGCCCATTTTCCCTTTGGCTTTGCAGAGCCTCCTGTTAGAGGCCTTGTCTCTCTGCAGGGCTGCTGCAAAATTCTTGGAGCTCTGTAGCACTTTCCCTCCTCTTCCCTATTCCTGTCTAAGTAATCCACATTTTACCTACTGCTTTAACTGCATCATCCGTTTGAAAAATCCGTTTCTTGGCTCTCCTGTTAAACTGCATCAAGTTCAAGCTTGTCTTTCTTGCTTTAAGACATGTCATTAGCTCTGTCCCCACTGTGGTTTTTTACCAGGTTACTCCCTCTGCTTAAGTCTGTTCAGAAGTGGATGTAATAAAAATTACTTGCTTTATGCTTGTGTGCTGTTTACCAGGTAAGATTTCTGGATTTGAAATCCTAGTTTAGAGAATTCGTAACTGTTGGTTATTCATTTATTACAGTTCTGAAAAATGTAATTTTCTGGTCTTTCCCAGCTTCTTTTGGCTTTTACTGTTTTCCATTCCCTCTTCCTGTCCTCTTTCAGGTAAAAGCTGGAGTGTTTCCCTTCATTTTCCTACAGCTGTTTGGTCTTTTCCATTGCTCTTAAAAAACAAAAAAGGTTGCCTGAAGGGAAGAAGGGAAGTAAAAGACAAACTTAGGACATTACCCATAATTGTGGAGTCTTTTAATGGTGCTTTTGTCTTCTGTTGGGGAGGGTGAGGTTTGAGGTGATTTCACAGATCCAGAAACACTGTTCACCAGAGTTTTTCTGCTGTGGATCGTTCCCACTAACAAAAAGTCAGCATGTGTGTATTGATTAGAAAAAATGTATTTGTATTGCAAATCAACTGAGTTTTACTTAGAATGATTTTCATGTGTGTCCACCAGGTACTTCTGGTGTTTTAACTCCAGCTTTTCTGAGCTGTTCTGTATCTCTGAAGAACAGTAGGAAGTGTTGGTATAGCTTTTGGATGGGGAAAGATGGAATCAATTTTTCATTCCAATTTTGGCTATTCATGTGGAAACCTTAAAGGCAGGTTTGTTTTCTTCCTGCCCTGTGTTACCATAGATGGATAAAACACAGAATACTTAGTATGTGGCCTGCGTCAACTTGTTATACTAAAATCTCACTTCACAATTCAGAATTGTTACAATTAAAGACAAGCAGCATGGATCTATTAATGCCTCCTAAGAGTCTTTTATGCTCCCTGGCAGAAGTGTTTTTCTTTTATGGATTTATTGCTACTGTCTGCTGGGCCTGAATGTGCTGAAAACACTAGGCAAATGTGCAGTGGATTTGGTAATGTAAACTTTTCTATTGCTTTGCACCATGGGTCTTGATTTTGCTCCACTGTGCTTTCTCTCTGTATTCTTTTCTGCCCACTCTCACCCTGCTGGGTCATGGTTTGCTTTATTTCAGATGCTAACAGCTCCTGAAGATAAGCCCCTTATTTTAAAGTACAAGCTGTTCTGAAAACCTCAATTGCTTAAATGTCATAATTTTACATGTTTTAAAACCTAAATTTTCCTAATAATGAAGGCATTGAATGTCTGTTCTTTCGAAGTTTGCATACTCTACTTACTGCAGTGATTTGAAAGAAACTTCCTGTATACTTTATCAGTATTAATGTATATTAAAATAGTATTCTAAAATATTCTCTACTTTTTCCAGTTTCAGTTTAAACTTGGGTAAAGTGTGGTTTGTAAAAGTTCACAAACATACTCCCAAAATCTTTTTTTAATATTATGACTCTGAAGTTTTAGAAGTTGAAAGCTTTACAGATGCAGAGTCAATGGCAGCATTTATTCTTTACTTGAGTATTGGGTGGGTGAGGAACTGCAATAAGAGTTTGGGCTGAAGTTCTCTGAAGCAATGCTGGGTGCCTAATTAGTTCTGTTAAGTAGTTGTGTCCCAATACATGAATCTATTCTCTGCTGTGTTATTTTTAAACTATTGCCTATTCCTTGGTTGTTTTTCCAGTTGTGAATATCCTCATGCTGCACATTTGACTTGACAGTGTGTTCAGCTTCTCCTTGCATCACATAGCGTATTAAGACCTGCTTGAGTACTACCCAGAACTTTCTTGGTAGAGTGGTCTTGTTAATCTGCTGATCATGGTTAAGTGCACTGATTTGGAAGTGGAGATCCGTAAGTGTTGGGACATGTGTCTCAGACCAAAGCCATGCATGTGTGTTTGCTTCGTAGAACTCTGATGAAATACTGGCAGCCTTGACTGGAGCCCAGCCAGAGGCACCTTGTGTTGTGCAAGCAGTTGTGGTTCAAGTTTAGGAGTGTAGTTCAGATGGTGGAACTAGTTCTTTCAAAGGAAGATACCCTTTTTGGACAGTGGAAAGAAAAACTGCTGTAGACCAAATTGATAAACTCATGTGGCATGAATTGTCCTGTGAGAATCTGCAGAAATTGGTTTGAATGTAAGGGTTGCTTTGACTAGACTACTATGCTACTGTCAGCTTCCTTACCCATCACAATATCTATCTTCAAAGCTTCAAAGTCAGAGCCATGCTAACCACCATGGTACTCAGTAATAAGGCCAGCTTTTTGAGCTCAAAACCTCATTGTTTGTTTCCAAATGGTGTCTGTGGCTTTGTTTCAGCTGCTGATTTATTCTGGATTCAAAGTTGTCACGGTAGGGCTTGGGTCATAAGTGCTCATTTGGACTTATTGCTGGGTTCTATGGAGAATTCTCACACAGAAGCTGAGGAAGTTTTCTTTGTTGATAAAGACAGAAAGCAGAGGTGGGAGATACCCATAGGACGGAGGTGACTTCTCAATATTCATATCAGGCAACTGCAAAGCTGCTGCATGGACATTAATTAAACATTTTCACAACCCCCCCCCCCCATAGTTCTACTACCTTGGGCAGGTGTGATTGGTAATTTGGTGGTTGCCTAAGCAGGTGTCTTGTACTCTTCTGGAAAAATGCTGCCAAAGTAGTGAGATCAGCAGCAGTAACACAAGTGGTGCTTGAAGAAGGCATGAGGATTGTTTCCCTGTGTCCTGACTATCTCTACCACCATACTTCCCATGCAACTTCGTCTTCTGCTGCCCTTCTTTGATTTAATCTGTTTGTTTTGATGGACTGTTGGTTGGTTTTAAATGAAAATGGTAATAATTTAGCCTTACTTTGTAACATACAACACACTTGTGTTTTGCAAAGCACCAGTGCCCCGCAGGTCTGTTTCAAAAAATGTGTTTGCTGCCTGTTAGGATCACTGTGTTATGGTGCTTGTGTGAAATTACACGGGAATCTAATCTGATGGATGTTTGGTCACTGAGCAATCACTATGAATGCTCTTGTAAGAGTATCTCCAGATTAATTCCTTGAGGATTTCTTTTGTTGTTTGATTAGTGAAGAGCAAAAGATTTTTAACTCTGATTTGTTATGAATGTAGAGCCAAAAGGATGGTTACATGAGAAGCAACAGCTGGTATCTCTTGGTATGGTTTTGAGGCAAACAGTTTTGTGGTGTAAACAAAGGAAGAACTTCTTCTCTAAATATTAAAATTTCTAAGTATACAGCAAAATGTAAAATGTGCATTTTTTTCTATTTCCTACTTTGGAAGGGGTGGTTGTAGTTTTACCTTGGAACTTGCTTTCCCTAAAGTTATACTACGTGCTGAAATTTTTTACCCTTAAAAATCTAATGTTCATACTTTGCTCATAAAATATTACTTGCCTTTTATAATATGTACCCTGATGTTTGTGATTTTGGAAGTTCTTTAAGATCCTTCAGGAAAGTGAGCTAATGATTGAAATAATTCCAGTAGCTTGATTAATATGATTAATACTATTGGTGTCTGGAAGCTGGTGATTCTGAGTCCCTTCTCCTTTCTACTAGTAAAACTAGTGCCTTTCATTCTGATACAGCAGAAGTTAAATGCTTCTGTGCATAGAACAAACTGAAGCATTCACAGTATTTGAGAAATTGCCAATTATGAGGGCTTTATAATTCAACAAATAAAATTGGAATTGGCTTATTGGCTCTTCTTGTTTTAGTTTAATATTATGAGTTCATGTTGGTAGTTGATACTGGCTTCCATCACTTCATAATTTTGTTGATAAATTTTACAGTATAAGGAATCCAACATCAAAGTGTTGTAGAGCACAAATGTAATTAGTTATTGCTAATAGATGAAGTCCGTTTCTCAGAACGGAGGAAAGCCAAAGACAGCAGTAACAGAATCGTTCTTCTTATCCCTTTTATGTATTATGTGGATGGGATATGATGGAGATGCAAGTCAGAGTGCTAAAGATAGCCAGGAAAATGTTGAGAGTGATTTAAGGTAATAATTAAGTAGTTGGCAGGATGAAAGTTTTTTCCTTTATTTTAGATTTGACTTTCAGAGATGCTTAATCTTCAGTTAAGGCTATAGTAAATTTCCAAGGAGCTAAGATCACTCCTTTCTCACTCGACTTGTGATACTGGTTAAGCTTTAACATAGGATCAAATCTTACTGTGAAAAGGAAAGTACAATGAGTTTGTGTGTGTGTGTATAAAACTTGTTATTTTCATTATTGTTGTAATGGTTATTTCTAAAGATATTACTCTAAAACTTTCACACTGTGGATTGTTCATCTTGAATTCGGATCTTTTATTTCTTTGCTGCACTTGAAGATCTTAACCATAGTTGAAGTGAAATCCACTGCATCTTAGCAGATTAGATATATTGTAGCACAAATAACCTGCACATCTGTGTTTCTTCCTAATAAGCACAGCTGTGAGTGATCAGCTGTAAGACAAATAGCTGAGTCTGACACTTGCTAAAAAGGTTTGAATTTTTCAATTGATACTAGCAATTGCTATCAATGGAGGCTTTTGTGATAAGGATTGACTACCTTAATATTTCATAAAAATCTCTATTCAGGCACTACGTTAGTGGTGTACTGTCTCTATCAACCCAGTCTGGATTCAAGTTATTAATGCAAATAATTGCAGGAGTCCTGATTTGTTTGGTTCCTGTAGGAAATTTGACTGAAGTCAGTGTTGGTGATAAAGCCTCTACTGGTTTTAATCGTTAACTTCTGGAGTATGATAGGTTAAACAAAGTAAATACAGGTTATTAATGCTACAGATTTTTATTTAGTTGATTTTTACCAGTATACATGCCAGAATTTTTTTGGTGCTGATTTAGAACATTCTGCCTCTAGAACTTGCTAGGTTGTGTGAATAAGCCTGCTGTTGTTAAATGCTGCATTTTAGAAAGGCAGTCATCACTCTTGCTTGATCATGGTGTGGAACAATATGCAGAAATAAAGGGCTTTGGCTCCCTACCACTTCTTGCCCTTAGAGTAATAAGCAATTCAACACTAACTCTTCATAGAAGGACACTTCTTTTTGGTAGAAAAATATGTATGTATTTTCTAAAAATAGTCAACTCTACTTTTTGTCCTTTGCTACTTCACTGAGTGTCTTAATGAGTTCTGGATGACAATAAAAATGATGCCCTTGACTTAGAAAAAATAATAAACCAAACCATTGAGCTACATAGGCAGCTAAATACTAAGATGAGAAATTTTTTATGTACTATATCTAACAGCCATGTACTTTTTAACATGTACTGTTCCTTTCTTGCCATCTGTGTTCTTTTAATGTCTTCGTGGTTTAAATCACTTCCTGTGAAAAAGTTATTTCTAGACAGTTTGGAGGCTTCTGCAATATTTGTGAAGTACTTGGCTTCAGTGCAGCACTGTCAGTACTATTTGTGATATTAGTGAAACTGGTTCAGACATTAATTCCTCAAATACTCAATTTAATGCATCCTCCCAAAATTTCAAGTTTCCTGCAATCTCACATACTTTCAAGAGATAATAGCAAAATCATGATTCTCCATGTAACACTGCCTTCTCAGTCATGTCAAGATCCTTCTGATCAATTAAAAGTTAGTCTTTCTCTCTTTATGGAACACGTTTTTGTTCTCCCCATTGAACCTGAAACTTGTAGGAATTGATGCTTTCCATGTGTCTTTCTTGAATATTTGTTTAGGAAACTTTCACTAGAAGAACTTGTCTAGGTTGAATCCATACTTCATAAGGATATGCTGTAGTATCGGAGTGTTTGCTTTGTTCCTTTGTGCTTTTCTTTGTTGCTTTGTGTTGTTCTTCATATTGCAGTTAGTCATGTTGGGTCTGTTTAGCCTGGAGAAAAAGAGGCTCGGGGGGACTTTATCACTCTCTACAACTGCCTGAAAAGAGAGTGTAGCCTGGTGGGGGTCGGCGTCTCTTCCCAGGCAACCAGCGGCAAGATGAGAGGACGCAGTCTTAAGCTGTGCTAGGGGAGGTTTAGGTTGGATATCACGAGGAATTTCTTCACAGAAAGAGTGATTGGGCATTGGAATGGGCTGCCCAGGGAGTTGGTGGAGTCGCTCTCCCTGGAGGTGTTTAAGGAAAGACTGGATGTGGCACTCAGTGCCGTGGTCTGGTTGACATGGTGGGACTCATAGGTTGGACCTGATGATCTCAGAGGTCTTTTCCAACCTGATTGCTTCTGTGATTCTGAATCTGTATGAATTTGTTTGCATAATCAAAACTTAATGCTTAGTGGTCCAGTTTGTTTTGTTTTCCGTTGTGGTATGAACAAATGTCCTTAACATCAAAGGAAAAGGTAATTTTTCTTTTCTGGGCAATACATCTACGTTCCCAATTGGTTCATATGGTCTGAAACATGTATAAATATTAGTTTTTCCACTATTTGGCATTTTTATCTTGATTTGTATACTCTTGCATCATAGGAGTTTCTTTTTTTTTTTATGTTTCCTGACAGGACATGTCATGGTGGATATAGGCCAAGAAGTCAAGTTTTTTGTTTGTTATGTGACCTAACCTGATCTTCAGTAATCCAACACTAACTCTTCACACAAGGACACTTTTGGTAGAAAAATATGTGTGTCCTGAGAATAGTCAACTCCACTTCTTGTCCTTTGCTACTTGATTGACGTTCAGAATGTACTTTAAATACTATTGTCTGACGATAAGCTATAGTACAGGAACAGCTACAAATAACAGCAAATTATGAGATTATCAAGGTGTATCCATTTGCCAGCTTGTTGGAGAAAAACATGGCTATGTGGTTATATAAATAACTGCTGTAGTTTGTACTTTGTGGTAGCATGGAGAAGAATTAACACAAAGTGTTCCGCTTTTTATCCCCTTGTGTATTTTTAGCAGGGAACTGAAAATGTTTTCTAATCCGCAGAATTGTTTATGCATGCTGTGAGCAATGAATAGGCCTGTCAAGGTAGGGACTTATGTTTAAGAATCTGCAGGATTCAGAACATGATGGCTTTTAATGAATTTTTTTAAACAGTATCTAACCCAGTGTATTTTATAAAGCCCATAACTGCATTTATAATTATTTTTTTTTCCCCCCCAAGACTAGAAAAGACATGAGATATCTTGCCCTCAGCTTTGCCTCCACTCCTTTGCAGGTAACCAACCAATCCATGGGGATATTGGCTTGGACAATCAGTCCCTGATAAACACTTGAGATTTCCTGCTGAGGTGAATTACAAGACTTAGTCTGCATTGACATGAAAAATATTCTGCCGGCCGTCCTAAAAATCATATTAACCAAAGTATTTGATAAATAGCAAGTGTGATATCTGAATGTGAGGAAATAAATACAAAGAGCAGGATGTTCAAGGGGGGAAAAAAAAATTACTATTGCAATTTTAAATTGGTATTTTAATTTTGTTTAGAGAATAGAATTTAGTTTCACTCAAGCTGTCAGCTGAATGAATTTCATTAATTAAATTCCTATTGTCTTCTCTAGGCATGAAAAGGTTTTTGTTGTTGTCATGGTGACAGTTGAGTGACAAGTTGAAAGTGAGTAATTGCTACTGTGAGCTCCATTATGAACATTTGCAATATTTCAGAAAGTATTTCAGGACAAAATAGGATTTCTTTACTGGTTTTCAACACGTGTATGGTGGGCATTATACACTCAGCAAGGGAAGTTCTGCATTCTTGATTTTACAGTCTCCACAGTGCTTTTACCCCTGTAAATTCCGTGATTTTAGAAATGATGAGGGAAGTGAGATTTGCAAGGTATGGCTGTGTTTGTAAATTGTGGTTGCATTAGGTAATACTGTATTGAAGTGTGTGTTTGTGTCAGAACTCTGTATTCAACAGTAATCCAGTCACATGAACCCTCGTTACCACATACCTGGTTTTCTTCAAATGTAAGATACTTTCTTTAAGTTCTGAGGGCTGTTCTAGGGGGAATATTTTAATTCCTGACGGTTGTTATTAATGCATTCACCTGGCTGCTTGAGCTCATGTTCTTTTTACTGTTGGTAAACATGAATTAATTTATAGTACCTTACTGAGGTATCAGCTTTCTGATAATCAGCTGAATTGAAGGTTTCTCTTGGGTTGTAACTGGTGCAATTTGACACCCTTGATACCTTTATTACATAGAGGACATCATAATCAAAACCTACATGCTGCTACTAGATGTGTAAAAGATCAACTTTGTACATTTTAAGAACTTTAATCTTTAGGAAATCTGTGTAACTTCAGAAATGTCTAGAGCTTCAAAGTGAAAACCTCAGGTATGCACATATGTTCATACATGTACATATCTTACATGTATATTTCTTTCTGCATATGTGTCTATAAAAGTCCAGGAAAATCCATCTGTAGACATATTTAGGGGTGGGGGGAATAATTTTAATTTTTTGTTTGGGCCACACAGTAGTTCAGGAAAACCTGTAAGCCTTATTTTGTGCAAACTGTCATGGGAACTGTTGAAGAGCTGAAGGACTGCTGTGTTTGTGGAGGAAAACTCTATTGAGACTATACAATGGTATCTTCTCCATAACTATGCATTTGACCAAATTGGTCAAATTTTTCTCAGAGGTGATGAAATATCTTAGATCAGAACTGTCATTCTGTGCTTGGTAAACCCTGACAGGATTTGGTTTCATTTGCTAAGAAATAAGTGAACTGAGGATATTCAAAGCCTTTTTTTCTGTTTGCTTCTGATTCATAACTTTATGAGCTCAGTCATTCAGAACGTGTTCTTACATGAAAAACACTGTTTAAACATGAGGTTAAATACATTACATTAAGAGCACTGAAGTGTATTTTTACTGCATACAAGCTTTAAGTATCATTGTTTTCTATATATTCTCTCCATAGACTTATACTGTCCAAGATTGCCACTCTCTGTTTTAACTCTTCCTGGGGGTAATGATTTTTAAGATGTCTTTTTTGCAAAAATAAGAATTTTTGGACATAAGAATTGTTTACAGACTGGCAGGAGGAGATGTACTGGTTGGTGTCCATTGATCTTTATTCTGCAGACATTGAGAAATGTGAGTTGTCCCATTTGAACTAAGCATGTCTTTAACCAGTTTTTACATTGTAGTAGGTAAATGCCATCTCAGTTTTTTCAGATTTCATTTGTATAGATTTTTTTTTTTGTTTATGAAGTAATTTAAATATTACCAAAGCTGTAATTTAGACTTTCAGGTGATATCATTATATGTCTCAACTATGCAAAGGGTATTATTATTGTACTACTGGAAAAGTCTTGCTGTTCCTTGGAAATTGTGGCTTCTGCCCCTGCAGAAATTTTTCCCTTCCTAATGAATATAGTACACTTTCTGGTTAATTATCTAAACAATATTTTGTTTGTTTGTTTGTTTTAAACTGCTTTGTGTTTAAAACTGTAGTGTGCTGTATTTTCGTACTAGCAAAAATACCTCTGGTGCTATAGTCATATTGCCCATTTTAATTACTTTCCATTAAGGGAGTTTTTAGTGTGATGAGTCATTTCTAGGCATTTTCATTCAAATAATGTACACAGTACTGGTTCAGAAAATACAGTAGCTGATTCTGTTCTGGTATATGAGAAAAGAATGCGTGCAGAAGTTTGTCATTTAAAGAAAAATAAATGGAAGTATTTCAAAATAGGTTTTTTTTAATGTGACTAATATAAGCAATGTGAGGCAAAACTGTTTTGTGATCCAGTCAGCAAACAATGTGATCTCTGCCTTTTGTGCAAAATAACCATATTTCAAATTGGAAAATAATAAGGGCCTGTAACTCATACTTCATTCCTTAATCCTCTGCAGGAACTCTGCTTCTTGCCAGTTAAAATAATGTGATTAGACTTTTAGCTACAAAAATATTAGATGGACAAAAGCATGCACAAGCCAAGAAAAATTAGCATTTTACAAGTTCTACCTTAATCTGTACTTTGCTACCTGCTTTGTAGTAGTTTTTAATTTATGATCAGAAAGTGTTACCTGCTATAGTTCAGGGTTTTGTGGATGTTTAAGTAAATTATATGGGTTTAGCTGTAATAAGTGTTATTCATGCTTTTTAGAAGTATTAACTGTTAAAATTTGTTCTTAGAAACTCCACAATGGAAATACAGTTCCAGTGCTGTAGTGCAGTTTTCTCTCTCTGGTCATTCTGACTTTTCAGTAACAAGAAAGTGATTGTGAATGGAAACAATAAGTAAAATGGTATTCCTGACAGAGATGAAGAAAATGCAATAAGGAAGAGAAAGTGTGCCAGAGCAATGTTATTTTGTAACTCAAGGGCTTACATTCTAATTTTCTCTGTATGTTTTCGTGCCAGCTTGTTGCAGATGCTGATAGCTCTCCATGAATGAAGAGTGTAAAACGTTAGTGGGAAATAATCTTGAGAAAGGTTGAGATGGATGCGTCTTGAACTTCAGCTGGTTTTTGGAAGATAAAATGTGCCTCTGTCTGTGCTTCTAGTTCAGGATTTCTGTAGTGGCCACAGTGTTATGACAGGCTGTTTGGACTAAAACTAGTGCATTGGGAAAATCCTGCTGGAGGGTGAATAGTTTAGAGAGGCTGGGGGTGGAAGAGCCTGAAGCAATACGTGCACAGTGTTGCTACGATATGTGGAGATGGGAGTGTCTGAAGCATATTTACAAAATAATACTGTAAATGCAGGCCCTGAGAAGATTTAAAATGAAAAGTTTTCCAAGAGTCTGTTGTATTATGGAGGTTGCAGTTAAAGTGGTGGAGACTGAATTGAGAATCCCATTTTAATTATTTCCTGAGAAATCTGCTAATTGATACCGTTGAGATTTAATTTGTAGATACAACTGCTGCTGCTAATGTCCCACATTCTGCATTCTGAATTTTCTGCATTTTAAAAAGTCTGCTTAATTTGGAATCTCATAGGTCAGTTAACACTTTGGTTTTGATTCGTGAATTTATGAATATATAGTGATCTTGTTTGTAAAAGTTGTAAAATTATACATTAATATAACCTATATGTTTATAATGTGATTGTAATATTGTTACACATTACTTGTGTGAAGAGGAGGACAGGATATTTCTGTGAAGAACTGGAACTACCTGTACTTCCAGCCCCAGGGAACAGTTGGGAGCTCAAGGAGCAGAAGAGAACATCTCAGTTGTAGAAGATCAGGAAGCAAGGAAAATCCCTGCAGTTTTTGTATGACTTTCTTTGGTTGCTGGAATTTTGTTTGCCTAAAGGAAAGTCCTGTGACCAGAGCTTTGTGTGTTGCAATACCATGTGCCTAATGAAGGATGTATATATTTTTTTTTTGCTAGTCCAGCCACTCGTGGTGGTGTTAGGTAGTAGTCAGTTTCTGAGCTCTAATGAGAGTTTTCCAGCTCAAGTGGGTCCAGAGAGAGGTGATCAGAGGGCTGGAGCACCTCCTGCGTGAGGAAAGGCTGAGAGACTTGGGGTTATTCAGCCTGGAGAAGGCTCCAGGGAGACCTTATTGTGGCTTTTGAGTACTTAGAGGGAGCTTATAGGTGGGGATGGTTTCATTATTGGAGTGTGGAGATTGCCCTGCATCCTATGGCTTTAAACTGGAAGAGGGCAGGTTTAGATTAGACACTAGGCAGAAATTCTTTACTGTGAGGGTAGTGAGACACTGGAACAGGTTGCTCAGAGAAGTCTTGGATGTCTCATACCCAGAAGTGTTCAAGAAAGGTTGGTTTGGGCTCTGAGCAACCTGATCCAGTGGGAGGTGTCCTGCCCATGGCAGGGGGCTTGGAACTAAATGATACATAGTGTCACTTGCAGTGCAAACCATTCTGATTCTGTGAAAATTACACTGGAATGACGTTACTTCTTAGATATGCATCCCATTACTTTAACTGAATGCTGTTTGAATAGGATCCAGCTGAAAAGTACACTAACTTTTTAACAGTTATGTAAGGTAACAATAGAGCTAATATGTACTTCTAGTATTTTAAGTGACCTCTTTACCTATTCTACCAAATACATAGACATACCAATTCTACAAGCATGTAATGGAGGTCAGGCTATATAAACTTAATGCAACTTAGTCCTTGAAAAAGTTAAATTATTCCCTTGCATTTGTTGCCTGGCTTATTAATGACTTTTTTTATCCTTCCTTTCATAAGCAATTAGAAATGTGGCATCTTGCATATGTCTTTGATACATGCCACTTGGCATTAGATGAAGGTTCCTTGCTTCCAAAAATAGTTGGTGTTACATGTCATGGGTATGGGTTACTTCTTTTCTCTTAAGAATTTGTTCTTAGCTGTAGCAGAAAATACTTTCAAAATTGGACCACCATCCTTGCATTTGTGATTTTATGTGTAGGGTAAGATCACTTAATAAGAAAGGTATATCTGTCCTTTTTCTTCCTTTGGGTAAACTTCTGGGGAAGACTGTTAGGTCCTGCTGTCAAGGCTCTTTTTTTCTTCCAACAAATTTTCAATACAAGATGCAGGGAGGTGGTCTCACACACAATTCACAGCAAGGTACCTGACTGATTTTTTTTTCTTTTGTTGTCCTTCCCTGCAGGGCATGCTGACTAGTCACAAACACTCGTGTTGGAACTTCAGTCAGTTACATTGTTTATTTTCTTTAGATCCTGTTACTTAAAACTCCGTCTATTTCCAGATACTGTCTATTTCCAAATAGAACTTTAGTGGGGTGTTTTTGTTCCCACTGTAACTCTCACTTGTAATTTTCTAAAGCATCAACAAAATAACTTTTGTATCTATTTTGTAGTTCTCATGTTTACATTTATGTCAATAGAAGTATTTGAGAGTGAAAATAAGTATGTAAGGAATCTAGAACCAAACATTTTGAGGTGCCAAAAAGTTCAAGCTGCTCTTTCTTTGTGTCTTTAGAACACAATGTCTTATTCTGCAAACCTTTCCACATCCAAGGGATGTAGAGTATGCACATGGTCTTTGCAGGATTTTTGAGCTCTCTGATAGTAAAATTCAGAAGCATTTAAACTTAAAGTCATGGCATATAACACAACTACCCCAGAATGTTGGATAGAAAACAAAGTCTGTGTCATACAAGTTAAGAATAATTTATTTATTTTAAATTTTTCCGAGAGGGTGTCTTTGTATTCAGAAATCGGAAGTTTTCCTTCCTTTCACTTTGACGTGACAGTAATTTGCATTACAATGTGGTTGTGTCTTTCTAGTGTTGTACTTCTAGATGAATGAATATTGCCACTCATTGCTTCTGGAATTTCATTGTATTAACATCACTGGCTTAGATTTGGATTCTTAGACAGTTTTCAAAGAACAGTAATAAAATGACAACGTGATACTACAGAAGCAAACATTTTCTGGGCCATGTTAGGCTGAACTTGATGTTTTGGTGCAGTTATTTATAAGTTGTACCTGGGTGAATTAAGTTTAGAGGGACTAGAAAGTGACTTGAGCAGAAGGATTTTTGATTAAGTAGTATAGGAAAGTTCATCTCAGAGTGAGCTTAATTTTGGAAACCTGCATTTGGAGATGCAAGTTTTCACGTGGCATTGATTGGTTCAACTTTGAAGAAGCTCACTGGCAATTTAATCTTGCCAAATAATTTTGCTGAACTTGCTTTGTGAGTGTTGCAATGCATTAGGCTTCGTTATGCTTGTACAGTCGTAGCCTGTTTTACAGTGTGTTACCTCACAGCTCTGAGAGAGTACAGGTGGAAAAAGGCAACCACCTTCTTCCCACATCCATACAATTAGTTCTTGAAGTGAAAAGAGCACTGATGTTGCCAAAATGTTGTTTTTAGAATAAAGATGATTTTATGTTGGATGAAAATATTTTAAAGAACAAAGTTCTAGGCAGTGGGAAAGATTTTCTGTAAATCCATAAGCAATTAATCTGAAAGACTGCAGTGTGTCTTGTTTATCTAGGTTCAGGAATTTCAACCTGTTCTTGCTTCCCAGCTTTGCTGGAATTCTTTGGATAGGTTGAAGTAGTCCTTTTTACTATTGCACAACAATGAATGTTTTTGCTTGTATGTACTGCAGTAGCATCCTAAAAGCTGCAAATGAAGTTGAGTCTAAATTGGTAGACACCTTTTCTCTCTTTTGAAGGTCTTAAATGTTAATAAAGTGGTGATTTCATAAAAATAGGAGGACTGCACAGGAAACCTGCTTCAGAGCTAAAATCTGAATCCTCATCTCCCAAATCCCAATGCAGTAGTGCCAAAACCATTAACTTTTTAAATCTGTTAATGGTGCAGAAAGACTTCAGGTATTGCAAATCTAGACACTTCTTTCACTTTGCTTGTGGGTGAACTTAATTTCTCTGTGAAGACACATTTTCAAGTCCCAATGCAGTATCCAAAATAACTGAAATTCATCACTCCATGAATTAAAATTTTTTCAATTTCATAATGCGAAACTGATTAATATAACTTCAAAGCAGAATCACTTTGTAAGTGAAGACTTATTCAGAAATCAGTCACTCTGATTTCTTTATTCAGTGCTACTTTCAAATTTATTTGTTTTAAAGTAAACTCTGCAATTTCAGTCTATTAAGTAACATTTCAGTGACAGCACATGTCACTGTGACATGTGAAATGATTTATGACCTTGATTAATTCCAATAGCTGATGGGGAGAAATTAAAATGAAATTAATCTGAATATAAGTTTTTATGTGCAGAATATAGGAAGTTTTCAAAATTGAATAATACAGGGTATGTCCAATTACTTACTGCATTTCCTCTTTGAAAGTTTTTGCTTTCTGTAATTAGATTAAGTCCCAGAAAAAATGAGTATGTAAAACAAACCCAAAACACACAAAAAAAAACCCTACTGATACAACTGAATCTTCTTTTGCAGATAATTATATTGCTAGATTCTACATTTATGTAAGCATTTTTAAAAACATGTCACATTTTCTATAATTAGTAAAGGGTAAAGTAAATTAAAGTACAATGGAAGCACTGAAAGCATGGAGAGGTATTGTGCTGCTTGTAATCCTCTTGATTAAATATTAATGCATGTAATACTCATCATGGTGCACTTGGAGTTTTTGCATTTTAAAACTTAGCATTGAATAAAACCCTTTTTACTATATGTTGCTCTGAATTTATTGGGAATGTCTAGCTCTTAGTCTGGCTCTGTTCAGTCATATGCTTTAGAGCACTTTTTTCTCTAGCTGTATCTGAAAGGGGAAAAAATTTAATTCCCTGAATGGTGAAGGACTATTTGATATCTGGATTTTCAAGAGATTACGAAGTTTTCTGTAAGTTAAAAGATCCACATTTTTCAAAGGCATTCTATCATGGTACATTCTGTTAAATAATTGCCTAAAGAACAAATATTATTTCATGTGTAGTTACTTCACCTCCGTAGCTGCCAAGTTTCAGTCACATGCTTGATAGAGGCTTTCTTGGCATTGAAAGGACTTAATGCAGGATCTGAAGAAGTTTTTGGAATTTCTTTGAGTCTCTAATCCCGTTCTCACCCCAGGCCTTGTCAGCAACGTGAGAGCTCTCTTGCTGGCAGCTTCTCTTGCTCCAGTGCTGCCCTTGCCTGTGCCTCGGCTGCCAGGGGGAAACCAGCCCAGCAGAGACGTGCAGTCCCACTGGTGCCTGTGCTCTGCCCTGGACCTGTTGTTTGACAGCAGCAAACAGGGGGGTGCCTTGAGGTCAGGAAGGGAACCCGCATGGGACTGTCCTCTCAGTCTGGGGACGTGGCAGAG
The DNA here is from genome assembly GCF_965178545.1 of Coloeus monedula. Taxonomy (NCBI): domain Eukaryota; kingdom Metazoa; phylum Chordata; class Aves; order Passeriformes; family Corvidae; genus Coloeus; species Coloeus monedula. Next base: position 14,529,113 of record NC_138786.1, on the reverse strand, counting down.
AACTCGTCCTTGTGTTGCCAAGGTGAGAGGTGGGTGTTGCTGCAGGTGCCCTGGCTGAGGTTTGGTTTAGGGGCACGTCTCCCTGATGCTCAGCCACATGAGCTGTGCTGTGGAGCTGAGCAGGCTGTGGATCCCCTGGTGACAGAGCAGCAGCAGCAGCGCTGCTGTACCCTTGGAGGTGTTTTCTGCACTGGCTTCACTCTGGTGACAAGGGAGGGCTCTGCAGGGGCCGCAGTGCCGTGGAGCTACAGGACAAGAACCAGGCCAAGAGGCCACAACATGCTGCACAAGTGGCCCAGGAGGAATGCAGCTGATAGCTCCCCTATATACAGTGATGTGCTAAGAGCTGGCTTTTGGTTGGGTTGTGCTGCAGTTTTGCTCCCTGAAGCTAAGGAGCCTGATTTCATCCGTGGTGGCTGTTCACTTCCAGTCACATTGTGAAAAGTGGTAGTTGCTTCATCTTTCCAGTTACTTAAAAAAATAATAGCAGTCTCCGTACTTAAGGAAGGGGTTTTCATGTTCTGCAATGGAATAATGTGGTTTCATGCAGAGTGTCATTCAGAACCAATTTTGAAGTCTCATGCTGTCCCCAGAAAACTACATCCTGTCTAATAATGCATATTGATGTTTGCTAATCTAAATGAAACCTCTGAACCACTTCATGGAAAAACAACAAGGTTGTTTTAAAAGTGTGTTTGCTAGCTTAAGCACGGGAAGAATGAAAGTGTTTTTTTAAATACATTTCTTGTGCTATTTTCCTTAGCCACTAGATCTACATATTGTCATCAGTTGTGTGTGCTGTGGACTTTTTCTGAACTGGTTGTTTGGGCACTGTTAGTGTGTCTACTTAGAGACATTAAGAAAATGCAAATGTTTATTCTGTAGCTGGGTTGTTTTCAGTGCCACTCTTGTCATATTTTATTATTTTATTCTCAAATGCTCACCTTCTGACAGTGCAGTGTTGACTCAAGCAATTTAGCACAGAATGCGATTATATGAGAGCTTTCTTATGTTTCATTTGTTTGGTTCACATACTTAGACATCCAGTACACTTAACTCAGCATAACTTATGCCAGTAATGTAAATTGTTATTAACCAACTGCTATAGGTTATATTGTGACTTGACATGCTTTGATTACATAGTGGGGAGTTGGGGCTTGGGGTGGTGACACTGGCTGACTGAAAATAGCTGTGTTTCTGGAGAATAATTAATTGGTTTGTGTTTAGCAAAGAAGATTCTGGAAATACACACACTAAAATTTCAGAAGTTTGTTTGGCTTTCTGCATTGAGTGAAATAAGGAGAATTGAACCAGAGATGCTTTAGAGGTTGGAATTATTTAGTACAGTGTTGAAAGGGTTAATATTGTAATGATTGCTTTTTCTCTTCTTTGTAAAAATGTTTTGTAGTAGTGTTATGTATATTTTAGCATATTTTCCATTCTGTAGATGCCAAAGAAAATACTTTAACTCTACAGTACTATTTCTGTAATTGTTTGTAAGTGTTGGAGGAGTTTCTGTGCTTGTCTGACTTGGGGCCGCTGAGTATTTCTACATCTCTGTAAGGACAAGTTGGCTCTAGGTTATTTCTTTGAGCAAGTGTCATGGGTTATATACTGAAATAGTCAACTTCAGGTAGCTATATCTTTTTCTGTTTATATAGCTATAAATCCCCCCTTTTTTCCCCGTAATGCCGAAGAGCTTTTTGTTGAATTACAAAGATATTTCTGCATGCCTTATAAACTATGCATAATCTAAAAAGAGACTCTTCCATATCTGTTTGACAGTTCCAATCCCTAATGTACTCATCTTGGCTCTGTGTGTGATTTGCAGTAGTGTTCTGTGAGCAGATGCTGATGTCATGGCTTTAGAACGTGTCAGTATTTCAGTGCTGTAGGTGCTGGGCTTCTTTGGAAAGGAAATAACAGTGAGGTGTATAAATTCACAGCTCCAAAGAGTCAGCCTGAAAAGCTCCATTAATTTATACCTGTTGCTCTAGGCAAGATGATATTGCATTGCTAATCTTCTCTCAAGCAAAAGCTTGCTATTATGCGCCTCTCAGGAGGGCCGGAGTCCATTTAATACTTAAGAATTGATAAGAAAAAACATTTTACAAATGCATCGAACTTTGGAGGAGATGTATTACATTTTATCCAACACAGTGAATTGAGTGAGATAGGGCAAGAAGGAACTCCTTTAAAACAATCAAGAACACAGAAACCAAAGGAAATGACTTTGCTGCTGTAACTTTTTTTTTTTTTTTTTTTTTTTTTTTTTGCCTAAGCTGCAGGTGAATAGAGTTTGAAGTGTCAGAATTAACCACAAGGCTTCCATAGGCTGGAACAGTTTGTTACTAATGAAGGAGCTTTTATTAATATACATGCCAGTAAACATTATCAGCCAACCCACAAGAATAGATGTACTCTCTGGGAATTGTGGTTTCTTCATACTAAACGTTATTTTGGTTAACACAATGCTGATATCCTTGTTTATTCTTTAGCCTCGTGTCTGAAGGACATGAGGTTTGTAGGACTATGTCAGTACCTCAGTAGTACTGTAAAGCTGTGGAGGACATGGGTAGGGCCACAGAGGGACTGAGACAGACCCATGGATTTTTTGAATTACCTTAACTATGGGAAAAGTTTTGGTTTGAAGTTGTGTCCTAGCAGATAAAAAGTACAGGAACCCAGCCTGCATAAATTTTCTACTTTAATGGAATATTTATTAGTGGAATGTAAATGCACTTTAGATTTATTTAGTTGCTGAAGGAGTTAATTAATGGTGTTATTAAAGACTGAAGGCGGAAACCAGGTTTTAATGCTCATATGAGATTTTCTTCCTAAATAATGTGGGGTTTTTACATTTCCCTCTTAGTAAAATCTGTTATGTGAAACTTGCTTGTTTGTTTTGGGTTTTGTTTGCCCTTTTTTGCCTTTGTGATAGAAATAGCAAATATACCCAACCTTACCTTAGCTGGTCAGCTTGGATTGGGTGAGACCTCGGGTCTCCTGTGCAATCTCCAGCTCAGAGCACTGTCAGTGGTGAGGTCAGACCGGGTTTCTCAGTTCTTCCTCCACTCTAGTGTTGAAAACCTTCAAGGATGGGGACTGCCCAACCTCTCTGGGCTGCCTGTTCTAATAGTTTGCCATCCTCACCATGCACAATTGTATCCTCAAGAGGAAAATGTTCCTTCTCCAAGCAGTCTGAAGGTTTCTTGTTTCATTTTAAGCCTGCTTCCCATGACGTACCACAGTGAAGAACCTTCTTGGTTAGTCCTGGTAGGACATCCTGAACCTTAGCAAGGCTGGTTCCCTCATCCTCTCCTCACAGCAGGTGCTCAGGACTATTTTAGTGTCCCTCTGCTGAACTCACTTCGGTTTGTTGATGCCTTTCCTGTGTGAGGAAGTCCAAAATTGGATTCAGTATTCTAGATTGTAGCCCTGGGACAACTTGATGGATACTAGCTATAATTCCTTCATTCCGTCCTGGACACTTGTGATTTTGTAGGGATTTGATTAAAACGCCATTCCCATGGTATAGGTGGTAGATAAAGCATTTCCATTTTATGGAGAGGTGAAAAAGGCAGGGTTTCCACATTGTCTGAGGGCACACACAGCAAGGTCTCAGTCTGAAGTATTGTCCTCTGATAATCACTTCTTTCGTATTATGCATTAAATTCAATAAGTAATAAATCAGAAGTGCATTTATCTTAAAATCTATCTTTAGCATTAAAAAGCCAATGAAGATAAAATGTTTTAAAGGTTATATGCCTTATGTGGCAGCAGACAAAGTTTTCAAAATCTGTTTTATTCAGTTCTTACAGCTGTTGTATTAAATTGTTTCCATTTTCTACACTGTATGGTTTGCTACTTAGATGAAAACTGAATGCTGGAAAACTTGTATGTGCTTTCATATTTAGAACAACGTGGATTGTGTTGTCTGTGATCATATGTATGATGTCTTTGCATCAAAGTGTTATAGGTTCAAATAGCACTAGTGTGGGTTTTCAGCCTCCTTTGGTAAATTTAGATGCTGTATATGTGAACACCTATTTTATTTTAACCAGTTTTGTTATGGCTTAAAACTTGAGATCCGTGATATTTTTGTGTAAAGTTTCCCTTAAATACTTTTTCCAAAATAGTATCTTTATGTGGCAATGCTTGTTGGGCAGCTTCCTCGCTAAACTCTTTAAATTGTGGTTGATATTGGAATATGAGAGTAGGCTGGAATGAATTTATTAGTTTAGTTTGTGCACCTGTGTTATCAGAGAGGTTTTTAATTTAATTTTTGATTTTGAAGGTAGGGACTATAAATTTGCTAATACTGCAAAAGTAACAAAATAGCAACAAATTCAGCTTTTTAGAAGATTTCTTTGTCTAAGACTAACATGCTTTTCCCCCTTAATTTCAAATGCAGCGAATGCATTTTGGTTTTGTGAGTTAATAAAATCCTGATAGTTTCACATGATATGCATCAAAAGGATTTGTGAATCAGCAGATGACTTCAGCCTGTATTACTCATGGAAATCTGTGTTGATCCTGTGATGATAGTGTATTCATCCTCTTATCTGTGCTTCTAATGACTGAAAATACTTGTAGTGATTCCATGGCATTTTCTGTATTAGCTTACCATTGTTTCATTAGCTCTGGTTTTAAAAGCATGTTCCTTAACAAAATCTTTTTTGCTGATACTACTGGATAGTATAAATCATTTTTGGTAGCTCATTAAGACAGGAAAAAAGAATTTTTTCGGGTCCTTGGAAACTTTTAGTTCCCATTTAACCTCAATAATTAGTGAACTGGGTAGAAGGACAACACTACATGAACATGACTGTTAGTTTACTGTTTGTTTCGAACTCTTCTTGTCTGCAAGCTTTTACCAGGAGAAGTGAATGCATGCTAAAACCTGATGTCAAGCCATCTTGTCCCCTTTCATCTGTCTTTATAAGCCCAGACTCTTGTGTTGGCTGCTGCTAGTCACAGACACAGCAGCTCAAGATAGTTACAGAATTGTATTCGGACTAAACAACTGAACACTTAGGAATTCTCCTCTGAGTATGATGTAAGATTTGAGAGAATCATTTTTAATCTGTGATCCTTACCAGTAGTTCCTAGGTTAAGATGCTAATTAAACTGTATGAGAGGCTGACATTTTGACCTTATGAAAGTCTCCTGGACACTGATTACAGTGGGGCAAGGGTTTTACTGCGATTCTGATGAGACACTACTATTTTAAACTAGTAGATCATGTTCAGGGTCTTGAAAAGATGGAGTTTTGTGTATGTGCAGCTTGTAGTGGGTACTTTTGCTTGAGTAGTACAATTAGTTGGTATTGTTCCTAATCCTTCCAAATTATATGTATTACACTGCATTTTTCTTCCAGCTTGCAGAACTTTGAGAGCACTGTTTTTCTTGGACTATTTGTTGGTACTTGTTCTAACCAATTCTTAAAGCCAATGTCTGAAAAATACTCAGAAGGCAGTGCTGAAACTATTTTGAAGCCATTGATGTATTTCAGAAATATGTTATGAAATGAAGCAAACTATTCCTGGCTGTTTGCCTGGTTAGATACAAGCACTTGTTTGGAGTAACAACTCACTGGCTGAACAGTTCTTCGCTGCATGAGTTCTTCTGTCAGCTGCACCCACACCGCAATCACCTGTAGAGGTGTGGGTGGGTGCCCACAGGTAACTGTCATCACCATTTAGGATATTCAACATAAAGGTGCTTATGCTTATCTAGTCTTGCAGGTAAGTGTAAAGGAGTCAGCCTACCTGGAAAGTAAATGCTGTAGAAATGGCTTGTAATAATTTATAGGACATCTGTCCCATGACAACATGAATTTTTCTCACAACTTATAAATTTGCTGTTAATGTGAAGTAGACTCCATCAATAGTTGATTCACAGATTTCAAGTTTCAGCTGCCTGTGCATTTAAATTACTCCAGAGACAATCTATACACTTGGCTTGACTTCAAATGAAAGGTCATCAGCATCAGTCATGTCCAAAAATTAATAATTAGGACTTGGCTTTGACTCAAATACAAAATTAATCGAAGTCATGTTAATTATGAGTTCTGCAAAAGGATCCATGCAAGCAGAAGTGCCTGTGTTGATTATACTATAGGATTAGAGCCTGGATTGCATCTGTCTTAAGACAGTGGGTGACTCTCAGTTCTTGTGTTTGTAAAAGTTGTATATACATGCTGTGAAATAATGGAATTTGTATTGAGGTATCTAATTACAAAGAAACGGGTTTTGAACTGTGATTCTTTTATGAAGAGTCCAAGTCTTAACTATTACTAGCCTGGTGTTCTGTAACTTTGAAATTCAGAGTAACTTCTAACAGTCTGTAGTGTAATTTAATAACACTGGTAGTGGTAGATGGTAATGAATGTAATTTTTTGCAAATTTTTCATGTTTCTGTACTTACTTTGTTTTGGTGTCTCTGATTACCAGTATCTGTGCAAAATCAGGATACTACAAAACTGTTAAAATTAAAGGATGGTTGTTGGGAAAAAATGCCATAATTGATCACAAATTCAAAATTTGTAGTGTTGCCAGAAAACTTAGCTTGGCATTTCACATGCGTGGTGGTGTACTGATACAAGTTCCAAGGCATTCAGAATTCACACGATGAAGCATCATAAGCCTTTCCCAATTTTGTTGATGCTATTATGTCTTTCTCTAGTGAAAAACAAAAGAATAAAAGGGGCTTTGGAGAGTGGAGCAGGCACATTTGTTGTGCCTGTTGTACATGGTAGGTTTCTGGACAATAGGAACACATTCAATAGTTGCCATTTGGAGGAAATACAGGTGATCAACTACTTCTTGGGTAGCTGATGTGCCCAGAGAACAACTGTGTCAGGTGTTTTCTTAGTCTGTGCTTGGAAAGGAAGGAAAATCTGCACTGCAACAAGTTTAGAGCACTCTCACTGGTGACATCATTGTTACCAGTGTCATATAAACAGATATCACTGTTAAGCAAATGTTTAAAAGAAATGAAAACAATAACAAAAAATCATCATCTAAAAATCTGTTCAGTTTCTCTTGTCCTAATAAAAACAAGGTACTGCTAATAGTCTTGGAATAAATCCATTTAAATACTGGGAAAGCTTCAAAGGTATTATAGGAATTAAATTGTATTTGTGGAGAAAGGGTGGAGGGAGCAGCAGAGAATGACAGAACAGAATAATTTATGTTGTAAGGAAGCTCTGTATCCCATCACATCCAGCCAGGCCAGCTTCAAAGTTGGAACCAGCTTATAAGGTTTGATGTGGTTGCTCAGAGCCTTATCTGGCCACATTTCGGATGTTTCCAAGGAAGGAGATTCCACAGCCTTGCTAGGCAACCTCTTCCAATGTTTGACTGCTCTCATTGTGAACGAAAATCTCCCTGCTATCTAATTCCTTGTTGCAAGGCATTAGCCATCTGTTGTATAGGTTGTTTTGAATAGTATCGCTTAGTCTTAATGAGTCCTGTGAGGCAAAAACACTTAAACTCTTACTTTTCAAATTCAAATAAACCACTGTGTTCTGCAAAACAAATTGTTAGTGGCAGGGGTTTCATTTCTTTCTTCCCAGTGAAGTCCTACATATTGAAGCTGCAGATTTGCGGAAGTTTTGGGTTTATGTGCCCTCTCCTTGCCTGTGAAATTACCATCTGCATTTAATGCAGTAACAGGCCATCCTTCTGTTGCTCTGCTCCTAGTATTTGACATGCAAAACTTGCCCCAAAATGCATTGCTCAGATATTTAAAAAAGTGTTTACTTTCCAGCTGATATTTTTATTATTAGTAAGTAATATTTAGTCTATTAGTAATGTACTTACTCTTTATTTGAGACTAAAAGGACTAATTCATCTTCTGGTGAATTTATTTCCTGGGATAGAATAAAGCATTTGTGTACGTGCTAGTATGGTATAATGGGAAACTTCCCTTCCTAAATAACCCTGGAGCACTTCTGGAATACAGTAATTTTTCTTAGTCTTAATTGAAGAGTGAGTTATTAATGATTGAGAGTCTGCAGATGGAGAGCTTGTTGGCAGTTCCTCTGCCCCTGGAGAATATAGCTGGCAAGGTGCTTCCACTTTTTCTAAGCTAACAAGGTGTGTGCACTTGTTTTGGTGGCAATCCTAACCTAAGCATCTAAGGTTAAATAGACTGCTTCAGGTCTGGTTTTTAAAGAAAAAGCTTTCAACTTCAAACTGGACTGTGTGACAAACATGGAGTTTAAATGTTAGGGTTATAATTTATTTATTATTTCCTTTGAAAACATCTCAAGTTCCTATCCCGCTCTTTGGATGTAGACACAATATTAAACTCACACAGAAATGCTTTTTTAGAAAATAATAGTCATCATTCTTTTTGTAAGGAAAAAGATCCTGGTTGCTTTGTAGATGTTAGCACTGTGTGCTTACTGGAAATACTTTCTCTGGATCTCTGATTTCATGGAAAAATGGAAGATTTAGAAACTTTGTTAAACTTTATTAACCCGCAGCTGTAGGACAGGTCAGTTCTCACCAGTCTAGGGAGCAAATGCCATCCCTGGTGCAGTGGAGTAATTGATAGCCCATATCTTGTTCACAGTTTCCGATGGCTCTAGGGTGAGGACTTTTGCAATAGGTGAGGCTGGAAAAAGGCGTTCTGGTGTTGCCTAAGTTGTTACAGCTTTCAGCTTGTCATTGGAAATGTTCATTATAGGGGTTCCTTGTGTCTGACTTGCTGTTGCAAGGTGTGTTGGAAAAGGGGTGAAAAGCTTCGAACACACCAAATATCCTCTACTGTTTGTGGCCTGAGTGGGACTTAGTGTGAGCAATTTGGGGGGTTTTTGGCGTTTTTAGGGTTTTGTTGTTTGGTTGGTTTTGGTTTGCTTTTAAATTGAGACATGTCCTGAGCTATTTACATTGGAATCTTATGGCTGTGTGAGCTGTTTGATTTTTAGCTGTCCTTTAGTCAGCAGAGTGTTGTCTCTTAGGAACTTCATTACTCTGAAACATCAAAATATTTCTTTATGCCTTCCTCTGTGCTGGGGGACATCCTGGTATGCTGGACAACAGGGTCAAATCTGTAAGGCTTGAAACCAAATAGGCTTTACAGGAGGAAAAATCTTTAAACAAGAAAAGGCATCAAGTTTTCCTTTTTGCCTCTTTGACGTACAGTTCTTTAAATGGCCTTGTTATTTGTATTTTCTGAATACTCACACTGTTACTATCTTGCTACATTTGACATTAGTTCTGGTTTTGGATGTTGTTTACCTAAAAATTGTTAACTAAACCCAGAAAAATTTAGAACCTTAAATAAATGAGTGCTTGGTTCACAGAGAGGTAAGATATTTAATGAATAACAGTATTTCACAGAGGGTAGCAAAGCATTAGATGGTCCTCAGAGGGGAGAGTTTATAGAAAGCCCTGATTTTAATTCAGTTCTGATGAAGCACTAAATTATATTGTTTTATATAGACCATGCAGCTGCATAGCTAAGGTCTTATCTGATCCTCTGCATGAAGGTGTAAAGAAAAATCATTGGAGAAATACCATATTGGAGGAAAAAGAAACATGCGAGAAAGGGCCTCCACGTAATTTCTCTGTGACCTCACTAAATAATATAAATTGTGTAAAATGTTGTCCAGCAGCATTTCAAGTTGTTTTACTGGTTCTGTTCCGTAAAATTTACTGAAACACAAGTCAGAATTTTATGTTGTGTAATTTCTATGTTATATCTAAATAATCTGGTAACAGCCAGGTATAAATAATCATAAATTCAAGTGCTTCTCACTAACTAAAGATTGCAACTAGTTTACTTTTAAAACATTAACCTGTTGAATAATTAAATGGTACAGTGTGCCATTGGCAAAGTCAACAAGAACATAGGAAGGAGCTGAAAAAACATTTCAGACTTGAAAAGTACCTCAGAAATATGTTAATTTCTGGAATAGAGCAGCAAAACATCAATGTAAAAAATTCTGCTTTTTAGAGATCATATATTACTGAGCATAGCAATATTAATTTTCTTTTTTCTTTTTTCTTTTTTTTTCCTTTCAGCCATAATCAGCAGACCACGTCATTTAGACATCCTGTGACAGGACAGGTTTCTCCAGAAAATATTGAATTTATTTTGCGAGAAGAGTAAGTAGTTTTATACCCATGTCAAGAGATCTAAAACAGTAACACATTTACCTACAGTAGATTAGTACCTTAATTTATTGACAGTTCTTCCAACATTGTAGAAAAATTTAATTGAGATTTATGCTTAAAATTTTGCTTCTCGTTGTGATAGTATGTTTTTGATTCCCTGGTAGGACTTGAGGGAAAATCTTTATCAAGTCTTCAAAAAAACCCAGACAAACCCAAAAATAAAATAACAAGACCCACAAAATATACTTAAGCAATAATGCTTTAGTCTTATATAAATATCAGGTAAACAGAACGTAAATGTAAAGTGCTTTTGGAGCATAACTGGAAGGTTTGTACTGAAATTGAAATACACAAAATATTACTAGCTTCCATTGTATTTCCTTGGTTTTCTTACATATAACGTGCTTTACACTGATCAGCTGTTTTTCTTTATTCTAGAGAAATGGTGTCTAATATATTTGTTACCAGCATATTTTATCTTGATTGTCTGATTAAAAAAAAACCCAAAAGGAGGAAATGTATGCTTTCACACTGGTGAACTTGGTCACCTTTGGATTGGTGTTGGATTGGATCATGCACTGTTTCCCTGTAGGCTTTAACTCCTCCTGTCGCCCTGGCTGCATGCCAGGATTGCTCCTGCAATCCTTCTGTAGTGGAATGACTGGGTATCGTCCCTAGACAGAAGACAGAGCCTTGGACAAAATTCTGCATCGCTTCTAAAACCAAAGGGCAAGAAGAATGGCACATCAGATAGCTTTTCCTTTTTCAGCCCAGTTTTCCAGCACTGTTCAAGCAGCCTCTACCCCCTCATGCTTTGCAGATTCTGGGCATCCTGCTGTGATGGCCTGGATGTGGGGTTTGTGTGGCTGCCTGCCCAATTCTGAGCTCTATACATTTCAAATTCTGTGACATTTAGTTTGCTTTACATTTGGGTAGGACTGCTGTCAAAAGCAGTTACAGCATTAAGAAAAATGAGGCCTGGAGGAAGGCTGTTCAACACTCCCAGGAGACCAGACCTTTCCCGGCAATGTCTTCTCCTGTGACTTGGAGAAGTAGAACATGGCTGTAGAGCTCAGAGGTTCTGACACAGGCCTGAGAAGAGCTTCTCAAATAGTTTAAAAGCCAAACCAACCAACCAACACCAAAATTTGCAGCCAAACCCCTAAAAAAGCCACCAGCTAATCAGTTGCTCTCCCTCAAGTCAAAGCAAAGCCAAGGCCAATCCTGTGTTAAGGTGTCTGATGAAAACAAACATGAAATACAGCGTTGTGGGAGAGGCCTGTAATTAGGTATGAAGGCTGTGGGGTGGCTGCTGAGCTGGAGGTCACCCCAGCTGTCCTATGGCATGCAGGTGCTTTGCTGCTCAGAGGGGTTTGCTCATTTACAGCTATGAAACAAGCTGCTCCAGCTCGTTTAGTGAGGAGAACAAGTATGTTGCAATGGAGCAAACTTCACAGACAGGAGGGACAGCAGCCTCTGAGCATCAGTGTTCCAACTTCCATTCATTAACTGATTTTTACTTTATCTGTTGTAAAGGCTCAGTCAAATTTAATATGAATTTAAGCATATGTAATGGAAAATAGGTGTTTGGATAACCTCTTGGAGGGCCTGCCTGGATTAGTCACACTTGCCTAGGCTGTTTTTGGTTTTGTAGTAACGGTAGCTGATAAAATATTAAAAACAGAATTGAAAGAAGTACTTGCTGTGGTGGCACATGGACTTAGTGATCTTTAATGTATGTTAGAAACTTCTTTTGGAAGAGAAGGGGAAGTGCTTATTTGGAGGGCAGTCTGAACATGTAGACTTCAGTTACTCACACTGAAATGGTATCAAAACCAGGAAAAAATCTTACACTGTAGTAGAATTAGAAAAGACTGGCGGTTTTAATTCTAAAAGAAGAGGGAATGGCTGGAGGGGTAGAGAGAGGAGTATATGCTTGTAGTCACTGCTCTGGAAACAGTTTTTGCAAGAATATTTCTTGAAGCTTTATTATTGGCCTGAAGAACATACAGTGTTTTTAAAATTAGATAGTTTTAATCTGTCAGTTAAAATTGCTTTAAAAATGTCTTTTTCGAATGTGTGGGATGCTCTGGTTTCCTTAGTTTTTTACCACCTCTATGCATCAGTGGGGGTTTACACAGAGGTTCTTCACCATGGTCATGTGTGAGTTCCTGTCAGATGATACTGTTGACACATGTGGATGTCTCACGTGGTGAAATCAGAGGAGCTGTTGGCACCTCCTGGTCCTGAGGCCTAGGAATTGTAATGGAGCTATGCCCTGCTTTCAGTTCTTTTCCCTCAGGCATCAGGGTTTTCCTGGAATCGGTGATGTTGATCGTGTATCATTTTGGAATCAGTGTTGTAGATCCCTATCATGTGATGAAATGACGTCCACCAGGAGGACTCAGATCAGAAAGGCAGTTTCTGGATTGGCATGACCTGTGGGAACTTTCCATTGTGGAAAGTCTTTGACCAAGACTCCTTTTTTCTGTAGCTGAGGAATCCTATCTGAAGCAGTAGCACTCTCAAGGGTTTCATAAAAGGTGATTTGTTCTTTAGTGCTCTTGTGACATGATTAATACTGACTGGTTGATGTTAATTTAAGATTAGGGCCAAGGAGTTGTCACCAGATGTTGACTGGGAGCTAGTGGGGAGAAGTAAGCACAAACTTGTTCAGGCTGCAAAACACATCTATTGAAAAGGACACATTTTAAATCAGAAAAGTAATTTACAGTCATGTAGAAGTGATGAATGTGGGGACTGCTCTGGCCATTCCTCATCCTGGAAGCAGTGTTCTGGCAAGCAGATTTGGAAACAAGTTTGGGAAAATAACACCAATGAGTGACGTAATCCTAGCTTGATTATGACTCAGTTGTGAACCACATGCCCTTGATTCACTTGATCAAATGAGAACTGGACACTTTCAGTAGAAGGCTGAGACTGTATTTCACTAGTCTTTTTCCAAGGCGTTTAAGCAGTATCACATCAATTTTGCTTTTGAAGCTGAAATCCGGTTTTCTCAACTCCTTTGTAACTGGAATCTGTGACTTTTGAATTACATTATCTTTTGATCCTTATACTATTCCTTCTTCCTAAAGGTATTCTAATTTAGATTTCCTTTTTCTTTTAAATAGTGATTAGTAATTCCTTATTTCCTAACACATTCTTAGTTGGGACCACTATCAAATCCCCACCTTGTACTCTGTTTTTCCAAGCTTAGCAGCTTTGATCGCTTGGTGTGTGGGATGTGTGTTCTGTACCTTTCACTAGCTCCGCTTGAGAGCCAGCTTTTTTTCTGTATGTCACTTTTAGGTTTGTCTTTTTTTCTCATGGAATGATTGATCATAGGTGACTGCAAGATTCAGCCTATGAGCTCATTGTTTGTTACAATAATTTAATTGTATTTTTCCTTCCTTTACTAATAATTCTTAACATACTTTGGCTGCTGCTACTCATTGAGCTGATATTTAAAAATAACCTTTACTTGCCAGTGTTGTTTGGAGTGATAAAAACTGCAGAGATGTTTTTTATTTCTTCCTCCTTTGAATTACTTTTCTGCTGTTGGCACTGAATTCAGTTTGGCATCTTATCACATGGTTGCTTGTATCTAAAGATTATTTTTCTATCTTTTTCTGCCAGCATTTCAGTAGTTTGTCTAGAACAATTTTTATTCTCTATCGACTTGTTCACGTCACAGTTTTTAGGATCACATTGAAATAATCTGAGCATCTTGCTCTATGGGAAGCCCCTCCATTTCAACTGCCTCTTGATTTCTCTGCTTTGCTTTCCTGTTTTTAATGAACCCTTTAGGCCATGAAGGGATCTTTCTTAAAAAACCAGTGGAAAAATGGGAATTACTAATAAGTCTGCCGGACAGATGTTAGGCTTTTAGTTAACTACATTGTTACACATGCATTTCTCTGAAAAGAATCTATGATAGAATTACTTATAATAGCTGTATATAATGTTTGGATTTCTTTTCTCATATCTTTGTTTAAATAACAGTTCTTTATTGTGGACAGAAAGGAAGAATCAGGCACATGCAGACATATAACTAATGCTAGACACTAGTAGTTGTGTATTAGGAGCTGTATGGTATTTGTCATAGCAGTGTGTTTGCGAATGAGAAGAGAGTACTTTAAAAAGGTAAGACTTGAATGTAAAGGTAGACATATGGGGGAAAAAATACAGTGTGCTTAATCCAATGAGTGCTGTCCTCTTTCTTGCCTGTTTTTGTGTGCCTGGTAAAACCTGTGTATCACCTCTGGGGAGAGAGCCATCTTATTTTATCTATTTCATTTGGTTACTATAGCAGCAAAAATATCAGGTGGAGAGGAAAGAGGAGACCCAAACAACCCGAAAATAAATATCTAGCTTGTTTACATGTATAGAAACACTAGGACAGTTTTTATTTTTTTAATCTAGCTGATTAGGAAATTTATTAGCATTAAAACTACATTGACACAATGTTATTGCATCATATCTGATTCCAACAAATAAATTTTTAAGTTGGTGGTATGGCTGTGGATCTTCCAAGTCGACTGATCGTTATGATCTCTCGTGAGTATTGCATTTTCAATATGGGCTACTGGTGCAGTCATATTTTTTTTATTGTTCTTATTCAGTGTCGGGGCTTTTTTAATAACCCAGATGTTGGCTATGTAGTTTCTTCATCTGGTAAATGTGGTTTCTGGAGACATACTAGCACTGTTTAAGTAGAGCAGGGAGTTGCTTGACAGGAGATATTATATAGAGTGTTATTTTCAAGTACTTAAAAAAAATTTACACAGTACTGGAGCCCCAAATGGACACACTGCAATTCTGTGTGTGTATGCACACTCTTGGGGGAGGCAGTAAGAAAACCAGCTTGAAAATAGAAAAACACAATCACTACGAAGGCAGAATGGGGTGTCTTGGATAACAGATATTATCAAACATCTTTAGTAATTGTGACTTTGAACCGATGTTTCTGAATGCACAAAGTCAATGCTGTAGTCACTTATTTTTAAAGTTGAATCTGTAAATAATTAGGACAGTGTTAATTCCATTAACATGCAAGGATGTTTCAGGTAATTCTGCATATTCTGCCTATTTTTAATTGCTTTTAAAAGCACTGAGAATGTTGGTTAGCTGTTAAGAGACTTGAATACCTGAGTTTTATGTTCTGATTTCATGCAAAAAATCTATTGTATCTTTGAAATGTTATATACAAATACTGAAATAAATTTGCCATATTGTTTGATGTTTTCTGCTAAATGTCAGGTACAGCAAGTTTGCATCACCAGTGCTTGCTGCCGAAGACTTTTTTTAGGAGAATGAGAATGTATTTTCTCTTTTAATGGGTTTAATCTCTCTTTTGCTTGCTATTTGAATTCTTCCATGGCAACAACCTCAGGTTTTTACAAAAGCATTTTTCTGCTTGCGAATTTGAAGTTTGTCATTAATTTGATAGTACGAGGAATGGAAAGCCTGGTTTCTTGGCAGTGATGACTTTCAGTAGCAAGTGGAAGAGAAATCACTGTATGATCACATAATAAATGCTTAGAAATTACATGTTTATTATTCTGTATTTTATGATTTTATGATGATGATGGTCATGTTAAACATATAGCTTATCTTCCTCTGTAATTCTTCTGGTTTTTCTTTAAAGTGCTTTATGTTTAACCTGCTGTGAAACAGTATCTTGAGGAATAGTGAAAATCTGTTAAATCAGAGCAGAAATTTTAAAGTAAAACCATTCCTCTGTGGCTATTCCTCCTTCTTATTAATTTTTAATTGGAAAAATTAATTCCAACTTGTAAAAACTTAAATTGTATTTTTAACTTTTGTCAACAGAAATAGCTTAGTCAGGCAGTGCCATATATGGGAAGTTTCTTAATCTGTGTTTTGCAGAGACTGGATTAAAAGGTGATTAAATGCTGAAGTAGGGTACCTGGTCCATAAGAGGTGAGGCAAATTGACTCAAACGGACATGATTAAACTCTCTTGCTTTAAAGGATGGCCAGGAATTTTAGAGACTTGCTGTAGCTTGTTCTTATATCTTGGACTTGAGGTTATATATAAAATCTAGAAAGAAGGGATTTATGCCAGATACGCAAGGTATAAACAAAATGGGACCTAAGTTGTGTTACTTGCAAGCTTCATTGAAACTCTGGTCACAAATGGGAAAATGTGCTTTCCCTGACACCAAACCACCTATAAAAGCTTTTGGACAGGTAATTGTTTGGGTTGTAACTGAGGAAGAGCAGTGATAGCAAATACTTTGTGCTCTGTTAAACCTTGTGTTGAGCTACTGCAATCACAGCCTCTTCTCTGTTCTTGTGATAACTGCTCAGAATTGTTTTGTTCTCTCTTGTGTTCAGATCTGGATTTCAGTGGTAGCAGCAACCATGTTTGGTATAGCTTGTATGCTGCGTTTTTTGGTTTTTCTAATAAATGGCTTTGGTGACTTACTGATGGGAAAAGGAAAATCATGGGTTGTTAATTGTTTGTTTTGTTTTCTCTTCTGATGTGACTGTATTGCTACTTGTTATTTGCTAAATTATGTTGTTAATGATTTTTGAAAATGCCACCTGTGGTTTTAATTTCATTCAGTGTTGGTGTCAAGATCAGCTGCTGAAGCTTCTCTTCACAGAGATTTTATTTTGCCCTTCCATTTATACTCTCAGTTCTTCGTCTGGGTGGCTGTACTGAATTCTGACTTGTTGAACAGGTTCTTCTGGTAGGATTGACCTCACTTATGCTTTAAATGGGTATCTGAGCTAGTTATCAGGATTTCTGGAGTCTTAGGATGACTCAGAAATTACACATTTCTAACAATTATCTGCCTTGAATTGCACCATTTCGCTCAAAAGGTATTTTAATAATTCATATTGTGCTATGAATCATATTTTGGGCAGATTCAAAGATATAGCATTAAGTTAGTGAAAGATCTAACAGCAGTCTAGACTCAGTTTGATTTTAAATAAGAAGCCTGTTATTGCCAAGTGCTGATTCCTGTCCTTTTCTCCCCAGTACAGGCTCTTTCACAGGTTTGTGGCCAAGCCTCTAAATTGGGCACAGTTTGGTTTCACTGCATAAGCCTTACCTTCTCTCTTACCACACTCATTGTTATATCTTGATTCTCTGTTGGCTTTGCAGACAATTTGGCAGGTTTCTCCCTCCTTATGAATAGACAAATACCAATCATCAGATGTCACTGCTTGAGAAAGACCTGAAATCAAAATAGCAGGAGTGGGGCAAAGGAACTTGCAGATGCATGGGAAATATTTGACTAACTTCTCATTCATTTACACACTGTGAATTTTACATATAAAAAGGCCAAGCTGAGTATTTGAAACAATGTGCTTTAGATTATCTGGTTTTGTTTGTTTTCTAGACAGAATTCATCTATGTCCAAGCAACAAATAAATCAAAGGCCTTCAAGCATGGTCAGTGAAACGTCCACTGCAGTAACTGCATCTGCTGTCGATACAAAACCTGGCTCTAAGGTAAAAAAAAAAAAAAGCTATTTTTTCAGCTTGTTGATCAGAACTTCACTTGTTTTTTAATCGAGTACTCTTTTAATGCTGATTTCAGTAGAGCTGTGGATTTAGCCTAGAAGTCTAGTAAGGCCTCAGAAAGGAGGTAATATTGTCTACTCAGACACAAATCTTTTAACAACACACAGCTGTAACAGCAGTGTTACAGCTCTTTTAGAAGCACTGTATACCACATGATAGCATTGAATGGTAACTTGTAACATAGAGATTTTTGTGACATGGAAAGTTTGAGAGTCTTAGAAATGGAAGTAAATATATGTAATGTTAGTATTTCAGCAAGTGTTTTGGTGGTCCGGTGTATATGGCAAGAAATGCTGCAGACTACTAGGAATTAGAATTTGCAGTTCTTATCTTTTCATGAAATCTTGCTGCTGTTGCTCCTCTTAGTAACAATTAAATCCTTTTCTGCCATCACTGCAGTGCACAAACAGTGCAGGCACCAAGTTCACACGCATAGTGTTTAATAATAGAAAAGTCCATTCCTTGTCATTGACAAAGGGCCTGTGTCCATTATTGAACAAAATATAATAAAGTGCTGTACTTGAAGTGTCACCATCTATTTTAATGCTTCTTTGACCTTACACTAAATTACAGAACAGTGAGAATGGTAGTGGGTGGATAAAAAGGAATAGGGCAATATTGAAAGAATTAGCAGAGATAAGATAAATTTCTTAACTTTGACTGCAGTTCTTAAACTTCTCTGTTGTTTTTTTTTTTTTTTTAAAGCAAAAGTGGGCAGCCTCTTATGTAACTGAGTTGAAGAAAGGACTTTGCCAAATTGATTGCAAAGATACTTTGTTTAGTTGGGATACTTAAAATATTTTGCTAATGCTTTGATGTGCCTGGTTAAATATTGGGGAAGACACAAACAATTTATTGAGAAGCTAAAACCCAATCTTTTAAAACTTGTTTTTGTAAATCCTAAGTGTATGAGTTATTGGACCAACACAAAGATTGTCATGTGTCAAATCTCAAGAATATCTTTATAGTTCTAGATGGAGTCATCACTGAAAACAATAAGTTTGGTAGGTTACCTGAATTAGTTGAAATACTTTTTTGATATTTGAAGAGTTGAACTTAGCAAAATATGTCGGCATTTGTTTTTACTGTATTTATCCTCTTTACTCTGATTGTTTGAAGCCTGCATTAGGAGCAGAAGGTTCATTTTTTCCCCTCTTAAAACCAGCAAACTTACAGGAGACCTGATACAGTGCTTTGAGCTGGGGAATTATCCAGTGACACAGTTGGCTTTAACTTAGCCAGGATCACCTGCTCCTGGTGCTTCCCTTTGTCTGATCTAATCAGAGATCAGAAATGAGGACTGGGTTCCGCTCACCCCGAGGCCACCCACATGCTGCAGGCTGATTCACTGGGCATGTCGCAACCATGCAGCTAAAGGGGAGGGTAATGCTTTTTTCATCACAGCTTAGAGAATATCCAGAATCACCTCCCACAACTTTGGTTGGTCTGGTGTTGGTGTCTCTTTTATTCTGTTTGCAGTCCAGTATAAGGGTGGTCACTCATGCTTCTGGCAGGCTGCCAGGTGTGGCATTTTTTAACACATCGCAACTTTAGATTTAGACTAGAGCTCTTACAGGGGGTTTGCCAGTACTTTGCTTCTCTACCAAGTTTGTTTTTATAAGATTCATCTTACTGTGGGTCCTTAATAAATACTGGAGTTTTAATTAAAATGAACCAACATCTTTCTTACCTGTGCTTTGGTTGATCACTGCATGTTGTTAACAGGCTTGAAATCACTTTTCTTGTTCTGTAGAGTTCAATTCCTTCACAGCCTAACACAAAAATTAATTCAAGTGAACTAGCAATGAGAACAAAGGCTGTAAAATAAAGAAACTGTCCTCCACTTTGAGATTGAGATTGACTTTTGGCAGCTTGAGAGTAATTTTAAGATAATTTCACTTATTTCTAAATGTTTTCTTCCATGAATTCCATAATCATTCTTTCAAAGAGTGAGTTCCTGTCGGGGTCCCTTCCCCCCTGCCATGGGGCCCTGGGGGGAGGCACGGGGTTTCCCTGCCCCTGGTCAGCCTCGTTCCCCATTGGTTGTTTTGTGTTTGCCTGCGCGGGCAAGGACCCTCGGGTCCCGTGACTGTGATCAGTTCCTCAGCAGATCCCGGCCATGTGGCTGGAGAAATAAACATCTCTGAAACATCTATCAAGAATCGGTCCATATATCAACACGGGCCTCGTTGTTTGATACATCGTGTTACAGAATCCCCACTGTAACAAATGGTGGAGAATGTTGGTGGAACGATCCCTGATCCCTAAGCGCCTGATGTGTGAGTAAGCCCTAGAAATTCTGGATTTCTCTTCTTGTTTTTGTTTTGCTATTCCATATCTAAACTATAGAGGAACCGTGGAAAAACTCTTGGCTCTCTGAGCCGCATGTAGACATTTGTCTTAAATTTGAAAAGATTGTTGAACAACGATTTGTAAATTTTAACTTAATGCAAGCTCAAAAGGAACTGAAACACTTCCTGGCATGGTTGTTTAAGAACTTTTTCTATGTTTCTTGGGATTTAATTCTTACCAAAGACTTTTGGAACACCGTTTGGACACGGTTAATTTCTGAGTCAAAATATATGCCGATGGAAGAATATTTTCGTGAATGTTATTTAATTACCAAGACTGTTGAGCAATGTTAGCTGTGTCTTGGTGAAGGGAAGCCTGGCTCAGGGACTGTGCAACCCAGACCACATGGACCGAGCGCTCTGCGAGCAGCAGCGAGGCAGTTCCCGCGTGCGGACGGAGCAGCGCGAGCCGCAGTGTCGGTGGCGGAGCGAGGCGCGGCGGGAGCAGCGGGACCCGGCGGTGCCCACACGGCCCCGCACAGCGCGTGGTGGAGCGAGCCCCGGGAACGCCCGGCCGAGAGGGGCGGCAGCGCAGCTGAGAGCAGAAGCGGCAGAGCGCAGAGAGCTGAGCAGCCCGGCCCGCGCGGCCCCGAATGCGACCCCGGGAAGAGCACGCAGGCACGAGCAGCCCCGACAATTCCAACACGGGAGCGAGTGAAAGAGAAAGCAAAAACACAGCAAGATAGAAAACAGCAGCCACTCGGAAAAAGGAAAAAATCACCGTAGCTAAGGTTTTAGGAATAGTAAAATGGTATAATGTTAAACAAAGTTATGGTTTTATAACAAGATGTGACAACCAAGAAGACACATTCGTTCATAGAACTGCTGTTAAAAAGAATAACCTTGAAAAATGCATCCCAAGCTTGGGAGATGGAGAGGTGGTGGAATTCAAAATTGTACAGGGTAGAAAAGGGTTACAAGCAGCAGAGGTCACTGGGCCTGATGGTGTTTCTGTAAAAGGCAGTATATATGCTAAAAATCGTAGTCATGTTAGACAATATCTCCATTATAAGCACCCCTACAGTCTCCCTTTCCTAATCCCACCTTTCCCTTTTACCCTATATCCTATTACCCCCAGTTTATTCCTAATCCGTTTTTCACCCCATGGTTTCCCTATACAATTCCCTTTCCCTACAACTCCTCTCCGATGCCGAGGGGGGGATGAAAAGGGGAGGGAAGAAATTAAACCCTCTCCTGCCTCAGTTTCCCCACAAAGCATGCTCAGAGAGTCATGTCTCCCTTCTGTCAGCCTTAAGATGTTCCAGAGAATCTGTTTGGACATTTAAAGACTCAGGAGGGTGGCTTGTTTTGTTTTACAACTGTTCTTGTTATGTTTTCCAGTTGTTTCCAATGTAAAGTTTTAAATCTCTTTTTGTTAAAAATAAATGGGTGAAATGTCGGGGTCCCTTCCCCCCTGCCATGTAGTCCTGGGAGAGGGGCCCTAGGGGGATACACAGGGTTTCCCTGGCCCTGGTCAGCCTCGTTCCCCATTGGTTGTTTTGTGTTCCCCAGCACGGGCAAGGA
This sequence comes from Coloeus monedula, assembly GCF_965178545.1. Lineage (NCBI taxonomy): Eukaryota > Metazoa > Chordata > Aves > Passeriformes > Corvidae > Coloeus > Coloeus monedula. Next base: position 14,507,546 of record NC_138786.1, on the reverse strand, counting down.
CCCTCGGGTCCCGTGATTGCCTCAGTTCCTCGGCAGAGCCCCGGCCATGCAGCTGGAGAAATAAACATCTCTGAAACATCTAGCAAGAATTGGTCCATATATATTTCTTTTCCACGGGCCTCGTTGTTTGATACATCATGTTACAGAATCCCCACTGTAACAAGTTCCCAGATGCAGACATGAAGCGCAGTCATGAAGCCAGAGACATGTTCATTGTAAAGGTCTCTTAGCCATGGCTAATTATAATTTTTTTAATGAAACGCGTCCATTATTTTGTCCTGCAAATGCCATCACAGAATGGTGTATGCACAGTGTTGGAATCCTGGCCAAATTCAAACTGGTTTTTTATATGGAGCTGTGCACATTGAAGTAGGGCCCAGTATTTTGATGCAGGAGCTGTCCGAGTAAGTCATCTCAAGACTTTAGACCAATGCAGTCTATCCTACTCTTTGACATTTGAGGGGTATGGGGTTGAGGAAATAAAAAGCAAAAGGGTTTTTTGATAAACTGCAATTATTCTCTGTTCGTAGCCAATTCAATTACATGATTGATCATATTAAAAGCCATTTATATTGATTAATAATTAAGGATATGGAGGAATAAGGATCTGGTTCTGTTCAACAGTAAGGTACATTTGGAATTTAGTCTGTTAAAATATCCAATGGTGTGAATGGAAGTTTGTAAATGTTACTGTGCCACACAGGACTTTGGCCAAGTCAAAACCAAAAGGGTAATAGGGGAATGTATTTACTATCTGTATTTTGAGAGCATGTTTTGGATGGGTTCTGCATAACAGAAGTAATTGAATTGTTGATGTCACTGGGTAGTTGCTGATATTTCAAGATACACTGGCGAGGAATACAAGTAAAGAATGGGTCTGGCAGTTGAAACAAGCAGTGGTGACAGGTATGTGATGTGCCAACTCTGGGACTGTCTGGAGCTGGAGTGGAGCACAGGGTCTAATTCATGGCCACTGTATGTGAATGCTCAGAATTAAGAGCAGGATTTTTGGAGAGCTTCAGTTTTTTCTATCTGAAACATAAGGATTTTGTATCATTTTCTTAGAGATACTGAGAGGATTCATAAGTTCGTTTCTAAGTGAAACACTGAGATTTTTTGAGCTAAAGAGTTTATAACTTAAACAGGTGGCTTTTTGTGGGTTGATTTTTTTTTTAATTCTCTAGGCTGCAAGTTCCATGTTTTATTATGCATATATATTTGCATATTTTGACAAAAATACAATCTTCCTGTTTACTATTTAGAACTGTTCCAAATAAAAGTCTGTCTATACTTTGTCGTGTTTAAAAGAGAGAAAAAAATTACATCATTAACTTAGCAACTTTCCTCCTCAGCTACAAGATAACTGTAAGAAAGAAGATGAGGCAGTGATGGAAAGGGATTTGAAATTTTGGCTCTTGACATTTTTGGGTTTTGTTGCAAAAACTTAGGGATCATTCATGAGCAAGTCAACATAACAATTGTACTGAAGTCAAAAGTGACTTTTGTGTCTTCAGTGACACAGCTGTCCTGATCTGCCTTTTTCAACCCCTGACAATGATATCAGAAAAATTTAAGTTAGGAAAAGACTACTGCAGTACAGAGGAATAGTTTAAAAATATATCTTTTCTTTTAAACCAATTTTTAGGCTAGCCAGTGGAAGCAAGCTGTGTAATGCAGTATCTGTTATGCTTTGTTTTTATTCCAGAGCAGAATGAGATGATCAATACTGAAGGTTATGAGAATTTTAATTACATAAAGTGCCATAAAATGATAATTTTGTTTCCATTATGGGTACTGGATTGATACAGAATACACAGCCTTAGCAGAAAAGCTTTTCCTGCTCCTACGCTATAGAAATTGTTTGGTCTTGGTTGACCAAGTCCAAGGATCATTTTTTTACATTGTGGTTTGCGTTTTTTAAAAATTAAGATCAGAGAAAGTGCTTGGTTAAATGATCTGATTTTAAAAAATCAGATTTAGATACTGCTCTAAGGCTAGATCAGCTATACTCAGTATAATCTACCCTTCCAAAGATCTACATGAGAGAAAGATGAGGAAACTAAATTCTGTACATTTTCTAAATTTATTTCTCTTCAGCTGCAAAGTATTGATGCCCTAGGTTTTAACTTTTATATTTTTTGAATTCTGTGCTGCTTAGTGTGTAACTCTGAAGTTTCTTCTGGCCTGTTAACTTCTGCTGTCTTGTGCTAGGTAGATATAACAAAGCCTCTCCAGGCTTGCTCTCCAAGGACACCCAGATCGTCCTAGGCCCAAAAGTATAAACCAAAAGGCCTCTAAGGGGGGGTAAGCTTGGGGAAATTACATCATTAACTGAAGCTTTAATTGGATATGCAAATGAACCAAAGCTGTAAAAGTGTGAAGAACTTGTGACCTGTCATCCATCTTGGGGTCCATTTTGAGAATAGCCTCTGGCTCCCCAGGGGTACCTTTGAAGGCCTTTCAAATAAGTGCCGACCTTTATTCCCTTACTCCTGTCTAGTCTCTGTTTCTACGAGGCCTCTCAAGGCATCAGTTCAAATAAAGTAAAAACTAAGTAAAAATAAATTTTTGGCTTTCAGAGCTTTAACTAATTTGGACTTCATTATTTTTCATCACCCTCTTTAATGTAGCTGTTTCATCTTAACATTTGGCAACAATTTTTCAATACTCAACTGAATTGTTTTCTTCTTGTTTTTCTTAAAAAAAAAAAAAAAAAAAAAAAGCCCATCTATGGCTGTGCTTGCCCAAAGTCAGTGCTCTGCAGCCTGTTAGCTGAGTGCCTTAGCACGGGTCTGGCAGAGACATGGGCTGGGAGATGTCGCTGATAGCATCCTCACCTGACTTTGCTTCGAACTGGTTTTTGCCAGCTGGGTGGCAGGGGCACCTCCTCAGAAACCTGTTTTACAGCCTGCTCTGCTCTGCTGGGTTTATGCCAGTTCTGGATAGCTCTCTGCTCAGGTGACCACCTGTGCTGCCCTGGGACGCTGGTGGGTCTTGTGCGGGCTCTCGCAGAGCTGTCTGGGGCAGTGGCACTGCTGGGGATAGAGCCCATCCTTGGCATTCTTCCTGTCACTTGAGAGTCAGGGTGTTTCACTGAAGTGACTGTGGACATGCAACTCACCTGACTCCTTGGCAGAGCTGAACACAACATGCTGCTCCCTGGGGAACAGAGCTCAGGGAAACTCCCTAGGAAAACCTGCCCTTTGACAGCTCCTTACAGGTGTTAAATCTACTTCGCTGTTTTATATGCTGTAGCACCAAACAAGAAGTGCATTTTTTTGGTACTGGTTATAGCTATATTATTAACCCTTCTTTAAGACAGGAAATTTAATGCAGATTGGTAAAGTTTGGCCTCAAAATCAACAGAATCCATTTTAAGTTATCATACATTGCTAGAATTATTTACTCATATATACTGTCTTTCAGTCCAGATGTTGCCTGACTGGCAGGAGCAGTATGCCAAGATATTTTTCTGATGTTATCCCATGTGTGTGATAAATATATTTGTTTCTAGAGCTGCTGTTTGTTTGCAGCTCACAGAGCATCTGTACCCTGACAAGCTCAGAGATCAAAAAGGGAGACACTGTAGGAAAGAATCTGGACAGCTCTTTTCTTGGAGAGGTTGGGAGCAACTGTAAGGGTTGTTTGTCCTAAAGCAATTGGTGGAGCAAACTGGGCTGAGGTTGGAAAAGAACAGGCAAATTACTCATCCAGTGATTCTTGCTTTTTCACAGGTGGGTGGGCCTTGCTTGTTTTTGAAATAGTTTAGCCCATGTGAATCAAAACTGAGGTTTCAGTAAGACACAAATCATTACCTAGTCCTTGTGATTTCCACTGACTGCCATCTAGGTCTCTTCCCTGGCAGTGTCACTGTCTTCTCCTTTCATTTGCAGGGCCAAAGTCCAAGCATTTTATTAAGCTATCAATGTTGTTTGAACTGAAACAGGAAAGAGAAATTAAAATCCACCAAAAAATCCCCAACAGAAAGACCTCCAAAGCACAAACAAAGAAGAGCAAGAGTAGGATTTATCTGCTCAAAGTCCTGTGTGTGTAAGAAACTCGTGCAGTATTGTGCAGGGAGGCTTGCATGCAGCTCTCAAAAATACTTCCCAGGCACACTAAAATTTCCACAGTTCCGCCTTTCTGACTTGACACACCAATGCTGCTGCTGTTCAGCACAAGCTGGCAAACCATCCTGATGAAAGTGGAAGATTGACTTTGCTCTGCTGTAAATATCATTGCCTGTTTACTTGCCCTTGAAAATGCCATGAATACTTTGTTGCTGTGTAATGAAGTATAAGTTATTGCAGTGAGACTATTTGTAATATGAAATGGATCTCAGTAAATATAAAAGCCATGCTACATTATACTTCTTTACAGGCTGTGAAGACTGGAAACAAAGTTCATAGCTTTGGAAAGAGGGAACAAGCCATCAGGAGGAATCCCAATGTTCCTGTGATCGTAAGAGGCTGGCTGCACAAACAGGTATGCATGTGAGCACCTGTTTCTGTTCATATACCTCAATGCAGTCATCAAGGAAGACCAAGTGCCTTCCAAGGAACTGAGAAAGCAGAAGCTCGAGTGTTGGTGACACACAGGGCAGTGTTGGGTACTTCCACAGACTTCCATAATGAGAAATTCATGCTTGGCAAGTGTGAAAACCAAGGTTTATGAATGGGTTTGGTTCAGAAAAGGAAACTGATTAATGGACATCACCATCACAGCTCAATGTTAAGGCTATAGCTTTGTTATCTAAATCTGGTTATTTTCCCTGTTTTATCCTGCTGGCTTGTTGCCATGCTGATCTTGGACTCCCTCAGAACACACTCAGCCTGAGGCTGGTTGTGGAGGCCTTATTCTGTCTGCTTGCTTATGCCCTTCTGCCCTGATCAAAGGCTTAATTCCAGTCCATATGCCTTTTGTTCTCTAGAAGTAGGAGGGAGAAAATTACGGGAAGTTGGGACCCATTCACCACACATTGCTGTCACCAAGACCAGTAGCCAGCAAAGACTGGATTATAGAAATTTACCCAGTGTACAGAATTCTGCAGCTGCTGTATCTTGAACTCTTAAGCTGACAGAAACACATCCTTGAGTATAATAAGTAAATAAAGCTGTTTGTTGTATGAGAATACTTCCCCTGCTTCTAATTTGGCAGCCAGTGTCTCCCAGATTATCACCCCAGAGATCCAGCAGCTAGGTTTAGGGATGGGTAGTAGAAGGCAGAAATCTGAGGCTCACAGTTATGATTTTACATGCACACGAAAGTGAAGTAGCTGCCAGCTCTCTGCTTCCTCCTGAGTGCAGAGATATAATTCTGCTCTGTTCTGCTCTCTGCTCTGTTGACATCCACTACCCAAGTCCATTAGTTCTCAGGACAGAATCAGAACTCAGACACAATACGTGTTGCCAGCCTTGTAGCATGAAAATGGGAAGGGAAGAAAGTCCTTCCCTACTGAATTTGACTGTGGAAAGGAGGAGGGCAATAGCTAGAGCAATGTTGTATATCCTATTTTCTTCTGTCCTCTAACCTCTGCTTGTATGCCCTTAAAGCCTGAAGGTGCTTTTTATGCTGCTGGTCTCATCAAAGCCTACCTGAGCTGAAGAAGCTGTACTTGCTTAGGTTATAGTCTGGCAATTTTAAAAGCTTCAGAAATTAATTTCAATGCAAATATTACTCATTTTGACAAGGTTATATATATCTATATCTATCTCCACAGGCATATTATATCATACTTCATTAAAATTTGCACATTATATGTCCTGTTTTATTTCCTGAGGAATATTTGATTAAATTACATTTTAGGCATGGGTAACATATGGTGATTGAATTATAGGATATCATTGCCTGAAATGCACAGCTGTGTAGTGATTTTCATTTTGTACTGCAGGCAATATTTTTGGAGTTTGTGCTGTCCAGAAACACGCTTGGTTTCCTTAGAAAGGAAATATATTCCAAGGAATTTATATATATATTCCTTGCAGATAAATCTGTATAGATAAAATAAGCATTGGTTGAGTATAAGGTTAATCTGAATGCTGTTTGGGATGAGAGTTTAATTACTTAATGAAAATTAGCAGCTTGAATATTCTGCCCTCATTATTTTATAGCTGGATGTTTTGCCTCTTATCTTTCTTAGTACATAATATTTTGCTGAGATATAAACTATTTGTTTTGCAATTAGCAATCATATTTAGGTAAACGTCTGGAAAACTACTCACTGGATCAGCATTCTATCTGTTAACTTTCCTTAAGTGAAAATCACATTTCTTGTGTTTCAGGATAGCTCTGGAATGCGATTATGGAAGAGACGATGGTTTGTGCTTGCTGATTATTGCTTGTTTTACTACAAAGGTGAGTAGGTATCAGCTGTTTTGAGTTAGTCTGAACAGTTCACCTGCACAAACCACAGTGAATGCATGAACTAGCTGAACTCTTCAGATAAAGTTAGCTGTTCTGAGATGAACAGTGAAACATTTGCTTGGCCAGACATCTTAAATGCACAGCAAATTCCAGGCCAGAGTAGGGGAAGCAGAGGATGCTGTATGATGTTTTTTCATGTAATTTATGTTTGGTGCATGCCACGGTTTATGTTGCAGAACATCTGACTGCAATAAATAAGATTTATGCCATCTCTGGTCTGTGTTGTGGTACCTACTTGCTTGCATTTGGACATCTGAGTTTTTTCAGAATGCACTATGGCCAGATGAGGGCATTGGTTCAGCTTTTATCCAAGGGACAGAGTAAGAGTAAGAACTTCTGAATCCAGTAATTCCAAAAAAAAAAAAAAGGTTAAGTGTGATCTTAGACCAAACTAGGTATTACATAAGGTTATTTTCAAGTCTTCAATACTTTGTGTGCTACAATTTTTGGAAAGCATTACAGAATATCAGACTTGGAATTCATATTTCTAGATGCTTCATTTCTGCTGTTGATCACTTGGAGCCAGCTGTAAGAGAGGATTCCTAATTATAGCAATTAGCCTAGATGGATGGTGCTAAATGGAAGATCCATCATGATATGCAGCCTGTCACAGTTCATTTGGCACAATAAGCTTTATTCTTGAACTGTATTCTTCTGGCTGAACCTAAGAAGCAACATCTACCCACCCAGACCCCAAAAAAGAAAAAAAATTCAATAAAAACCCCAACTGCTTTAAAAAAATCTTTTTTCTTTAAAAATAAAACATTTTTCTGCGCTTATTATTGGTGTTGTGCCATAAGTGAATAATTCGAGTCAGAAAGGACTTGAGGAAGTGTCCTATCCCACTGCCTGGTGAAAGCAGGGTCAGGAAAGGAGTCAGCCCAGGTTGCTCAGGGATTAATCAAGTGAGGTGTTGAAAACCTCCAAGGATGGAGATAGCACAGCTTCTTCTTTGACCTGTGCCCCTGCTGCTCTGTCCTTGGGAAAATGCTTTTCCTTATGTCTAGTCTGAACCACTGTTCTTTCTACTTAATGCCTGTTTTCTCTGTGTCCTTAGAGGAGAATGTATTGCTAGCCCGCTGAACAGTGCAGGGATTTCAATTCTGGTTTTTTATTCCACAGACAGCAGAGAAGAGTCTGTTCTGGGAAGCATACCATTGCCTAGTTATGTAATATCTCCAGTTGGACCTGAAGATCGGATAAATCGCAAATTTTCTTTTAAGGTACTGTTTGCAAAGCTTATCAGCTAATCATAGTTTATTTGCATGAGAAAAGCTGCTGCTGTAAACAAGAACATCATCTGTTTTCCTATTTTACTTGTTACTAGTTTTTAAAAGCAGACAAATTTATTGACTGCCTGTTCAAATGTGACATAGCTTTTCTTTTTTTTTGCTTATGAGTTGACATTCATGTCTGTTGCTTTGTAAGTGTCCTTAGAGCTTGATGAAGTGTCTGTGAGTAAAGAGCCTGTTTCTAAAATCAGAAATTAGTATTGACAAGTTGTTCCAGTACTGTTTACAAATTGGAAGAAAGGTTGTCTAATTTACTTTATAATAGAGTCCTTGATCTCATAATGGACTGATGTCTGTTTTGTTTTGTTGTGGTTTTTTTAAAAAGAAAATAATCAAATCAGTTCTCACAGTTAGAAAATGACAACTTAGTCATCCTAAGTAATACGGATTTTTAAAGGAAAAAGTACTCGTTTGATATAGTTTGAGGGTGGTTTTGTGTTTTTTCTTTTTCTAAAAATAAATATAATTGTATAATTTACAATTCTAGTCTTCGTTATAAAAGCCCATGGATATGAAATAGAACATACACTTCTTGATAGTGCAGAAGCCTGACTCCAAATGATTGTCTAAACTGCAGCACTTAAGCAAAGTTTAGAAACTTCTGTCCCTGTGGCAGATTTAAAGTCAGAGCAGAACTTGTTTTTCTATCAAGCAAATGAGTTATTTACTTTAAAAGTAATGTACAGATCAGATTTCAATCAGGCATCCTTTAGGAGATCTGGAAATCTTTATTTAAATATTTTCTGTGCTGAAATTATGCAGAACTTCTGATTTTCTCTTGCATTTTGATTTTTTGAGGTATTTTAAAATTAAGACTGCCTTTTATTACTTTCAGTTCTATGTTCAAGTGGATTCTGGTTTGAAATTTATTGAACAAATATTAACTTGGGAAATGTGTTTAAAAAAGACCCAATGCACTTTGTGGAAATGTTTATTGTACTTTTTCAAATGCATTGAACATGAGATATCAGGATAAAGCTACAAAGAAGTCTTTGTTTAAGAAAATCTTTCCACCCCTAGTGTTTACTGAGTGTGATTCATAAAGCCCTCTTTTTCTAGAGCCTTTTCCTAGGTGGAAGCATGTACTGAAAGAGGGGAACTCAATGTACTCTTCTAGGCTTCTCTGCTTTTTATTTTATTCAAAAGTGTTTACACACATGCTCTTGAGTCACCACTGGCCAAGGGAGAAGAATCCATGGTGTAATCATGGTTAAACCTTTCCAGAAGCAAATGCAGACTTCCCCTGTTCCTTTTAGGGTGTGATATCTATATGAGCTCTACCAGGTACTCAATCTGAGTCTTTTTCTGAAAATATTATGAGCCAGAAAGCCAAGACTTTCAACACAGGATCATTACTGAAAGGTTGATATAGATAGAAATAGGGTGTTGATAGCAAAAGAAAGTTTATGCTAGAAATTTCTGTAAAAAAACTGACATTACATATATCAGTTTGTCAGGCCAGTTTTAACTCTGCTTTAGGTGTTTGATGATTGACTGCAGGCTGGATGCTGCAGTTTGGTATTATTTGGACCTAGCTCCGAGGGCAGTAGGAGGATTTTGTACAGTTGCTGTGGTATGGAGCCTGTCCAACATTGATGTTCAGTGGTCACGGAGTCGGCTGTGGGCACCCCGCAGCAGGAGCATGCCCGTGCTGGCATTCCATCACTCAGCAGCCATTACCTTTATCTCATCTCTTCAGAGCACCTCGAGACCCAGAGCACAGATGGACGTTCTGTCTCGCAGCGTAGCGCAGCCAGAAATAGAACACACGGGCAGATTAAGCCCAAAACAAAGAGAAGACTTTTTTTGCATTTAAGACCTGAATGAGTGGGAGAATGCACCATGACACTTTTTACATTTGGCCTGTTCTTTATTGAGATTCTTGCAAATCTTCTGTTACAACAGAGGGGTTGGCTCCCATTTGAAGTGGTAGTGAGTTTGGAAGCTAGCGAAACAGTAGAACTGCAAAAAAATTCAACTCTTGTGTTTGCAAAACTAGAGGAAGGAAATCTGCTTAGCAAATACGTGGATGCTTTTTGCATATGATTTGGTTAGAAGGAGGCTTGTAAAATACATGCTCACTGGGGTCTGTGTTAAATCCTGCAAACTGTTAAAATGTGTGCTGCAGGAATTCTCAAAATCCTTTTCCTTTCATCACCTCCTGAGGTCCAACTTAAGTTTTTGTGTCTCTTTGGGTGTTCAACAATTATAGGCCTCCAGAGCTGCATACAGGCTTTTGAAATGCCATCAAACCCCTACTTTGAAATGTAACAGTATGGGAGTTTAATTTTTTCGTTTAGAAACTGTGCTTTTAAGTATCTGTCTTGATACAATTTTCGACAGTTGACAGTCTTTTCACTTCCTTTATTTGTGCCAAGCAAAGTGCTGTGACCAGCTGAAAGCCACTGTTACTAAGCTGTGTGTGAGCTTAGAACTCGGGATCCTTACTGCATATTTAGTTCAGCAGCTCACATCCTAAACATATTTAGTTAATCTAATTGCTGCATTTTAAAATAATAAGTTTTTGTTGGTACCAGTATGAGTGAGCACAAATTCAGTGTTTAGACTTTAATGTGAAAAGGCTTGCACAACATTAGTGTATATAGCTGGAAATACTTCCTGTGATTAAGAAAGAGCTGACTGTACTTTGTAGTAATACAGTAGTTTTAAACAGGAGTAATACCAGTTTAAGAAGGTTCATGTCATCACAGTCTCTTTGGAGGCCTTGTTGTCCTCAAACATGAAAATTATTTTTAATTTACTTACAAATGGAAGTATTTGTTCGTTGCTTAGACCTGCTGAGACCAGGGCAAACTTCTTATCTGTTTCTTTGATCTCACTGGTTTTCCTACCAAAAATTTGATGTAGTTTGTTCCATTATGTTCTCTGAACCAGTGTTGCTTCCTTGGGCTCCCATATTGCTCTGGGTCTGAGGAGCCAGGTGAAGAAATGCCAAATGTTTTAAATTTGAGAGGTGTTGTTTTCAAATTTGCAGGAGGGGAGGGTTCAAGCTTCTAGAAATCCTTAAAAAGCTCAGTATTATTTAAGGGTGAAAGATGAGTTAGATCATAGTGGGCTGTTGTTGAGTTTGTATTGAAGGCTCAGAGTAATAGTTCAGTTTTTGCTCAGAAATGGTTCATAAATATCAAAATTAAGGAGAAGGAGGAAATTTCTGTATATTATAGCTCATTGACAGAACTAGCTTTAAAAGATTACAGTTATTAGAAAACTGTTCCTTTCCTCATCCCTTTGTTCTATGAATGGTGGCTTCTTTTCCCCTAGGTATTTTGAACAAGTGGATGTGAACAGCTGTAGGCATTAGTTACTTTTAGTACAGTCTTTTGTTAAGTTTTTTTTTTTAAACATGAATCTTTTAATGATTTTAACTTGTTTAATTTTTTGTCCTTGTCTTGTCCTGTTGATATGCTCTTGGGGTTTACTGTCCATTTCTCCTACTGTGCACTATGGGAGAGAGACTGCTTTTCTTCTCAATCTATCCACATTAAGGAGTCTGAATGCATGAATAGGTACCAATATTATTTTTTCCCTGTTGTGTGTATGGTGTACATGTGGGCATGTGCTGTGTTTTAGGCTTTTTAGTATGCTGTAGCCATCCTAATAGCTTTGGCTTTAAAAAAAATTCCCAACCCAAAAGTCCTGCTAGCTTCTGTCTGCCAGCAGGGACAGCTGCAGGACATTGGCACGAGGTGGCTTTCTTGCATATAAACCACACTACTAATAAATAACTGAAATCAATTGGAATTTTACCTTGACCAGTGTTATGTATTGCAAACTTCAGGATCTTGTGGTTGTTGATAATCGCACACCATCTCTGTTATCCCTTCTGAAGCCGGGGATGTTTACGGCTGTGAGAGCTTCAGTCTCCCAAGGGAGAGTGGTGCAGCACAGTTTACATTTTGATACTGTTTTCACCTACAGCCTCTTAGGCAGTGCTTGCAGCTCTGTTGAAAGGAAAACCTAAACCACAAGTGGGTTATGTTGATCAGGGTGTACAGATCAATTAAGACAGCTGTTAAATCCATTTCTTGGTGTGGTATGCAGGCTCTGCAGATAGTTACGAAAATTTTGAGTTTTTAAAGCAAGTGTAAAACCAGTGAATGGTCGGCTCCTGCTGTATCATCTGCAGTGGGACATGCATAGTCTGCTTTGCTGCAGGAATCAGTTCACTTCTGAATTTTAACACCTTCTGTGGGCTCAGCCTGCTCCATGAAGGAACTCCTCTGTAGTCATACTACGTAATGTGTGGTCTCACTTTAAAACGACCATTCTCCTTTATATCTGGAGCTGCCAGTTTTTCTTCTCTTCATACCCTGGATGGCAATCATAAATTGTAGTGAATTAATGCTTCTAAATCATACTTGCTTTGAGCATTCTAGTGTTCTAAAAATGGAGAAAAAAAGACAACCCCCAATAACAACAAAGAAAAAGCAAAGAACTCAACCAGGCAAACATGAACAAAGTTCTTTCATTCCTAAATACGTGATTGATCAGAGCTATTGTTTAACGTGTGTAAGTCCTGTTTTCCTGTGTTCAGGTAGGCAGTTAAGGGTGGGAATTGAGAAGAAACCACCTTGCATTCATTCCCTTTTCACCAATACTGTTGGGAAGTGGAGACTCTTTCCAGCAGGAGAGTCTTGACTTCTTTATGTAACCTTTTCCTTCTCTTCCTTCTCCTCCTCCTCCTTTTTCTAGCTGGCTGTTCTACTTCAGTCTCCAGTTTTCAAAACAAACTCAGGCATCCGTGCTTGAGGCGCAGAAGGGAAGGGCCATGTTTCACACATTTGGGAGAACAGCCTGCCATAGGAAGGGAGTAAATTCTGCGCAGAACTTATTTAAAAGCACTGTAATAGCAAGCACATATTTTGCTCTTTGGAGTTGTTGATAGAAGTCTCTAAGGTTATGGTAATTTGGGAGTTTCAGGGTAAACAACTGAAGTTATAATGTTTAGGGAAGGCTGCACTGGATTAAGTAGCCTGGGTTTTGTCAAAACTATTGTTGTGTTTCTGAAGCCATCTGTGATTGTCTCTACAATCATTTTTTAAAATTTGATTTAGAATAATGAGGGGGAGAAGATTTCACACAATATAAAAAGAACAATTATTTAGGCAGGATTTGCAAAATACATTTACCCTTTAAAAACAGATGTAAGCAAATCAAAAATTGGATGTAATATTTTTATCTTTTTAAAAAACCCTGTGTCAGCAGTATGTAATGCTATTAGTTTTTGTGTGTGATAGCAGGCTTAGTTTTATAAAAATAAAGTTTAAATTACTAATTTGATTTTAATATCATTACAAGAGCTTCCAAGCAGGGTATACTGTCTTCAATTTTTTTGGAAAGTAAGGAGATGAATCTCTCTCTACTAATCTGAAGTGTATCAGGACTTATATCATTTGGTAATATTTATACTGTTGTTAATTCAAATGTGGGTGAGATTTGATTAAATTCAACTAGCCTAGAGTTACAAAGATATTCCATATTGAATCCATTTGAATACTGAATATATTTATAGAGGAATTGCCCAGTACCTCTAGTTTGCAGTGGAATTTAATGGAGTATTTTGGTGTGCAGAGATAATCGTCATTATTTTATGTGCTGTGATAATTCCATCAGTATTACTAACTTTTATCAGTAAGTCTTGTGACTTTGCAGCTAATATGTGTTCAAGTGCATGCTTTAACCAAAAGATCTTAACATGCATTATAATTGATTCTTAAATAAGCAGTTCAATTGCTTATACTGTAAGATTTTTGTCTCTGTTTTGTCTGAATAGATTTCTTTATTAAATGAGCTGGGAAAATTGACTTGCTGATGCACGTCTCATTGAGAATTTCTTAAATTTGTTTAGTATAGGGATTTCTTCTATTTGTTTAGTACAGTATTTATGGCAAATTAAATATATCAATTAAAAGAAAATGAAAGGCTGAAATTTCCTACTGTGAAAATCAGAAGCACTGGACTTTCAGCTTAATAGTTCTACAAATAGGTAGAGGAATTTCAGTAAAAATTGGAGTGCCTTTTGAGTCTGCTGCACTTATTGTGGTAGATAATTTACACCAAATTCAAGAAACAGTCAAGGAATCTGGAAAGTTGTTTTTAAGTACATTTTTTCTAGGAAAAAGTGGAAGAGCTGTCTAACTTCTATTTCTTCTTTTTCCTTCCAGGCTGTTCACACAGGTATGAGGGCATATATTTATAACAAGAATTCTGTCATTGGCTCTCAGGCAGAGCACACAGGGATGCGGACGTACTACTTCAGTGCTGACACCCAGGAGGACATGAACGCCTGGATCCGGGCTATGAATCAGGCTGCTCTCATGCAGACACGTTCCTCACTGAAGAGGCAAGTTCCACTCAGAAACATTCAAAATAAATTTAATGTATCTTACATAAATCACGCCCTTGGTGGTTATTCGACGCTGCTGTTTGTAAATATTTGCATAAAACTCTTTCACATTTTAAAGAAATAATTGTTTTCTGTTTGCATTCGGTTGCAAATCAGTTAACTGATATTAATTAAGAGAACCTGGTGTTCAGTATTTGTGTATGCATGCAAATTGTGTGCCCACATTTAGTGACCTGGATTAATTTCTCTCTGTGTATAATATTTTAGGGAATTTCAGGTAAGAAGTTCCAGTTTCTGTGGGCACATTCATACACTTGCAGCAGCCAATTGGCAGCCTTTGGGAGAAAGAGGTAAAAGAGAAAGAACAGAAGTTTAATGAGTTGTTTCAAATGAGTGTTTAGAACTAGGATTGAAGTGCTGTTAAGGGGTAAAGAATGCTAAAGATGGGTAAATCATAAGTGCACAGAGTTAATGGATGTCAACTAATTTATGCAGGTATGAACTGATTATGAACAAATTCAGCTGTGCCAAAATGTGCTTCCAGTTTTTTCCTTTTCTTTAAATTGATGTAGCCTTCTTGATGTTTTGGCGTTGGAATGTGACTCTTTCCCTACACCTCCATGTGAAGGAAGACTGTTCAGAGACAACCCTGCTTTAACCATTGTGGCTGTGAGGCTTGAAATGTTATGGTGCAGTTTCTCAGAGTATCTGACACTGCTGCTCTCTGTTGGCCAATCAAATATAAGCGAAGGATCAACATCTCTTCCAGAGCTTTACATCCTATTTGTGTTAAGGCTTTCTACATTTAATTTAAATTCCAAGAAACAAGCTGGTACCTGTTTCTTTCTTCTTTATCTTCTTTATAAAGACAGGAATAATTGAAAGAAAAATTGGGGGAAGCCTGGCACATTGGAAGTATTGATCCAGTGTCCTTCCTCCTAAGTAGGCTATTCATTTCTAATTAGACTGAAGTGAAAACAATTTTGTCATGGCACTTACTCAGACTTTGCTTTCCATAAAGCTCTAAAGAAGCTGAACTTAGTTTCAGAGATGAGGTGCTTCCCTGAGATCAGTGATAACCCCTTACATTGTGAGAGAAAAAAATGTTGTTGAGAAGCTTATTGTTATGAGGAGATGAAGAAAATTGCAGCTGAAGTATGTAATGTGTCAAAAGCAACCTGAAACTTTTAGAATCCTCAGACATTTTATAGCTTGTTCAAAGTTTAATATCAAGATTTCTGTTATTTTTTAGGCAGTAAGGTAAATAAGTAAACTAATGTGCACTGCAGCATGGAGCAATTATTTTTTTTAAGGAATAGCTCCCCGATGGAAATTCCCTGGGCAATAGTACTGACTCAAATGTAGATATTGCTGTGTTCTCTTGGCCAGAAATGTCTAGTCCCTGAGGCAGCTACAAAGATATGAAAGACTCTTTCTATATTTTTCCATGAGCAGTTGGCAGCTTAGTTTTGGTTTTTTGGCTTTCAGTGTTTCCTAGGATAGGAAGATTTTTTTTACTTACAGCTTTTTGTACATAACATTATGTTGAACACTTCTTTCATACAATACTAGTATTTTTGGTCATTTTTACAGATGTGTATAAATAATTTCTGCTTCCTTGACAGCACAGTAAATGTAACTTTTGTCTAACTGGGATGACAACTGAGTTTATTTGAGCATATTTGTTTTAACATGCCAAATTTATCACGGTCTGCAGACAGTGATTTTGTAGGTATCCTTTCTAAAAGAGCAACAAGGCCACACCAGCTTTCCACAATTAAGCAATGTTCATTACTGACATGCATTTTCTTTTCAGAGAAACTGAAAAAGTGGATCAGCAAGCTGTTCCCCAAGTCAATCATGTGGATGCCTGCAAAGAGTGTGTGAAGGCAGAGATTACAGACACAAAAGAAGGTTATCAGAAATCAGCTGAAATGCTTGGATATGATAAGCGTGAAGAGATAAGAAGAGAAAAGGAGGAGGAGGAGCGTTACATCCACAGAAAAGAAACTCTGGAAACCAAAAAGGGCAAGGCTAAGCATGCGTTAACAGAAGCTGATTCATTATTTCCAGACTTAACGAATGCATCGTGGTCCCAAGTAGCTCAGCCTCAGCCAGCTGAGAAGAATGGAACGCTTCCTAGTTCACTGAGTGCTGGCCTAGTGGAGCAGAATGGTACTGGCTCGTATAAAAGAGGGTTTGTTCCCAGAACAAATCCAGATAAGCAGTTTCAAAGAAAAAGTAACATGGCTCAAGTGGAGCACTGGGTAAAAGTCCAGAAAGGAGATACAAAAAGGTTAGTAATAGGCCCATCTTTAGCTAGATTGCCAAGTGACATTTTCGTAAATGAAAGGAAAATGTGTGTTAGTAATACCTTTGGTGCAAATCAGAGCAATATTTTACGGAGACAATGTATAAGAAAACTTACTTTTTCCTTCAGTGCAGAATGGTATTTTTCAGGGATCTATCTCACGGGAAAGCCAATATGGGATTGGCTAATCAAATCCCTTTAATGTTGTCACAGTACTGCAAACAGAGTAAGTGAGATTAGCATGCTGTTTTATTTTCCTTCTTTTAATCACTGTGGATGCTTAAAACTTCTTAAAATTTGCTTAAATTTTGAAGAGCCGGAAAGTGAAGTGCAACCCTCAGTTACCTCTTATTCATAAACAACCACACAATATAAATTACAGATAATTGTTTGTTTTCCACTTTAAAAAGTAAAGAATGCTGATTACTTTCCTTTTCCCTTCTGCTGCTGTTCCAAACATCCATTCACTCCTCTGTGTCAGATCACTGCACTCAGATTCACAGTGTGTGTATCACATATTGAAAGGTCTCCATATATTCATTTGGTTAATGAAGAGGTCCTGGTATGGTCTCCAGGATTCTCCTTTCCATTTTCAGTCCCTATAAACTATATAAATTGCACCAATGGGTGGAATCTGCACTGGAATGCTTTTGTAGTTTGAAAATGTTGTAATTGTTTTTCTTTCAAAGTCTGCAGTCAGATTAAGTACCAGTTGGAAAAATGAAGTGATGAATATGTGCGTCTGTTCAGAACGTCACCTTGTGTCAAGTGGCAGGAAAAACAGTTGGGCTTGATGCTACTTGTGAGGATTTTTCAAATATGCTTAATCTACTGAATTAGTGTTTCATAAATCTGCTCAAATCTAATTATAGTATAAACAAACAAGAGACACTGGCATGTGGTTTTTAGGAGGGAGAAAACGTTTTGGGAGTTTTTAAAATGGTTTTTGAAGCTAGCATTTGTCAATTTGGAGCCAGTAAGAAGTTTAAGGCTTGCTAATTTTGTGTGGAAGTTCATTCTTCTACTCTTTTATCTTTGAAATTACCCTTGAAGAAGCTTTCTTACTATTTGATATCATTTAGCATCTAGACTGCTAGAGTCAATTAACTTCCATCTTTTTTGCTTGGATATCAATCAGTGCTTCCCGAAACAATATGAGTTTAATGAAAAAAAGTACTTGGTAAGTTAGTTCTTATTACACACATAGATTTACCTGAAATAATGCAGGAAACGATTGAACTAATGAGCTAATGCTTGAAAAGCTTCTGTTGGTGTTTTTTACATCAGAAGTACTGGCAGTGACAGGCTTGACTGATAGCTAAATAAGTATGATTTTCTTCCTAATTACTCGTTCCAGTAAATTAACTTTAGGGGTGTGTATCAGGTGCAGTGTTAAAATAGTGTTGTTGCAGGTGCCAGGCTTTGTTCTAGATAAAACCAGCTACCTCAGCTGGAGCTGCTAAGTGTTCAGTGAAAATAAAGATAGATGTATGTGTATATCTATGTATATCTGTATCCAGATATAGAGATCTAGATCTATTTCTGCATACACATATCTCTAAAAATGTCTATTTTGGCTCAGTTGACCTTGTTTTCTTTGCCTTTTCCTGACAAATGCCATTATATTCTCTGTGTTCAGAATAAATTGCATGTTACCTTCCCAAAGACTAAAAGATCCATCTTTTAAAGGGCACTTTCAGCCTGCTGAGGTTGCTGCAGTGTAGTTAAATGAAGGATAGAAGTGGAATGTTAGTTGTCAAATATGTTCCTGATTGCATGGTATAGAAATCTTAAGCTAGAGATGATAATTTGATTGACATTCCATTTTGATTTTAGTAAGTGGTAGTAGACCACTTAATTTTTTAATGCTCCATGTTGACTGTTATTCCAGCTGAAATGTTACAAATAGAGAACCTCTGAGGATTCAGAAGGCTGGATAATTTTTGAACACAGAATGAGTACAATTTTATTTGTTTTCTGGCCCAGGTGTGTACAGATGCAGTGCTTGCCAGCGAGTTGATTATGACAAGAAAGAACCCTTTCAGATAAAGGGTTCACACAAATACTGAAGTTGCTCATATGACTACTTGTAGGAATGGCACCTTTTATATAGATCTTTAAATCTTTCAAACAGATGTTTTACTTCCCCTTTTAATAAAGCACTCCTTTTGCTGAGTTGTAAATGTTACCTGTCACTTTGGAGATCCACCTCTCCAAGTGAACTCTGCACTGCGCTCCAGTGACATCCAGTGTAGCCATCTAATCCCACTCTGCTCTCAGCAGATGGGAATATCTGCTTTGGTAAGATTCATGCCAGCTTTTCAGAGAGAGCTGAGGAACTGGAAGAGGGTTTGAAAGGAGGCTTTTAGGAGATTTTGGGTTTAAGCAATTAAAGGTCAAGGTCAGGACCATCAAATGTCAGCTGTTCAGAAATTGTTAGGTTTTGATCTGGTTCCAGTGCCTGCATAAACTTAGTCAATGCATAATTATGAAGAATTTGTTATTTCTAACAGTTTATTTGCATTTTAAAAATATATAAATCCAATTAAGCTTAATATTTCCCCACAACTACTCATGTTGAGATATTTCCTTCCTTGCAAATAGTGTTAAAACCTTCCTTGTTATGCAGAACTTTCCGTTCTTTCCTGATTTGCTTAAGGAAGAAACATTACTTGTCTTTGTTAGCTTTTGTGCATTCCCATGAATGGGCACAGTGTTTTTAATAATAGTACTTGTTGCCTTTTGAACATCTGTCTTCTCTTTTTACAATATCTTCTGTGTGGTTGTTTCCCATGGCAGACTCTGAATGATTTTCATGGCCAATAATCATATAATATGACATCAGGCCATTTATTCACTCTTTAATGTCTGCTTTCCTTTTTATATTCTCTATACCTCTTCATTCAAATGAGGCAGATTCTCAAGAACAGCTGCTTTTGCTCACATTTACTCTTAGTCTCTGAGAAAGCAGTAGTCCACAGTCCATTGGGGATTAATTTGAGTCATTTGGGACATTGTTCTTCATCTAGAAATTGGTGTGTCTCAGTGCCTATTTTTATGTGATGCAAATTATCTTAAGCATCTCAAGCCTTGTGTGGTAGAGATGCCACCAGCTTAAAGCCTGTCATCCTCAGCTTGAGGTTTCTCCCTACTTCAGATACTGAGAAAACACAGTGTGCCTGTATGTAGGCAGTTGCCTCCAAAGTTCAGCTCTGAATATGACTTTGCCTGTGCAATGTTACACACATTCAACTTTGTTCTTTTTTTATAGCAGGCTGAAGTTTTGCATGAAAATGGCTCATATCAGCTGCTCCATGTACTGCTTTCAAAGTAACAGTTTTTGGTTCTTCTCAAATTCGTTCTTTTCTAGAAGGAAGGCATGATTCCCCTTGCCTGCAGCAAAACTCACATGGTCTTTGTTTTCAGGCTGGTTTTGCTCCTAAAGCTGCCAGCCCTGGTGACTTCACTGGCTGCTGCCAATTCCAGCTGATCTCCATGCTCTACCTTTTCATGTCCAGTTAGAAAATAAACACGCACAGATGGTTTGCAACATTCGATAGTTTGCTTATGCCTTCATGAGGTCTCCACTAGATTGGAGTATAGGAGTGGTCAAGTTCCCCCCCTCCCCAAATTTTTCCACTGAGAAATCACCAAAGGAATCTGTCTTAGCTTCATGCCTGCCTCAGATGTCCTTTTGAAGCATTATCCACTCCAAGCATTCTCAGTTCTTATTGCTATCAGAGAAAATACATTTCTACCAACTTTCTACCACATTATTTTCCTGTGGAAAAAAATGGCAGCAAAGTACGGGACATTCAAAGTACACATGATGCAATGATTTAGAGAATTAAAAGAGGTTTCACGACCACTATATGCTGATCTTTGAGTTGTCTGTGTTCATACTATCTGCCTGCTTTAATCTTCACTGTGAAATTTGAGGTAACATCAAGGTTCTGTGGTATGAGAGAGCAGAGCTTTTACAGATTTGTAATCCTCCAGGACAGTTTTTTTGCTTGCTGGCATGAGGAATTATGTATCCTCTTAAGAGTATCTGTATTTCAAGACAGCCCAGCTGTGCCAAATCCTGCAAGTAAAAAGAGATGGTGGCAACTACTGAGCAGCAGTTACTGGTAGCAGTTCTTTCCTTCTTGCTTGTGTTATTCTTGGATGCTGAACAAAGATATTCTTTTCCATCCTGCCCTTTCTTTCATGTGGAATTCCTGCATTTTCCAAACCATGAGGTCTCCCTCTCATGCAGAGAGTGGAACTTATTGAGTGAAGTGATGAAAATGAAAACATACTTGGAGTTTCTTTGTTTGTGTAGTTTTGTGCTGGGTTGGGTGGTTTTTGTTTGTTTGTTTGTTTGTTTTGTGTTGATGCTTTGTAGCAAGCCTAGCAGAATGGTTTCCTGTTTGGAGATTCTGAATCAATGGGCAAATGACTGCAAGTACAAAACCCCCAGATGTTTGACTGAAGAGTCAGAAATTAGGCAGGCAGGCTCTTACGCATGAGGCTACGGAAAGATTTTGACTTCAAAGCAGGAGAGGGAGCTAACTAGACTTTGTCAAAACTTCTGGAATTCTGTTTTAACATTACCTTCTAAAATATCTATTTTCTACAGTTTAAGTATTTTATGAGTGCAGTACTAAAGCCAGGATGTAATGCCTCTTGACATTTTGTCAATGACCTTTCTTGTAAAATGCCTCATGTTGCTCAAGACATTTGAGCCAGTAGCATTAGGTGAAAGTCAGTCATACGGACCTGGGGACTTTGAGAAGTTCCCTGCCATTTTCTTTCTTTTTGCTTCATTCACATGAACAAAAACTATCTGAGATACTCTGGGATTGGTGAGATTTCTTACTGCTTTTAAAGATATTTACACTGAACATGCATTTGCTTTCGTAAACTGCACCACCTAGTGGTGAGCACACTTTCTGTGAAAAGGAGTGTTTTAATTTACAGACTCACTCGTTAAACATGACAATAATTCCTTTCTTCATGTTCTTGACTTTCTTTTTAGTCTAAGTATATAATGCTGCCGTCCCTTAAGTTTGTTTCTAGTAGTTCATCCTAAGTTAAAGACTAAACTAAAATCCTGTGTTTATACAGTGCAGTGTTTATGTGCAGGACAGATGTCATTAATGTTGCTTTGTTAATATTTCTGTAAATTCTGTTATATGTCTTGTAGCTCCTATGCTTATGTCATTAGAGGTGTTTTTTTATTAGTCACTCCCACTCTTCAATGTATGCTAAAATTTACCCTTTTCTTCCCTTTTTTTTTTTACAGCCTCACTTCTGATCAGACTCTTGCACGTCAGGGTCCCAATCCTCCTTTTCCTGAAAACTATCACACTTTGCCAAAGAATACCAGGCAGCCTTCAGGGAGCTCACCACCACCAAACCGCAATTTGCCGAGTGACTACAAATATGCACAAGATCGTGTAAGCCACTTGAAGATGTCCCAGGAGGAAAGGAAAGCAAATAAGGATGGAACTGTTTGGCAGCTCTATGAGTGGCAGCAGAGACAGCAGTTCAAACATGGCAGCCCCACAGCCCCACTTTATGTAGGTTCTTCAGACTTCATTGATCGTGCTAAGTCAAAAAGTTCATTAGATGTTCCACGATCAATATCTGTTCCGCCCTCTCCATCTGATATTCCTCCGCCTGGACCTCCAAAAAGCTTTCTCCCACGGAGACCACATACTCCTGCAGAAAGGCTCACAGTTAAACCATCTGATGAGAGACAGACTGTGGATGTTCCTTTTGCTGGATCCCCCAGGAAGATACGGAATCGGGCTGTAAAGGTTTGTATCCATTTAACTGATTACAAACTATTGCACACATGGTACAACACAGAGAGAGTTTAGTTAGTTGTGGTTTGTTGCATCCTTCCTCCTGTATGAAAGATCATGTAAATTGTAAAAGCTAATACAATGAATAATTTTCTCCTCAAGCTCTTGCCCTTTTGACCATTTGGATTTATTAACTTTTGTTGGTTAGGAAAGGAAAATTGGTGGCATATCACATAGGTTTGGAATACTTTTAATAAAAAACTGGAATGCATGTACTTACACGTATAAAGTATACAAATTTTGTATTTTTGTATTTTGTTATAGAGAGTGTGTAGGCAAGAATATAAAACTCAGTGGGATAAAATCTCCCTTGATTGTTTATTTTTGCTTGGAGCTTTGTGTTTGCTGTGCTTGCTTTCTCTACATGTTTTGCTATTGTGGTTAGTCTTACAGCTGATTCTGCCTTTAGTTATGGCAAACTCCGTATTGTTATTATTATTATTATTGCTACTATAGTAAAATATATTATTTTTCATGCATTTAAAAGTTCAGGTCTGTTGCAGAGTATCATTGGGCTAACCGAAATCAAATAGTATTGGTCTGAAACTTCAACCTTTTTCATTGTTTTGGTGTGGGGTTTTTTTGTAGGGACTCTTGTACCCTCTTAATCCAGAGATGACAGAAGTTTCCCCATTTGGTACTCCAAATGGCTCTCCTTGCCTAAGGAATTTGGGGAAATTTGTGTTGAATCAATGAAGGATTGAGTTGTCTTGGTAGATCTGGAATAATTGGTGTTGGAAGCCTCTCTATTCACTTAATTCTTTGACCTCAGCCGTGGACTCTGACCGGGAAGGTATTTGCTAAGGGGGAGACTTGTAAATTCAGATACCCCAGTGTGTGTTTATGACCATGACTTTAGGCTGCAGCTTTGTGCACAGTTTAGATTTTTTTTCCTAGGTGTATATGTTCTGTAGCTGTTGGATGTCTTTCAGCATTTATAGATTTATAATATTCTGTCAGAGGGTGAAATATTCTAGTGGTGTGCAGCACTGGAAATTAATATTTTTTCAACTCCTGATTATATTTTACCACACTTTGGTTTCTCCATGTGTAAGGTGAAGGAGCATTACATCCCTTATGAAGGCATGTGCAGCAGTCTTTTCCTTTCCTGTGCAATGTAACTGCAGAAATTTTAAGCTCTTTTTATGGCATCCTGGCTTTACCAATATCGGGAAACACAGTTCCTCATAATTAAAACTTCTCTGTGGAACTTCTGTGAAAGTTCTGTGAAAAATGCCCGTGTTTTTCTATGTAAGCATACAGCATTTACACAGTATTTAAATGTGTATGCCTGCATAAATTTGTGATATTCCACACTTCCTGGACTGCTTTATTAAATTCCATCCAGCTGCACTTAAAAAAAAAAGGTGGAGGGGGAGGCAAAACAAAACGGCATTCAGTGAAATTAAGAGGCAGGAATAAAAATAAATTGTGAGACATTTAGTCTGCTTTGAAGAAAGCCACGGAATTTTGGCTTTAAGAGAAAGATGAAAGAATGAGTGTGCAGTGTCCTTTCATATTGTAAGCAGAAAGGGGCAGATCAAGGATGACTGTTAAAAAAACACTGCCACAAGGTGTCACTCATGTCAGGAGCTTGAGTTCCCTGGCTAAAAGAGAGCATTCTCAGTTGTTCCTGTGCGCAGTACAAGCCTGCTGTCGGAGGGCATCATCCAGCCCAACCTTTTTCTGGGAGACGTTTGGTGGGGGGGGAACTTCATGATTTTTTTTTTTATTTGCTGGCAGCTACATTGCATGCTCTGCTGAAGCATCTCACACTGCCAGAAGCCGCTGATCAGGTGCTGAATTTGCATTTGTTCATTCCTAAGTTTTTAATCATCAAAGGATCGGGCTGGCCCGTGTTACCCTGATCTAAGCACGCCATGATTTTAAATAAAAAATCTGTGGCAGAGGTGCAGACTGAATTTGCCCTCAGGTGCAACACACTGCCACTGGACACAATGCTTATGTTCTGGCTGTGGCTTCTTGCAGAGCTCTGCTCACCTGGATCGCCGCTCCATGCCTGCCATGGGCTACATGACACACACTGTGAGCGCGCCCAGCTTGCACGGCAAGTCGGTAAGTGCAGAGCACAGCTCCTTTTGTGTCCTCGCAGTACCACTGCTAAATTTTAAAATCCATAGTCTTTAATCTTAACTTTATTAGTTAAAGCATAAATAACTCGAATGAGAACTTAATCTTAAGCCAGTAAAGCCTGTAGGAATTCTGCATTTATCTGCAACATGAACAGGGGTGAGCTGTCTGTTGTTACAGGATTCAAGTTTTATTGTGTTTATTTGACCAAATGCAGAGTTAATTAAATAATTGCTTAATCATGTCAAGTAACTGCTTTCTGGGCACTGAGGTGAAAAATGTAATTATAGTTCCTCTCCCTGAAGACTGCTAATTTCCTCTTTACAATGTGTCTAAATACCTGCAGCCTGAAGAGCTAACATTGCTTCTCATTCGATTAAGGAGACATCAGGCTAAGTTGGCTAGTATAAGAAATTACACAATCGCTCAGTTACTGCAGCACTTGCCAACTAATTCCACCTATCAGGTCAGCTGCTGCGTGGCTCATCTGTGACATTTTGTGACTCTGCAAATGCTTCATTAGTGGCATGCTTGAGTCTGTGCTTCCTTGCCCATTCTTTGGTATTCCACAGTGCCCAGGTCGTTTGCGGTTTTTCTTTGCTTACTGTATTTGCTATAAAAGATGAGCATTTTTAAGTTACAGGGTGCCAGTGCATCTGTTTCAAAGTGTCTACTTCCTTTTTATACTGTGTATTTATACTATTTCTGAAAATGTTGCATCTTCAGAAATGTGGGTTGAAATACTGTATAAGTTCATTCTAAAGCAAAACCATTTCTTTGTGCTGCTTTCATGGTGGGGTTGGCTCCCTGTGCCACATGCTGCATCACCTGCAAATTGAAATGCATCAGCCAGTCTGTACATTCATATGAGCTTGTAACTGTGTCAGTTCTGCAGGTGAACACTGGTTCATAAAAGCTTAGGAGCGTCTTGGATCATCTACAGTGCTCTTGATTGCACTGGTGTTATGAAACTTGTAAATGTGAGACCAAACAGAAGTGTACTCACAGAGCTCTCCGGTTCCTATTAGAGCCTCAAAAATGGAGCCATCTGGGAGTAAAATCTGGTGACTCTTCTTGGATTTGGTGAAGACTTTGGCCCAAAACTAAAGTAATTTTTTTGAATTGAAGAAGTTTTGTTTCCCGACTTACCTCACCTACAGAACAATTGCACTAAGATGGGTGGTAATAACAGGGTTTTCTCCAAAAATGGGCAGACTTTCTAGTCAAGTCCTCAGTCAGTCTTACAAGCTGATCTGACAAGAATTGTAAGTGAACACCTCTAAAGAAATGCAAGAGTGATATATTGATTTTATGGCATAAAGGGTTTTTCTTTTCTTTTTCTAACTACACATTCTCATTGGCTCAAAACTTGAGAAAAGGTATAGTTGTGTTTTTCTTCTATTCTGAAGTTAATTGCGCCCAGGATATAAAATGCTGACAAAATAGCAGTTAAAGTTCTAGGAAGTTTTGGGCATTTTGACTAACTACAAGTAGCACATTTGCAACAGTTAAACTTTTTGTATTGCAAATATCCCCTTTCAAAAGAGGAGAAATATCTTTGTTATGACTTCTGTGCATGTTTTTCTTGAAGGGACTGTAATAAAGATGTTGCTAGAAGAGTGTATAAAATTAAGCTGATAGCAATTACAGGTGAGGCAATGAAAATTAAGGATCAAGTTGAATGCTATTACTTAAAAGACAAAATGGATTGTCTAATCATATAAGTGAGATCTTTTTCAGAATTTTATTCACAAAACTTATTTCATTCTTTCCCTGAATTAAGGAATTCATAACTTAAAATGCTTACAAATTGTTATCCAAAGTATTCTAGTGATATATTTTATGATGTCTTCTAGTTATGCCTGACATTTAGTCAGGTACAGGTCTTCTCTTCTTCTCCCAAAGACTCATATCGTGCTGGAGAACACCACTGTAACTTTTTCAGTGAAGGACTAGTCAGTGGAAATTGGTCTTGAGAAAACAGCTTTTGAAAATGTCTTGTTTCAGGTAGTTCTATGTCTCATTAGAGGTGGAAACAAAAATCTAGATGTTTGGAGGGTGGGTAATGAGACAGTAATACTCTTGGGAAATATTTTGCCCATTTTTTAGCTGTAAATAGCAATATGCTGGTGGAGCAAATGTGCTTTTTTATGTGCTCCTACTCTGTTATTTTGTTCCCTCTTTCATTTGTTTTCTTGTATATAGTGAATCCAAGTATTCTGAAATGGTTTCAAACATTCAAATATATTGCACTGTTTTCTCCCTATGTACTTACCTGAAGGCGGATGACACATATATCCAGTTGAAAAAAGATCTGGAGTATTTGGATCTAAAGGTAAGATCTTACACATCTCTACTTCACTTTTTTTTTTTTTTTCAACCCAGTTGTCTTTTTTGTATCATCTTTGTACCTGCAAATTTTAAAGTTGCTTTCTAGTCTGAGATGGGAACAGTCTTTTGCCTCAGTGTTGTGCTTAGAATATTGAGTGTCTTTTTAGTAGTGACTGTACAATTAAAGTGCAAACTCAGGAAATGTAGTTCATTAGTTTGTGAGAACAACTTGTGTTACTGGTACTGAGATGAATGATACATGGGTTTAGGGAAATCAGATAAACAGATTGAAAATGTTTCTCTGCTGTAGCATTAGTACAAGTATGAAGTCAACGCCTCTAAGTTAAAACGTGTGTTCTCTTAATCCAGCTTTTCCTCTTTAAATCTTTTTAAACTGACTTTTTCCTTACTTGTATAATATGCCGTATGTTCTTGTGAAAGTGTGAGTAATTAGCACTGTCATTGTTTTCATGTTATTACAGCTAAAAGATTTCAAATGCATCCATCCATCCATAGATATAATCTGATTAAGTAATGTTAGGAGGTATTTCTTTTTAAAAAATAATTAAATATGATACTGAGGATCCTATCATCTATCTAAATTACTTCTGTATCTGGTACTCTTGATGGCTGGAAATTTGAAAGCAAATCTAGACTTCTTAATATCAGGTTTTGAAGGAAAAAAAAACCACCAAAAAGATATAGTTGTTTTGCTTAGCAAAGTAGTCTGCCAATTTTCTATGGTGTGTAGCATGTCTAGCCATATATAAATCATATAAAAATGATTCCTGAAAAATCAAGGTGAAGGGAAATTTGACACCTTGTTCTTTGGTTTGCATGTGCATAGCTGCCTATGTGCAGCTAATGTGCTGACTGCACCTATGAGCTTGTGTATTTCAATCTTATCTGATGTTTTAATTCCTTAATTTCTAACCAAATAATAAATGGAAAATATTAGTAATATATACTATACATACATATAGTACCATATATGTATAAACATACAATATTTAGCATATAATATGGGTGATGTATATGTAGTCTAAATGCTCAAATATGTTGGAATCATTAATACACAAATTTAAAATTGGTTGGATGCATTTAATTTTAAGCCTTGTCCTTGGTTTGTTCATGGCTTTGCCAAATGTAACTGCAGCCCAAGCCATCAGATGAATTTTATGACTAATTACGATTTGAAAAGTCTTACGAGTTGAGAAATTATTAATAATCACAATGTTTTGTCCATTATGAAACACAACAATTTTCACAGTTGAAGTGACCATGGTTCAAGCCTCTGAAATGTGATATGCTTAGCAAAATTATTAGAAGGGGTTTTTAACTTTAACTTTTTAGTAGATTCTGTCCAGATTAATTTGTTGCAGTCTGGAACATGAGGAGTTATTTGGTCTCTCAGGAGCTCCCCTTGTGCCTTTCTGCTGCCTGTAGCACCTAAAAAAAGCAGGCAGAAAGAAAAATGTATGGGGGCACTTGACATTTCTGTGAAAAGAACTTAATGCCAGTTGGTTCCCTTTTGAAAATCTTGACAGTCAAAATGTCAAGCGTGTTTCCAAAGGAATGATGTAATTTTTCAAAATGAGCATTTCCTAATAACCTTCTTTCAGTCTTGGTTGAGAAACGTGAAAATTCAGGTCAGATTGCTGAGAGATTAAAGAGACCATGTGAAACTCAGAAAGTTGTCTTTGTGTTGGTTACATTTGTGTTTTGCCCCTAAATGTAGCAATGCTTTGATTTGTGATATAAGGAAAACAAGAGTGCATATTTTAGTAATGGTGGAATATGGCAAATTAACAGGTAGTGTGTGTAATGTTTTCCATGTAAGACACTGGAGACTTGGAAAGCCAGTTAGTTCAAGTCTCTCTTTTGACTTCACTGGGCTTTGAATTAGACCCACCCTGGTTAAACAGTTTCAATTAGGACTGAACATTTTGGAACTGGAGTTAAGCTTTTTTCTTTTCACTAAATCCATTATTTCTCAAGATCTCTCTTAG
This sequence comes from Coloeus monedula, assembly GCF_965178545.1. Classification (NCBI taxonomy): domain Eukaryota; kingdom Metazoa; phylum Chordata; class Aves; order Passeriformes; family Corvidae; genus Coloeus; species Coloeus monedula. The sequence continues at coordinate 14,478,870 of NC_138786.1, read as the reverse complement.
AGGTTTCAGAACAAAACTTTTCAACGTGGAATTGTGATTGAGCAATAAACTGTTTAATGCTTAGGTGTGACCTGAGAGTGTGTGATCACTGCTGCTCGTGGAGTTTTGAGTTGTAAGCTTTGGGGGTTTAAATCTTGACATCTGTAACAAGCTATGACTAAACTTTTGTTTGAAACAGATAGAAAATAATGGACCTCTGATCAACATGATATACAAAGTGCTAAAGAACTCAGCACAAGGGTTACTATCCAGTATACATGTAAGACTGCTTGCGTTGAACTGTGCTCATCCCATTGCTTTTTCGAGTAGCAGTCAGTGTTCTGGCTTTTACAGGTGTCTTTTGGTACACAGCAGTGCTTCCTGTAAGATTTTTTTTTTTACTTCCCTTTTTTTTTTTTTTTTTCCCTTTTCCCCCCCCTTTTGGGGACTGTATGTGAAATTATGGCTGACCTCGGTGTTTGGTTTTCATTTTATCATGTTTTGAAAACGAATGTGTCGAATAGTGAATCCTATGTGAAATTTTGAAAATGTGAAAGCATGCTTGATTTTTGTTATGTTCTCATGTTCACTGCTTGATAGTTAACAAATTCCTTACAATTTTGATTTTGTAATTTAAAGTATCCCCAAATTCTGTAGACTTGTTTTTATGTTAATTCCGTTGCTTTGAAAAAGGCTTTTGCATTGTCTTAGCTTGCAGGTAATTAAATATGCTTTTAATATGCTGGTATTTTATGTTTATATTTAATTAATTGTTACAATTACATATAGGATTTAGCATTTAAATAATTCCATTAATACTTTTGAAAGAAAGTGATTTTTCTTCTATGTAACATGTAATCATTGAAAAAAAAATCAAAAAATGGAAAGCTTTTGGAAGCATTATAATTACTTTTGATTCTGGTGGTGAAGTAATATTTCACCACACAAAGGTACATGAGAAGTCTTTGAATGGGGTCTGCCACTGGAGGACAGAAGACAATACTTGCCTCACTTAGAGTGAAATCTAATTACTTTTAAAAACCTAACATGATCCTCTAGGTTACTTTTAGGTTAGTAAGTGAAGTATGTAGCTTCAAGTCTCGAGAGGGCCAGTCAGTTGGTATAAAAGCAAACTACCTCTTTATACCCTTCCTACCTCGCCAAAAAAGCCAATAACTTCTGCTTGTGTATCAAAACCTCTCCTCTTATATTACTGAAGACAATATTGAGGTGAATTTTTCTTCATAAGCTTTTGCCTGCATATGAATAAGAATACACTGTATATGAATACTACTAATCACCAGGTGGTCCTGTGGTAAGATAGTATTTGCTTTAATGAATCTTTAAAAGTGTTCCAAACAGGCAATATTAAATCATTAGATTTTAAGGCTTTTAAAAAAATGTATGATTAATGAGCTTTATTATATTGCTCTTTTCTTAACTTCATTTGTTCACAAAGAGGGTCCTGTGTAGACAGTGGAAATAATAAACATTTCTACAGACATAGACATGCCTTAATTTTTAAGGTTGCTGTGAAGGTTGGAAGTACAACTGAGTATTGTTTCGGTACCTATTCTAAAGCTGTGTTATGTGAGAAGATAATCTCGCCAGAGATGGGATATGAAACCAGTGATTTATGGAATGAGAGATTTGGTAGATTACAACCACATCAAAATAGATTAATTACATTTAATTCCACTATAACGTTTTTATAGCAGTCTGTCTTTAATAAAACTTGCCCTGTGCTGAGGAAGATACTGTCCTTTGTAGAATGAAACACTTGCCAAAAGTTGTATTTTTAGTCATTAATGAATGCTGCTATTGTTGCAACCGTGCATGTAAAGGAACTATTCCAGTCCTTTGGCTTCAAGAAAGCCATTAGAGCACAACTCTCATAGTTGATCTCACAACAACATAGTTAAAACTATGAGATTTTGCAGGAAAAGGACTTTTATAACCATAGACAGGTGGGATTATGCTCTTTTGTCCAGAATTCCAAGCTACTGGAAGAGTTACTAAATAGCCTAATGTAACTAGTAATCCTTTTTGTTAACACTTCTCAAAAACTAAGGCCAGATTTGAAAATACTTGTAATCCAAAATTTTATTAATTTTTTCTTAATAAAAGCAAATATTTAACAAAAGTTTTCTTTTCACTGCTGAAGCATAATTAGGTTTTAGTTTGCAACTAATTCCTTACATTTTGAAAACCTGTTCCTCTTAGGTCACAGGACGTGACTCATTAAAAGAAAGAAGTACAAAACCTGTCAAGATTGCAGAAAGTGATATTGATGTAAGTATCAAACACCACTTCAGCACCTCTTGCACTGATTTGTCTATTTCTGTTGTACAGTTATATGACCATTATTGCACTCCTTGGGGTGAAGTGTTACAAGTGGTTACTTTTCTGCTTGGTTTTTAAAATCCAACTTTGTATACGTATATGATTTCATTTCCAGGTGAAGCTAAGTGTTTTCTGTGAGCAGGACAGAATTCTGCAGGACTTGGAGGACAAAATAAGAGCCCTTAAGGAAAATAAAGTAAGTAGATTAAAAAGGGCTTAGGAAAATAAAATATCAACTTTTATCTAATTATGAAATATAAAATATGAAATTATGAACAAAAAATTGAGTGCTGCTTGCACTGTAGTGTGTATAAACTTCTATGATATCAAGAATTGGGTTTTGTGTTAGGATTGAATACCCATTATGGAATGTTTTAATCCCATTTGCCTCCTTGCCTGCGAGCCATAGCTATCAATAAATTAAGGTGGTTCAGAAAAAAATGTATTCTAAAATGAAAATAATGTTCAGGTGGATCCTTCAGAAGAGCTACTGTGCAAAATTAATTCCATGTTATTTACTCCTGACTAAATGAATCGGGTCTGTTTCATGTTTTAGACAATATTTTAATCCCTCACATGACTGTTTTACCCATAGCAGTGAATGAGAACATGTCCTTAAACAAACAGCTCATGCTGGGCTGTGGTAGGGCTGTCACAGTTCTGTACTGCTTAAGGGGGTTTTTCTGAAACTGTAAATTGCAGTTTTGTACAGAGTGTAAACAGAAAAAGTCCCCTCTCACTGCTTTGTGTTTTCGACGGTTTGGCTGCTTAATGGAAAAACTTAATGGAAAATATGAGGTAATTTTTGGATATAATAGGTGATTAAGGCTCTTGCAGTTTTTTGTTTACATGTGAGTCTCCAAAACAGGAGGCCAATCCTAACTTCTGTTGGCTTATAGGGAAGACTTGGGGCATGGAAAACACCTTTAATATTCCTGCAAGTAGATGCAGAAATTTCCATCTAAATATTGTAAACTTACTGCCATCTTCTTTGTTAGGATCAGCTGGAGTCTGTTTTGGAGGTTTTACACAGGCAGATGGATCAGTACAAAGACCAACCACAACATGCAGAAAAAATATCTTACCAGCAGAGACTTTTGCAAGAGGACCTTATACATATTCGGGCTGAAATATCCAAAGTTTCAACGGTATGAGTTTTTGGTTGCTTCAAGAAAACCACAATTAAAATCCCAGTTAGACCAAAACTGTGTTGGTAGTTGGATAGGGGCATTGGATAGGGGAGTTAAGACCTGTTCTGAAGAGTTTTGGTTAGGATACAGCATACTAAACCAGACAAAAATATTAAACAATCTTTCCAGCTTTACTTTTCAGCACCTGCCTCCCACCCTCCCAAACCAGACAAAAACCCCTAACCTTTTTAATGTCTTCATATGTTATATGTGGGTTTAAATTGCAAATATTTCAGCTAGTCCTTTGAAAATATAAATGTGATTCTAGGATGCTTTTCCAGGGTAAAAGGAATTGGGAAAATCTGTTGATACTTCATTATAAATATACCATTGATATTATAACTTAATAAAATTCAAATATAATTTAATGTTGTTTTCCCTCTATTATTACTATCTCTTTATGGAAATGTAACTAGCTCCTTGTAAGATTGTTTCTAGAATTGCATGAACACCTTTCCTATAGTAAGGTCTGATCACTAAAATGACAGTATTATTTAAATATATCGAGTCAGTTTGTGCCTGTAGAAAATGTATGATTTTCACAGTCAGCATTTAAAATGTATTTGTGGGCATAAATAGCAAATCATTATAAAATGGGCTGTACTGTTGCAGAGATTCTGTTCTATGACAATTTGGCTTTGTGTCAGGAACCTGGCCAGAGTTTTTTTAACTAGGGATTCTTGACTTGACCTTCCAAGCTACGAAGTGTTTTCAGGTGTATAATCAAGTCTAAGTAACAGTGTAGACTAAAATGGATTCTTTACTTCTTTTTATAATAGAATAACAGTACCTTCAAAACACTTTGGTGCTCAATTAGAGAATGGATAAAGTGGTTTTGAAGTTAGCACTGTATTAGAGTATTCCTTCTGTTAACAGGAAATGGAAAATGCCTGGAATGAGTACCTGAAATTAGAAAAGGATGTGAGCCAACTGAAAAAAGCCTTACAGGAGCAGATGAGCAGTTCATTGGTATCTCAGGTGAGTCCAGTTCCAGACACTGTAAACACTTAGAGGATGACTTTTCCTGAACTTCAAGTTACCATCTCGTCAGAGAAATTCTCTGCCGTTTTTGCAGTGCATTCAGCTGTCATGTGGTTTGGTTTGCAGAGTTCAGGCACTGTGGCAGCATGGCTGTGCAGTGAAAAAAAACCCACTACATTGTCTTGCAGCACATGCAATAGTTTCTCATAAGTTGTCTATGCAAATTTGTCATTATTTATTACGTTTTTATTACATGCTGACATCTTGACATTGATAACGTATTTAATTTATAAGACTGTGCAGGACTTCTTAGTCTTCTGTTTATTTGATCTGACATTGTTGGCTTCTTTATCCATTTTTAAGAGCACCAGTCACTGGTTGTTATTGTCATTGCTTGTTATTTGTCATGTTCTTCTATTTATGGAAGATTTATCTCTGCGGATTGTTTTGTGAAGTGGAATAAGTGTTTAACAGCCATCAGTAATTGAAAGGCATCTCAGTTTTAAATCAATTATTCAGTTTCAAATCTTAAAAGAAGCTTTGTTTGAAGCTCAGTTATTTTCTTTGCTGAAATGGACGTGAAATACCAGATTATTTCTACATACCTGCTTACAACTGGTGACTTTATTCTCAGAGCAGGGAATACAGACTGCATTATTTTTCCTTAGTGTGAGCAGAACAGAACACAAGGAACACAGTTAATGTATAAATTTTTCTCAAATCTTAGTCTACTTTTCCAAATATCCTGGACCAAAAGAGCTCACTAGTTACATTTTTTAGCTTATTTATTTGCAGTAAATATCTGTAAAATAGTTTATTTTCACTATTAATGGATAAATGTTTTGTGTCAAAGCAAGAGTTGTAAAACTTTTTTTGATTGCATCAATCTTCAACATATATTTTCATTTACTTTTCATTTTGGGGGGTGGGGAAGTGATTCAGTTTCTGGAGTCAGAATATTATGTAATTGAGTTCAGCTGTAGAATACATTTTTTAAAAAATCCCAGGGGAATATTGGAATAAAATGGTCCTTCTGCAAAGTTACTTTGTTTAATAAAGGAAAATGACAAATTTAAACAAAATATACCTTTTTAGGCTACTTTGAGATAAAATCTCCAATTAGGCACTGAGCATGCTTAAAATACTGGATGTGTGGCATGGGATTCACCAATACATATGGAAGGGAATGTGGTTTGCACAGAAAAAAATGTTAATTCAGTTTGCTTATCATCTCATATCACATAAGTGATTAATTATAAATACACACACAGCCATAAGCATGTTATCAGTTGTATGTGTGTATACTTATATTTACACACATATATGTAAGTATGCACAGATATGTTTGGCTAAGTTTTAAAAAACTGTTTCTGAATACCTATTTTGGAGATACTAGGGGGAACTGATTTTTTGAGAAAGTACTGAATATTCTAAAAAACTGTATTCCTTCAAAGAAGTCTCACTTTAAGTACCCATAGTAGTTAGAATTTTTTTTATCTCTGCCCAAGGATGTGTAGACTCAAGATTGTTTATCTAGCATTTTCCAATAGCACTAAATTAATACACACTGTATTTTAAAAAAATGCAGTCTTCATGGAATATTATTAAAAATTCAGTAAATTTGCAGGCTCAAGTTGCTGTAGGAGACCACTGATGTTGTTTTTATGTAGCATTAATTAAGAGGTTAAAACCTAAATATTTCGGGTAGCTTGGTTGGAGTAAATCTTGCTTTTTAGAATGTAGCTTCAATTGTCTTTGCTTAAGGGTTGGGGAGAATCTGGGCACGCTGAAATTAACTGAGATAGGTTATTTTATCAGTGATAACTTTTTAGTTGGTGTTTCTTCTCTGGTTTTATGTCATTCTAAATTATGTTTCTGTTTGAAGGAAGTTAGAGAAATAAAATTTTCTTTCCAAGTTACCTTTTCATGCTTGCCAATAAAGTATATTTATACCCCTCTGTAAACAGCAATCTCGGCTTTCATAATTTTAAAATTAATTCATCTGCTTATCATTCAGCCCTGGTCCATTTTAGATCTAAATTATTCTCTTCACATCAATATTTAAGTAATGGGAAGAAATAATATTAAAAGATCTGCCTTTTCTACATTGCTAATCCAACATTTTCTGAGTGGTTTCAGACGCAGGATTTTCAGTGCGATGTAGTGTTTTTTTCACTAGTCTGAGGCTTGATTATTGTAAATCCATCATTTGGTTCCTTGTAGTATGATTAATCTCAGAAAAATGAAATGAAATGTGCAAATTTATAGTTTGTGTCCTGACAATCTTTCAAGATATGTCCCATCTATCGAGTGAGTTTACTACAGGCAAATAACATTCTCCATCATTTAAATGTTTGTGTTCTTGGCACCCTGTTTGCTGATCTGTAACCTGGCTGAACATATTTCCTGATTTAAGACAGAAAGTGGAAAGCAATTTATATGCCTTCCTTAGCTCTATGAGGTGTAACAGCTTTTACTGAAGTTTTTTTTCACCCTCAGCCTTATAGGATTAATTAGTAGCTATTTTGCAGCTTGTGGGAGGTGATGGATTTCTAGAGTTCTTGAGCAGTTTGTAAGCAATTCTTAAGTGTTTCACTGCCTTCGCTTTCTTTAATAGTATTGGTTTTACAAAGTTTGTTCTTGATGCAAATGTTTGAAGTCAGGAGGTTACCAGGCTTTAATTAATTAGATGGCAGCAGCTATTTAAGATGATTGGAATGACTGAAATGGTGCATTCAGGAGGCAGGCTGCAAGATGCACTTAAAGGCAAAGTCCAGTCTGTAGACAAAGCTTCCCTTTCTTTCTTTCCTTCCTCCTGGAAAGCCTTGGTAAAGGAAATAGGATGCAAGATGAGACCAAATCCTGGAACAGCAGCAATATATTGTTTTTACCTGAAATACATCATGGCAAGTAGGCCTAACAACTCAAATATAAGCAGAAATTGAAATTGTCAGCACTTCTGAGTTTGTTTTTTTGCTTTTTTACTACAGCATATTTCCCTTAAATGTGTTAAGATGTTTTGTAAGGCTGCTTTAAGAGTCTTAAGTTTGGTAATTATAGGATTTAAGAACCAAGTTCAAATTAATGGGTTCTAGAAGCTCATTTTATGTTAAACATTAAACTATGTTTTTGTAATCTGAACAGTATTCTAGAAATAATATAGACTTGTCTCTTTTCCCCTGTCTTCTGTAAAAAGTCTTCCAACAGTCAGAAAATGCTCTAATAAATTTTATGGGCAAGATATGTTTGTTGGTGTTCTTTGTTTTTTTAAATTTTTATTTTAAAGTAATTATTTAACTCATTTCTAAACTCTTAAGTTTTCATGTAAGTTCTGAAATAGTGATTTGGTTTTGGTATCAAATGACAGGCTCATAATAAATTAAAAATTAGGTATAAGTAATTTTTTTTTTCTTTTACTACAAACAACAGGAGAAAACACAAATACAAAAAGACTTGTGGAGAATTGAAGATGTTACAGCTGGCTTGAGTGCAAATAAAGCAAACTACAAAACCATAGTAGACTCTATAAAGAATCCAGGTAAGGAGAACATGATGAAGAAATAAAAAATGTACCAATGCAACTGAGTCTTTGGGTCTGTGCGCATAATCTGGAAGTTTGTTCTGCTGCAGAAAATCCAGTTGATTCTGCTATTGAGTGTGTCAGAAATCTCTGTTGACTGAGCACTTGGTGTTTCTTTACTTGAGGTGACAAAGTATTTTTGTTGTTTGTTTTCACATACCAGTGGCACTAAAATGTAACAAGCCAAAAAGGGAATAACAATAACAACAATGGGCTAAATTCTTCAAGTTGCAGGAGTGGTTTCTGTCACATGCCTGGCCCTTACCAGTGTGCTATCTGTTCTGCATACTGTCCAGGAGCTCTTCTCTGGATTTATTGCTTTTTTTTCCCACTTGGATGCTGCCCAACTGTCCTTGCTGCAGTTGCTTTCCCCCTCCCTCTTCAGGCAGATGTTTAGTGGGCAGAGCAACATCTGGAAGAGAAGGAGGGAAAGTCTGTGTGGTCTGCATTTCAGTGGCTTTATTGTGTTTCAAAGACAAGACCTAATGCACTGGGATAGCAAGAGCCTGATAATACCTACTGAAAAATGCACTTTATGTTTAAGGCATCTTTGCTCACCTTTTACATACAGAGATAAAATAGTTCTGAGATGATCTAGATGTGTAGGCAACTTAAGGAATCTGTGGCATGGGGCCAGATGCAGCTTATGGACTGATTTCATATGACTCCCAGGCTTTTCCTCCCTTTGTTCCCACTGCACTCTACCAGGAGCTTTATGGGATGATATTGAACTATGTGGTTTTAGTTTTGGCCTGAAGACTTGCTAGATCCTCATCAAGAAATGTTTTTTGTGTATTTTCCCCCTAGAGAGAAAAACAGTGCCTTCATTTTCTCAGTCTTCAGTGCCTTCCTTACCAGCTTCCCTTGCTACTGTGGAGAGCAAACTTTCAGTCCCCGAGAGCCCTCCACGCAGTCCAGTTAAATCCCCTCTGGAGGTTAGGCTGTATCCACAGCCTTATTTCCAGACCAGGACACAGCACCAAGCACAGCAGCTGAAAAAAATAGAGCCACCTCTTCAGTCACCAGTCAAGCTCAAGCCAAAGGTTGTAAGTACTGCTCTTGTGGGATTCTTTCAGCAGTCTTTCCATTTCCCTTCTGTCAGGAGCAGTGGAAGTGTCATGGTTGGAAGTTCACGCAGTGTGGAGGCACAGCAGGGAGGCACTTGGGGTGCTCGTGTTGGAACTGAGAAGTGGCACATGCAGCACAATACTTGTGCATAACCTGGAGCCTCCCGTAGAGTGTCACAGACTGGTCTAGGACATACTAATATTCAGAGCCTTCCTTGGAAATGCTTTGTGGTTGATTTCTTGGTCTTGCTTGGGCCTTAAAGCCTCAAGCTTCTGGTGTGGACAGAGGAGAGCATGCTGAAGCAGTCGTGAATAATTCATATAATACGATGAACTTTCAGTTTATGCCAGACTGTTTTCATGCTGTTTGCCAAATCCCTGTGCTTTCCTATTCCCAGGAAGATGAAGCACCGCCCAGACCTCCTCTCCCTCAGCTGTACAGTCCTGAGGATCAGCCACCAGCTGTCCCACCCCTCCCGAGAGAAGCCACTGTCATCAGACACACCTCGGTGCGGGGCCTGAAACGTCAGTCAGACGAGAGAAAGAGAGACAGAGAACTCGGCCAGTATGTAAATGGAGATTACAGGGTGAGCACTCACACACCTGTACACCTGCTCTTCAAAGATATGGGAACCTTGGATAAAACATGTTATTGTTGTCTGTAGAATATATGGACCTTTAATAAAGTAATCATGATATAGAATGGCAGAGAGATAATAATGACAGTGAGAGATCTATGCCATATAATAATGGCAGAGAGAGATGTAGTAAGCCAGAAACAAAGATTTAGGATTTGTTTTAGGATTATTAAGACTTGCTGTCTGTGATTTCATTTGAGCTGATGAGTATTTTTCTGTATAGGTGGAACTGCGTTCATACATGAGCGAACCAGAACTAGCAATGATAGGGGGTGACCTCAGCCACCCTTCCAGTGCTTTAATAAGCCCTGACAGTGGATACCAGACACTACCAACCCGTGGTAAGCCAGGAATTTATGGAGTTGATCTTTAACAGTACTGTCTGTACAGGAGCTTTTCTCTTGTAGGATTTCCTGGAGATGATCTTTATGACCAGATCACTGGTTTTAGATAAACTATACAGGGAAAGTCTAGAGATTTTGTGCGTTTTAATGGTGCTGTTACAGACAATCAGCCTTTGGCAAAGCAACTTAATATATAAGGCTTAAAAAAAACCCATAGCAAAACATGGAATTAGCTATTAGAATGTCTCTTATATTAAGAGTTATTTTGCCTCATGATTTCTCTGCTACCTTTTGCAAACTCTTAAGTATTTTTAAAACATTTATATTGCCATTGAAATGCAACCGATAAAGAATATGAATGTAGTGCCCCAAACATTACATCTGACTTGACACTCCATCCCCACTGTGCTGTAATCCTGTAACTGTTTCACAAATGAGGACAGAGATGATATCTAGGCCAAAAGCAAATAATTTCTTAGCCGTTTGCTTCTTATTTCTTTTGTTTCTAGCTGTGAATGTTAAGGTTTTATTTTCTTAATAGATGTGATTATTTATACAGTTTATTTATTGTTGTACAGCTGAGATCAACCCATCCCTCATTTAATATAAGCTTCTAAATTATTACAGATTTTCTGAATTTTGATCAGTAGTGACCTGAAATGCATTATGTTCGGCTGAAGTGAAATTTTGTGCCTCTCATGATCTTCTGAATTGCAAAATGTGAGCTAAAATAGTAACCCGAATGCCACAGAAACAGTATAATAATATTTTAAAAAGATCTGACTCTTTCTTTGTCTGTCATCTGGTTTTGAGGCATTCTCTTTTTCCTTATAAAGGTTTGTCTGGATCAACTTCCAGATTGCACCAGTCATCTACCATTTCATCGTTTGCAACACTTCGAAGGGATAGGTCCAAGGTAAGTTTTAAATAAACTTCTGAAGGCAATTGTTGGAACTGCTTGAAATAGTTAAGCCCAGAGTATATTTTGTGTAGCAGTAGTATATTTTTTGTAATTGGGATTATAATAGCCTGGGAGAGGACCAAGAGCTGTGATCTAACGAAGTGTCCCAGTTTTTCACTTTCTTAAATGAACTGGACAACCAACAACTTATTGCATTTCAAATAGATTTATAAAACAAGGTTTAGAACCAAAAATCAACACTCCTAATAGGAAATACAGAGTTTAAATATGCTAAGAAATGCAAAGTTAATAGAATAAAATTTAGTAATGAGGTAGGAGAAGGAGTTCATTTTTTTGTATACTTCTTATAAAGTATTAATTACAACATGTGTTTTGTGTGCCTTGTGACTTCTCCAGGAGAGACCAAAGAGTGCCTTGGAACGTTTATACTCTGGAGACCACCAAAGAGGCAAGATGAGTGCAGAGGAGCAGCTAGAAAGAATGAAGAGACATCAGAAGGCATTAGTGCGGGAACGCAAGAGAACTCTTAGCCAAGGAGAAAGGCAGCCTGTTTCATCTCGGTCTTTCATCAGGCCCGTGTCTGCAGACGTAGGCTCAGTATGTTAGATATGCCTTAAAAGGACTAAACTAAAAATATCTTTGGATTTATTCTTTTATTTTCCCCTGGCAAGCACTTTCACTTGAGCGTGTGTGATGCTTCTAGTCCAATTAAATTAGTGTTCTGTGGTATCAAATGAGTTCGGAGAGTGTGAGGAATAGATGATCTTTTTTACTCGTAGTCAAGGTAAATGTAGCAGGTTCAGCAGGTAAGTTGGTCAGAGGTTAGTGATGAGTGGAGATGCCAGTGTATTGGGGTGATTTCAGAGCCATGATTTTTTTCTTTTTTTTTTTTTTTAATTGGAATTGTGTTTAGAAAGTGTCAGAAGCTTGTACAGTTTTAAAACTGCTTCATAATGGAATGGGCCTTTTAGAATGTTCTTTCTCACCATAGGTATTTTTCCTTTTAGTTCATAAATTAGCCTGCAAGATAGTCGGTGGTAATATCAGACCAAGGTGGTGTTTGTTTGTTCTCTTTTAAAAAAGATGATAAATGGATAACCAGTTTTAAAATATAATCGTGCTGATTAGGAATTTACGTGAGAGCTAATGTATTTTAATTGATACAAATTCTTCTTTAAAGCTCAAAATGTAGAATATTCTAATAAGGCTCAAATTTAAGCTGCTGAAGAAAAGTATTTTTGTTGCATTCAAAGAGTAAATGCTGTGCAGATGATAAGTTTATAATGATACATTTTGGATACTAACCAAAGCAATTCTAATTGGTGAAGTTACCCAGTTGCTCACTTGGTGCTAAACCAGGATTGTACTGTAATTGCACTTATGCTGTGGTCTTTTAATTTATTTTTTTATTTGATCCACTAGAGCTTTAGAATGATCACATTGTTTTACCTAATTCATTGCACAAGATCTCTTGCTTTTAGATCCGTCACTCATCATACCTAATGCTTTTTTTTTTTTTTTTTTTTTAATTTGCTTGTTTTTAATTTGCAGAATTTTGTAGTTACTTTAAAATTTCTAACTGGACTACTCAATTTTTACCAGGCTTAATTGCATTTAGTACATGGTGTCAATTGCTGGCATTAAAAAAAACCTTTTAATATTCAGCTTTTCATTCCCACTGTTCTGTAGCACTAATTTTCAGCCAGTTATTTGTATTTACTTTCCCAGTAAATACGAGTGCACTGCTTGGAGACATTCATCTGTTTTGTCTTCTGTTTTGCAATCACAAATTTTTTAAAGACAGTGCATAATGTTTGGGAATTGTAGTACTGTAGTATCACTGTTACTTTCATACTTTAATTGGAAGAAATAAATCTGAGCTTCTTATGTTTTCTGACTCACATAACAAACACAAGTCGAAACATTTTCACTACACTCATTATTAACATTTGTGGCAAACACTTTATTTATAAATTTGGGTGCCATCTTGGTCTTTTTCTTGCTGTAAAGAATTAAAATAGAGTTTTTCAGCCCTAGTAATGTTTTGTAGAGGTCCTCTCTTGTACCTATAGGGCTTGGATATGCAAGAGCATGTTTGATAGCACAATTACTTACAGCATTACAATTATTTAGCAGCCAAAATGGCAAACAGTTAAATGTATAATTGAAGTGCTGCTCAGTGTGTAACATTTGCTTTAAACATACATTGTATGTGTAATTCTAATTTTTAATTGGTCAGCTCTCAAGTGTAGTATGACATTTTAAGTATTGATCACAGTACATGAATTCATTTGTTATATACAATGCCTTTTTCATGTAAAAGTTGCAACATCAAAGCCAATAAAAGTACTGCTTCTTAAGAATGGTTTGATGTTTTTCTTACCTATATACAATAACAACTTGAAAATGATACTGTGTATTTAAAATATACTATATCAATCAGGCCTGGTTCGAATGTGAGTAGAAGAATGAGTTTGGAGTACTCAGTATGAGAAAATGTTCTTTTCTCTTTTGAATTCTGTAACGTATTAATTTTTGAGATGTAATTGCCTTTTACCTACTTCACTTTTTAATATACATGGAAGATACTTATCTTCTGAGTGAATTCTGAGAGCTTGTGCATGAATAGGTTTCAATTAGATTTAGTAATGGAAGTGACATAATGAAGTCTAAGGACTTCATGTGGAATTCAAGCTTCATCCAAAACAAGCCAAAGATTTGTCCCAGAAATACTGGAGATGTTTTTAAGAAACATAAAAGTGGCACATTCTCCTATTGATTCCCTCAAACCCTTGAGGAGATAATTTTGTTGTCGTTGTTGTTTTTGTCCCTTCTTTTTCCTACTGGTTTTAATATCGTGTATGGTAAAGTTGCTCAGATCTACTGGATGGAAAGATGCTACAACTGAACTTAATTTTTTTGAACAAAAAGGTATTGGTAGTGTCCTTAAGTGTGAGTTTATATGTAACTGTATTGTATGTATTTGTGAAGGGACTAATGTGCAGTGATTTTGGATACTCTACATTATGCAGCTTAGTTTAAATATGCTAAATTTAAATATCAATAAATATTTAATAGCTCTGATTTATATTGCTAAATATTTACCTTTTAAACACCTTGTGAAAGACTTTTGCAGGTAGCTGGACTCTGCTTTCAGTAAAGTCTGAAGATCTTAAAAGTTAATTAGTTTTTAGTTCAAGACAAGTTAACGCTAATACACAAAGTATTATCAGCTTTAAACAGTAGGTATTATTTTATTATACATTAAATTTTCAAGCTGTGGTTCTCAACCAGCACTGTAAGTAGCCTTTCTGTGTAGTGATTCAGAACCACACAGCACTGCCTCTTTACAATGCCAAGGACTAATCTGTCAGTCTGTAGGCTCGCTGGTAGTGAGACCTGTGCTCCCAAAGATGTTTGTGTGTAGCTGGTTCCATGTTAATCAGCAAATGTAAAATTGGGATTAATAAATTTCTTAGAATCTGATTCTACTGAACATGTAAAATTAAGCAGTACTCTGAATTCCTCACAGCACAGCTAGAGATCAAAACTCCCACCCGTATGTACCAAGAAATGCAGTTGTATTTTCTTTCTCTTGTCAGTTTAGGGTTTGCCCTGCTGACTCTTTCAGCAGTGCAGCGTTTGCAGCAGTAGTAATATACATTGCTATATGGTGAATTTGGCAGTATGGCTGAATGCTGTTAATTGTTTTGTATCTATTACCAGTGGAAACGAGAGCAAGAATTTGATTTGCAGTTACTTGAGAGGGCAATTCGTGGAGAAGACAAGGATGAAAATGAATGGTTAAAAGTTCAGCCAGTAGCAGTGACAGAGACTGACCTGGAGCCTCAAGACTATGATTTAGATATCAGCAGAGAGGTAATGCTCACAGTCTTTTGCCTCCTAATCTCTGTCCCAAAACATTAACCCTTCTAAGTTTTTGGCAGTGGATTCTCATCCTTTCTTTCAGAAGTTAGCTGGAAGTTTGAACTAAAAGGAGTCTTTTGGGTACTAAAAATTTATGACCTGGCGCCTTTGCAGTGTTTGTGTTCGTATTGTGTTCTAGTGGAGAGAAGAAATTGAAAAGTTGGCTCTACTCTTTGAAATATATAGCTCAGGCTTTATAAAGGAAAGAGCGATTAACTTAGGGAAGGTTCTATAAATTGGGAAAAAAAGATGAGAAGACAACACGAAGAGTATTTAAAAATGAGAAACAGGAATGAAGGAAAAGTTCCCTAGAGCTACCTTACTGCTCTTAATTTTGACTGGCAAAAGATGATAGAGAAGAGGAATCACTGCTGTATTTGGGCTTGAACAGAAAACATATTTCAGTCAGCTTTTGGAATGACCCGCTTGGTGTTCTGGGCACGAGGTCTTTTCTCAGCTCCAGTAACCGAGCAAATGTTGGTTTGAAATGCGATTGAGCCATCTGGTGGGAAGGAGAGAACACAGCAAGTGGAAAGGCTTCAGGGGGTACCTTGTGCTGTGTTAAATGCCACGGGAGATGGCAAACCAGTAAAACTATTAATGATAATTAGACTAGTAGGCACCTGTGCTCTTCTGAAAGCTGTTGGCAGAGTATCATTTTACAGAGAGAGATATTTGTAAAAGGTTTGCTTTGTGAGTCGTTACCTGTTGAACTCTATGAATGAATGCATCTTTCAGTTAATCTTTGTATAATTTTTACAGAAAATACAGTGCTTCTGTAAACTTCAGAAGCAGAAGATAACTTTTGTTCTACTGCCTTTCCTTGTTGCACTCTGCTATTAATTTTTCTTTTCCAGAAGGCCTTCAGGGCTATGGGAATCGCTTTGTACTTCCTTTAAGCCTTGGATAGGAGACATTTTTGCTTGTAGGCATTTCTGTCCTGCTTCAGAGTAACTGAAATAGGTCCGAAGCTCTGAGTGTAAAGTTTCTTTCTCAGTTTACCTGGTTAGAATCGTAGAATGGTTCGTGTTGGAAGGGA
Source organism: Coloeus monedula (assembly GCF_965178545.1). Taxonomy (NCBI): domain Eukaryota; kingdom Metazoa; phylum Chordata; class Aves; order Passeriformes; family Corvidae; genus Coloeus; species Coloeus monedula. The sequence goes on along the minus strand of NC_138786.1, from coordinate 14,462,860 downwards.
CCTTAAAGATTGTCTAATTCCAGCCTCCTGCCATGGGCAGGGCCACCTTCCACTGAACCAGAGCTCCATCCAACCTGGCCTTGTTCTTTTCCATTTCATGTGGCCATCCTCTTCACCTGGCAGGCACTTCTATGTTTGAGGTACCTCTGTGCCTCAGAAGGGAGCATACTCAGTTGTACCTTTAAGGAAATCCATCTGCCGTTCACATGATTAATGGGTCTGTTATTCTGAAAGTGACAGGATGAGCTAATTTAGATTAGATACAGTAATCTAATACAGATAGAGATACACATTTTAAAAAGTGTATATATGTCTGTATCTAAACCTCCGTAGAGGAGTTGGATTCAAAAGTAGGGAAGAGTAGTGGAAAAATTGGGATTTTTCTGGAAGCACGGGCTTTGTGTTTCCTGAGAAGGAACTTGAGGCTGTGATTTTAATATAGTTAATTAATTAATATAGTTGTGTATGTCAGTGTGTGCTCTTGGCCTTCGATTGCCTGTGAATTACTGAGCCTAAGCACCGGGGGTTAGGTCAGGCCACTTTACATAATCCATCGAATTAGCATGAGCCAAGGTCAGTGGTGAAAAATTTAGGATTATTTTCATTGAAAACTTTGAATTTTGAAAACTCATTGCCTCATGAGTGTTTTAACAAAATTCCAAGAAGAAGAAGAAAAAAAATTGTTCTCCTTTACTTATTTCCATTTATTTACACATTCTCTATTTTTGTTTTCAAAACCAGTCTGTTCTATATAATAAGAAGTGGTTTTCAAGGTCTGTAAGCTTTGTTTTTGTTGGGTGGAGAGAAAATTTCCCACAAAATAGTGGATCCTAGCAAAAATTTGTTTCTGGCTTTCATGCAATCATGTTACAATTTTCAGTCTATTCAGAATTAGTTTATGCAATGTGTTGTTACAGTTGCACAGTGAAGTGTATTTCTCTCTGCCTTTTGTTTCCTTCTGCTGCTCACAGAAAATTATCCAGTCTCAGAAGAATGACCCTAGGTTAAAACTTGAGGTGATACTTCCTTTCAGTTGTAGGAAGTTCTGGCTGGCATGACACAAATATAATGACATTAATATCTCGGGTTGTCCAGTCAACCACTCTTAGTGGTTGCTTCTTTCTACTGTAAGAACTTGAGGCAGTGTCCTACTTTAGGCTCTAAGCCTGAGCTGAAGAAATGTTTTCTGTTGATTCTTGTTGCTTCTGTAATCCCTTTTAATATTTGTTCAGTCTATCTTCTGAAGTAAAAAGAATCAGAGGGAAAAAACACTGTTGAAAGGGCATCAGCTAGAAATTCAGAAGGAGTGTTTAGCATCAGGTGCATGTACTGACTGTGGAAATCCATGCTTTATTCTTTTCACTGTGTTCTCCCATTGAGGAGGATTTATCTCCATTTCTTTCAAGTCTTTGTTATTGAAAACTCGATGCTTGCTTTCTTTCTACAGTTGTCAAAACCTGAGAAGGTTGTAATTCCAGAACGTTATGTTGAGCTGGAGCCAGAAGAGCCCCTTTCTACAGAAGAGCTGGCAGCAAGGCAGCGGAAAGCAGAAAAGATAAAGAATATTCTTACTAAATCAAGGTTAGGTTTTATGTTTTTTTCCAAATCTTATACAGGTGCTCATGTTAAACATCGAGAACTAACATAATACAACAATCTTAATTTCTGTTACCTGAATGTACCATGTAGCTTTGAGAAAATGCGCTCAGAATTTATGTAGTATACTTAGAGCTGCTTTTCAAAACAAGGTCAAGAGATAATGATGAATTTTGTGTATTTTCTTGTTCAGAGAATCCTAAAGTAGTAGTGAGTCCTTACCAACCAACTTGTAGATGAGAATGAGGAGGAAGGAAAGGCATGAATCTGACCAAAAGCAGAAGACAAGTCAGCATGAGAGCAAGTTTCTGTTGTCTCCAGAGAGCGGAGTTGTGAAACAACACTTTTGGCTACTTACAGCTAATATAGAGTCAGCTGAACATTCAGTTTCAAGAATTTGATTTGTCAAGGATCTGTCCTCTCTTTGGAAGGGGTACAGCCTGAGGGACCACCAGGTTATTTCCTTTTCCTTTGAGCACTAGAAAGGAATTTTACTAACAACTTCAAATAAGTAGCACGTTTGTAGTGCTTTTATTTAAACAGCGTATTTCCAACAAAGGACTTTCTGATGTTCTTAAGGCTATGCAGAAATTTTGACTGCATGTGAGGTGGCTGTGCCATTTTTCCATGTGCTGTAGGCATTTGCATGCAACATCAACCCTATTTAAAGAACGACAATAAAACAGGGAGCTTGATAGATGAGATCTGAAAACTGCAGTCTGAATCCAAGCTTGTTCTTATCTGCATGGTGGATTCTTTATGTTTGCAAATGTTAATGTTGTTTTTCACTTTCCCCCCAGTATGCACAATCTGCAGCCTACTGTTGCCCAGGACAAACACAACTCGATTGATTTAGATTCACAGCTGCAGGAGCAGGAGCGCATCATTACCATTTCATACGCTCTGGCTTCTGAAGCCTCTCAGAGGAGCAAGGAGGTAGCAGGTAATGCTGAGTTATTTACCAAATAACAGCTATTTCTTACCAGCTTCTCAAGTTGTGTGGGGTTGTTGCTGAATTCCTGGCATAAGAGAAAGTTTTAGTCAATTCGTATTCAAAATAGTGAAGAGTGCATGTAGGTAACAAATGGAGAGGGGCTAACGATTTACATTGAGTATTTGGCCTCCAGTGGACAGGATAAAGGGGGCAAAATAGTATGGTCAATAAGTTCAGAACTTGGAAACTTGCTCTAATAGTGCTAAAAAAATCAACATTTTGATTCTCTATAATTATATTAAATCAAATATTTCTGTATTTATTTTTAAAAGTAAATTGATCTGTGACTTCAAAAAAATCAAGAGAAGAGGATTTAAATTTTTTTTTTTAAGAGAAAGATTCCCTGGTCCAGTGATTGAGATTAGGCTACAATCATTTGCAGCTTGAGCTGTCTGACAACAGGCTGAAAAAGACCTTGTAAAATGGGGATTGGCATGTTTCTGTCTGGTGACCAGGGTGAGAGGTCAGAGCAAGACAGCTGTGCATGAATTCTGCTTGATGCCTGGAAATTAATAGATCCTTTTCAATATGTTGCTAAAAGTGATAATTTCACTCTTGATTGCTTTATAGTTGAAATAAGTAAGAAATGTCAAGAGATTTGTATCACACAGTAATCCATGCAGCAGTGATTCCCCCAAGTATCTGACTGGCCATTTATAACTGGCACCATTCACTGTTCCAGTGGAGAACAGAAATAATGGAAACTTCAACTATGATGGAGAAAAAATATGCACATTTCTCATCTGAAGTTGTCAGTTTAAACTTATGGCTCTTGCCACAGCAGCCCTTAAGACCTTCCCATTAAAGACAGATTATTCCAATATTGGAGTGCGTAACGTGCATCTGCAGTAACAGAGCGTTGATTGAATGTGGCTGTACACTCAGGGATGCAGTGCCAGCTAAACCTGAGGGGAATGGCATTTTGAGGGGATGGAATACATTTTCAAGATAGGAATCTTGAGACTTCAGAGAGTTTCTGTGGGTAATTTAACTGACTGGCAGGAATAAAGTGATTCACTGAGGAGGCCAGGCATTGTAAAGCTAAACCAAACAAACAGAAGAACAGAATTGTAAGATCATGGGAGCATTTCAGGAGTAACCTTGTGGACCTTCAGGCCATCAGTGTATCAAAAGGGCTTTTTCACAGGCATTTTGATCTCAGTTCCAGTGACCAGAACCTTGTAACAGGTACTCAAATCCTTTGGTTATAGAATGGGGATTTCTTTCATGATGTGTGAGCGAGTGCAGCATTTTGCCACTCAATTTCTAGCTTCTGCTGGGAAAAGGTCACACATCTGGGCTAAGGTCAGCCCAGACGACCACAGCCAGTACTTGAAATTACTCCTCTGTGTCAGTACAAGAAGAGCAGAGCACCTGCCCTGCTCAAAGGTCTTCATGGGGCCAGTTAAGTTACTTCTGGGTGTGCCTGAACTTGTAGCAACGGTACAGTACTGAAATAGGTTTGATTTTTTAAATATTGTGTAGTGAATGTAGTACACATTTCATTACTATAGGTTTTTTTATTTATATATTTTAATTTTTTATGTTGTAATTATCTCAAAAGTGTGACCCATCACATTTTAGGTATATGTAACCACAAAAATATTCTTTATTCTTCCGTTTTCCTCAAAGAGGGAATTAAAGTGTGTATTGGGACTGAAATGTTTAAGTGTTGCTTCAGAAAATTTGCAGTCAGTTGCGAGATAAGTTTTAGTTTGATTTTCCTTGTGAGGCACAGCAGCTGCCTCTTTTGTCTTTCAGTTAAAGAAACCCTAACACAGTAGCCAAAGACTAAGGTTTTTAAGGAATCCCAAACCTTTATGTTTGTGCACAGCTTTTGTTGCCACACTTGTACCTCAAAAACTCACTTCTGGAAATATGTCTTGCTTTGATTTCAATTATTTCTTCTTTAAAAGCAAAGGCCTTTATAGTATTCAAAAAAAAAAAAAAAAAAAAAAAAAAAAAAAAAGCCAAAAATAAGAGTAGTCTGGTTTTAATAGAAAATCTACAAACCAGAAAAGAGTTCAGGTTTTTTGGTATGACCTAAATTCTGATGATCTAAGGTGATTAAAAAAAAAAGCATTTGACACTTTGCACAGCTAATTGGACATTCTCATGTAGTCTCATATAACAGATTCCTTCACATTCTTATTTTTGTAGTTTGATTTTCGAAGTTTGGGTTATCATTTGCTCCTTGTTGATGAAGCAGAACGTATCTGAAAATCCCAAATTAATTATCTAGATTTTTTTTACAAAGATTTGTTTATGGAAAAGACTGTGAAGCTTAACTTTGCCCATTATTCAGGGCAACCAATTATGTTAGGATATTATGCTAATCTAAATCTTTAAGATAAAGTGTACATCTATCTAATAGTGCCACTTTAGAGTTTCCTGTGTTCCTAATAAGAAATCAGCCTTTTGAGTAGAAATCATGCCAAGAATCTGGAAGATTAAAGTCAAATACAAGAGTATTAAGAAGTCATTTCCTACATTGTATGCTTTGGCCCTCCTAAATGTAAAAGCAGAATTTTAGATTGAGTTCTAATTTCTTCAATTTTATGATTATTGTCTTCTAATACTATACTATTACTCTAGTTTATAAACAAGGATACTTTTAATCATTGTATTCTTTATTACTTTCAAGCTGAGATATATGAAAATGTATTTACTGTATCACACATGGCACTAAGCAAAATGTTATACACATATGTAATTTTTTAAACATTATTTTTCTATATATTATTGTTTCTGCTTACTGGCATATAACAAAGGAAATGTTGAAAACCTGTACAGCCTCAGTGAGTCTTGAAATCAGTTTAGCAAATCTAGGTGCTGGTCCAGAGCTTCAGCTTTAAAAGCAGTGCTGATGAGAGTTTATCAGTGTTGTGTGCTTTCATAATGTTCCAGTAAAACTTCATCTTGAGATAGGTTGTCCATATTCTCATCCAAATAGGAATCTTTATTTGTTTAATTTATGCAAAGGGTAGACAAAAGCAGCAGGTAGAAATGTTGTTGTTTACATTGTGTTTCATGTGACTAAAATAGTGTAGCACCTCATTCATTGCTAATTAGGTTTCCTATTCATGTGGTAGAAAATTAAGGTCGCTCCATTTATGATGTGAATGTTTGATTGTGCAGCCTAATTCCTGTGTGTGATCCCTTCTAGCTCAGCAGTTGACCTATCCACCCAAAGCACCCTCACCTTCTGTACCACAGCCACCTCACTCCCCCCTAAGCAATGGATTTCACTACACATTTGTTTAAACACCTTCCAAGTAAGAACTAACTGCTCTCAGCATGCCTGATTTGCCATCGTGCCTGTGCTGTGGCTTGCTAAATTTTAACTTCTTTACTAAACCAAAATTACATCCAAATGAAAGCATGCAGCTACTTTTTCAGAAACCTTTCATTCTTGTAAATATTGCTTCTAATGAGCTAACACGTGGGCTGATGGAGTCTTCAGAGAAGTGCTGTCTCTCTGCAGGTGAGGTGCTTCCTCACTCCTACTGTGGTGAAGGGAGGAGACATCTGTGCTCTGGGTAACAGGGGGCCAGGTTTTCAGCAGCCTCTGTACTCTGGTGGCTGCACAGAGCATATAAAGAGAGAATCCAAAGTACACCTTGTACAAGCAGGGGTTTCCTTTGTGGGCTGGTGTCCTACACAGGAGCTGGCATCGGAGTCCTAGCTGAGCTGAAGATTTGGCCCTTTGTAACTAATTCTGCAATGTTATGTTTGACTTTGATCATGCCTTTCATTGGATTATGTTAGCAGAAGGTTGGTTGTTGTCTCTGGTTAAGTTGTTTTGCCACTTCAGGTATTAAAATTGTGATAATTTTGTTGTCCTTACAAAAAAAATCTGGATTTGTATCTCAATAGGATTTGCAGAGTTTTCCCTGTTTGAAACAGGAAAAGGTGTAAATATTGTATGCAACTGCTAAGTGCCCCTAGTTAAGACACTTGCTATGCATCCATATTTTGCTTTGATATTATTCTCATCTTTCTGATTTCCTTTGGCTTAATTTTATTGCCTGAAGTTGAACAAGAAGATAGAGCAGAGTTGAAGTAGTAAAGAGGGTTGTGTGAGTAACTCAAGCAATTGTCCAGTGCCAGAGACTCGAGCAGGTGGCCGGGGCTGACCTTCAGAGGTCCCTTCCTACCCCAACCATTCTGTGATTCCAGACTGACCTAAAAACATGTCTAGCACATGTCTGTACAAATATATACACATAGATATACACTTACAGATATATATTGATACAAACTTACATTTTCTTCAGAAGAAGAAAGTAGTTTTGAAAACCAGCACCATGCAGGGGACACCAGAGCTTGAGCATCAGTGGCATCATGAGATAATTGTTCGCTTAATGTGTCTGTATGAATTGTTCCTTCTGTGAAACTGCAAAAGGCTTAGAAAAAAGGTTTCCAGCAATTGCTTACTGCTTGGCTTTGGTTGACTCCCTTCAATATTTAACCATGTTTGTTTTCCTTCACACCAGCCAAAGCAGTAAGTGAACACTGACGTAAGACTCGAGGCAAATTCCACCTTGTGACCCCTCATGGAAGACAGAGGAAATTCTTTGCCAGTTTTCTGTGGAGATACTCATTGGCTGATGACACCTTCTTCTGGAAAGACATTCAGAGAACAATAGGGGGATTTTCTATGAAAATGAAGAGAACTGCAAATCATTTTTTATTTACTTCAGTTTAGTTCACACTTTTTATATGAATAAACGGCACTTTTAATAAACTCTGTAAAATACTGACAATGTATTTTTAGAACAATGTATTTTAGATTTTTTTTTTTTAAATCAAGGGCTGAATTCATTTTAAAAGACACTTCTTGCATAGATACTAAACGACGCTGTTACTTCCCCCCCCAGGCTCAGATGTACATTGTAAAGTTTTGTGAAAAAACCCCCTCAAATTTGAACAAACCTAGAAGCACAGTCATTGGGTATGGATAGAGCTAATGCAGGTGACAGGTTTGGTGAAGGGGTGTTTTGGATTGAATATTTTTATAGAGTTAATCACCCACCCTTTTGCCCATTAAATAATCCACTGCAAGAACTGTTAGCTTGAATTTCTAAGTATTAGTAACCACTGTATAGCAGAAACTTCCCACGAAAGCCATAATGAAAGCCAGTTTTAACTCCCATTTCCTTTTTTTGATCCCAGATGATTAACTTGCTGGTATCAATCCACAGTTTGTTAGGTTGCCCTTGACAGTAGCGCTGCCCTGTCTGTAACAAACAGCTAACAAATTTTATTTTTTTTTTTTTGAAAGTTGAGATGTGAAAGAAGATGATTTTTAATTAAAATATGCGGAGTAAGCAATAAAAAATTATAGTGTGTCATTTGGCTAGTAAATATGTATTTTTCTTCTGATTTTTTTTTCAATAGACATTACAAAATGACATATTGACTAGTATTTATCCTGGAAACAGCAAAACGAATGGAATGTGGCACCTGCTAATTTTGTAGGTATGTTCACCTGGTGCTTATCTTTGCCAAACTTTGGAATTCTGTGCTGTACTTATGCATAGGGCAAAGGGTGAGGTAGTTACAATAAGGAGAAAATAAGATTAAATGAATTGCTGCAACTATACTTGAAAAATCCCTGTGTATGCATCGAATGCAAGACATGGAAAAACTTCCCAATGTTATGTAATTAGTAGCTGAGTTCAGCTCTGGATGAGAAATAACTGAGAAATACTTCTGCAGTATTTTGTTAAACCACTAACTTGTTTATTCCTTATATTCAAGTAGTAGCTAAAACCCCCTTGGAATTGATCTTTGTGTTTCAGACTTTAAGACAAATCATATTATATTAACACTATACTCAGAAATATTCTTAAAAGTATATATTTAGCTAATGCAATCTATTTTACCTCAATACTGCCAGTATCAACTTCAAAACCTTTTGCCAAAATAATGATTTATTTTTGCCTTTATAAAAAAGTTTTGAAAGCATAAATGAATATTTTGCAAGAAAACATTAATTTAAATAAAATGTAACAGTTTGGAAAATGGTATATGTACAGATTAAAATATTAACATAACTGTCTCCTCTTGCCTCTGTCTTGTCTCTTCTCTTATTGGTGTCCAGGTAGTTGGAAATCCAGGGTCATTTGTGCTTTTATCACATTTTGCGCTTCTTTGTTTCAAATCCCATTGAAGTTCCCCAGTTTTGCATTTATTTCACTGGGGTTTGAATCAGGCTCTCTCTATGCCAATTCTACCTTTGAAGAATTATAATAAGAATAACAATTATTATTGTTGGTTTTTGTTGTTGGGGTTTTTTCTTTTGTTTTTAGAAATGCTTTCTAAGCATTTGATGAAATCTGTCTTTGTTCTTGATTAGCAAGAGTGGGGTGTTGGCCAAGGGGAAGGTGGTGGGCACTGGCAAAGCTGCAGCTCACTGGCAGTGTTTGACTTTGCAGCAGTTCCCTCAAAAGACACCAGGTTGATGGAGAACAGTGGAAATGTTGAAGTCTTCTGAAAATCAATGTCTCAAGCAAAATGGGAAGCAACAACTAAAAGTATTTCTGTGGTTTAGTGTTGACTGTGTGAATTCGAGGGCGAATGTTTGAGACTGAGTCCTTGGCCTTTGAATGTGAGTGGCAGAAATTCAGAGCTGAGCTGCTTAAGATGTGCTTGTCCTGTTTTTGTGGGGCACAACAAAGCAATGAAGGGAAAGAAGTACAGGCAGTGCTGCTCTGCAGGTTGGGGGAGAGATGTTCATTCTCTTTCCTTTGATGGCACACACAAAATCTGCTCATTCATGCTCGCGTGGAAGAGAAGGATTTTGCCCTAAGCAGATACATCATTAACATTTGCAACAAAACCAGTCTTGATCTAAAGATTTTGGTCATGTCTGTAGTTAATCCCATATTTGGGAAAAAATTATAAGATAATTTTTCTTCCAAAATTTTTGTTTAATGTGTGAAATGCTGTTCTTAGTGACCATCTCTTGTAAGGATGGGTGTAGGTTTTAAATAGTAATGGCTAGTTTTCCTATGGATGGAGTGTTTGGTTTGGGTCAATTTCTTTTCCACTTCTGTTTCTTTTAATCAACATGCTCTTTTCTAGGTGTTACAGGATACTTCCTAATATTAAAACTAGAAAAAAAAAAAAGTTTACTAGCAGATCAATATAATTTTGGTCAGAAAGTGGCCTTTTTTTCGCCTCTGCCTATTAAACGGTGAAGTCTTTGGGACTAATTGAACCCACTTATTAGAAAGCATTATCAGTTCTTTTGATTGTGCTGGTTTTTAATTAGTGTTTTGTAATGTTATACCAAGCAAAAATTTTGCAGGCTGACTTCTCTTCCCATAAACAGCTGTTTTCAATTTCTTCAGCCAAAGTTACTAAAATTTTACTGGCCAGCTGCATTTATAAAAGTATAGCCTGATACTTGTAAGTAGCACCTCTTTGACCTTTTTGGACTTGCACAACAGCTCCCACCCTTGTTTTTCACTATCATTTTGAGTTGGCGTGCATTGCTGGGCTGCAAGGAATCCTGCTGAGCTACAGCACTGTTTGTCTTTGTACATCTGTATTAAGCTGTTTGTTTTAAAGGACTGGACAGGTAAGCAGTACTTAGAGACATCCAGACTGTTTTGGAACACTTGGGAGGAAAAAACCACCACCAACAACCAAATGCCCCCCACAAACAAAAAGAAATCCACCAAAAGTAGATAGGTTTCTCAGGAAACTACTAAGAGATTTTCTTCTGGAGAGTATCTTATGTGTGGAAGGAAAAGCTACTGAAGGATGTTACTAAACTTGTGTGCTGCTATTTTGAAAAACTCTTGAAGCCCAGCATGGTGGTCCTGGGCACCCCACAGCCTTTGGAGGGAAGGGTTGGTGGTGTGAGAAAGCAGAGCACTCCTGAGCCTTTGTGGTACTTTCCACCATTATTTTTCCCTCTGCACCATTTACTCCTCTGACTTCCAGCTCTTCAAATATATATCTGTATATATTTTATATCAGCATCTGTTCCCCTCTATGAAACCACCTATTTCCCAGGTGTCTTAGCAATTAACTTCTGGATGTTCTATGAAAGAAAGACCAGATTTACTTGGTGTCAAAACTTAGAAGATACAGAAGGCAGGATGTGATGTTACCCCTCTGATTTATGTCTGTCTGTGGGTATTTTAAAGTGTTTTCTTGTGCTGTGTGTGTGTCTGTGTGCCCATGTACTGCATGGTTTTAAAAAGAACAAAGCTGTGCGCAAGAAAAACATGAAAAAGTTGCTGTATTTTCCACACCTGGTAAAGATTCCCATTGGTTATTTGGCTGTATTCAAAAGGCTAAGATTTTTATTGCTCTACTAGCAAAAGCAACCTTTCTTCGTAGTGGAGCAGTACAAAGAAAGAGCACAAAAAATCTCCACATCACAGTGCCTGAAATTCTGTTTGAACAACTGTATTGATTGGGTCTGACCCCTTTACATTTTTTTTTCCCCATTATTTGAAAAGGTGCATCTAACTGCAGCTGAATTGAACCAACCACGATGAACTTTCCATGAAAACTTCTTGAGATATTTCTTTAGTTCAAAGCTCTGGAATTTTAAAGAGCATTTTTAATACAAGTCTGTTGAGATATTCTGTGCAACAACCACACTTGGAATCTTAAACTACAGGTAAATGTAGGAGGGAGGTAAAATGATAAAGGCTGCCATGAAATTGCTGGGAGATGGTGGAATAACTTCAAGTGCTAATTATAAAGTAAATAAACCCAGAAAGTATTGCATATGTATAAAAAGTAAGTGCATATAGAAAGTATATCCACATTTAGGTACTGCTGACTTGTTATTTACTTGTCAGTGCTCCTGGTTGCCTTACAGAGAGTGGAAAACAGCCTCCAAAGAAAACACTAACAATTAGCATTTTTGGAGCTGCTGTTGTTGAAACTGTGTTACCAGATGTAAACTTGAAGGACAGTGATGTTTTCTTGAATCCTCTCACCAGGAGCTGTAGCATAAGGAAGCACTAAAGGAAGGAAGAGGTTAAGAAAACAAAGATGAGTAGTGAGATTGTAGGAAATAATGGCAGAGATGTATGTGCAAGATGTAAATAAGAGGCTGAAGGTGAGGATGGAGAACAGCCTGGTGGTGGGAAGTGAGAGGTAATAAAAAGACACAAAGAGCTGAAATATGTGGACTTGGACAGCAGCAAAATGCTTCAGTGAAAGGACTTGGCCTAAATTGTAGTGGGGAAGGTAAGAAGAAGGAATAGCTGGCAAATGAGAATGTTTTGTGTCCTAGTACAAAAAATACCTTGTGAAAGAGTTAAACAAGGGGGTGGAATGTTGATGGTGCCAGTGGATGAAGGAGAAACACTGATGACTTCAGGGTCGTGCTTTGGTAGCAGGACAATTGTCTTTTCTATTGCCAGTTGCTGTGCTCTGTTCCTAAATGGAGTCTAAAGTTCTTTTCAGTCTTCCCTTTTTATTTTTCTCCACTGGATCCTCCTATGGCCACCAAAAATGGTACTGCGTTTGGATAGATAATAGCACAAACTGTAATTATGAGCTCCTTCTGCACCTGCACATCAAAATTAACTCAACTTGGTTTAAATCATCACATGTTTCTTTAATGCTGTGCAAAAACTAAGGAAACTTATCTCCCATCATGATGCTGTACACCTCTTGTACTAAGATATTTTTCTCAGGAAAAGTGCAGAGGTGACAGGCTTAAAAGCAAACAAAACCAACTTCTGCTCTGTAGTTGAGGGTACTTTGACACATGTCCCTTCTCTTAATCCCCTGACAGCTTCCAAGAGATTGATGCAAAGAATCATGCCAGGCTTTGATTATGAGATATTGCACTGCCACTTATTCTCTTTGTCTCCTGCAGTTTACAGAGGCAGCTTCAGTGCATAATTTAATCCCTGTACTGGGGACTGTAGCAAATCCATGGAGATTTCTACCAACCGTCCTCTCTGGCATCAGAACATGTGCGCATCGTCTTTGATGTGAATTCCCCAACCAGAGCCTTAGAGGGACCCATAGCTTTGAAGCTGGCCTATAAATTGTGCTTTCAGGAATCAAGTTGTCAGCCTCCTCTTCAGGAAGAAAGGGAGAGTAAACTGCAAAGCAGTTGCAAGAAACTACAGGGCAACTTACAGTTCTGGTTTCCTTGGCCTCAGAGAATTCCTGTGGGATGTTGAGAATCCCTTTTTACCTGCCTTAGAAACACCCTCTTTGGTGACTGCCAGACCTGTGGGCACTGGGGCTGTGATGGAGCTCACCCTGAGGGGTTCCAGGGTAAATGGAAGGGGAACAGGCACAGCAGTGCATTTGACCTTGTTCAGGTGTTTTCAGTCTTCTAAAGCCAAGTGCTGAGAATGCACCTCAATAAGGTAAATTTTCAGTGTGGTTTAGAAACAGATGAAAACTTACCAGATGTGATGGTTGTTCTGTGACAACCATCTGTGGTCTAACTTCAGTCATCCTTTCCTGAGGTGTAGGAGAACAGGCAGACTTCAGCCTTTCTACTGAGATGGAAATTAACTGGTCTTTGAGTTGAGGAATTTCAGTGGGCAAGTCTTGTTTTAATAGACAAATGCAGTTCCCTGCTGTTCTCTCTGGCTGCTCCTTCCATACCAACCTGAAAAAGCAAAGGACTGACTGCAGTCAACCAAGGCACTGACTTTGATTTTTCCTGTGCTCCCTGTCTCCAATGAGCTGAAACCATCCTGCTCCTATCCATGCCACTACTGCTGATACTGTTGTATCAAATGTTGCTAAAACTGACTCCTGAATTGAAACATTCGAAGCACAAACTACACTGAGTTATAATCAGCCTTTTGTGGTATATGTGCAGAAGCTTCTTACGCTGCTTCATAGCTCAGTCTGCAAGTTCTTAGTATGTTTATAAATGTTCAACAGAAACAGACTAGACTGTGTAGAACGCTTCCTATTTTGAGCAGGTGAGTCGTAGGTCAGCATCACAGCTGTTACCCCAAACCTCATCAGATGTTCACAATATTTGGTGTCCTACTTTTGGGGAGTGGAAGTTCTGTAGATTTTTTTCTGGTCAGAGCTGTATCTAGAATAGTTTAATTTCAGGTTGGGGTTTTTGTTTTTTTCTTTTAATCTTTATGTGCTCTATTTATAACTGAAACTGATGGCCGAATCAAGGAGGCAAGAGGCTGAGTGGAAGAGCCCCTCATTGTGTCTGTCAGCAGACCCATGCTGGGCTGGCCAGCTGGATCTACTTTTCCTGGGTCTTTCCAGATCCCAGCATGAATCTCTGAGTGGCTGCACACTGGTGGGAAAGCTCAGAGGGCAGGAGTCTTGGGACAGAGAAGGCAGAGGTGAGTGGCAGCCACAGCTGAAAGATTTTAACAATGAAATGCTGGTTCCAGTGTTGCTGGAGTGTCTAACTAGGAAAACCTGGAATGGGTCTATTAGGAAAGTAATCAGTTGATCTCTTAGGGAGGCATCTCACTCTTTCCTAGGGATACAGCCTCTTTCCTAAGTTGTGGTGAGGTTTTCTCTCTTCACAATGCACAGGCAACTTACATTCTTTCTCTGAGCATTAGAAGCTTGCAATATTGGGAAAACCAAAAAATCTACACAAATCAAGTACAAATGACTGACCATTAGTGGCTGCTGTAACTTTGTTCTTAAAATTGAATGAGCGGAAAAACTTGTAGTAAATGCAGGTGTAGTAAAACAGAGTAATCAAAATCTACACTCAGTTTTTATTTACAATATTACTTTTATTTTTTCCATACTCATTCCAAGTCCTCCCCCAATAGCTAATGCTGCAATGTTTACATTCAATAAACTAGGCAATGATAGTACAAACTGCTGCTTTCCTTCAGCCGACTGGCTTGGAAATGTTGTCTGCACATCAGGAATTGTACACAGGAATGGAGTCTCCACGAGCATCCCGAGTGTTCCCTGGAACGCTGCTGTGGCGGTACTAGAGGTACAGGTCAAGGTCCTGTTTTCCCAGCCAGGAGAGGCAGGTGATCTGTCTGATGTACTAAGAGGAAACAAAGTCTAAAAAGTTCTGATATTTTATTCATTACTTGAATGCAATGAATTTGCAGAGGAATGGATGTGTTTAATTCTTGCTGGAAGGAGTTGCTGAACTCCTGGCTTTCTAAGCATATCAACTTGAGAGGTACAGCCTTGTGCTAATTGACTCAGACCTCCAAGGGATGCATGTACAGGGAGAAAAGGAAGAAGGGCTCGCATATTTAACTCTTTATTCTATATTTTAAAAAAGCTAAAATGATTTGTATATCCTTTTCATTATCAAAGTATACTTTCTCTTTCAAAGTAAACTGGTTTCTTTGGGAGGTGTTATTTTTAATAACAGCGCAGTGCTATAGCCAGGAAACAGTAATTCAAAAAATCACTCTTTTCTACTGAAAGGGAGAAACAACTACAGTTCCTCCCCCTCGTTAGAAAGCCAAAGAAGCAATTAGAGCCTTCTGTTGTATTATGCTTTTCTAAAACATCTTCTCTATGCAACTGCTGTAGGACTTCAGATGGATATGGTGATTAATGCTGCCACAAAAGTGAGCAGTTTCTCCTCTCAGCCCTGCCAACACTAGCATCTATAGACAAAATCATTGTTTAAAGCTCTAGTACATCACAGAATAATGCTGATATTGGTATTTTACAACTAATGCAACATCACGTAATTCACATGTAATCTTAATAGTTAAAAATTCAAGACTGGGGTACTAACTGAATAAACCACTAACATGGAGCTTCCTTATCTGGCATGGAATAACAGAAGGAATAGTTCAGATAACATTGTAAAGACTGGGCAGGAACAAAACAAATTTATTTCTCCATCCAGGATTTTATACACTTTACAAAAACCAGTAATATCACTGCGCCCATAAAAATGTTATCCATGGCAACAGAAAGCAAATACTACTTTTTGTCATCTAAGAGGGTCTTCTTAAAATCAAAATACAAAGATTTGTGCTGTAGCAGTCCTCCACTTTGCACTGTAACAATAAGGCTTACTGTACTTTAAATACGAAGCTGTTACATCTGCAGTTATGAACCACTGGCTTTCACAAACATCATTTTATAGTTGCTTTTTGCTTCTTTTTTGTTTTCTGGAACTTCAGCTTCATCATGTTTTTCAGCAGCTTGTAGCTCCTCTGCAGACTCCTCTTGCTCCGAATCAGAGCCACTTTCAGAATCCTCTGAACTCTCATCAGAGGAGTGTCCAGCTGCCTCGTCTTCTTGTTCATCTTCCTGAAACTGTAAGTTCAGATTATGAGAGAGATAAAGCATTATTTCCTGGCAACTTCTCTGGAGCCTTTAACATTTCCCAGTGAGAATGTTTCATGTAATGGCTCCTTTCATTTTGGTACTAAAATGGGCCACGTTGTTAAACAGAGGCCTGTAAGACATGAATTATTAGACAGAAAGCAACTGCCCTGAAGTGGTTAACCATGCCAGCTGTGACATCTATGGATTCATCAGCCCTGGTTCATTTAGTTACAGCAGAAATCCTAAAGACACTGTTCCATGAGTCCGAAGTTCCAGATCCCATCCGTTCAGTAATGCAAATACTGACACTGGAATACTTGTTGCAGAGTGTGACACAATGGAACTAAAGGCTAGACCATCAAGAATTCACATTTGTGATTGACCTTTGACAGGAAGCTTAGCAAACTGCAGCACGAGGAATACTGCTAAAAACAATGCAGATGCTTATCCTGCCTACTTATGT
Organism: Coloeus monedula; assembly: GCF_965178545.1. Taxonomy (NCBI): domain Eukaryota; kingdom Metazoa; phylum Chordata; class Aves; order Passeriformes; family Corvidae; genus Coloeus; species Coloeus monedula. The sequence goes on along the minus strand of NC_138786.1, from coordinate 14,446,553 downwards.
ATTCCTCAGCAACACTCTGATTTAATATATTTGTCACTCTGTGCCCTAATCAGTCTTGACCACTCTGGAGCATTAAGTAGGTCTTATCACTTCTCAGAACAATGACAAGCATCACTCATTTATGAGCATCTAAATGGTCACCGCAGTATATACATGAAAATCAGTCAAGTGCCTGCAATCAGTTTGTCCTTTTACCCAAACCATAGAAATCTGCTTGGATTTTTAAACCCAGCACCACCTTGTCTTAGTGAAGTGAAAGCCAAGTCATTATGCAAATGAAGTCAGTACCTCACTGAACCCAAGCCCGCAGTGGCGCCGGTTCCGCCCTGACATTGTGCTGTCCATGCTCTGCTGGTACTGAGACTCCAACTCCTCGTTCATTTTCTTGTCTTCTTCCCCTGCATTGTCCAGGGTACTTTGGTTATGGTTCATTCAAATTAACAAAGACACCAAATTACAGGAAGTCACATTTTCAAAGTCAAGAAGTTTAAATGTAACCATTCTAAACTAGGATTGAGTATTACTGCATACAAACCATCAGGCTTTAAAGCAACAGTATCGAGTGTGCAAGCAGGACGGCTTTGATACAAAGAGGGCTGGGAAGTTCGTAAGACCTGCTGCATTCCAGAGTTGCACTATGCAGTGTTACGTTCTACTGAACAAGGTAAATGGAATCAGTGTGAGTTCTCTGTGCTTCCAGCCAGTACTGCAGCATGCCCCAGCAAGGAGAAACTTTGTGACCTTCACTACATAACATGGGATTACTGTGATTAAATCATCCCTCAGATATAGCATCACGCCTCGGGACAATACCACCACTCTTGTTTATGGAGCTGTATCTGAAACTGTTTCATGCAGTTACTACAGCCCTGCATTTTTCCATCCTTAGGAATTAGCAGAAAAACTAATATTCATGAGCTACTTCTACAGGCCCTTTATTTACTTGTTTGAGTAAGTGAATAAATAAACACATTCACTGGGGGAAAACGTGGTCTAAAATAGTTAAGGATCCTATGTACTTGGAAAAGGTAAGAATCTCTAATTCTCCCCAGGAGGCCTACAACACTAATTTTTAATTTGTATCTCTGTGAAGCTGAAAGGTTGTATTGCAAATCTATATTTCCTCATTTGGAAGTTAGAGCTGTATGCTACTGTAAAAGGACAGTAACTGTATGTTGGACAAAAGAAGTCTTAAAACCCCAGCATTTTAACTTTTTCCTATTAACAAACCAGTACTGATTCTTTATGACTCCAAGGAGAAGCATCACTTCCTTTCTAGGAAATTCAGGTATGAAGGAGTGACTCATACAATAACAGCAGCAGCACCTGGAACCAATCCTCAGCCTTATTTTGGTCCATAGATAGTTTTTCATCACGTGAAAAATGATTGGTGGAGCATATCAGAGAAAGCTTCCTGGAATATGAAGGGAAGTTTTCAGGAATGGTGACAGTTGCTATTCCACAAGGCTTTACCAAAGCTTTTCTCAGGCAGTGCAGTCCAACCCAGCTTAGTGCCAAGTACTTTGACTTCCTAAGCAAGCACGATAAAGAGTTACCATAGTTCTATGTGACATCCAATTATTGCTGATTGCCAAGATGACCTTGCAGATCTTTTCAGCTTTTACCTCATTGCCTTAGGGCAGAGATCTTTCTATTAAATAGGTAACCAGGTCAGGGAGAAATCAACCCCTGTTCTTTTCCATGTACAATTTAGTTTGGATATCCTGGCATATCCTGATAGGTGCCAGCAGCAATACAACTTATTTTGATAGCAAAATAAGACTGAGGACCTACAGGCCCTGATTTCCAGGGCTCTTGTACACAAGTGTACCTGACCATAAGGTACTTTGCTGAACCTGGACTTTAAAAGGCAAGTGAGAGCAGTCAGAGAAACCATTTGTCAGTAACCCAACAGAAATAAGGAACTTCTACAACTCCACAGCCTGACCCATCTTCTTCAGCTGCAGCCACGAAACCTGAAATCCCTCCCTGCCATATCTACCAAGATCAGAGTACTGGAATGTTCCTAAATAAGGGTTCGATTTCCAATTTGTATCAGCTGTTGGATAAACTGACCTGTCCTGAAGTGAGAGGTTGATCTGTGGTCTCCGATAACAAGGCGGCCAGTATGTTCTTTCTAAAAGAAAAGGCAGTTTGTTTTGGAGCTTTAGGGTGCACTGACAGCTCTGCCAACATCCTGAACATCTTGAATGTAAAAGCTCTGCTGTCAAACCCTGTCACCCAACTGCAGGACTCTTAAGTTTTACTAGCTAACAGCTGCTGCCTCTAGGTGAACTTCTTTCATCTTTCTTTTGCTGAATTTTCTGAAAAAGAAACCACAACAACTACACACTCTTTGCTCTTCCCAGACCCGAGACGGTTCTATTTCATTCTGTTTCTTGCCACTGATATGAAAATTATACTACATGATGCTGGACAGATGTGTGTTCAGGTTCTGATCATCTACCCTTTCTCTGACACTCTGCAACAGTGCATCTTATGATGATCCCACTTTCAGACTGGTCACAGTGTCAGGTAAGACCTTCACAATGCTGATTAATTTATTGGCTCAGTAGTTGCTCATTAGCAAATGTGTCCCAATAGGCAAGAACTGGCAATACACAGCAAGCAGCATTAAGTACCCAAGCAGACATTAAGATTAGTGGTAGTGAGATGCTTTAATGGGGCACTGTATCCCTATCCTCTAAGAAGTCCTAACTTTCACCTCTTTAATACAGTTAGCTATTTTAGCTTACAAAATTACTGTATTCAAGGAAAATACGTTAGTACAAGTAAAAATATTTTTGATGGTAAGTAAAACTGCAATACTAAAGCAACATTTTATACATGAAAAAAGCATTATTACATTTAACCAGTTTTGCAGCATTTTTTGCAGCAAGCGTAATAGAAATTTAGTTTTAGCGCATTTTTTCTTTAAAAATATTTCCTAGATTGATTAAATCAATCACCTAGCACTCTTTTAAAGTTTGGTTTGTTTTTTTTTTTTTTTTTCCAGTGAAAGATAAATTTACAGACCTAGTACGTAGGTTTGTTATTTTGTAACAAGGACTCTCTCGGAAGCGTCAAGTAATTTTACGAGCTGGCCTGAAAGCATTTAAGGCGTGGGGTGGGGATGAAGCTGCGGCGCAGGGACTCGACAACTTCCGAGCCACGTTTTGTGTTACACGGCTGCTGACACAACAACAACTGGAAGCAGAGCCCCAAAGCCCAGCAGCTCTAAATTGTTCTCGCTTCCCTCAGCGCGCCTTGCGGCCCACAGAACCCCGCTGAAAGCACCCCGGTCCCTGTGCCCGCCCCGGGCGGGGGCCACGGGCAGCGGAGCGGCCTCACCTTCGCGGCGCCCATCAGCCGCAGGAACTTCTGCTTCCGCTCCTCGTTGCCGAGGTCCGCCGCCTCCCAGCTGCTGGAGCCCTGCGGGAGCACACGCTCACTGCGCCCGCCCGCCCCGAGCGGCCCCTCCGCCCCGCCGCAGCCCGTCCGGGCGGCCGCGGCCTGCCCGCGTCCCGCCGGGGGCTCCGCCGCCGAGCCGCGGCCCTGCCGCCGTCCCCCGCGCCGCCAACCCCCTCCCGCCGCGCCGCCGCCCCGCGCCCGGTTACATCGGGGGAGGCCGCTCGCTTGAGGCCGTGGTGGCTCTGGGACTCCCGGGCTGAGCTCATGGCCGCGGCTGGGTGACCAGGCCGCGCTGCCGCCTTCCTGCCGGAGCCGCTCCTTCGGGGGCGGGCGCGGGGCGCGCCGGGATCAGTAGTTCTGGGCGGGCGGCGGCGGCGCGGAGCGGGCGGGCGGGCGGGGACTGCGCGCCCCAGAGGCCTCCGCGGCGCCGCGGCCGCGACGGGCGGGATGGGCCGGGCTCCGCCTCGGGGCGGGCGGCGGCGCTGCCGGGAGACGGATGCGCGGCGCTTCCCTTTTCTGCTGGTGCTCGGGAGCGGGGGTGGCGATGTGGGGACACTGGCCGCTGCTCGGCTCGCTTCAGTGCCCGCCGGTCCTGCTCCTTCGTGTGCCCCGAGTGGAGCCCTGTGTGCGGAGCTGCAGGTGTTCCCATTAATCCCGCAGTGCCTCTGGCCGTTTGCCTCTACTGTTGTTCCCGCCCGTCCCATCACCCCCGCAAGTGTGCAAAGCACAGATTCATCCACTGCTCCCAAATTTGTTAATGCGTATAAATATCTCAAAGGCGCCTGCCGAGAGGGTGGTGCCAGACTCTTCACAGTGGTGCAGGACGAGGAGCAATGGCCATAAACAAGAAGATCCCTCTCAACGTGAGCAAGAACTTCCTTACACTGAGGGTGGCAGAGCACTGGAACAGGCTGCCCAGAGTGTCTCCCTCTCTGGAGACATTTAAAACAAACGATTGCAATTTTTTTTTTTTTTTTTTTTTTTTTTTGGTGTGTGTCAAAGAGCTAAAGTTAGTGTCTTAATTAGATCCTTTATTTTTTTTTTTTGAGCAGTTTGCAGTCTGTATGTGCATGTTGTCCATGTGCATAAATGCAGTCACTTCAGCCACAGACTTTTCATCTAAGTACCCATAAATTACGTAAATTTATTCCCTCCAATCTCTCATGCTTTGTACAAGGCAGTGTAGGTGGCCAGAATATGTCCCAAATTTTCAGTTCTTCTCAATAGTATGCTCAAATCTGAAATTTTAACTTTCAGTGAGTTTTTGTACGGCAGTTAAGCTCTTGAGTCACTTTGATGCTTTTCTCTGAGCCTTCTTATTCTGCTGTGACCCATTGCTCTTTTCTAGGATTGAAATACAGCGAAAGAAGAGTTGATAAACATTCTGGAAGATGGAGCAAAAAAGCTCAGCAGATCTAATGATGTAGAGATGTCTTGGGTAGGTAGATCAGAATTAAAGATTTCCTTAGAGGTCAGTATTAGGAGCAGCACTGTTTGTCGGTGGCACGGACAGTGGGATCCAGGGCACCCTCAGTAAGTTTGCTGACAACACCGAGCTGTGTGGTGTGGTGACACCACGCTGAATGGGGCTTGGAACTACCTGGTCTACTGAAAGGTGTCTCTGCCCATGGCAGGGGGCTGGAATGAGATGGTCTTTAAGGTCCATTCCAACACAAACTGTGGTGTGATATGATAAATGGTATGGAATGATATAATGTTATATGTAGAATATAATTATTTTCAGCTGCTGTTTATACAGAATAGCACTAGGATAGCGATGTTTTCTTTCATGTTTGCATATATTGCACTGCTCAAGTGTGCAAAACCAAACAGAAAGATACAGTTGTTACATCTGCTTTCTACAGCTTCTGTGGTTCTTGTTTCTTGTTTAACAATGACAAAAGAGCAGAAATGATAATTAATCTGAGACAATCTTATATTTGCATCTTTAGTCTCATTTCAAGTATTTAGATGTACAGACTATTATATAGAGAATGTAGTAATGGATTAATTTAAATTTTAGCATTTAAAAGTATTTCTAACAAGAGGAGGGACTTGCAAAAAAACCCCTGAAATTGATGTTGCTTTATAAATTAAAACACTCGATTTTCTTAATAGTATCTATCAGCATTTTTAGTCTGTTAACTTAATAGGAATTGGGGTAATCTAATACCAGTGAAACTGTACTTTTTCAATTTTTTTTCAGTTAAGCTGTTATTAGAGTTTCTGCACTATTATTCTTAAAGACCTGTATGTCAATAAAAACAAGTGTGAAATTTTGACTTCATGGCTACATTTCCCTTATGGGACAAACAGAGAAGGTTTGTCTTTGGGAAAAAAGGTCCAAAAAATAAGTCTGTTTAAATCTGCTATTATAATTTTGTCTTAGATGTGGCTTGTTGTTAAGTTCAGGTCTTTTTCAGGACAACTGAAATTAACTAATGTTTATGTGTCTGACTAATAGTTTGTTAATTTTGTTTTTGTTTACATTTTGAATAATGATGTGGTGCTGATATTTTAGTGAGTGGCTTTGACAAATTTTTTTCCCCTTAGTTTATTGATCCCTTGTTTAAAATGCTCTGTTTTTGCAGAGAAGAGGTACTTTACTAAATAAAGACATACTAAACATTAAGTGGCAGCCATCAACCTATGGGATAACTTAAAAATGGAGTGATCTGGCTGCTAACAAAAATGTGGATTCTCTCAGTAGCAGAATGGTTATGTAAAGGTTTTGCTTATCTTTATGGAGATATTACAGATAAGTCTGAGGATGTGTGACTCATGAGCTTTATATAATTCCAGTAACAGTGATAAATGGTAAGGGAGTTCTGAAAATCCTGTCATGCTGGGATTCAATGTTATATTTGCTGTATTCTTTTGAGCAACAGAGAAATGGCATTATTCACAGGAGAATAAGAGGCACCGAGTTACTAAAAAGAAACCTGTCTTCTCCAATCTCTGAGGCTGTTTTAGAATACAAACAAAACAATAGGTATGGATTCTGGGCAATACTTGAGTGAGTTTTCCACATTTCTTTGACATGGTCTCTCTGAAGACACTGTCTTGGAGTTAACATCCAATTCACAGGAGCTGAGATTTTGTCATGAAGCACAACTGGCTACAATGCAGAAACAGAACCTCAAGTAAGTGGCTGCCAGCATAGCAAAAACACAAGAGGGAGGAAGGCTGAGCTTTCTTGTTGGACATTAACAGAGGCAATGAGGTAAGAGTGAGATGATTCTTTTAAATTTTTCAATATATTGCTGCTCCTGTAGTGAGCTGCAGTCTGTGGATGGTTCCTGTCTCTGTGGGTGCAGGGTAGGTGTACAGCAGCTCTGTTACAGGACATGTCAGAAGAACCACTTGAATGAGGATTTTCCCAGGCCAGTTCGAAGTTTTGAAGCTCGACAGTCTGCATTATAAAAACTTTCAGGCAGACAAAAGTTTGTCAAGGCAACAAAAGAAAATTCTGAAATGAAGTGAAAACAATTAAATGGAATGGCATGAGGTGAAGTGCAGTGAAATGAATGGAACCTCTCTGAAATGATACTCATTGAAATAATGAGATTTCATTTCCTTTTGTGGAAAGGAATGGGAGTGCGAAAGTTCAGACCTATCTTGTGGAAGAAGTTTCATGAGTGAAGATCTTGACATAAATCTTCACAGTTATTTTTTGCTTGATATTTTTTTTTGCTTTTTTTTGTAGAGCTAGAGTAGATTAAAGTAGAACCAGATCTGACAGCCAGTATAATTTCTCATAGTATAATTTGATAAGGATGTCTTTGCTGTGCAGTGATTGACTAAGCTGTAATAAAACTGTCACGTAGTGACCAAGATAGTGGTCAGCCCTGGCTTGGAAGCCATGGATACAGGGTTGAATCTTCCCCTGTTTAGTCCTGGCTGCACTCAAGACTAAGTGGCTTTTGGCAAATGATCTCACTTTTCTGCTTTATCTGTGAAATTAGGATAATATATCTACATGCCAGCGTTAAGAATTAATTATCAGTTGCAGAGTGTGTGTTCAAAGCAAAGTATAAGTGCTAAATATTAGCTGTAGAGTAATTGGACTACTGTAATTTATAATATGCTCACTGACATTGGCTTATAAAACAGGATCAACCTCTTCTCAAGTGCTGTAGAATGTTTAATTGTTACTAATGAACTTCTGATACTCCAAGTAGCTAACACCATGAGGCAGGGAATGCTGCCAGTACCTGTCTGTAAGATAGCTTAACAAGGAAACTAATGCCTTTTTTTTCAGCCTGAAGCAAAAAAAAAGTGTATGTACACATACACCTACTTTATGTGCACAGTTTAAATTACATCTGGTTTAGGCAAAAAGCTTTATTTCATATCAAATAGAAACATGACTTTACCCTACCTTTTCATCTCTTTCAACCTATTTAAGCTGAAAATGCTTCCTGTTTTCTGTGCAGATTTGCTTAGTAGTTGTCACTGCAATATATGGGGGGTGCTGCAGAGAAGAGTGGAAAATATTCTGTATATCAGTGAAAGAGAGGAAAGAAACTCTTTTACTGAAATCTGACTTGCCCAACAAACTTATTCAATGTGTTTTAGTGGCCCCATGTCTGCTGAAAGTTCAATTCCAAGCTCTTGCTAAGTTTTCTTTTAAGAGGTTGGGAAGAAGGAGAGACAAGCTAAGAGCAAACAAAGAGATGTCAACAGAAGGATTGCTGAGAAGAGAGCATCAGTTGAGGGAAGGCAGTCGTAGCTGTTAACATTTAAAAAGCCCTTTCAAGGACTAACAAAATAAAGGATAGAGAGGCCCTCATCCTGAAATGGCTTTTATATTTCTGAACCTGTTGTAAAAGCTTTTTTAGAACACTTCCCATCTAAAACCAAAATAGTTTCTATCATAAACAAGACAGACAGCACATCAATACAAAGACTATTTTCACTTACTTTTATTTCTGGACTAGCAGAAAAGGCCATTATTCAATACCACAGAAAAAAAACAATTGTTGCCCCAGTTTAACAAAGAAGGAAAGCAAAGAATGGAGAGATTATGTCCTTGAACCTAGCTCTGTGCAGGCTTCTAGGAGCACTGCATGTATTAGGCTTCTACAAAGATTTTAAAAAAATTCCCATTTTTTAACATCATAAAAGGTATGTTAAGAATCTTTGTTTTGGTACAGTCCCAGTGCAGGCAGGCCCCAGGTAGTTCTTATATCAGTGTAGCCAGTCAAGGCCAACAATGTATCTCCTACTTGGAGCTGATGTGAACCAGCTACCCCAAATTAAGGAAAGACAGTGTTTTGCTTTCTTAAGATTTTACATCATATTAAACTGACTAGGCCTCTTCACTTACCACAGCACAGGGTGCAGTGCTAGAATATTGTACCTGAGTAAAAATCATTTTTATTGCAATGAAGATACAGCTTTATGTATCTCACTTTTTTCCCTTCTTTTTCTTTTGTGCTTGCTAGCACATAAAAGCCCCAATAAAGACAAGACATTTCACAGAAAGTATCTGCCAAGTTCAATTATTCTACTGTGAGTCTGAATGAGGAGAAAAAGTCTTCAGTATTATCAAAATGAATTGTGTTTGTTTAGAGTGAAAAGTCTGTAGATCCTTCCTTGGGTGTATCTTCTGTTTCCTTTGGTATACTGTTTCATCCATCTGTAGTAAATCAGAATGCTTTAGGGAAAAGAGACTCTTAACATTTCCATCTGTCTCTCTTGGTGAATTTAACTTATGAGTTATTTGAAATTGGTGTGGACAAATCACTGCTTAACATACTCTACTGAGTAACCGCTGGGAAAGGTTGAACAAAATTAACATAACCCTTTTTCGAGTCACACAGTGCTGTGAAAGCCAGAGTCTTTGAAGTCTGCTGAAAATTGTCTGTAAACAGAATTTGTCTCTTCATATAACTGTTTCTGTTCCTAACACCTTTGAATCTTTTATTGCATGAACAAAGAGAAATTAGAAGGAAATGTAAATGATATGGGAAAAACTGTGACTCTCTCTGTTCTCCTTCCTAACCTGTATGATTGTAGTAGTTTCGTCTCCCCAGTGACTTCTGTAACATTTGTGGAAGTGGTCAGTGGAAAGGAATAAGAAATAGCACCAGGTATCTTTATCCTGCTGGTTTTGCTTGATCCTTAGAGAAATATTCTAAAGGTGTGAAAAAAATAGGTGTGCTAAAGCTGTGATATATCTGCACAGCTCCCAAGTCAGGGTCCTTTTTGAAAAGACATGTTTCTCCTCAACTTTCATCATAAGTAGAGCACATAGACTTTTCATATGTACCCAATGTCCTAATAACCTTTGAAGACTGCAGAAGATTTTTTTTCCTGTCAGTATCTGCACCTCCCTGATAGAGCCATATCACAATACTGTCTGCTGCCACTGCATCAGAAAGATTTTTCCTGCTGCAAAAACGGTTTCATTAATTTGTGTCCTGATAGTGTATGTTTAAAATGTGAGATCACTCATTTCCCCTCTTATTTAGCCAGTTTGGATGTGTTCTGTGACTTGTGTTCCTTAAAATGCAGGCAGAGTGTCACCTTGGCAGTGCTGATTTTTACTCCTCTTAGCTACTGGAAAATCTCTACAAAGGACATACAAATACATATTTTCTTTGTCCCTGTACTGGGCTCATGGGTTATTAATTGTTTCAGTCACAGCCTATTGGCTTTGAGTGACTGCAAGAAGCACAAAAATAAAAGGGAAATTCATTACCATCTTTACCTGTTTTACACCAACATCTTATTTCTTACATCAAGTCTTTAAAATTAATGCAGTGATCTTTCCAAGATCTACACTCTATTAATAAACTGTAAACTATCTGGCAGCATTGCCAAGAGCCTGCTGTACACTCTGCCTGTACTAAAGTAGAGTTTACCATTTTGGTATTCATACTCTTATAATAAATGACAGTAAATTGCAGGGGCAATACTGCAGCAATTTATGTACATTTTGACTTTGAGCACGGAAATTTGCAGCCCAAGCATCAGGATATTTTTAATAATCTGAAATAATACACTTTAAATAAATTAACCTAGGCATGAAAGAGCATGTCCACTTAATATGGTGGTATTTATGATAGGCCCAAGACTGTAATGAAATTGTGGGCAGGACAATCTCCTTTACATTAGGACAGTGGTTGTGACATACAGGCACAGTGTGCCAGGAAAAAAAATATGCTGTTCTACTGACTTTATGTCACCTTCCTTGTTTTGCTGGGGGCATAACAGGAGCCTGTTTCTATGTTAAGTGCATCATTTCCAAAGGATTCGGGATCTAAAGTGGGAAGGCATAGTATAAATGCCTTGTCCAATGCTGTTATTTTACTAGAAATAAGTTCTGTACAAAAGGCCGAAGACTTTGTTTGAAAGAAAAGACAAGAAAAGCAAATGTAAGGCTGGCTGCTGTCCCTGAATAGTTTAGTGATTGCCTGGAGTGTGATACACTGAAATGTTCCTGTACATTGTTAAAACTGGGATGTACATCATACAGAGCGCTAGCAGATATTTCACAGAAATATGTAGATGGGAAAGCACCACCCGGGGGCCATCCAGGCCTACCTCTTGCTCAGTGCAGGTCCAATTAGAGCAGGTTACACAGGGCCCTGTCCAGTCAAGCTGGACTATTTCCAAGGATGCTGATGCCACAGTGTTTCTTGGCAACCCAGCCCAGTGTTTGACCGCCCTCAAGGTAATTTTTTTTTCTTGTATTGAATTGGAATAGTTCAGCTTGTGTCCATTGCCTTTTGTCGTGTCCCTGTGCACCTCTGCAAGGAGCCTTTTTCCATCTTCCCTACACCCTCTTATTAGGCTGTTGCAAGCAGCAATAAGCTCTCACCTTCAGCTGCTGTGCAAGCCCAGCTTTCTCAACTTCTTGTCCATCTTGTATATCACACTGCAGCCTCCCAGTTGTCTTGCTTCACTGTTTCAGTATCTGTCTTGTCCTGGGAAGACCAGAGCTGGACCATTGCTCCTGATGCAGTCTCTCAAATGCCAGGAAGAGGGAAATTACCAGGTCCCTCAAGCTGCTGGCAGTGCTTCTCTTAAAACAGCCCGGGATGCTGTTGGCTGCCCTTGCTGCCAGGGCACACTGCTGGCTCATGATCAGTTTGTCCACAGGGACCTCCAGTTTTTTTCCCTGCAAATAGGCTTTCTAGCCAGTTGGCCCCCAGCCTGTACTGTTTCATGGGGTTATTCCATCTCAGATGCAGGACTTTGCATCTTAGTGTATTGAATTGTAATTACAGAATTCAATGTATTGAGTTATAATTTTGTGCTTGTAAGAATTAATAGCTTTGGGTTTGTCATTTGGGAATAGCAGTGACATGCCTTCTGAATAGCCTAAATAATGAAGAATTATGCATAATATGACTCATTTTTGGATAGCCAGTTAAACAAAACCACCTAAAGCTCATGATATATCAGGGGCATCCTGGGATAAATAAATTACAGGAATCATAGTAAATTACCAAAGAAAGGATGGAGAATTGTTTCCTGAAAGCTGGTAATTTTTTCAGACTAGCAATGCTTCATTTTTCTTTTGTACATTTATAAATGAAGTAGGCTGTTCTAATTTGGAGGCAAAACCAACACTACTTTGTGGCTATTCTGTTTATTGATCAACTGAATGTTTAACTTTTCTTGTTAGGTTACTACAGCGTGGAATATTTTTATTAATGAAAGGGTTCAAACTATACTTCATTCTCTGGATATTGAAATACCGTTTAATATTATCCAGTGTTGTCATTGCATGTTGAATGATTTTTGTATAATGGCTGTTCATGACTTTCATGTTTACATAAATTCTCAAACTAGAAACGAATGACTTTTTATGTTGTATGTCAGTCTTTATAAAAGGATATTTCATAGACTTTAAGAATTTTAGAATTATACGAGCAATTTGGTTGATAACAGTTAATTTTAGGTTAGGTTTTTTGACAGTCATAATGAAGGTGGTTTTCTTTGTGGTGTTAGAAACCCCCTTAGAGGAAACACTAATCTTTATTTATGCTTTCCCCCCACTGTTAATTCATTTGCCTGTTTTAAGAATCTTGGAATTTGTCAGAAAGGAGTCTGGGAGGACGAATTCAACAGATCTCTGTCCATGGTCTGCTGCATCTTGCTCCAAAGGGCTGTATGGCTGCAATGTTAGGAAAATTTGGCGTATTGTAAATTAAACCTCAGTGCTGCAGGCTCTCAGCTAGGAGACGTTATCCAGAAAGCTGGCATTTCTGGTTCTGCCTGTGATTTTCAGCTGATGACCCCCTTTGCTAATGAAGCATGCCATCCTAATTTGGCATGGGCCACAGGTAGGATGGTCCTCTTGCAGGTGAAATGTCATTTGCCACATTTTGCAGAGTATTAGTCCAAACCTATATTTGGTTGGCACCTGTGCTCCAGAACTGGCTTCCCACCTTGTGAAAAGGCAGCATGCCACTCTGACAGATGGGGAGGAATGTGAGCATGCCAGCAAACCAGTGTATGCATCAAGGGGTCACATTTCTCTCCAGGAATGTTGAAATACCGGTACACGCAGAGCTTCTGTATCTGAGGCACACGTGTTTCTTGGCAACGACCAAAGTTCCTGCTGAATATCTTGGCACGAGACGTAAGGAAGCTTAGTGAATTTTCATGGCTTTCATAGAGTTTCTACACCATGGGAGCCTACATATAATTTCTGCTAAGAATGGCCCTGTGAATGTAAACAGAAGAGGGAATATATTTTGCAAATTATTCTTTCTTATTAATAGATTAAGAACTGTTAAAATGCCATCACAGCTTTCATGGATAATGATTCTTTTGATTAGTTAATGGTTGGTTTATCCTGGTCTGAGAGCAATAGAACGTGTGGTTTGGCAATCAACCCAAAATGCGAATGTCACGGCTTAAACTTCTACCATTTCTTTCTTGTACTTTATTTTAGTTTTAACTTAAAAGTAAATTCTGGAATCCCATCACACTTTTGTGTTCATCAAGAAATTAGCTTTTTTCTGTGTTCCCCCAAATGACATAATGTATTAAAATTAACTCTGGGATGCTCCTTTCTTTTCCTGAAGGTAATTCTGAATGGTTTATTTCAGTGTTTGTACTTTTTTCCTCCAGAATTACTGTAAAGCTTTTCTATTTCATCCATTACGGCACAGTGTTTTTCACATTTGAATAGCTGCATCAACATGAATCCTTTATAAGGACCTTAAAAACAAACTTTGCCAAGTCCCAGAATACAGAAGCTGATTCACATCCCAATACTCAGCTGCCACATGAATAAAGGAGAGTCTGTGCCTGACACTTTGAAGCTGTAGCTGTTAAACCATACAGACTATTTACCTCAATAAATCATTATAAGAAACTAAGGTACAATTATACCCACAGAGAAATAGAATTCAAAACACTGATTTATGTGGTTCAGTGCCTGTTCCTTTTTCCATCATGTTTTGAATTTTATGCATGTTTGTCATCTTTGGCTGCTTCCATGTATCTTTAAACTAATGGGTCTTGCTTTTTTAACATTCCTCATTAGGTTTGTTATTTTACTTTGACATACAGACATGATTTGCACGCTGTACAAAGTTTTGCATTTAAAATTAACTATCTAATTTCTTATGCTATAGACCAAAAATGGAAAATCTGAGTAATTTGTTTAAAATAACACACACCCTTCTCTGGTTAATTTGTGACCATCTAAGCTGAAATTCCATATTAGCTGAGAATTTTTTTGTTGCTTATTTGTGAGATCTGCAGAGAAATCACTATACAAAGGAATCTATCGTTGTGCCTTTCAGAATGTGCCTGCTAATCACAAAGAGATGGAAGCATAGAGAGTTACATTTGGAATCATTTCTTCAATCTGTTTACCCCTTGAAGAAGCAAAAGGAATCTAAAAGATAAAAATTCAGTAAGATGAAAGTGCAGCCTCAGAGGAAGGAATGGCACAGAAACCAACAAATAATTCCATATGAAATGGTGGGAGTAAGGTAAATATATCTAGGAAGGGAAGTCCGAGAGCAGCCACAGACTGTTGGGCCACCCAAGCCTTCAAGAGAGTTCAGTGTTGTTCTATAGAGCAACGGAGTGGGGGAGCAATTTAATAACCAACAAATGTTCCTCAATAAAACTTCAGAAAGTCGCCAAATATTTAAAGCAACATTTCAAATATGAACAATAGTAAATATGCTACAGTTCCAAATGCTTTATGCCTTGCTAATAACTTTCAGTGCTGATGCTTGGGTGGATCCAAACGGTCTGGAGTGAGGGTGTATCAGGCCACCTGCCTGATCCCAAGGGTTTGGATCAGACTAGTGCTTGTCTGCACTTTTGAGAGGGAGCTATAAATCCATCATTATTTCTGGAGTGATTTATAACATGAAAGTTTTTGGGCCATGTGTATCTTTCATTTATCCAGTTTAAAAAGCTATGTCTGTTGTAGACAGGTTTGGCCATTTCAGACAATTTTTTGCTTTATGGACGATAACAAGAATTTGAGAGAGAAGCCTAAATGCTCCATCTGTATTTTCACTATCTTATACCGAATTTCATAAGATATCCAATTTGTAAGGGAATATGCATCTATAATCTTTATATAATACATGAGTAAGTGAACATAGTCTTTTTCATGCACTCTGTGATTTGTGTATGTATGTGTGGATATATACAAAAATCTTACTTTTTGTTGTGTTTTTGTCTTTGAATCTACAGGAATATTGTGAGGAAATATTATTATACCTAAAAATTCCCACATGCAAATGATGTTATTTATCCAGCACTGAAAACTCACATAGGGTATTCCATAACCTTGTCCCCAAGTAATCCAAGAGTCTATAACATACTGCTTTTACAGTCTGCTAGCATGTAAATGTTTCTGTCATTATGTCCATGGAGTTAATAATGTTTTTATACTATTAAAGTAGAGGATTGCTTTGCAGAAAATCACATGGTAGCCACACTATGAACATTTCCACTGCTTACAGAGCAATCTGTTTATTAAAACATTTTCTACCTGTTGAAGTTCCATTAATGAAGCTACATATTCCAGGGCTTTATAATAGCTGACCACCACAATACTTAAATGCTATTTTTCCTCAGTTCCTAGTGCCCTAGAATAGAGATTCTATTTAATTATAAAAATAGCAATGTTGTAAATGATTAAGTATTCTGATTAGGTATTTCCATTAATAAGATTTAAAATTATTAATGTTTCACATTGGTTTATAGTTCAGTGTTACCATGAAACAAAGAGCCATTGCATTTTGCAATCTGCTGAAAAGAATCTCATCCTAAATTGAAAAAAATTCTGAAATATTTTCAGCACTTTTAAAAATTTCAAATATTTACTAGGTTATGTTGACTCAGGTGACTTTGCAACTTCAGTTTTTCAGTTTTCTAAGCAACAAATAGAAATGCATCCTGAGTGCTATTTAAAATCATCCAAAGTTAGGGATTGTTCACAGTGGAAACTGCAACACCTTCTCAGCTATCTGGATGCTACAGAAGCTCAGGAAGTTGGTTCTGCCAGAATTCAGACTAGGGACTGACTATTATATCTGAAACTTTCCATCAGCTCTCAAATAATGCACATCAAAAAAGAGTATTTCAATTCCTAGTAAAATTCCTCTTACCAAAATTTCTAAGGGCCATGCACTCTTTCAGAAATGTGTTGTGTTCAAAATACAGGTTCTAGAGCAGTGTAAATACTTTGGCTGTAAATGTTTTATTGAAGTATTGTGCAGGTGTAGCCAGCATGTGGATGCAACTTTAGTAGTGTAGAAGGGTCGTGTCCGTCTTCCCCACTGAGGAACTTCATATGTAGAAAGCAACCTTATGATCTCATCACAGTACAGGGCTTGAGCTAATTAAATTAAATCAGTGTAATTAGGCATAACTTTTGTATGTAGACAAATCTTCAGCATTGCATGAACACAGACCAAGAATAAACTTGCTCAGTTTACAAAACAGCCTGTTAGCTGCAGCCTATCACACAAATAGGGAGTTGGGTTTTTAAATAAACTTAATGAGTTAATGATGCAGCACTGGATGTGTTAAGGAGGGCAAGATATGTCCCAGGAAAACACTGTGAATATTAACCTTAGGCACCTGAACCAATTTGTTGAGGTTACCTAGGATGATATTTTTGTGGCTAGTTTGCAAAAATAGTAGCAGTAAGGAAATACAGTTTTCTCCAGGTTTTTCCCAAGCTTGTCTTTTATTAGCAGATACCTTTCACTCACCAAAACTTTAAGTTCAAACAAAGGTTCTATAATTCTAGCAATGATTCTTCAGAATATCCAGGGATTACGTATAATAGATTGTGAGAATAGCATGAGCAAACAAGGCATCAATAATAACCTTCTAGCATGGTTTTATCTGGATGTACTGAATTACAAGGAAAACAGTTTAGGATTTTTTCCTAAGTCTCGTGGATCACAGATTGCATGTTTAAAAGTGGAAAGGGAGTAGCCAGACAAAGGAAAAGAAACAACATAAAAAGCCTTAAGTTTGCATGAGTTTCATTATGCTGAAATCCTGACCTCAAATCAATAAGAAATCCTTTATCTGACACATATTGAGGGATTATAGACTCAACATTTTAGAGGATGTGTTTGAACAGCATTGACATCAAAACCTTCTGAAAACTGCAGGTGGATTATGAGCTGTGTACTGTTTATATCTGTAAGTACAAGCAGCTGAAGAATTATTTCAGTCTATCTATGCTACAGTTTTGCAACCGAGCTACGTTTATTTCTTAGGAAATAATTACTAAGGAGTGTATGTGGGTGTCTGTGTTGGTCAAGTGGTTAAGGCATAGGGACTAGAGAGGTCAGAGTTTTCCTGGCAGTTATGTGAAAGATGGTTTTTGCGTGTGGGGTAAATCAAGACCTCGTTTTGTATCTCTGTTTCTCTGTAGGTACAGCACATGTAGATACAGCAAGGGCGTATTGGCAGCACTCGGTGGGCTGCTACAAGATGTGTTTTAATATCTTTGAAAGGTGCATGTAGTTACCTTTAAAGGTACAGTATGGCTCCACTAAGTGTTGAGATTTGAAAGACATTTCATAGTGGGCAATGCTGCTCTTCCAAAAAAGTGGTGTCTCCCAGGAATCTCTGCTTAGTGAATCTGGAAACCACAGTGAAGACATGCTGCTTAAGCAGTTGTGTTTGAGATGGACCAATATAGACTGCTCTCTGCATTTTCAACTGTTCAAACAACTCTGGTTTGCTGTGGACAGTGTTAAAGATGCTGAGTGCTTCAATGCAATAACCATTTATTTGGGTGCTTTGTGATCTGTGTAACTTAATTTTAGAACATTTTAAAAAGTGTTTATTGGATCATCTCTTACCATGAAGTGTTTCTTGGATAATCTCTTACCATATATTCTGTGTTATAAGAACAGGAATAGACACAAATGTGTACCAAATAGAAAAAAGGAACTTGAAAACAGAAGAGAAGGGAAATTACTGCAATGAACAAGCCATTGGGCTATACTGCATGTTATAAACTCAGGGAAATGCTCTAATATTTGATTTAGGAGACACCCATTCCAGAAAGCCTTTTAACAATTTCATTTTAATTTTACCAATTTCAATTTAATTTTAACAATTTCAGCCCTCTGTTCAGTATTGATGGCCAGCTGTCCCAAAACCCAGAAATGTGGGGGAATTAGACTTTTAAAGAGGAACTTAGAAAATGAATGAGTATTTATATGCATGAAGGTTTTCTCCTTGGTATTCAGGAGGAAAAGGTTTTGCATATTGAAAAAACCCTGTGATATACTTCTAGAAGTATGTTTATAATATTCCTAAAATTAGTCTTCTGTTAATTTTCATGTCAAATGCAAAGAGACTTACCAGTGGCAGCAGTCTTGTTAATGCAAATCAGGAAAACTGCGGACTAGTGAAAGTAAAAAAGGAACAGGCCTGGATCTGCTGTTATAATATTCTTTCTGTTTGACAAGTCTATGCATTATATTTCATGTATATATTTCATATATACTTTCTGTTTTAAATGAGCATTCAGAGTGTTCTCCTTGACTGCCACTGAGAAATACATTTAATTCTGTGTTTAAGTGATGTGTCTAATTTTTCTTTTTTTTTAATAAATTTTTCAATCTATATTTCCTCGTGTTTCTGTCAGGAAAAATGAAAACTTTCTGTTTTAAGGACTGACAAAGTTCAAACACAATTCATGTGTGATCAGACTTTAAGAGGTAAGTTTTTAGCTTGTCCAAGGCTGTGTAAGGGGTACTTATTTGGAGCTGTTTATTGTTCTGGCAACAATAAGAATGACAAAATCTCTACTGGACAGAACAACAAAACATATAATTTGGTGATAGTTAAAGTAAAATGGTGGGCAAGTATGCTTGCAGAAATACAGCAGAAGAAAAAAGATAGATTACACCTAAAATAAAATCTTACCTTTTGTTGGAAGATTTTTCTGAATTTAGGCAGGTGCAGAATTCTTTCAGGCTGTTCGTGGCTCTAGTACATCTCTGTGGAGCTCAGCAGAATAAATAATTTATCTCATCTAGCATCTCTCCTAAACAGTATTGCCTTTATTTAAAACTATCACTTTGTGGTCTCTGCAGCAGCTTGGTGACTCTAGTGGTGATACCTGTGCGTGTTTGAAATGGGACAGAGATGTTGGTCAAAGATTACAACACTGAGGTAAGCAGAGGAGCTTTGTCTGAAGTCATGTTGAAGGGTGGTGCTGGATCTTGGAAATCTTTGATTTCCCTTTTTCCATGAGTGTTTTGCCCTTCTCTGAGCATACATCTTGTACTAGTGATCAGTTTTGCTTTGACTGCCACAAAACTCGTGTCTTCTGTCATGGAGGCAAGGATTAGGATTAGACAAACAGCCAATGAAAGAGAGCATTGCACAGACTGGCATAGCAAGAGGTGTGTGAGAAAGACCATGAAGAAACCCAGTTTCATTTTTTTTCTGTGCTGGCCCCTATTAGGTTCTCTTTTAATAGGCACTAATTTCACTTGTGTTAGAAAGCTGAGCATTGTTCTTGCTTTCTGGTTATAAATGTTAAGACACTTACACAAAAAGATATATCTATTATTCAGATAGAACAAAAATATTTAGTTTGTATGATAGGAAATCTGAACAAAGGTTTTTCTTGGGAAAAAAGTTTATAGTAAAATTTATGACCATGCATTATGAGTGTGGTCGAGCAAGGTGTTTTCCTTTTTTTTCAGTGTTTGGATTTCTTCAGGAAGTAAAATCATCAGTGTGTATATTCTGTGTATGTATTTGTCTTCTTGTGTCTTCATGCATATAAATATACATATATCTATATATCTCTGTAGGAATGCAAATGTATGTGTGTGTAATGTGATGGCTGTGACCATATAGCCATTTTCTTACCTTCTCTTTTCCCCACATTCCACACCTTTATTTAGACATTACATCCTTTCCTCATGCCTTCTGTTTCTCTTGTCTGTTAAACTTTGGACTTTTCAGGATAGAATCTTTTATTATGTATCTTCTGTCTATGAGTAGTGCCTGGTAGAATGGGATGCAGTTGTGAGTTGGGCTTGTCTAGTCTTTGGTCATTTTGTATCACAGCTAAAAGGGACTGAATTTATTTTGTTGGGCTGATAAAAATGAATTCTGACTGTTGAGCAGTTGAGCAAATGAACAGAGACAACAATCTTTTACATATGTAATGAAATTAACATGCAGACAATGGCTATTTTTTTCTTTGATGGTGGTTTTGTTGTTCTGGGAAAACAATATAATTAATTTTCATCAATAAAATTAATATTTATCATATTAAAAGAACAATGACTTTTAAAGTTATTTATATTTTTTTTGTTGGTGAAAAAAAGTAATGAATTCTAAATTTAAGATTACTTATTTGGGAGTGTGTGATAACATACTGAAGTAAATTAAGTTGCAACATGAAAGGCAAATATGTTGCACAATTTTTTTTTTTTTTTTTTATTTTATTTTATTTTTTTTTTTTTTGCAAGCTGCTTTAATGAAGTCTCTGTGTGCAATAGATCCTTGGAAGCAAGGGAGAAATTCATTGATAGTGAAATTGTTTACTTGGCTTATAGAACCACCTTTCCAACTTTAGTTCATAAACTTCTGGTCAGAAAAACCTGCCTGAAAATGTTTTTCTTGGTAAAGGCTAAAATAATAAATTACAGTGCCTGCTGGAATTATGTATATCTGTTATTTTTGTATGTTGTGAGTAGCAGATTGGAACCGTAACTGTTTCCATTTTAAAGTACAACTTTTCAATGTGTAAATAGGTAAGTAGTGTGTTTTAAAATAACTTTGAAATTGTAAGAAAGACACCAAAAGATAGTATGTAACTATTTATAATTTAATTGAGAATTCTTAACTTCAAATGCTCGTATCTGTAATTCCTGAGAAACATGCAGAGTGTATGTACACTTGCAGGACTTCTAACAGTTGTGCAGGAAAAGAGGTTCTAGTCCAGGACAGTGTGAATAAAAAAATAACCTTCACTGTAGAGCAGTTCTAAATTTGCACTTTGCCTATAAACAACTCAGTTCATATTCTTGCATTGTAATTATTGGATTTGTAATCCTGGTGACAATTTAGGATGAAAGAATTTGTTTGGATTACTCTTTGTTTCTCTAATGATTTAACCTTTTATCTGTCTTTCTGCTGGAGAGCTAGGATTTTGGATGAGTTGAAGATGGCTCCAGTCTGTTAAAAATAAAAAAAAAAGGCAACCTTGGTTTCCAGGGCCCTTTAACTACTTTGAAGTTTTTATAATATTAAAATAAGGCAATTAATACAGTAAGGCAATTTATATTTGCTGTACTGATATGCATTTGCAGATCTTTAATTCACTGTGTTTTGGGGGGGTTTATTGCTTCCTTTTTATGGTACAAAAGCATCTACTCGGGCAAGGACATATTTCTTAAGGTATTACAGGAGATGAGTGACAATCCAGCAGATTTTAAAAGACTCCTGATCACCCATGGATTTTCCCAGTGACTAACATCCAATAAAGAGGACATTGATATCGTGAACTCATTACAAAAGGAGACCAGTAATTTCTGCCCACTTGTAATAACATTTTAAGGTAAGAAATGTGTTCCTGTTTTGGGATACTATATGTGCTCCATTAAATTAAAGTGGTTAGTTCATAACTGTATTATAGTAAAGTTTCCTGTATGTATATCATAATTGGTTGTGATGGCAGGACTGTGAGGAAGCATGCTGGATTGAACAGCCCTGTGGCACACAGCGTGGGATAATTGACGAACATTGCCTGGATCATCTGCTCTGACAGCAGTTCCAGGCTGCCCTCAAAGGTACACAGTTGTCTTACCTACACCTACTGATTAAAGAAAGTATTGGTTAAAATCTCCACTCTGTGGAGACTGGCTTAGGCAAGAGTTGTAGTTTCTAGGTTAAACTAATGTACATGGGAAAGACATTCTGTGGTCCTTATATTCTTAGTCATGTATCTACTGTTAAGAAAAAACTTGTGCCTCATTGCTTGTTGTTTTGTTTCTTGGGTTTTGTTTTTTTTGTTTTTATAACAATTAAAAAATGCCTTGTTTCTGACAAATTCCCTAAGGATATATATAGAATCTAATGAATCAGATGTTGATTCTAATTAAGTCCATCCACTAAGAGTGGTTGAATCCTTCAGCTGTGCTCCTACAGTTTGAGTTCAATGGACTTGATCTGCTTGACTAACAAAAATCCACTTTTGAGGACTTCTACCAAATAAGTGTAAACAAAGCTGAGTGGAAAGACATGTGATTTACAGGTGTTTTTGTAGCTGCATCATCAAAGCCCATTTTCCCATCCTCAGGGATGCCATCCTATTCTTCCCCATGCCATGCATTTCTCCCTTCCCAGGTTTCTTTCTGCTTGCTCAAGAAGGCAGAAAGTACGGCAGAGCAATGCTGCTAACAACAACAGCAAATCAATATACATCCAAATTGGATTAACCAAACTTTGCTTTTATTATCTCAGCCAGGGCAGGCCAGTAATCAAAGCTTTAAAAGTTGAGTTCCTTACCTTCCCTCTCCTCAATAACTGTACATAGGACCAGAGGACATAACACATGAAACTTTTATTTCTGAGAAACTTTTATTTCTAGAAATCTGTTATCCAATAATTCTCCGAATCTGAAAGTGTATTGATTGCATGTGAATGACTTTTGCTCTTTTTTCTCTTCTTTGAATTCATCTGATAGCTGATTTCCAGCGTTTTCTCCTTGGAGTATCCTTTACACTGCTCTCCAGTGCTGTCCTCCCGAATGTGGTTGTGTTAACCTTTAACATACCTTGAGTACACTACTTACCTTTAGGACATCTCTTTTTGTGTCTGCAAATAATTTATACTGATTTCCTAAGTTATCAGCAGAAGACAGGGAGTGGGAGCACAAAAGTATGTGTAAATACTGATTTATCCTAGTTAGATTCAAAGACCTGCCTGCTAGTCAGTGTATATCTGGGAACAATCCATGTGTCACCTTGTTGTCTACTAGAATTCTTCATTCTTGGCCTTTTTGGCAAGTATATGGTCAATATAAACTTCTCTAAAGTTTTTTAGGTATTTTCTCCTAAATCAGTGACAGATTTTATCTTTCCTTCCAACTAGTACTATCTTCAATAGGAAAGCTAAACCTACTGACTAATACCTGTTTATTTATGTACTTCCAAATAGCCTATTCTCTTTTAGGAATTAACACACCAATCATTTGTAGCTTCCCTGCAGCTTTTGTCTGCAATTACCAAATTTAGCTTTTACAGAGATTTTTTTTCTTAATAATGTTACTGTAGTCAACATATTAGACTTTGTCTGTTTTATTTACAGTGTGAGTGTAATATTAGAAATCTTGTTCTTGACTTTATATTTCCTAAGTATTCTTCTCCTTTCTTTTAAATTCGGTTTTCCAACACTTCATCATGTGTATGTACTTACCCTTACAAAGTTAGTTAGCCAGATAAATCTGTTTGTTCTAAAAACTTACATACCCTCAAGCAAGAAAATATTCATATTTTGTGGGTGTGGAATGGCAGAATTTAGATATTTGCACAGAGAAAAAACGTGCTGTCTTCCACACTATTAATTTTCCAAATGCTAGCTCCTACTATTTTTGGTTTCAGTCTTTTTTCAGTCCTTCTCAAACGGTCTCTACCTTGTCTTATCTTCGCAATGAAGGCTTAGAAAGGAGAAATTTGCTCACAAGTATGATCTGTGTAGCTCAGGAAGGATTTTTCCTGGCCTGTCACACCCTACAGAAACTCTGCTAGATAGCTTTAAGACCATGAGGGCTTTTTCTTGCTTCTTGACCTGTTCAGTGTTTAAGTAAGAATCCTGATTTTATTTCTCTGGTATCTTGGTAATTTAAACTCCATGTACTTATTCTATCTCGGTGTTTTTAGGGGAAGTGCAGAGGTTTTAGGAAGCTTCTAAGCGGTCAGGCTGGCTCTGGCTCTGGGTCCATCACAGCTGGAGTTGATCTAAGTTTGGGCTGCCTTGTCCTCTCCTCTATTGGCTGTGGCTCTGTGTTTCCACCTTCTGCACTGTGCTGGCACTGGCTCTTGTCTGATCCTTCTGTGAGTTGCGCCTTGGAGCAGATCTGGCTGAAAAGTTTTTTTGTTTCGTAGTTATTTTCTTTTTTTTTTTTTTTCCCTTTGTGGGGTTAGCTTACAGACGAGCAGCCTCCCTGGGCTGGCTCCTGCAAACTTACGTGGGTGTTAGTGCTGAGGCAAGGGAAAGAATAGAAAGCCTTGGTTGCTAGACGAAGCTCTGACGACCTGAATTCTTTGTAGATTTAAGGTGCCATCGGATGCCACCCGCAGGCTGCAGTTCCACCTTTTCTCTGGGCTGATCTCCACACCAGCACCCATTCCCTACCGCTGTTCCCCCTGGGGCCAGCACTAGTATTTGTGTGGCTGCACTACTCCAAATCACACCAGACTCCCCTCTCCCTGCCTCCCAAACCCACAGCAGTTGCTTCAGCTGACAGAACATGGAGCCATGTTATGTTACTGCTGGCAGTGAGGATGGAGCAAGAAAAGTAAATATTTTTTAAAAAAGTAAAAAGTAAAAAAAAATAAATGCCAGCCATTAAGCCATGTAAAGTAACCGTGGAATTGCAGCTTGTGAAGTACATATATAGCGTATAACATTTTACCAATGAACCAACCTGTTTAGCCTTGACATGGCTTTTAAGAAGACTCTTCTTGATTGGAAGATTGTTCTCCCCCACCTCCTCCTCCCACACATAGCTCCCAGTTTGAGTCTTTTTGTAGCCACCTGTAAGCCCTTGTCAATATAAAGTCCAGGTCTGGCATCTTTCATATTCCAGAAATCTGTTATGTGTTTTTACTCATATATGCATGTAATTCCATTTGTATTTACAGAGAAAATCAATAAAGCAATAGGGTTATGAAAAAAAATTACAACTTTAGCAGATTTTCATTGAAAAATAATTTCATATGGTTCCCTTAAGTGTGCAGCTAAATTCATAGGGAAGGAATAGGCTGATCTTATTGGCATATGGTGTAAATGATGACTGTCCCTTTAGCCTTTTACACAGGTGATAATCTGCCCCAAGACACCCATTCTGGAGTAGCACACAGCAGGGAATGACTAAAGGTAAACAGTAAGACTAGACAAGAGTCGCAATTATTGTGCAAGTTGGAAGGCATCTCACTTGCCTCAGTCTTTAAAATACCGATATCTAGCCTAAGTGAATTGTTTCTACATCCTTTTTAAGGTGGGAGAAAGGGACAGACTTTTCCAGTGCCAGTTTCTCTTCTCCTTCATGGGCAAACCAGGCAATATTGAAATCTGCTATGGTGATACCTCTCTGTGTGTATGTATTCAATTATAAAGGAATTCTTTATTGAGCACAATTAGCTTAAACTAGACAGCTACTTTTAATTTCCTGAACTTTTATGAGCTATAAACTAAGATTGAGGCTCAATTATCATATGCACAAATTTTTATTCCCTTTAAGTGTGGAAAATCTTTATATGACTGTCAGCTTTTTTGTATTAGCTAACTGCAAATATTTCATCAACTTATTACTTACTCTTTACATAGACAGAACTACACCCATTTTTAAGAAGTTCTGAATTTCTAAGAAATGTAGTGATTTGAACCAGAATGAAATTTTAAGCAAACATCTGACAAAATATATAATCTTTTGGTTTTACATTAAAGAAAAATCTAAAATAAAATAATGATGGAAACTTTACTGTGTTTTGGCAATAGCTTGCTTATTGAACATAGAGCTATTTATTTAGTCCACTGAATATGTTCATGAAACCTCAGTAAATTTTTGAAGTAAAATTTGCAAGTAGCATAAAACTCTAGCTGGCTAATAACAGGATATTCTCTGCATAAGTGTGTTTAAAAATAATAATTTAAAAAAAAAATCCAGATTTTAAGGAGTAGTATCTCTGCATCAAAAGGGCAGGAGTCGAAATCTAACTGTAAGTGTAAAAGCTGGAAAAGATTGAACATATGTTATTTCCCACCAGCACAATATTAAATGCAATTATTTTCTTTCTGCTAAAGTCTTGAATATATCTTGCAACACAACCTCAAAGAGTCCCCTGCTGCTGTTGATTATAGTGAATCCCACTTCCTGCCACCCAGTAAGTCTTTGCAATTTTCTCTTTTTCGCCACCCTGTGGAGATAAATAATGTATATTAATGTGGAAATATCAACAGTAAAATCTCTTAATATTCTCCACAAAAAAAAAGCTTCTCTGTAAATCAAAGGATTTGTATCATTCATTAATTTTTTGAATAAAAAGAAGCAAGTTCCTTATGTAAGGGCTTTGAAAAGTTTGAATCTCACTCTTGGAAAACAAGTGTGCCAAATACTGTTTTAGGAGAGGGATGAGTTTTTTTCGAATTGAAAAAAGGATTTGGTATAGTTTATTACATTTAAACCACAGATTTTAGTGTTTTCCTTCCTCAGACTCATTAAATAGGCCTCGACAAATCCCTCTTTCACTTCCTTTGACCCAGAACTTTAGGAAGTGTGTCAGAATTTTGTGTCATTTTTCAGGAACTGCTCCCTGTGCTGAACACGACTGTGGAGGATGTTCTATAAAAGGTTTGTCATGTGTGAATGTGATAAAGGTGTGCATTCAAATCTAATACGCTGCTAATTCCGCACTCAGCTCTCCCCACTTTTGTACATTAAAAACAACATAAGATAACAAATTTCCTTTGCAACTCTAAGTTCTAGAAAGGACAAGAAAAGCAAAGGCAGAAGCTATGACCCCCTGAATACTGCTTTACAATCGAGTTTGAGGTTTCAGTGCTTAAGTGGAAAATTGCCATACTAAAGAAATTATTGCTTGCTGACTATACGAGTTGGGGATCTGGGGTGTGTGTGACCATACTGATTATAAAGTGCTCTCTTTTTGCTTAACATGTTTTTCCTTTTAATTCCAACTTCCAGGAACATGAGCTCCTTTGATGAACACCGTAAACATTTCCTAAGTTAATTGAAAAAAAAACCCCAACCCTATAATGCTAACTTTGGGCATACCTTTCTATTGCTTAAATGAGAAAGCTAATTGGAAGAAATGTTCAAACCAGGAGAGAAGAAAAATTTTTGAAAAAAGGAAAGAAAGAACCTCCCCAGAACAGAATTCTTAGTCACCAACATTTCAGATGGCAGTCTGAGGAGTCTAACCGCTCCATATTATTAAAATACCATCAAATTAAAATAACGGCAAAATACTGAGACAGAGTCAGATTGTGTCCCCTCCTCTGTGGTTGTGGCAGGCCAGCAGTCAAGGATCCAGCCAGGAGTGTGATTTCTGTGGGAAGGAGGGGAGGGAGAAGGGAGGATACCTTTTGTGTTTTCTGGGCTGGGGTATGTGGCACTAGAAAAAGTGGGCAGTTGTGAGCTGTGTTTTATTAGCCGGTTTGGTGCTTGGCAGTAGTGCAGCACCAGCTCAGGCTGTTACTGACTGAGGGAGAAGCTGTTTCCTTCTTTTGTCTCCTTCTGCCTTACCAATAACAGCTGCTGCGAAGGTATTTTCCTCATGGTGTTTTGTTGAAAGGTAGACAAAATATTTTCAATTACCCCTTACTGTTAGATTTCTGTGTAAATAATTTGTGTTCCGGTAAAAATCCTTCCAAGGCGGGAAGACTGTTTGCTACTTTCAGCCCCAATTCTGTAAACATTTCTATGCGTGTTTAGTTTTCACCATGTGAGCAGTATCCATTTGGGTGAAGTTAAGGAGGGCTGTAGCTGCACATTGGAAACTTGACCTACTTTGCATATCATTATGCATGTAGCACAATTTTAGTCCAAGAGAGTGTCCCGGAGAGGGGAAGTCTGAGTTGCGGAAGAGTCCATCGAGGAAATGAAATCTGGCCAACTAATATGAATTAAATATTTTTGTACTTTAGTGTAATATATTCATTCACAACTGGAGAAGTAGTAGGAATAACATAGGCATTAACAAAAATTAGAATTTATTCAGTGGCTGAGGCAGACACCAAAAGCAGCTTGGATGGTGGCAAAACACAGGTGATTTATGAGGGCCTTTTATGATTAGAACTGCAGATTTTGGAATTATTTGACACTTTGCAAAGAGAGCTTTGTTTGTTTTGAGAATGTAAATATGATAATAATTCAAAAATTTAAAATGTCAAGTCAGCTATGCATTGTCTTATTTGTACCTGAACATTGTAATAGCAATATTTAAAAATCCTTCTATCAAATGTGATGCAGGATTGTAAGTGTGAAGGCTGAAGCTCGTTACTAACTTTGAGTATTTCTACACATTATCTGTTCCATTAACTTAGTTCCTGATACTGCAGAAGTTTAGACACCCAGAATTATAGAGAGTGAATAATCCTATTAGAGTAAACGGGACTCCTACAAATGTGTGAAGTGAAATGTATGCGTGAAGCAAGTGGGGCTGGGGCTTTTAATGGGAATCTTGTTATGCATAAATATAATTGGGGTGTGAGGAGTCTCTCATGAGTTAAGTCCCCCAACAGACTCCCTCCATGCAGAGAAACAGGCTAAGATGCAAAGTCCAATAAGGGTAGGCCCCAGGTTTTTAGGGAAATATGCCCACATTCACACGCATCTGATAGAAGCAGATATGGATCTCTCTAAATTGAGCTCGACGCAGGCATTCTTAGCATTTTTTCTACTCAAGTGACTTGGTGTAAGTGACTTGTTCAGAAACACTCTGTAGGTTTGTAGCACAGCCAGGAATAGAGCCCACATCTCCTGACTCACAGTTATAGACCAGACTTCTGCTCAAATTTGTGTGAAAACTTAATTTGCCATGTCTCTGTATGAGGAGGAATTTATTAATATTGCTGCTACCTTACATTGTTTTGTAATTTTCTTGATATGATCCCATTCAATAAAGGTGTAGAACTGAACGTGAGCTTTCTCTGAGTAGATGCAGAGCATCTGGTTTATACAAATGGTTTCCCACCAAAAAGGAAAACTTGGAACTGTAGATTTTTAATGCACAGATCTTGTGCTGTTGCAATGTTAAGAAGTCCTTGTTGTTATGAATGTGCATTATGAGTATATTGTACACAGTCCTGGTATGCAAATGTGTAGCATTCAGAGAAGTGAAATAATTCTGTGTTATTATTATCTTTGTAAATTGCATCTTAAGAGTTTGTTGAGGACTTTACGACGGCAGTTTTCTATAGTCACAGCTATACAGCACAAAGTGTTTCTTTCATTATTAACAATAACTGAGCCAATGAAAATGCTTTTAAATATACACCAGACAAGCAGTTATCCAGCTCTTCCTTCTTACCATCCACAAACCATCTTTTAGCATCTTATAAACGAGCATGTAAAATAGCTTTGTAAACATCTGCTTTTCATTGTTAATTGTCAGGGAAAACTAGAGATTTAAATGCTTCTTTTGTAGCATTCCTTAATCCTATCAGAAAGGAGGGCTCTAGATGCTTCTCCTTTCTCACTGCAGATAGCTTCCATAGGCTGGGGGCTTTCTTCTTTTTTCTTTTTAATTTTTTTTTTAATATGGGTAGTTTTTATTTACTTACAAACAGCTTGTTTCACATCTCGGTTTGAAAGGTCTTGCACATTCTAGTCTCTGTGGCAACTCAGTAAATTTAAACAAAATATACTACGTAATTATTGATTGCTGTATAAAATGTGTTGAAAATCTAATTTTTTTTCTCATTACGTTCTGCTCAGTATTTTCTTTCATATATCAACTGTCAGTATACAAATGCAGTAAGAAAACAGGAGTATATGTTTCTGCTGCCCTATAACATAAAAAATAATAAGTAAAAAATTCACACTACTACAATACAATTATTATTTTTTTAGAAACGCTGCCTTTATTTTGGTTAGCTTTTCTGTTCTAGTAATCAAGTCATTAATGTTGAGTGTGTGGCAATGATTTACTTAAGGTAGCATTCATAACACACAGTAGCTGCATTATACAGGAAAAATAAATCTATTCATGTTACATTTCCTACCTTTAAAGCTTTTTTTAAAATCTTGTATTATGGTCCTGAATTTGTAACATTTGACTTTTTGGTTCTCACACACACAAAAGGAACATTGATGATTTAAAACTATTTCATGTTTTATATTTCTTGATCAGGAATAAATCTTTTTCTACATTTTTTTTTCCAAATCTGCTTCATTTGGGAAAAGATACATTTTCACTTAAAGTTTGGATGTTTCCATAGCTTTCGTCTTTAATTTTGGTGTTTTGAAGTCAAAGTCTGCTTAACTAATTCCCCCAGCACAGTCATTATTTTAGAATAATTTAGATTTCTCCCTGTTTTGTTAATTAAGTAATAATTGAAGAGTACAATTACCTATTAATGTTTTTATTCCTGCTATTCAATATTTACTTCTAGAACTTCCTAAAAGAATTGTTACACGGACCTCAGCATCACTGCATGTAAAATTAATTGAAATGACATATTGTTGCAGTTTCTATGACAACCATATCATGATGCTGATGCTCTCAAAAATTTATAAACTACTATTTCAACTATGCTAATAGCACTGAGTAGAGTTAACATTTATTTACTTAATATTCTTATTAGAATGAAGCTTTCAATACTGCATTTAAAAAAATCAGAAAAAGTTGTATGTCAGTATTTTTCGTTTGTCTGATGTTGGTTTTTTGTGAAGGAATTCTGGTTTTCTATGAGAACCTTTTTAAAATCTAACTCTGCTATGTAATGTTGATGATGAGCTTATTCACTCAAAACAGATAGAATGTATAACACCACTCACAAACTTTTAAATACAACATTCCAAAATAACTCCTACAGTGCAATCCACTGCAAAAACCAGTCTTGGTTTGCTAGTGGAATATTTAAAGGCAATTTATTCCTATTTCTATTGTCCTAGATGTTAAACCTCAAATGCTTGTGACATGAGAGCACTTATTCACTGGCATGACTTACATAAATAAAGTCACAAGCTT
This sequence comes from Coloeus monedula, assembly GCF_965178545.1. NCBI lineage: Eukaryota > Metazoa > Chordata > Aves > Passeriformes > Corvidae > Coloeus > Coloeus monedula. The sequence continues at coordinate 14,415,711 of NC_138786.1, read as the reverse complement.
AAGTGTCTTCAGGACCAGGCACAGAGATATAAACCCCTTAAAAATATTTACTTATATTACTGCCTTGTTTTATTGTAAATGTGAAATGTAACTTGAATATTTTTTTTCCATATTAAATACATACCTTTAGTATAATCACGTTATTCCATCAATCTGCAGGCTTTTAGCAGTTAGCTGATTTTAACAGTTTGACAGGGAACTCTATTACTCAGGCAACACTCACGTTGGAATCAATGAGTGTTTTACTTGAGTAAAAAATTTAGGACCAATGTAAGATGCCTTGTTCAAGTTACTTCATAATTATATAGATTGCAATGACTTAAAAAACAGTGAGCTTTGCTCTCCAAACATAGTCATTTTATTCAGTCTAACTTGCACTTATTAAAAAAGTGTGTTTTCTATTCAAAATGCGTGATTCTCATGTATAAGACTTATTGATCATTGATCCAAATAGGAAATAAAACACCTTGATGTTTCAGTCATTTGTCTTAGGAAGATTCCAAAACAGTTGAATCACATTTACTTCACTTCAGTCTTAAATCTGATATTACACTGGAAAAACGTTTCATATAATCGAATGTTGGAGTACGTTGAGATCATGTCACATTTCAGTTTTACCGGTATGAATGCTTTCAGCAGTTTCTGCCCAACGTTCCCGGTTTACTAAGCTATATTTAAACATCTTTTGAAAGATTTATACAGTGATCTGCTTCTTAGTCAACTTTGTTGCAAGAAGTTACTACTGCATATTTGGGTAAGAAAATGTGAAGTGCCTGAAGAGGAGAGGAGAGGAGAGGAGGGAGGACATGGCCATACTACCCATGTGGGATATGCCATGATACTTATAAGTTCCAAATGAAATTGGACAGCTTGAAACAACTCTGTACCCCAACATTTCTTTGCAGACATTTTAACCTCTTTTCTTGTTATTTTCTAAACTGTTAATCCTTTCTGGCATCATCATTCAGATTCTCTTTATAAGAAGCATGCACTTTACATGCACAGGACTTGAGCTTCTGGATGAAAAAACTGGCAGTGACATGAGCTTACAGGATAAGGCCATATTGTCACAAACCCAAAGGAACATCTTAAATGCAATTTATGGGTGCACAGTGGTAATAATATAAAATCATTGGCCTATCTTGAGGATTCTTTTATTTCTGTTCATGTGGCATGTATATGTGGCTAAGTGGTAATACATTTATTTGCAGTGTGGGCCAGCCTTCAGGTCAAAGACAGCTTTGTTTATTTATTCTATCCTTCATGGTTGTTTTTCGATATTTTTGTTTGGTTTTATTTGGGTCTTTTTGTTTGTTTGTTTTTATTTTTTTTACTCAGTATTTTGTTTGTAGTGCAACAGCTCAGTCAGGGACTTTGAAAATTGTGTTTTGCTGTGGGGTTATTTTTTATTTGAGGGGGGTGGGTGTATGAAACAAAAATAAACTGATGGAATAATTGCAGTGTTACAATAGAAAATCTGTCCATGCTCTGTTGAATTCCAGCATGTGCTGTCAGAATGGGACGTTGCCAGTGAGAAAATAAAAGCACTGTGGTGTGCTGATAGGGGATTGCAGTCATCATGTTTAGCAAGGGCTTTTCTGTCACTGAGATCCTCAGCAACCTTCATGTTCACCACTGGCCTAGAGCTTACTCTGGGCTGGAATATAAAATAGGGCTGCTGTGGGCTGTAAGGGGGTCCTGTAGCACGAGTCCCCTCCCAGCCCCTCAAACGTGCGTGCAGGTATAGCTCTACCTGACAGAGATCTTCCTGTCCTTCCATTCACAAGACAAGTTCTGCTATTCCCAGCTGAAGCTGGGAAAATTGGTATAATATGTGAGGCTACGCAGGTGCACGCTCAAGGAAGAGATGCCTTAGTATGAGTGATGATTGTTTTAAACATCTCTTGCATGGCTTTGGGTTGCTTCTGAAAGAGTACATTTAAAATCACTGTTAATCTCGAGCTGCTTTTTTTTGGTATGTTAGCGGTGTTTTATGGTCATTCTGTTGTACAGAGATGGGAGTAGAGAAATGATTAAGATGACAAACAGGCAAATCCAGCTGTTAGGTGAAATTCCCAGATTAGGAGCAGCAGATGCATTTCAGTGGAAATGTTTGCACCATCCACAGTCATACTACTGTTTTTCTACTCTTAAGATATACATGAAAAGCATCAGGTATCCAATCTTGAGGTGATTCCTAATCAGAGCTGAATGTAATTGCCATTTTTTGGAGCCTGTTATTAGTGTTCTCATGGTTCATCTGCGGAGCTTACTCTGCCAGTGCAACTAGTAGCTAGGAGTTAAGTGACTTCAACCTTGCCAGTGCAGTCAGTGCTTTTCTGGGTGCCAGGATGCCCTGACATGATGGATGCTTTCCAGTAGCTAGGATGCTTTCCACCAGCTGCTAAAAGCCTCCTGAGAGGAACCCCCTTCTGGGTTAAATCTTTTTGTGAGAGGTAAGTGATGTGTTGTGCCCCTATATAAATGGATCTGTCTCCTACAGTAGATCCATGCCCATAGCTTTTGCATGCCTGGAGTGTGCATAAGAAACACATTGTGCTGAGCCTTGTCCACAACTTTTAGCAGTGTCACCCCAGGTGCTGTCCATGGGTGGTGACAGCCTAGTCTTCTTTTCTTTTTTCCCATTCCCCTTCCATTAATATAAAACTAACCAAAACCCCAGCCTCAAACTTGAAATCAACCAAAAGACTGGAGAAGGAAAATCTTCCAGGAAAACCCGGGCAGTGCAACTGGCCTGATTTTGGCCGGGGAAGGATGCTGGGCAGAGGAGCCAGCAGTGCTCCCTGGCACACGCTCCGAGGGGACACTACTGCCTTCCAGGAGGGGATTTACTGGAGTGGTGCCGGCGGGACGAGCGGGCCGAGATGCACTCTGCCCTACTCACCCCACTCCCCTGGGGAGCGCCCAGCGACGCCGAGACAGGCAAAGGAGGGAGAAAGTCTCGGGGCAGGGGCTTAAAGAAAACACCAGTGCGGTGCTTTCTTTTTGTGTATTCCCATCTCCCTCAATTCTCCTTAAATTCTCCCCGTCTTTCTCCGGCCCGTGAGAGCGGGCGGGAGGCAGCGGCGTACCCTGACCCGGAGCCCCGGGGGCTGCGGGCTGCCCGCCCCCGTCCGCCCTCGGCGGGGTCCCCGCGGCCGCGGCGCGTTCGGCTGCCCCGGGAGCGCAGCGGGCGCTCGGTGCGGGGCCCGCGCCCGCCTCACGGTGGCGCGGTAAGCACATGGACAGGCCCGGCCGCGGGCAGCCGGGAGCGCGCTCCGCTCTGCCTTCATTGGAATAACAGTCCCGGTGATGTTTCGGATAAATCAAACCGCTGCTACAGCGGCGCAGGGACGGGAGGTGCGCGATGCTCCGCGCCGGCGGAAGGTGTTTCAGCCTCCCCGGTCGGCGCAGAGCCCAGCGGCATCGGAGCGAGGGTCTGCGGCATCTGAAGAGCACGGTCTCACCTGGGGTTAGTCTCCCCCTCCCCCTCTCAGTCTCACTCCTCCCCCAGCCCCCCAGGAGAAGTTTGCAAAGAATGTGATGGAGAGTGTAAAGCAGCAGATGCCGACGTTAAGCTCCGGCTCGGTTCGGGCACAAGGAGCTGAGCCATAGCCCCGAGCCACCGCCCTCGTTAGCAGAGCAGCGCACCCCTGTCACCCGGGAGTACCCGTGGGGGGACAAACACAATGTAGAGTCATCTTACCTCCGAGCCGAGGGAGCAGCCTGCGAGGCAGGAGCGGGAGCGGCGCGGCTCCTGCCTCCCGCCCCGGCCGGTCCGTCACCGCGCTCCGGCAGCGCCGCCTCGCCCGCCCCGCCGGGCTCCGCTCTCGCCGGGCTCCCCCCGCCCCCGGCGGGCAGTCCCCCGCCTCAGCCCCGCACACATCCGCGACTCAGGGGCAGCGTTCCGAGGCAATCCTTGCCGGTGCAAATCCCCCGAGGCTTCTCTTCGCCAGAGCGTGGAACAAAATTGCCGGTTCCCCTGAGTTTTTGTCAGGCTGTGCTGGCGCTCGGGAGCAGGTAAGGCGGCTGCTGGCTGCCAGCGATCCCCGCTGCACTTGCAGCGAGCAGCAGGAGCCGGTGGAAGTGGGAGTGTGGTCTGCTCTTCATTAGGGAGGGGGGAACGGACCCTGGAGGTGATGCAGTGAAACACTTCTACTCCCTTGCATTGTGTTTGTCACAGATCACGGGCGCTCTGCTTTTATAACATTCACTTCAAGCATTCTCAAACCCAACCGGAATAAGTTCTGATCCTCCCCTTTAGTTTACATTGGGGTTGTCAAAGGATTAAATAAATGAAACTTTATTTGACCGTGGAGTTTACAGACCCTGGGATCCCTGCGCGCTCTGGCCTTATTCTAATTCTATAGCGGTAATTACCCTTCGTTTCTTTAAGTGCAATAGATTTATTGCCTTAGAGACTATGCACAGTTTGATTGAATTATTCATTTTTTTTCTTTGGTGTAGACTGCATCTGGGGACTGATGTGACGTGTAGATTTTTTTTTCAGGAACAAAGGGAATGTGGAAATGAAAGAGAGAGGGAGAGAGAGGCTGGCAGATGTGATGAGATGCGGTGAAGGTGTATCCAGCTTGGCACTCCCACTCCTCTCTTCTCCTCTCATTGCAGCCCTGGGTGACTCTCAGGCTAACACAAACAGCTTTTCTTCCGCAGCCTGCCCTCTGTCACTGTAAGTACAACAGCCTTCTCTTATCAGCATGCAAATTCCAGCCACTCACTACCTTAGCCTGGTGTTTGCACTTTAGATTTACAGAGGGGACCTTTAAAATGAACTTTCCGAGACAGGAAGGGGTTTTCATGTCGAACTTGCTTTTATTTTCTTTGTAAAAGTTTATGTGGTTTTTCCAGTCCTCTCTTCAACCCCCCCCCCCTTTTTTTTTTTTTTAAATTTTTTTTTTTTTTTAACGGCGGGGGCGTGGAGAGGGGAGATTGTTGCTGCGGCTTTTCCCTTCACTATCAAGATGATGCACAGTTTAAAATGAAATTAAAATCTCCTTGATCCTCTTTCTGCCAAGACAATACATTCTTGTTGGCAGATGACGCTGTAAGGAATTCAGAGTTTTTGTTTTCAGGCAGATCTTTAGCTTTGAGTGTTACAAAATGCAAACGTCCCCTAAATTTGGAGGAGTTCGCCAGAGGTTCTTGTTCTAGGGGAACTCATATCAGGTGATGGGTTTGCTTTTGAAGAAACGTGCAGTCATATGCTTCTATCCAGTCTAACAAAACTTTTTCCCAATCGGACGATCAGGCTTTAACTTCTTTTCCTTTAGCTTTCTCTCAGATGCTGTTGATTATTTTGCAAAAGTTTATCCGAACATCTTTAGCAAGCCTATAACAAGCCTTCATTGTCGGACAGTGTCCGCAGAGGGAATTTATAAACGTGCCTCTTAATTGTCCGGCATTAACTGGGGAGAGAGGGCCGTTTAGAAGTGGCTGAATGACTTTTAAAGTGAAATTCCTTGCCCTTTGAATCCAAAACTTCTGAGGCTGTTCCGCCAACTCTCCAGGAGTTGCAGGTTTGCTGCTCAGGTTAAAGATGCGGTACGTACAACTTAGCACACAGACAGGTTGCCTCGCTTGTTGAATATTGCTTTACTTCCACACATTTAATGAGACACACGGCGCAAAATGCCATGACAGCTGTGCACAGGTAAGTGCCCCGACGTGATGTGAGCGCCTGCGGTCCCTTCCCTGTGCAGGGACCCCCAGCAGGTCAGCATCCCTCCTCAACATCTGCCTGCGCTGCCTGCCTTTAGCCTTCATGAAGCCAAAGCAAGGACAGCAATTCCAAACGCGGTTTCTAAACGTGGGGTGACACTACAAGTGAAAGCGTTTTCTTGTTTCTCGGCACGTGTATACGGATCCTCACGGCGGGTGTTCACTTACGCAAACAAAGAGGGAAGCACAATTGTCCCCGTGCAGCGCACACACGCACATTTGCATACAATGCCCAAGGAATCCTCTTCTCCTGCCGCCGAGAAGTTGCCGCTCCCCGGCACTGTGAGTTACATCTGTAACTTAATTGATCACACAGGGGAAGCAACAAGCTGGAGAGCGTTCCTTGCGCTCCGCGTGGGAGCGTGGCCGCATCCCTGCCGTGTCCTGCCCCAACCCAGTGTCATTCCCTGCACTGGAATTTCGGGAGTGCAGCGGGATGCTCCCCCGATTTGGAGCTAGGTGGGCGGTTGGATTTATCTGCTGCCTTAATTATCTCTTGTCCCATTCCCGCTTCGTATTTAATAAGGAAGATGCTACATTTGAGGAGTGGTTGGGATTTTTTTCCCCCTTTCTGTTTCTTGGAAGAAAAAAACTTTCAGTAACAAATTACTGGAGTTGCAGACTGAGGCAGACTATTCGTCCTTGTATTCTGATTTACATCTCTTTTCTTACATAGCTCATTTTAATTTTTTTTTCTTTTTGCGCGCCAAAGCTACACTAGTTGTGCAAAAAGTCAAGGTGTTTGCTTTACTTGCAGCAGGTTTAAATGTGTTACAAGGAAAGCGTTAGTGGCCAATCACGGGAATTCTTATAATTAAAGATTAAAAAGGACAGAGAAATATCTCGAAAGACAGCTATTTACTGCTGTTAATTCCATACACCGGGTAGCTGCAGCAAGGTGAATACTTTGAATTAGCCGAACGCAGGTGAATGCAAACTCAGTATTTACAATCATACAGTTCCTCCCGTCTCTGAATTTCACTTTTCAGTGTCTTTATTAAAATTGAAAGAGTGCATGGAAATTAGCTACTATACTCTCATCCAGCTAATTTGATTATAAAGCTTTATTAGATGATTATAAAGTTCTATTTCAAGGTGTTTGCTGCTTGCCGAATACGACTTGGTTACTCCTTTTATTGTAGTGGGATTGCCAAAAATATTGTCTAAAACAGGTCCACTATTCCAAGAGGTTCTGACTTACAACTCATTTTCTCTGAACTCGCCTCGAGCGGGGCGATAGCACCTCGGATAGCAAAGGCAGAGGATGCAACGTGCACGACTCCAGCAGTGTGTCGAGTTTTACAGCTTGTTAACAAAATGAAACAGAGCCAGGTCAGATCTGTCCTGTGCCATCGCGTTAATGCTCAATTTTCATCACGTCCTGCTGAAGCCAGGTTCATTCGCAGTGGGGCTGAGTGTGCTTCTGGGTCTAACCTAGTCTGCAAATTTCTACTTGAGAGAGAAGGAAAGCGAAATCAGGCTCTCTCCTCGTCTTTTTGGCCTCTATAAGTTATGAAGCTATTTTAAAATTAAAAAGTTTGTCTGTTACTAACTGTTCCAGGCGCCTTCTGGAAAATGGGGAGAAAGTGCCAAAAATACAGAGATGAATCAACAACTTCTCTCTCTCTCTCATTTTGTGGGCTTGAGGTTGCTTTCCGCACTCCCATCTTAACAACAGTTTAGCCTAGGTGTGAATAATATCAAAAGAGGGAGACGTTCGCTCTGCAGAGCTGTTTGCCCACCTGATCTGCGGGCCCCTGACAGTTTGAAAGACTCTTTTATGTTTACCTTTGGAATGCAAAAATACAGCAGGGAGACTTTCTTAGGTTTGCAGTATTCTGCCACTGGTTGATTTTCTCCTTAGCTCCTTATAGTTTTCCCTTCTTTCTCCCAGATTTTTCTCTCCCCCCCCCCCCCCCCCATCCCCAATTAGCACTTCCAAGAGAGCGTGAGTTCCTAAATTGGTATTCAAGCTGATATTCCAATCCTTATCTGTTGCCTTTTGGTAGGCAGAGAGAGGGATATTTATATATTGCCGCTGCTAAAATTTCTCGTCGTCGCCACGAGAATCCCAACTTCAGCTCGAGTCCGTCCTAAATCAGTTTTTCCTCTCCGGCCATACCTGTCTTTCCCCTTTCACTGCACTCACTCGTCACCTTTGTGTTGAATCCATCACTAAATAGTTTGTGGACTCTGAGTGCATTCTCTCCCCTTCCTCTTCCCCGGGTCCCTGTAGCTGGACTCCCATCTCTGGTGTAATTTATACTTCCCATTTCATCTCCCTTTTATTCCCCTCCCCCGGCCGTGCTGTGGGATCGGGCTCTTCAGAGACCCATTTATCAGCTGTCAGTAAGCGCTTGCTGAGTGCTTCCCTCTCGTAGTCCCCGCTCCCTCCCCACGCCGCCAGCCCTTCCCTCCTCCTGCACATCGTCTTTCTCCAGATTTTTTTTTTTGTAATTTTATTTTCCTGGTGTGTCCCGTGAGCCGGCGGGACTCTCCGGCGTGTGTGTCCCCACGCAGCGCGGCGGGCGGAGGGAGGGCGGAGGGCGGGCCGGCCCCGTGTGACACGGCCCCCCCAGCCCCGCGCCGCCCCGGCCCCGCGAACCGGCTCCCCCGGGACCCCCCCGCTCCCCCTCCTCCTTTTCCGGCCCCCGCCCCGCCCTCGCACCCCCTCCCCGGTAACTTTCTAGTACCTTTCCTCACCACTCCGGGCAATCAGTGGTCATTAGCGAGAGCAAGCGGTGTAGGGTTTCATGTGTCTAATGGCCCTGTGAGTGGTGATAGCTGCGCGGGGATGCGGCTGGCAGCCCGCGCCGATTTCACTTTCTGTTTTGTGCTCACTTTCTCCGCAGTTGTTGCTTTCCCCGCTCGCTCCCAGCCTCTCTCTCTCTCGCTCTCTCTCCCTCTCTCTCCCTCCCTTCCCCTCTCCCTCCTCTCTCTCCCTGTGTTGTCTCATCTTGCCTGTGCTGTCTGGGCGGGGGAGCCCTGCCTCCTTTTGCCTTCCTCAGATCAATGCCCTGGCCACTCACTTTCTGATGTTGCACGACGGGAAATGCTTTGAATACTTACGACATGGCCGCTCACATTGATTGCCAAGATTGACAGCAGTAACCATCGCCTTCACTTGTTTCAGGAGGAAAAAAAAAAAAATGAACCTGATTGTAACCAAATCTCCAGGCAACCCATCCGCAAACTTCTAACGATCGGGATCCTGCACATCCATGGCCCGGAGAAACACCAGCAGACTCTAGTTCATTTATTTTATTTTATTTTATTTTACCGAATTACTACCCATTTATTCCTCTCCCCTCCCTCCTTCCCCCCCCCCACCTCCTTCCCTCTATTTTTTTTTTTTTAATGAAAATTACCGAAGCGCGTTGCAAAAAAAAAAAAAAAGGAGGCTCTCCCAGTGCTTTGTGCCACACTGGATCCCGAGGAGGTAACCAGGAAAACCAGCCCTATTGTGTTGTATACCTGTTGTTTGCTGTGGTGTGTAGTGCTGCGTGGCTTGGTGGCGGTGGCGGTGGTTTAATGGGTTTTCGCTGGATTTATGTCGCTTTGCAGGAGAGAATCCGGTTCCCCCTGCGCTGTCTTTAATGGGTTATTAGTTGCAATTGAGTGAAGCAGCAGCGTCCGGAGATAGATCTGTTGTTTAGCTTTTAACATTGCTGAATTCACCCCTTCCCCCCGCCTCCCCCTGCACGATTATTTACTTTTATATCACGAGGGTGTTGTGTTTCTTTTTTCTTCTTCTTCTTCTTCTTTTTTTTTTTTTTCCTTTTCTTTAGGGAAAAGTAGTTATAGTCTCGTCCCCGTGCGAGTTTCCGGGGCTGTTTGAATCCCGAGGTTTCCGAGACGTTAAGGGACCCCAGTACCTTGAAATCACAACACTTTCTCATCCTTCCCGAGTAGAGTTTATTTTAAAATGTAGTGACAGATCAGCGTTGTATTTTAAGATCACCCACGGCAGGCGAACACATGGTGCGGGAAGATATTGTACGTAAGGAACTAACACGAGAGGGAGAAAGAGAGAAAGAGAGGAAAAATAAAATCCGAAATAAATCTTTGAGAGCGGAGCGCTGCTGTCATTGCTCCGAAGTGCTCGCGTGGGTTTCTCCTGGCGGATAACCCCGAGAGACGCGGGATGGAGAAAGGCGAAGGGAGTTTAGTGGTGCTTGTGGGTTCTGCGCTAAGTTTGAGGTGGGTGAGTGCTTTGAAGTTGGCCAGGGACGGCTGCGGGGAGCACACAAAGCTGCGGGAGCGGCGGCGGCCGTGCCGCGCTCGGCCACGGCGCGGCGCTGTCCCGAGGAGCCGCCGCGCCGCCGCCTTAGCCCTCCCAGCAGAGCCTTTGGATAAAGTTATACAGAAAACTTTAAAATTGATATCGCACCCTAATTTGTGATACACAAGGAGGGGGGAAGAAGGCAGTCCATCATCAGAGAGCTCTGTTTACACCCGGGGAAGGGGAAATGCGTGCCGCTTTGTGGCAACAGTCGACTTGGGATTTCTTGCTGCCTTAGCTCTTTGCCGGAGGTCATGCAAATCGACCTTAAAAGAATGCATAAGCCATAAATTAAAATAAACCCTTAGCCAGAGGCTGATCCATAAGTAGACAATACCTAACCTGGACAAAACGGCTTCCTTTGCGAGCTGAAAAAAAGAATAGTGCCTAAACTAAATGCAAAGTAAGTTTTCAGGAAGTATTTCACTTACTATTATTACTGTTATTCTTCTTTTAAAATAAAATAGTGGCAGTTGCAACAAGCTAGAGCAGCTGTTTACAGGCGGTGCTGCAGGATACGAATGAGGCAAGGTGTGTCTGGTGGAGAGCTTATTCTTTTCCTGGGTTCCACTACCTTCGAAGCTGTTTATTTTTTTGGATTGGGGATAAGAAGCCTCTTTTACCGTACAAGCAATTTGATGTTTTATCTCGGATAATGCTGAAGGAGTTTATGGCCAAATCTGGGTTGCCTGCAACTGTCACATGCGCGCACACAAGCTGTGTCTGTATATAATAGTCTCGGGGCTTGTTTTTTTTCCCGCAGTTTTTGACAATTGTTCCATTCATGATCCTGAAAGGAATCATCAGTGGGAGCTAATGAGTGTGCCTCTGCGGCTTGCCCTGCTCCGGGGAGGAGCGGGCACCGGCGCTGCCCGCTCGTGTAATGCATGCACGCGTGTACTGGCGGCGGGGTCGCGGCTGGGTGTAGATACGGGAGAGGGAGAGCAGATAGGCGTGATGCGAGCAGGTACTTCCACGCGTGCAGCGCCAGCCGGGCCGCCAGAGCGTGTCCCCGGGCCGGCACCCCCGGCCGCGGCCCGAGCCGTGCGGGGCGGCGAGCCCGGCCAGGGCCCGGAGGTCACTCGCAGGCACCGCTCCTGTGCAGCCGAGCGCTGTCTCCGCTTCCTGCGGGCCGTCTCACCGTGGGGTTTGCTGCGGTTTTGTTATTTGTGAAAGGACGGGAAGGAGTGAAAGTGGCACCGTGAAAGGACAATTAGTGTTGTGTCTGAGTGGCCGGGGTGGGGGGAAGGGGGGCCGCAGGGAAAGGCAGCCCGGTGGGAGCCTGGGGACGGCAGATTAGTGCTGTCCTAGGGGTGTTTCCCAAAAACAGAGAGGTGAAACTTTTTGTGATAAAGTGATATATCTTCGCCTGCTGTTTGTAGATAAGGTATATGTTTATTAAGCAAATTTAAATAGCCTTCGGCACACGAGCGGCACTTTGTTCCTACTGCTTTCTTTTACCATCACTTTAACATTTTTTGCCTTTTCCATCCTCAGTGCTGATCGTGAGGACTGGAGAACAGTTCTATCCAGTTCTCAAACAGAGTTTGAAGTCCAAAAATTAACGAATTTCCCTTTCTGTATTCGTGTAATGGAGCAATTTTGAAACCTGTTTTGAGACTTCGACTTGACTTGACTTGTTTTATTGACGTGCTTGTGCCCACTCATTTAATTAAGCCATTATAATACCATAAAGTAAATAATAAGAATGAATGTGAGATATGTGCGTGTAGCCTGCCATTATATACAAATATTTCCCTGGAAAAGACCCTTTAAAAAACTTTTTTTCAGCACCCCATGGTTCTTTGGCAAGATCTTATTGCAGGTTTTTGTTTTGAGCCAGGATATTTCGTGGGTTTCTGTGCTCATGACGTTACATGCACACTACGCTTGGAATATAAACAGCAAGCGTACCTAGCAGCTCATTCTAGTAAAACTAAGGAATAATTATTTATAGTGAGTACATTTAAAAGAAAATAATGAGGTCATTTGGAGTATGCTGCAGTTTGAAGTAGCTCGACACCTGGCAGAAACTACATACGCATTTTCTTCAGACTCTGCACTATCCATAACTTTTCTTATAATACATTCTTGTGTTAAGTGAGAAAAGCTGTTTGTAAAACAATCCCCTGGCTGGTTCCAGTATTGGGTGAAGCTGATCCTGTAATGGCATTTTGTTTTGAACAGTTGCTGTAGTTGAAGTTCCCTCATAAGGTAAGGTGGCACTGGGTCTGAAAGGAGGTCCAAATGCCACATTTATAATTAGACTGCCAATTCAGCACATTGTATCTATTGCTATACAGGGATATACTGCTGTGTCTGGTCTCTCAATAGACTGTATTCAGAATTAGCCAATTCAACTGCTTAAACTTTGGAGTCAAATTTAGAATAGGCAATGAGAGAAGGAAAGAAAGAAAACAATAATGCTTTCTTTTTTTCCCTCAGCTAGCTATTAAAAGCCAAAGAATATAGGGAAACCAACCCAGGCACTGCTCTTGGAAGCCCTGCACTGAGCGCAGCCTGGCCAGCCTCGCCTGCAAAACCATTTTGAAGCGCGCTTCTCCGGGGGGAGGGGAAGGTGAGCCCTGGGCATCGCTCCCAGCGCCGCTCTCCAGGCCGCTTCCCGGGCCGCGCCGGGCGCCCGCAGCCGGCGGAGGGGGCGCGGGGCCGGGCCCGGAGGGGCAGCTCGGCCCGGCCCGGCCCTGCCCCGGCCGGGGACCCCGGGCTGCAGCGCCCGGCCCCGCAGAGACCCCCGGGGCGGGCCGGCCCCCGGAGCCTCCGAGCCCCGCGGGGCGGGAGCGGCCGCGCCGGGGACCCCGCGCCCCCTTAGGGCCGGGCCGGGCTCCGGGCGCCGGCGTGTGCCCGCCTTGGCCCCGGCCCGCGGCTGCCGGCCCCTTGCCTCCTGTCACACTTCTCGTGTCGCTCGCCCCGGCTCCCCCGGCCTCCTCCCCGCGAACTTTAATTCATTCAGCGATGAGCGCGTAAGAGGCCCTTCGGTCGGCAGTCTCTCATCCTCTGCTAAACGCATTATTTTGTCCCTCCTCCCTGCAGCGCAGTGCTCTGTCTCGGTACTGCTGGGAGGCTGAGCTGGGCTGCCTCAGCGCTCCCTCGGTTTCCTTCTCTGCTAGATCGCAGGGTGCAAGCCAGTGCCATGTGTATAACACAGCATAAAGGGAGCGAGACAGATGGCTGTCTCTCCCTGCACGTTCCCGACTCTCCGCTCAACTTATGTAACTGCTGCGTTTTTTCCTTTTTGCGTTTACACACCGGGGAAAGCGACAAGAGAAACAAAGTGGAGCCCATCAGTTTCACTGGTAAGGCCACAAGTGCCTGACTTGTAGAAAATAATAGCTGATGTCCAAAGTTAGTTGCCTTCACTTGTCAGCTTGATTTTGTTCACAAGTGGGAACTGCCAGTGCTTGTTCCCTCGCCAGTGGTTTTTAATATGTGGCCAACAACTGTTTGTGGTCACTTCCCGCTGAACTTCTTCTGCTCAACAGGAAAAAAAAATCTCTTTGGACATGTTTTTTGCATCTTTGATTGTATTTTTAGTCCAAAATATCCACATATCCCTGCAGTTCTTGGAGGCCTTGAAATATCTTGTGGCAAGAAAGGCCAAAGCTTTGCTTGATGACAGCAATAACAGAGACTTTTTTTTTCCTCAGTTGGCATTAGAAAGTTTCTTTAGTCCTCTTTTATCTGCTAAACACTGTGATCACCTTGGGAGATACCACTTCAGGAAGCATATCCATTAATCTTTTACACTTGGGTTGATTTCCCCCTTGGACGTGTATAGATCACACTCCAAAGGCTTCAGTGTATTTATTTATTAATTTATTTATTTTCCAGAACAAAAATTACTTCGGAAAGAGAAGCCAGGATGCACTTTCCTTTCCACCCCATACAATGGGATGTTGTATATTTCCTTTTTTCCTCAGCGTCACCTTAGAGATCAGTGGGCTGGTTTGGCAGGCCTTGCGTGTCGTGGCTAAAGTTTTCAGAAGTTATGCAAATAGGGGTGTTTGTGTACATGTGAACTATGTCAACTGCAGTGATACAGTGACATATTTTTAAAACATTTCAGTTCATACAGTAAATCACAGAGGCAGAACCTTGGAACATTTCTGTGGTGTCAGAACCTGGGAGAGAAGTGCTGCTGTGTGATGTGTCCGGTAGCTCACATAGAACTAACTCGTCAAGTAGCAGCAAGAAACACAGAGGTGCATGTTTCAGGTTTGTAGTGTAGCAAGCTGATTTCTGTTCATCCCTTTCAGTGTCTTCTTGTGTAATTTTTATTTACACAATTTTCTCAGTTTTTTCTCAGGTAGAACGGCAAGAATGGGAAATTTTAGGGGGCTTATTACCAAATCACAGAAACTGAATTTTCTTTTCTTTTCTATGAGCCATTTGGAATTTTTTAGACACGTGATTCTCTCACAGTATGTATCTGTACATGTGTCATTGCAGGCCATTACATCATATTATGAAAACAACAAAATACCCCAAATCCTGTCATTAGTAAGGTTGTGGACTGGACTGGTGTGATGCCTGTGTGAAATATGCGCCTATTTATTTAGATGTAGTTCTGCACAGAAGAGGGAGATCTGATAGATGTATTTGCTGGAAAGCAGCCGATTTCTACAGTGATAAAACTGGATAATTACATGTTCCCAAAGCCTTTTCAGCACAGAAGTAGGTGTTCTTTTAAAACATTATTCTGCGGCAACAACAAATATTTGTGACATCATTGTAAGAGATTTCCTGCCAATTTTTAGTTTACTGTCTTTCACAAAGTCTAGAGTTCTTTGGAACTCGTGAAACTGCTACAGATAGCCATCGTATATTCAAGTATTCAGTGAAGTTTTAAATAATTCTCTTTCAATTAGTACAACAGGAACCTGAAAAATGGATTTTCTCTTAAAGAAACAAGAATCAGTACACAGACATTTCTCTCCGCCTCTTGTATATTTTAAAACACGCATATCAGTTTTATGTTTACTGTTTTGTCTTCTTAAATTTAGAAGAAAAAAGCCAGTGTCCCAAGTCTGAAAATCATCGCTTGGAAATTAGTTCAATCAAATATTTCTTGAACCTTGTGAATTGGAAAGAGTAAGATAAAATTAGGTATATTGTTAAACTAGGTTAATCAGAGTAATTCATTTATAGTGCAGAATGAATCAATCGATATCTTTTTGAAGTCCGGCAAAACATTCCATCAAGTTAATGTGTTTAAGGGTATCATATCAGGGACAGACAGGTACTAGCAGTGATAAAAAACAGATAACCCGCAGCAAAATGATTTACAGATGGGTCATTATCATCTATAGAGAGCTCACACAGATCATATTCTTTAGAAAAAGAGAATGCAATTCTACAGAGCTAGGAGAATTACCTAAATAGGTCTGAAAGTTAATGTTTTTTTCTGAATGACTAGTAGAATTTGCAAAGCAAAATTTTTTAGCCTTCTTACGGGCAGCATATTAATATAAGACACAGGAAAGTACTGGGTATTTTAAGTATTTTTGTATTTATTTTACCTGTTCGTTGAAGTAAAGCTTGGGAAATATTTTGCTTCTTCTTGTGTGAACTTTGTAGTGCTTATCTTTAAAATATGTTCAAGAACGTAACATCCAAATTAAAAAAAAAAAAGGTGAAAAGTTTGATGTTAGTGATTTATTAGATTTCAGAACCTATTCCGTACAGCAAGTGGCGGAGTTGCATCTCTTCCATCCGTGGTAAGACAGGATGTCATTTAAATATTTTTTCTTTCTTCTTGAGCTAGACAGAAAGGTGTAGTCAATTGTGTCTCCAGTCACTGGTAGACTGACATAAGGCAATAGGAAACTCTAAAACCTCAGAGGTGCAGTATTGATTTGATTCCTAACTGCAAATCCTTCATATCATTGCTCCAAATATCTAACTTTACATCAATATTACCCATTCTTTTTATAGTGACACCATGCTTAGTAAAAAACTTCTAAGCACTGAGGTCAGGTGTTGAGATTGGATTCTAGTTTATTTTTTATGAATCAGATAAAGATTTCTGTGCATGAGACCGTATGTGAAGATGAGAGAACAAGAACATTTCCATATCAAAGGCAATATATCTGAGGCTGCATAGTAATTAAAATGCAGTGGTTTGGACTCTGTGCACTAGCACTTACACAGAGCGTTGTTGGGACCTTGTGCAGCATGCAGGCGGTTGTCTCTCGCATACTTCTAGAAATATACTTATAATTTTGTACAAACATTTATGCCAGTCCACACTTTTCTGTGGATAATTTGTATTTCATCCAAACCATTCAAAGTAGAAGTTATTTTTTGAGCAACCCCCTCATTATGGCTTTTGTGCATCAACTATTTTTATTCTGGTTGTTTGTATTTCCTCTTACCAGAATGATGGCTTGTTTATAGTCATATTTTTTTGTGTATTTCTCCAAGACCCCTTCCATATACCACTGAAATTTTATGACTTGCATAAAATATCTTGTATTAGAAACAAAAATGCTAATATCTTTTCAGATTTATTGAAAATGGTGTGATTTCTTACATACCATACTTTATGGCAAATTAAATGCATGTGCTGGAACATAATATTTTTAATGGAACAATATGTGTTTACTAATTCCAACTAACTGTTACACAGTATAAGGAGAATTTATATATTACTCCAAGGACCTGCCATTGTGGAAAAATTGACATAAAATACTGCAGGGTGCTCCCTATCTGGAAACTCTGTTCTGGAATAAATGTAACTGTAGTTCCTGAGTGGATCACCCTGAGCTGTTCCGGAAGGGCTGCTGTTGAATTGTTTACTTCATAAACTGTGTTGGTCAGTGTCCCAGTGCGGAGGAGGCAGAGAGTTCTGCGAGTTTCCTCATTACTCAGAGATGCTCATTCCACAGAGGCTCTATCCATTAATGCTCCAGAACTACTGAGGTGAAGCTTTTAGGAAGACTTTGTGCTCAAACAGATGTTTGCACTGTGATTGCATTGCAGCGATCTTGTAGCCTCGCTTAGTTTTGTCCAGTTTTAGGTGATGATTGATGGATGTATCCATGGGTACTTTGAGCTGGAATATCACCCTTTCAGAGACTGTTCTGCTTTTTACATCTGTGATGTTGCTGTGCATGGGCTCGTTCCACTGATCTCCTGACCATTTGTGGTTAGTGAAAACCCGTGGTATTTTTGCACAAGTAGGGGGGGTTAACCTCAGTGTCGTGGTGTAATTCCAGCTACGATAGGATGGAGTTGCTCATCCACATTCTTGTAGTTTTAACTGGCTCAGTGAATCCTCACTTCCTTTCCTCAGTGCCGTGGTTGTGCTAAGGACACTCACAGCATTCTACCTCAGAAGGACCAAATCCACCTGTTGAAGTAATAGGTAGAACTAGATGAGGACTCAGATTTTGGGATCTTTCTGGATAAGAGGGGTGCCATATGTCTGACTGGCTTATTGTTATTAGAATGAGCATTTTGAAGGATTTGATAGATATTGAATTTGAATGTTGAGCTATTTCAGAGGAATATTTCAGAGGAATATTTTGATATAAGTTGGTATTTGACAGATTCTCAGCTGGTATAAGCCAGTGTAACTCTGTTTACTTAAGCAGAAGGGTGCCTTTTTACTCTCGCCACAATCACATTCCTTAGGCCAGGATGCAGTTCCTTTAGGGTTCAATGGAAAGGACTTTTTGTAACTGTGTGGGGAGGAGGCTTGCATGTCAAGGTAATGTTTGCGTTGGATTAACTGTAGAGAATAATTTGGTATCAAGCAGGGTGGAATCAGGTTTGCCTTCATGATGTTTCTTATGGCTTTGGGATGATATTAACAGGAATTCATCTCATATAAACTACATGTTAGACCAACTGTCCCTCCATATCTATCTTCCAGCAGGTCTTCTGCTACAGTATATTATGCAGCATGTGGGGATTCTGACTGCTGGCTTGCTGGCTTCCTGCAATTGTGGGGACTGTGGCTGTGTGTTTTTCTTTTTTCTGTTTTTCTTTCATTCATACCTGATCTGCTGAGGGCAGATTATCTTCTTGCAGGTCCTTTCATATTTTTCTTCTGCTAAGGGATTCGTGTAGGCCACCGTAGTGGGAATATACTTCATTTAACCTTTAGTGCAAACATATGTAGATATGCAATGAAATTTTTTTTAATGTCCCTAAGTAGTTGTGTTCCAGCATATTTTTAGTAGTGATTTTGTTGTGGTACTCCCTATGAGTGAAATTTAGTATTGTCCTCTGGTTTACATTCACATATTCTTATATTCTGCTGTCTGTATCTACTCTCATTGCTTAACCAAAAGGTCAAAGATGAATTCCAGGAAAACGCTTTCATGCTTTCTGGTTGCCTTCTATAGGCCCTAGCTCCCATTATGTTACTCGTTCTTTCCACGTGGAAATTATGGTGCCCACGGTGTTTCTCTTTGGAAGTAACGATGGAATCTTAATTTATTTCAAACCAAGTTCGATATGATCAGTTTTTCAGCTTGATTTCATGAGCTAGAAGATAGTAGACTGGTGTTGGGATGAGATTATAGCTACACAGATTGTGGGGAGTCGGTTTAGAGAAGAGTAGTGATATGGAAAAATGTGAAACAGAAGAGACCAAGAAAGAAAGATATTGCCACCTAATGCTCTAGAAAAAGAAGTAAGACAAAGCATATTCTCATTCTCATGTGTCTCTGTGCTTACCCTCAACACTCAGCCTGGACTTTAAGAAGCCAGGTCTGCTGCGTATTCAAGCAGTTCAGTGACCCCCTGTTCCCTGCTTCAAAGATCTTCCCTCAACCTTTAGTGAAAGCCAAAAGCCTTTTCTCGCCTTGCTGGTCTACACAGTCTTTCCTCCTGGTTTGTGTTGTTCTTCAGTCAGTGAAAATTCTCATTATTTTTAACTTTGCTGCCTCCACTACACAAGAATGGTTCTATCTGTGATGTTTAAGACTAACAAAAGCTCTGACTAGCAGTGGCAGTGCAGCTACACCGGTGTGTATTTTAGTGCCATGTGTTTTATGGGCTGCATGGGTGTGCCCACTAACAGTTGATTTGAAAACACCATTGCACAACTCTCTGTGATGGAATGGGATCAAATTACGAACACAAAGTCATCACAATGGTGTAAAAGTGAAAGACTTTGAATGCTGTGTTACATAGTCTTTTCAGGGAAAGATAAAATGTGGATGAGAGAGTTAAAATGTACCTAAAGAGTAATTACTGAGGATTAGCTGGAGTTTCTAAATATGAAGTCTTCCCTTGGACAGATTGAATTCAATTTTTCACAGTATGAGTGTAACATAACCAAACCCAAAAGGAACAGAAGGAGACTGTTTTGCTGAATTGTTTGTATGGGTGATTTCCATTAGAAGTGCAAACGTCAAGGTTTAAGCTGTAGCTGTTCCTGCTTCTGATGAATCCTCCTCTCCATCCCAGTCAAAGTGGCACAGAAATCCCTAGGATAACCTATAAACCAGTAAGAGTCAAATCCATCCCCAAACTGGTTTTGATTGCTGTGTTTCTGTTGTGGAAGAGTTTTCTATTTCAGTAATTCAGCTTGGGATGATTAGATAAAGAAGGTGAAGCCTTGTTTCCCCTCACACTGGTGAAGTGTGGCTCCCACATGATACTTCCTGTCTTTCACATATTGTCCCTTTAGTACCAATAGCAACTGGATGCAAATCAGGGTGGCATCTGCTAGTTTGCTTTCAGTTGACCCGGGCTAAACAGCACATACGGAATTCACCGCCAGGAGGCTGTGACCTCATCACAGACAAGTGACATTCCCACAAGTAGGTAATGAAACACCCCTATTGAGTGTAGCTAAAGTCCAAATCCTCCATAGAGTTATTACATATTCAGTTTAAACAGCTCTCCCAAACTTTAAAGCTGTCTCTCAATTTTTTTAAAATCCACTCACTGTTGTAGCTGGAACGGCAGCTGTCGCTGGTCTCTGCTGATGCCACTCTGTGCTGAATTGGGCCTTCTTGAAAGTGTGTGGGAGAAAAGAAGGGATGAAAAAACAAAGGGAGAGGAAGAGGAGGGGAAGGGATATGAAAGGACAAAGATGGGAGGGAAGAGTGAGTGAATGCATAGTATGATTGAACTGAATAGCAACTGTAATGCTTGTGTTGCTGTTGAACACGCACAGAGAATTTCTGTAGTCACATAGTATTTGGAGATAGCTTGATGTATGTAAATTTTTAAAACTTCTCTATATAGATAGTGTGATGATGTCTCCTAAGAAGATAACATGCAGTGGTTGAAGAAGTCCCTTTGGGGCTCACTGCATTCAAGACTCAACTGTGTACTCCTTTTCTGTTGCTCATCAAGTTATTCACAGCAAATTCTTTGGGACACAAGTTATCTGTCCTTGCTGTCTCAGAAAATGTAGGTTTCTAGGAAAGCTTTGAGTGGACCACTTCGGTCATTTCGGTCTTTTTTAGCAAGCATACGTAAATATTACTTATATGATCAGCCCATGAATGGTTAGCACGAATCATAAACATTTTTGTGTTTTACTGATCATTCTAACAGCTGATTGTTAACAAACATTTTGAAAGGATTAACAGATTCTAGATGATCAGTGTAAATTAGTAATCCCAATATACATACACACCAGCTCATGATCCGAATTTTGGATGTGAAATGAGATTTTATTTTATGTCCTTTTGATCTTGTAGGTGATGAAGTTTTGAGACTAGCTACAGCAAAGCAGAAATGAAATAGGTACTTTAGAATCTGAAGTAGTTTCTGGGAATGTGGAGGGAGGGAGACGACTTGAATGAGAGGAAACAAGGGGAAAAAGGAAGAAAGGGGATAGGATGAGAAGCAGACAGACAGGAAAAAACCCTAGGATGTGTGGGGGCAAATCAGCATTAGTGGTTGCAGCCTTTCAAGGCATACCTAATTACTTTATTCTCTTAGGCTCTTCCACTTTCCAAGAACTGAGGATGAGATATCAAAATCAGCACTTTTGTCACTCACAATCAAATGGGATATTAATTGAGGTTAGAGGGGGAGTAATGATTGAACAGCTGTTGATAACTGGGATGTACAACCTCCAGAACTGCAAATATTTTGTTATGTAAAAGAGAAAAGTAGTTTTTCTATCTTTGCAGCTTTCTGGAAAATAGTGCCGTTCTTGTACTTTTAGCAAGAAGGTTTTTTGGACTTCCTGTGACAGTTCTTTTAGAAGAACTGGACCATGGCCTGCAGCCTTCCAGCTGTGCGTGGTAGGCTGGGCTGGGCCCATGTTTCAATAACTGAGATGCAGAGGTAACAAATGTGGAGCCACTCCAAAAACACAAGAAATGTGAAGCTTTATCATAAAATACATTGAGCCACTGAGACTTCCAGAGAAGGATCCGTAGATCCTCAGTGTTTCTTCTGAGAGTGCCCAGGGTTAGTGGGATCATTCATTACTGTGGCTTCATCAGAATTCTTAAGCACGTAAAAAAAAAATGCCAAGGAGCATATTAATGCTTTTTCTTGGTGAATGCTGTGGACCAGCAAATGGATCCCCACAGCAATGTTCCATCTAGTTAAAGCTGCTAGATTGTGGCAGCCAACTGTCTGATTATTTTAGGATCACTGTATGACTGGTTATGCATGTTCACTATTTCATTTCTATGCCACAGTGTAATACAGTAGTCCAAATGAGGCACAGCAGCCACTGCACAAAATAGCCTTCCACAATTTATTTCAAATCTTGTTTCTGACATAAAGGTGCACGTGGTTCATTCTATTCCCTCTAAGTTTCTCTGTGCAAGTACTCACTTGATTAATGTGTCAGGATCTTATGAAGCTTTTTAAAAGTTCAGATTCTAATGAAATGACTTTACTTGTGTTTAAAAACACTTCGTATTTCAGAGCTTTTTTTTTTTTTTTTTCAATGAATAGGGCCCTGAAATTAAAAAAAAAGGCGGAACATTAAACAAACAACCCCTTTTGCATGCAGATAAAAGGCTGTTTAATATTAGCCATGATTTGTTTGATGTGCAAAATGAATTTATTTGCATTTTGCTCTTCTGCTATTTTGCTTGTCCGAAAGCATAATCAGTGTGACACTCGGGCCTCCCTCTCCTCCTGGTGAATTCCAGAGCTGTGGTAAAGGCAATTGCTGGGTAAAGAGATTCTCATTTGCCAGAAGCCATTGACAGCCACAGGCTGCCTGTTCTCTGGTGTTGGAGCCATAACGACTGTGATCAGAGGTATGAAGAGCAGTTTGCCTCTTCTCACCATTTTTATATGTAAAATAAATAGCAATGATGAATCAGAGAGCTGGCTTTTATTCCCAATATTGATTCTTACAACTGAACTCAGCAGCATGAGTGTTTTCTCAGCCAGAGGAGTTGATGGGTTTTGGTTCTTTGTCTAGATGTAGTGGAAAATATTTATTTATTTATTTACTTATTTGGGTGTCAAAAATCTGAACATGTAATTTATGTGTGGTTCATATCTTTAGAATGAAATTCAGAGTTATTGACCAAGACAGGTAGAAAATTCATAGGCTTGAGCTCTTCCAGGTCCAGCCCCTAACACTCAAGGTTCAAGTCCTCGAAGATACCAAGTTCTCTGGTCCTAGTTCAAAAGACTATATAAGCACATGGTGAGCTTTAAAGCCCAGGAATAATCTCAGTGGGAATGAGACTATGTATGTGCTTAAAATTCAGCATGTAGTTAAGTACTTCATTGGATTGGGGCCAACATGCTTAGCACTTTGGAGGGCTGAATCCTTATTCACTGGTGGTGGTTTATATATTTTTTTGGCTTATGAATTTCCTCACTGACCTGCTCCTTTGTTTAATGATCAGCCCACAACATGGTCAGGATTAAAAACTTCTGGGGCTTGTTTTGTCTAGAAGGCTATGGATAATCTCCAGAGGGAATGGCTCATTTTACATAATTACTGATGCTAAATAAATATGTTCTTTATAATCAACTTATGTTTAATGTGAAATTGCTAAGATTTTTGATCAGGAGACCGACATTTGACCCAGATTTTATTTCTTCCTTGTTTGAACTATGTTGTTTATCTGCAGAAATTAATAATGCCTGTCTACAGCTAGTATATAAAATCCTGAAAATAAATTATATTTTTTTATATTGACTTTTCTGTTTCCAAGGTCTCTCTGCTTCCTACCACCTTCTTTTTGTTTTTTTTTTAACTTGTTCCAAATGATCATTCTTCAGACCATTATTAGCAGTGATCTTTATCTAAACTGGGATCTCTAGGCAGTACTGTCAGATATTTGGTCTTGACTCAAAATGTCTTCGTCATGTAAGGTAATGGTTCTAATTGTTTTCCTTCTCCTCCTCTCACCTGTTCTGTTAAGAAGCAAAATCTTGGCACTACCTCAGTAGTGTTTCAGAAACCAGAGAATCTTTTTCTGTTGCTGTGTGGTTGCTGTCAATTATATAGGAATTTTAAATAAATATTTGTCCATTAATCTCTAAATTCTTGATGAAGCATCACAACTGAATAAACTGAATTAAAAAAAAAAAAAAAAAAGGAAGCTGGGGGAAAAATCCTAGATGTCTCCAGGAAAGGTAATGGATGCCATTTCTCCTCAGCAGGAACAAACTTTGAGCTTTTCAAACCGCTGAGGGAAGAGACTTTCACTGTCTGTGTAAGAGTTTTTGCTTGCTCCCACCAGGATGGAATAGGGGTACAGTTAAGTGCTAGCTTAAATCTTGAATGTTTGTCTTTCTTTTTATGCTCTGTCTTTAAAATAGCTGAGGTAAAGTATTTATATAGCCTAGATTAGAGTGTAGACAGGCATGTTGTTGCACGTCTAGCTGGAGGGACAGAAGAAATCATACGTTTAGCTCCTCTTTCCTGCCTCTCGGCTGAGGTGCAGTAAATGACTGTGTGATTGCTTCGAATGCAATGTCACTGCGTGGTGAAGGGAGGTAGCTGAAACCACAGCTCAGACCATGCAGTGTCTGAGTGGAGGGACAGCCAGTTCTAGCAGGGAGAGCAGTTCTGCTGCGCCCTACGAGGAGGAGCAGCACACGCCTCTGATGCAGCCCGGGGAGCAGTGGGCGCCAGCACTCAGGGCGAGGGAGGAGAACTTGGCGTTATCGATTGTTTTGATGCTGCCACAGACCGTGATTACGGACACGTTACTTTACTCACAGTACCCTTCTTTCCTCTTGTGCAATCTGCTGAGACTACAGGGTATAAAGAATGTCTCTAGCTCAGTGTTTGCGCTGTGGTTAGTGTGTTTAAGTGTGTTCTGGGTGCAAATGCTAAGAGTTGCAAATGTATGAGCAGATAAATTTAATGCTGCTGTATGGACATGTGCTCTGAATCCACCACAAGAATCTAATTTCCAATTCAGTGTCAGTAAGGTCCTACATGCTTAAACCACTATGACTTTTTTTTTTGCCAGTTACCAGGGATTCATTGAAGGAGGAGGGTTTAAAAACATTTATCACCTTAAGACTTTTAAAATCAGATAGCTCAAGAATGCTTTTAAGAAATTTAAATGGTAAAAGTGTTCCCAGTTCTATGAGTAGTGCCAAATGTGTCAAAAACTTGTGCCACTGACATTTTTATCTCAATCTGAGTTCAATTTTCTGTTAGTGATGACTATTTTTTTTAATATTTTTACTATTAGTCTAAAGGTTTATTCAGCTTGACAGTTGTAGGATTAGGCTTTACAAACAAAAGGGTAATATATCCTATGTTTACAAGTTAGCCAGAGGCCAGGTTTTATAAACTTTAAAAATACAGCTATTGCTAGTTTATAAAATAGACTAGTCAGCTTTCCAAGAGAGAAAATAAATCCAGCAATGGAACTGATTTCCATAGGAGCCCAGTACTCTCATGTATAGAAATACATTTTGACCTAAAGCAATGTTACATGTGAATCTTAAAAATGTTTTGAAAGAGGTAAAAATATGGAGCACAAAGCAGAGACATATGGGACTCAATTCTGTGAGTATCTCATCCCCCCTCTGGGACCCTTTGGCTCTGTGGAACGGGGAACTGAGCAAGAGACATTCAGTGCCATTCAGAACAGGGGGCATGCAAGATTTTGGAACCTGATCTTTCCACTGCTTTCTGACAAGGGGTGCAATGGTTTTCATTAGTCAAAATCTGATAATAAGTTCATAGGTGGACCTGTAAGCACCTGTGTTATTGACAGATGAAAGTATCTTATGTTTTCTGCTGAAGGCCAGCTAGCAATATTTCTATTCTTAGAACTTCTACTCCAAACCTAAAGAGCTCCAATGGTCATAGCAAGCAAAATAAAAAATTCTAGAAAAGAATTTAAGATACGTAGGGCAGCACAAGGTTCTTTATTTACAAGCATGAAATATAAAGAAATTCCACATAAACACAGATTCCTGTTTTATCATTTGCAGTATGGAAATAATTAATCTTTGCATCAACTGTATTTACAAGAGATGAAGAGAACATCTATGGCTGCAGTGTTGGACATTTTTATTTAGAGTGGTTTTTTGTTTGTTTGTTATTTAGTAATGTTGCTCTGTGGGATTTGCCAGTGACTCTGGTGCACAGGTCTCCTGTAGCACCGAGGAGGTGCTGCCCTGTTAGTTCTCAATCTTGTCACTTCTGGGGAACAGCAGTGAAACTGTTTGTTCCTGACAGCAGACAGCCCCACTGCAGGGCCCTGGTTTCATGTTACATTAAGTATTAGTGCTGTTCTTTCAGGAGCTATTATGCTGTGACATCAAAGATTTTCTGACAGGGCAGTTGTAGGTTAGCACTGAAGTTGTCTACTGAAATTTTTAAGAATGGAATTAAATATATATGATCAGATTTAATATGAGAGATCGGAAACTGCATATAAAATGGAGTTAGTGGTTAAAGAAAGCTGCAAGAATAATTATTTGGTTTGGCCTATTTGTCCTTTCTTGTCCAAGGCAATTTTTATTGCCTTTAATTTCTACAGCAGTTCCAAAAATACTGCCATATGTTAACATTTTTGTGTAACTGCTTATTTTCTGAAAAATGTTGTGTGAAGCAGGGGGAAAAGGTCTTTTATAAAATAAGTGTTCAGTACAGCCCCTGCAGTGCTTATATGAATTAACCCTTGAACAATAATTGTAATAGCCCAAATTCTTTTTTTTACTGATTGCCTAATTACTTAAAAGGATCGAGATATACACTTTAAATAGTAAGAAAGTGATTTAAATGGTGAGCAAATGCTCAATAGTTATCACTTAGACTTGCATCTTTTCGTAAGAGAGAAGCTGTAGCTGTGCATAGATTGCAATTTAAACTATTGGCCTTTGGAAATTCTGAATCCAGTTTCTGTGTGACTTACTGGGGAGATGATAGGAATTTGAAACTTACTGTCTGTGTAGTTGTTCAGGACAAAAAAAAAAATTCTTTTGCATGCACAACTTCAAATGTTCCTGTAGATTCTTATGTGGTGAAATCAGCGTTGCTACAACTATAAAATTACTATTATGCTCTGATGAGGCAAGTTCAGTGACAGGAAATATCAAAATTAATTTTGGAAACACATGCCTGCATATTTCTGATTACGTTACTAAGGCATTTGTTCCATTTAGTATCAAGCAAGTGAATCATCCATTAAAAATGAAAATGTGTACAATAGAGTAGTACTTTCCCAGTAAAAAAAAAAAAAAAAAAAATCACTACAACGAAGAAGTAGAACAATAGTGTTTAGTCATAAGACACAAGACACCAGTGAAATTTTTGCTATATATTTAATACTTTCAGGCATGAGAAAAATTACATCAAGAATGTACCTTTTTCTTTGCACTGGGATCTTTCTTTCTTTCTTTCTGATTCTGAGGTCTTTGTGTATGATTATGAAGTCCTTGCTCAGGTAATTTAATTATTTTAGGACTGTTCTGTTCACTGAAAGCTTGCAGGGTGAATCCTGAAGATTATCTTGCAGTAGAATATGCTATTTGTGCTATGCTGATTGAACAAAACTGGCTGTATGGTAGCTTAGATCAGGCATAATGATTTTAGTTTATTTAGATAACATTGCTTGACTTCTCCTTTGGTTTTGCTGCATTGCAACACTCTTATCAGCAAATCAAAATCTTTATGGCTGAACATTCAGAGCCAGATAGTTTAGAATGAAAACTCAACCCTTTATATGGAGGTGTGAAGCTCTGGGAATAGTGGCACTACCCTTAGGAAATACTCACTGACAGGTGGCAACAGTGGAATACAAAATTGTCCTTTAGCTCTATAATCTCGAATCACAAAATTTAAAGTGTATATATATATGTAAAGAAAATGTGGATAATAGAGCTGGGTCTTGCAGAGAATTTTTTAAGTGATTATAAAGGTACATGACAAAAACTGGTTAGCTACTGTGGCTAAAGTATTTGTTGAGTAGTTCTAATGCCCTCCAAGAGTGTGAGATTGTAGGTAGAAGTCTTTATGATATAAAGCTGTGTTTTAAAACAAATTTTTAGTGAACAGTGTGTGCTATCAGGAATCCATTTGGCTTTTACGATTTTGGATAGAGTATCCTTTCACTTAGGCTGTAATTGCAGAGCCTAAGGACTGTTACCCTGGCAAGCATCATTACGTGAATGTGTCTGCACTGTGTCTGCCCTGGCTACATTTTTCTTCTTCCAGCTTTGTTATGTTGTTTTTCCCCCCCCCCCCCCCTTGACTATTAGAGATGTTACTGTACTTCAGAATAGGAAACTGTTTAGGGAAGGCTTGTCAAAAATTCTCTCTCTATAGCAAGGTCTAGAGTCCTCTCAATTTCCTGCACAGAATGCCTGGAGTTTGTTGAACAGCTAATATTTCAATTTCTATTTAAATAAACAGCAGTAGAACTGACTTGATAAGTGTGCCACTAAATAGATCATGTTACCACTTAACTTGGAGCTAATGCTTAACAGTCTGTTTTGCTCCATTTTGGTGGCAATAGTCATGTAATTCCAGGCAGCTCTAGGAAAGAAACAAACAGTAGTATTTTATTGTGTTACAGCAGTAATTATGTTTGGTTATCTGCATGTGAAAAGTTGAAAAAATGTCTAGTGTGTGAATGGACATTAAGCAATTTTTAAATTATCTAGAGGAAACAAAGGCTAATTCTGTTCTAAATCTGAAAGATATTTTAAAATCTGTGGCTGTACAGAGCCCATATAACAAAACCTAGGAAATCTGACCTTCTGATAGGTCACTCTAGCAGTAGCTTTTTTTGTTATAGAATGAAAGACAATTGCCAAGTCATTAAAGGTATAGGATGTGCACACACAGACAAGACAGTATCCCTTGGCAGCTTCAGATAGATAGCTCTAGATTTCCCTGGCTTTTGTTAGACTCCAGAGCACTTAAAACACTTCTGAGAAGTTGTCTTTGTCTCTTCTTGCATGTTTAAAATGTATAAATACTATCAGGGGAGTATCAGTAGAAGGTGATAAAGTTTCTTCTCTCAGCCATTCAGTTTTGCTTTGGTAAATAGATAATGAATCAGGATGTTAAACCTGTATTATATTTTCAGGGGTTACTTGGGCTTTGAGCGTAAACAGAATCAAATTCCTTGAGCCCGATTCTGTAGCTGCAAAGTGTTTGAATGTCTGTTGTGCATGAGCTGGACCTGTGTGCTTGGACAGTTCAGAAGGTGGCTTTTGGAGGACAAACAAATCTCATGAGTTACAATTAAAATACCAATGGGGAGGTATTTTTATCCTTCAAATGAAAGATAACAGCTTTTTTCCCTTTTCCTCTTTTTTTTTAGTGTCACAATGGTCATTTAGATGCAACAGAAGTCTTAGATGTCTTTGCTTCTCATTCTTTTTGAGCATCTTACCTGTGTTCACAAAGTCAGGACTCACTTCCTTTCTCACAGTTCTGTTTCAGAGCTGTTTGCCAGAAATAAAAAGTCAGTAGAGAACAGCCCATTTCACAGATGCCAGCAGTGCTGGAGATACTATAGGCAGGTCCTGGAAGGAAGTTGTGAAAGCCTGTGCACACCATCCTTCATTACTGAGGCTGAACAGAACCTTTCTCTGTGTCCTGGTATGGGAGAAACTGTGGGTGATTCAGGTCTTAGACTTTGAATGGCTGCTGAGTGAACCTGAATAGTTCAGCACTGATGGAATCATGATAGGTCAAAAGTTGGTATCTGATAGTATATTATTTTTATAATGGAGCAGAACTTTGCCTCTTCCAGCTGATTTAAAAGCCCAAAGAACTGGGGAAAGTTTTTTTAAAAGTCCAAAGCCCTGCTTACTATATATGTTAGACAAGAAGGCACCACTGTCACCTTTGGGCTAGCATGGCTTGCCTTGCAGTCTGCAAGAACAAAAAGCAGAGACAGTAAAAACCTGGCTTATGTCACTGTGTTGGGAGAGAAACAAACTGTTTCACGCTCCCTTGGTATCCAGTTCCAGGTTACTTGTCTTTTGCTGGCTTTGGTGAGAGAAACCTGAGGGTTTCTGATGACAGGCATTTTCCTCCAGGTTTAGAAGAAGATTAGCACTATTATAAGAGTAAGACTCAAAGGAAAGTAAATATGGACCTTGGAGGAGCTTTACTTTTGATTCTGCATGCCTTTTTCATGCAGTTTTCTTTCAGTCTGTCTTTTCCTCTGAGCAGCCTAAATAACCTACGTAACCATGATTAAGCTCTCTTGCATGTTAGAAAGTGAATGTGTGCAGGAGGGAAGATGCACAATTGCAATCTGTCTTTTACATTTGTTTAGAGGTGATAAGGCACGTTGGAGCTTCCAAATAGACAAGATACTAGTGCCCTGTGTTTAATTATTCCTCCACTCTTGAGAGAGAAATACCGTAGGCAAGTATGTTTATTCTCACTTTTCCAGTTGGGAAACTGAAGCAGGAAGGTTTCAAGATGGTTTGGGTCCTAGCCAAAATTCGAACTTGGAAGATATGGCTCATTTCCAGGCCTATGCTTAAATTGCAGACCATCTCTCCTTCTTATGCCAAATTTTTTAATAAAGATAAGACTTTATGTACCCTTACATATGTGGCTAGAAGTGGTTCTTTAATGTACTTGGAGATGCCTTTTCTCCACGGCTTTTAGATGGACCACAAGTCTGCTTGATCTGTGCTCTAGCGAGGATGCAGACTGTTCATGACAAATCTGTCATTTATTCCTGTTTTCTTCCTGCCTGAAGGGGTCTGTTCCCTTACACAGTGGACCATTCAACTTTAGGGTCTCAGTAGTTCTGTTACAGTGAATTCAAGATTGCAGCAGGCTCTGGCAGGCCGTGGAGCTCACTCATCTTGCTCTTAGTTAAGCAGCCATGAGCTCCCACCCTATGTATGACTGAACATCTGTATCTCTATTTGTGGCTATGCAAGTGGGGCCTGAAACACCAACCTGCTCCTTCAGAGCACGGTGAAGAAAGAAGCTAAGTTAAATCTCCAGCAACTTTCTTTCAATTAATTTTGTCCTTGCATTCTCTTCCCGCATGTGTTTCATCCCGTCTTTCTGTTTTACAACTCAGCAATATATTCCTTCTTGAAAACAACATTAAGTGTAGTTACATGCACACACACTGAGAGGAGAATATCCCCCCACAGTGTTTACAGCAACACCTCTAGGTGACGGCAGGCAGTAAGCTTTCTTTTTATAGAGCTCCAGACTACAGATCATTAGCTTGATATGGTAGCTCAGTGGTGCAAAGTCATTTGAATATTTATTACCCTTCTTAAGACTTTCGCTTTTCAAGTGGGAAATAAATGTGATAAGACCCCCTTTCTGTCCTCTTGCCTGACATGCTAAAGCACAAATATGTGAAATGGATTTTAATTGTATTTCCTTGAACTTCTGTATTAGAGAGCAGCAACTTGGATGCTTTTGAGCAAAAACATGTGTTGAACAACTGCAAAGTTTGTTAGGTCTTTTTACAACCTTCCCTCAAAGTTAGATAGGAAGTTCAGCTCCAAAAATGAGTTGAATTTTCAAAATTTAATATATAAATATTCATGTATAATATACAAAAAGGCAGCTTTATAAACGTATATTTGAATGGGGCACTGTGTCTTAAGTGAAGCACAAATTTAAAGGCCCCTTAAAACTGGACTTTGCCAACAGTCATAGATTTTTGAGAAATAGTAACAAACCAGACATTGTGTAAAGGAACGCTTGTGGGGGGAAAAAAGCCAACCCTATTACAATACGATCAGCAAAACATGAAAGCCAGCAGCAGGCAACAGAAAGGCAGAGGCAGGCTCCTGAATATATTTTAAAGGTAGAATGTTGTCAGTGTGTTTTCATTTAGCTATTTTAAGATGTCTATGTTTCACTTGCTACAGTCACAAATTTTAACTGTGAATAATAGGAATCATTATATGGGTGTAAATGGTATATTGACTACATTTTTCAGGCTCAAACACACCTTCCTTGTTGGCACTGGAAGGCAATGAATGAGGCATTTTATTAAAACTGGTGCTTGTGGTTCTAATCAAAGGTCACTGGTTAGCTCTCACTTTTCAGTCTCAGATTTGTCTAGATGTTTGATCAGGGGGCTGCAATGAAATTATTATGACAAAGACTTTGTACTAGGCGGTATCTGTCTGCTGAAACTTGAAAGTCTTTGCCACAGTGATGCTGACAGCATGTGAATGCTGAAAGAATGTGCAAGAAATGTTATGTCTTAAAGAAACCTTTACTAAGTATCATCTTCCCTTTGTGTTACGTTTGAAATCATTTCAGTTGCTATTAAGGTACGAATGAAAAGGTGTTTCATTGATTAAAGGTGGCGTGTTTTTTTTTAAAGTGTACTGTATGCTTTAAGACAGTCTTCCCATTACTTACTGTTCAGTCCCTGCTGCACACAGCAAGTTCATTAACATGCAGATATGCAGTGATTGAAGTCGGTTTGCCTTTTACATTGGAGTTGTCTTGATATAATGAGTTTCTCTTTAATGTTCAAAAATCTGTTGTTACTTTCTAAATGGGGTTTGTTTGTGAAT
This sequence comes from Coloeus monedula, assembly GCF_965178545.1. Classification (NCBI taxonomy): domain Eukaryota; kingdom Metazoa; phylum Chordata; class Aves; order Passeriformes; family Corvidae; genus Coloeus; species Coloeus monedula. Next base: position 14,383,766 of record NC_138786.1, on the reverse strand, counting down.
TTCATTTAATGTAATTCTGCCTTCAAACAATTTCAGCATTGTGCATTTTACCGCCATTAACACGCTTGCTGATATTAAAAACTAATTTTTTCTTTTTTTTAAAGAGATTCATTTTAACTTTCAGGCTATGTGTGGTGTGGGGTTGTCATTGATGTTGAATGAGACACCTCCTGTTTAACTCACGGATTCAATATTTTAATTGGTGCCCATGTGCAAAAGTAGTAGAGAAAAGTAGGTTAGGGTTACTCCAACTGCTTTTTCTCTGGGACTGGGATAGACAGCATTCAGTCAAGGAGCGTGAAAAAACACTCACTGTGCCAACTTTATTTTCTTTGTTAGGATAGGCTGGACAAATGGAGAAGGAAACTTGTCAGTCAGATATTCTGTGTTTGGTACAGAGAGCAGATTCCAGGGTGCGAACTTGATAAGGATGGTTGTAATTTTCTGCTCAGTATTTCTAATCTGAAAAGATTTGTTCACTCAGGAAGCTTAAGGTAGAATCTTCCTTGCTGTGAGGTCAGCAGACAGCGAACATCCTGTTGCTGAGATGTTGAGTCTGAGTCCTCAGTGTGGTTTCACAGCTCATTCGATGCCAGGGACTCTTGGAAACTGCCTGGAAAAGAGAATGAGGCATAGTATTTAAGAAGTGTTTGTCTGAAAGAACAAATGAAGGTGATATCAGACTGAAGGTGGGGTGGGAAGCAAAATTATGCTGGAAATACTTTTTTTTTTTTTCAATAAATGCAAGTCCAGCTCTGTAAGATGCACTACTACTGTCCTGGAAGTCTCTCATGTGTTAGAAAACTTGTGATATTATGTATTATAAGGAGGGATTATGGTAGGGAACAGAAGCAAAGTCTTTAACTTGAACAAATATATCAGGGGAAAAAGGGAGTAAGTTTACATCTTGCCACATTAACATCTTTTTTTTTATAAACTGTACAATTCCTAAAGCTGTGATTCTGAGACGGTTTTGAGTGAATGGTGTCCACTTATAAAGGTGGTAGCATTGACAATTGGCCTTGATATGAAGGTAGTATTACCACCTTAATTTTAATATTCACAACTACATAAAGATGGATTATTTACAGATATCCCAGGTTACTGTGGGGTGGTTTTGTGGTCTTGAGAACAATGCAGAGATATAGGTGTCAAATGGCTCCAATACTCCCTTCAGTGCTACCAGCTCTGAAATTTTAGATTAATTTCTAGACATAGCTAGCAGAAAGTCTGGTACAGATTAAAAATGATGGCGTTTTGTATGCCTATGAAATTAAAAGTAGCTTGTATGTCCAATAAGAGAGAATACTGCTTTGTTACTTCTTGGATACTATTACGATACTATTGCTAAAGAAACATATTTTTCCTGTTTATAGTACCATAGCAAATGGAAGCTAGTAAAACACTCTACAGCTAATAGTATAAATATTTTTTCATTGTTGCCACCCCTATATATATTTTTTTAATCACATTTAGTATATTATTAAATGATTCACAGTCTTAGACTTTTACTGCTATCTCTGGGAAAACATTCCTTGCGTTGATGGTTTTATTATCAGAATCTGTTTAATCAGTATTGAATTAATTTCCTTTACCTAACTTTTTTCTCCAGTGATGAATCTTCAGTATTAATCAGAACATCCTGTGATGAAAATCTGCATTTAAAACTTACTGAAACTGCCAAGTCTAACTTCTCTCGAAGTGTAATTCCTAGACACCTCCAGAATTCTGTTCATTTGTTGGATTTTGTTTTTGTATAAATATTCCATTCATTTAACCTGAGATAATTTTTTTCCTGGAGAAGCTTTGTTGTCTTCCAAATGAAAATGTTCTCTGTGTAGTATGCAGAGTTTATCTAACTTCTCCTCTATGCAGAGTAGAGAAAGGCCTCTTATTCATGTTGCTTTTATGGTTCTGGGAACATTGGTAGTTGTATGGAAAGCCTTAGTTTCTCATTTAGGCATTTTCACTAGATATCTGAAGTGATGTGGTGTGAATATTCCCTGAGAAGATTTATCATTTTATCTGATTTATCAGTTTCTTGGTAATGATAGAGTGTGAGAGTAGATTTTTACTGCTGCCAATGAAGTTGATGCTAGTGAAAATTTCTAGGCAAGTAAGATTAGCAAATTTGGCATCTTGGTCATAGAAATTTAATTCCAATGAAGACATCTGTTGCAAATGAAGAATTCAATCGTAATGAATGTCCTGCTCATAGTTACAGTTTCAGGCACATGATGAAGTCCCATTAAAGTCAAATAATAACACTTTTTTGCAGGCTCAATTGTAATGTAGCTCCAGTTGTAAAATCAGACTGTCAATTGACCTTACCCCCCGCCGATTTCTGGTTTTCTGTCTTTATTTTCTTCCCCATCCCTCTTTTTCTTTCTTTTTTCTCTCTTTTCATCCCTTGAAAACAGTTGTTAATACATTTCTCAGATCAGTTTTGTTTTGCCTTTCTAGATTATCAGCTTACTGTTTAAGTATTCTTTTTTTAAGTAATAAAAATGTTTAAATGTTTTAATGCTTGCATATGAAAATTTTGTAGAAATAAACTAGAGACTCCAAGTAGACCGGTAGCAGCAAGGATATACAGTGCCTGCCTGAAATGACTTTAGAGTTTGTTAAAATCAAATGACATTCAGTACGGATACTATGAAGAGAAAAATCAAAATAGACACCTAATTATAATTACTTTTTTTCCTGTCATTATATCCGTACGTGCAGAACAACTGATTTGAAATCACAACAGCTCAATTCGGTAGGTACAAAGGTTTTTCCTTCCTTTTTTTCATCATCCACAGGATGTAATATAATTTCTTATACTGACCAAAGTCTGAAATTTCCTCAAGTCGATGGGTATGCTACCTGAATTAGAGGAATTAATTAATAGCATATGACTGCTATCAAGGTTATAGACACTACATGTTAATCAAACAAGTAAAATTAAAAGGTTAAGCTGCTGATTTGGTCTTGTAGGTGGCTTTTCCAGCTGGACAAGGTTGTTGTGTTAGCATACACTTTCACTGCTTTTGAAGAAATGTATTGGAGACCTAAGAACAACTCTTAAGTGAGAGGGAGGAGGATACATTTGTTAGACAGGCTTTTCAATTTTGGAGTGTGGAATGTGTTGGCTTTCTTCCAGACTTTCATGACCCTTTGGAAATTTTAGTCTAAACTGCCAGTTCCCTTTGTTAGGTGAAAAATAATGTTTATTTCTGAAACTAACCATTCATGCCTGTAGCCTTCAGAGTGATGTGGGCAGACAAATACGAGCAATACAGAAGCACTTCAGTCTGTATCTTATATGCTACAGAAGGACTGAATGCAACAGGTGCCTGTCATCTGTTTTCATATATTTTTGGAGGGAGCTTGCCTTTCTCCCTACAAAGGGGTATATATACATCAAAAATATCTGCATGGGTGCACGCATGTTTGCTTGATCCTGACGGAAGGAAGTGCTAGGTTTTTTGTTAGGCAATAGTTTGATTCAAAGCTGAGCCAAAAAAGTCAATTAGTGTCAGACCGGAAACATGCTAAATACAGGGATGTGTAAACTCCTGTATGAAATTAGGGGAGGCTGGAAGGCTGGCAGAAATGAGACTGCCATGATATGTATTGATCAGGGATGGTCTTGTGGGTGGGGGGGAGAACAATCATATGCTGCAAATTTTGGTTAGGAAAGTCTTACTGAAATCATAGAATTGTTAAAGTTGGAAAAGACCTGCAAGATCAAGTCCAACCTTTGACCAAATGCATGATCCCATGGACACCGGGATAATGTTTTCAGAGTGGGAATGTCTAAAGTTAGAGTTATGATTCACTCCAACACTTCAAAGTGTAGGTGTGACAGTCTTCTGAAAGTTGCCTGCTGCTGGAATCAGAGGTGTTTGCCAAGCACCTCCAAAATCAGGCCACCTTTGACTTGGTGGCTACAATATGAATTTAGGATTAGGAATCTTGCTTTAGGTTCTCCTGTTTCAGCTGCTTCACCAGTTATGTTTTAGATATGTCTCCCACGGGTGTCAGTCTTACCATAGCAGAATCTTTAATTCTCTGCACACTTGTAACAAAGCTGGTCACTCATGGATTCCCAGAGGAATGCTCCACGTGCAGGCGGGACAATCCCTGATTATAAATGAATCCCCATTTTAGCTATAATGTAGATGATGCTTTGATATGAGCCCTGATTAAGCTAGATGTTTGATTTAGGGTGCAGATACCATGAAAGATGTAGGAATAACTGAATTATAAATATTGTAAATCTTTCAATAGACTGTCAAGAAATGACTGACTTTTTGTAAATTATATAAATCATGTTACTGACATGGAAAAATTTCCTCCAATATTTATTTTTTACAGTAAACTTTTGTTATGTAAAGTCAGCTACATAGAAGGTTTTAGATTAGGTTCCTTTAGCTTCACAACTTTCTTGGATATGGGAGGCAGAAAGTCTTTTTACCACTTTATCAGTTTTGGCTTTAGATGACTTGTCAAAAAGTAGTAATTTTTTCTAAAATTCAGAGATATAATCAGAGGAATTTTTTTGTTTTATTTTGAATTATATTTCTTTTTGAAAACTGCTTTCAGTACACTGTACACAGAAATGCAAGCAAAAAATGAAATAAAAATTTGGCTATCTAAATAAATTGGAAAAATTCCAATAACTCCTTGGAATTTTCAGCTTGAGCAGAAAGGTAATAAAACACATTCTGTTTGGACAAACTATGCTTTCAAGATGCATTTTTTTCACCTCTAAATTATTTACCTACCACTACTTTTAAAAGATAAAGATTTTGGCATAGCCTGTACACTGGAGAATACCACACAGCGTGTGTCTGTATCAGATAGACTTGTAACTGAGGAGACTTTTTTCCCCTGACCTAAAATGCTTGAGATGCTCTGCACCCTTGCCTCACCCGACATGGAAATATACTTACTGATTTATGTTCTAGGATTTTTAATATTAGCACATCAAGCTGTGAGGGGGGAGGAGGAAAGGCATGAAATAGCGTGAAGTTGCGACTCCGTATTTTCGAATCGTGAGAAAGATTTTGAAAACCTCTTAAGGAAGCACGTGACGGAATAGTTGGTCAGAAGTGGCAGCAGGTGTGGCTCTGAAAAGAAAGGCATTGTTCTCCAACTGGTAGGACTGGGGGCTGCGGGGAGGGAGGCCCTGCGCTGCCGGAATGCTGGGCACTCTGCAGACACAACATGCCCCAGGATGAGCTTTGTACAGTTGGGTGACAGACTGATAAGCTTTTTTGGAACCAGACTCTAAAGTCATTCTCCCAGGGGTATTTTGTGTGTGCAGATATCCATACATTGTTCCATACATTTGCTGTTTCCGATAACACGTGTTGCTCTCTGATAACAAGTTGCTGCTTTCAGGAGCAGGACATCTCTTTGTTGCTGCATTATCAGCAGGGAGGCACTGGACTGTTAATACTGATGCCTATATCCTATTTTATTTTGGGAAATAATGTTTTAGGCAAATGCAAGTGGTTTTTTTTTTTTTTTTGTTTCAATTCTACGTAATATCCAGGTATATTCGTCATGAGGTGGGGATGCACAGAAGCAAAAGAGGGCATCGGAGAATAGTCTAATTAGAAAAAAGCAGGTGAGAAAAGCCAGTGTACTGATTATTGTTCAGCCTAGAAATATTTAGTCATCATTTAGAAAGACATAAAAGTAAAATTTAAATTAAAAAAAATATATAAACAGAAAACATAAACCATTTTCTCTGATATAGATGTTAAATGTGACTAACTGCTGTTGTTTTAAACACAGGCCTTCTAGAATTTGAACCAAAATATATTTAAGATGGATGATATCCATATGAGATACCTAAGTGACAAAAATAAAATATGCCTTCAGTAGGTGCAGCAAGATGTTACATTGATTTTGAGCTGTAAACCTTTGCTGTCCATGCTGGTGCACTGATGTGTTTTTGTACATCAATGTGTGTCACAAGCAGAACAGAGCTGTTAAATCCATTTGTCCTGAAGACTGTTGTGAAAGGATCTAATATGTTCTGACTTTTTTACACCATGTCTGAGTTATGAGTCTACCATAACTTACCATCAGGGTTTGAATAAGGTGCCTGACTGCCTCTAGGAGCCATGATTTGCTATTACACTAATGACAGGAATTACTAAAAATCTTTGCTGCCTTATTGACCGTTTAGGCTACTTAATATTTCTAAGCAAGCTCATGCTTTGAGGAGTTTTGTCCAGAAAAACATTTCAAAAAGCAGTTCAAAAGAACAGTGTGGAAATTTGCAAGTCAAACTATGATTTATAATATTATTTTTCTAAGTAGCCACCGCAAAAATAATCATGCTGCTGGAGCCAACAACAGTATTTTGAAATGGTAGGACCCAATGTATGAGGTTATTGCATATGAATGGAGAGATATGTTATTGCAATGATATATTTTATTACTTGCTTCTGTTTTTATTAAGGATAATGAAAACCTTCTGTTTGGCCCTGTGAACAAAACTAATGTGACCTTTCATGTGACCCACCTGTTGTGCTTTCATAATCGATAATAGTTACCTCATGTTAGGGCGATCTGGAAAATAGCAGTGTGCCAGCACCACAGAAAACAACATTTGTATTTCTCTGCTTTGAATTTGCATTTGCCTCAGAACTGAAATTAAGGAAAATATAGGTTATCTAACAAAATGCTTAAAAGGGAAAATATTATTGTAAGAGCATTGTCTGTGTTACTAGCAGATATATTTTCAAAGGCATTCAGCTGCTGAATTATAGCTGTAAATCTGCAGAGTTGGCTTAAAATCTGTGATTTTTAATAGTATCAAAGATGGTGAGAAAGTCCAATTAGCTCTTTTGAAAGTTAGGAGAGTATATAAATTTTAAAAAGTCAGTATATATAGATGCATGTTTTCCCACTTTTTGAATTAAAAAAAATTACATTTTTTTTCCTGTTTCATGTAGTATTTATTTATTTGGAGTGGAAAACCTTAAAAGGCTGAGTTATTCTAGATATTATTTTTCTGATTGTATTTGGTTCTCGATTCTGGATACAAACATTAAAGGTGTAGCACAGTGTTCTTTTTCTAGGGGTGCATGACAAATGTATCAGAGTCCATTGGGATGACTTCTAGGTTATGGGATAAGGGTGTGCAGGATCAGGACCCTAATTTCAAAGGGGTTTTCACATGTGGGTTTGAAGTACTTGTGCTACTGCTGAATTTGCTCGACAGACCAGAAAGGCTCTTTCCCTTTGGAGCCCTTATGGTTTATCTGGTCAATGGCTTGCAAGCTAAGAAGGATTTACACATTGGATCAATGATCCATGAAATAAGGGGGATTTCCACAATGTCTGTCACTGACAAGTTACAGTGTGGCCACGCAGTATGCATTTTCAGAATTAATATGTATGTAGAAATATGGAACTGTATAAATGATTATTATGTGATACTGCCTAATGGTCAGGGAAGGATATAAATAATGTATTATGTGTATTAGAGGGAACTTGGTGATTCCTCCATTCCTTTTGTTTGGATTGAGAGATGTGTGTTTACATTCTGTGGCAATAGTCTCTGTGGCTGTTCATTCTGTGGCAATATTCTTGTGGCTGTACATCAAGAAAAATTAGACCCAGTGAACACAGGAGATCTCTCAGTGCTACCCCTTCCCTCAAGCCAATGATTTTTTCTGTTCTTACCCTGTAAATGTCCCAGGTACTGAAGATCAGAAGTTGGCTGAAGTTAAAAAATGGGCTCAAATGTCTTTAAATGAAAGTGTCCTCTCAGCAGCACCTCTGTGTTGCACCATGAGCCTGTCAGTTTGAGTTCTCCCTGATGGCAACTGCTAAGTTATGACATAGGGAGAGAGGTATCCTACTAAGTAGGCAGGGCTTGATCAAAAGCCTCTTTGAAGTCAATAGAAAGATTCCTATTGACTTAAACAGGCTTTGGAACAAGGCCTTGATTATGAGGGCACGTAATAAGCTGCTTATTGCCTAATTATGTACAATGGTAACTTTAGACCTGTGACCCTTATGTAGGTTGGACTCCTTATCTTCCAAAATCTCCATATCTCAAAGTGACCCACTAGTAAGAGCAACATCCCAGGTCCTTTTCCTCAGTTCCTTCTCTTAAGGGTCTAAGCTTAAGCTGCAGCTCAGCTCTTCTGCTCTGAATCTGCCAGCAGGCTCATGTCTTGCATTCCCCATTATCCTACTGCAATGAAGATGACACTGTGTATTAAACCTCAAATCTTGTCCATAAACCTGGCAAAGTCCTTGGGACCAGCAGCAGACTGAGCATGGCCATGCAGAAACTGTGTGTGTGTGGATCTGATCTCTCAGTGTGCCTGTTGCAACTCCAATAGCAGGAACGGTTTGGTTTCAGTGAGACTTCTTCATTTCAGAGGAGGCTAAAAGTGCAAATGGTGCAGCCTGGAGCTGCATTGGCTTTTGTAAAGAGTCGCCATGGAAACATCCTCCATGGAGGTGAAATGAGCCTCTCTTGGCCTTCTCCTCCTTCTTCAGTCCATTTGTTGACTGCTTGGTGTGTACCAGAAGCCTCCAAGAGGTACATTGCTCCAGAAGGCAAATGTCCTTAAGGAAGACAAATGATTCTTGCAGTAGACACTTGACAAACAGAGCTTTACTACAGTTCATCTTGAGCAATATGTAAAGGATCACTGGGTATTTCTTGGAAATAAGAGTGCTAGCAGCAGGATGATTAAGTTATAATCTTATAATCTTATCATTATTATAAATAATGATTAAGATTATAGGGTATCTTTTAAGATAAGCTTGTAAATTACCTGGATTTCAGTATTGTTGGTTATTCTTTTGAGATTTCTCTTATAAAAATATTTGGTGTTGAGATAATTAAAGTCATGAACTGGCAAGCATGTCATATACTACAAAAAAACCCTCAAATATGTAGTAGGATGTCTTTCACCTGTCCAGTAATGGTGTAGTTTTGTGACTTCGTATTAGAATTTTCCATGTCTGCTGGCAGTACTGTTCTTAATCATACTGTTAAACATGTATGAGTGTAGAGACAGCCTGGAAGAGAGGAGTATATGAAACAATTCTTTCCACAAGTGTTTTTCAGTATCTACTTGGTTATGTTTCTTCTGTCTGTGAGGTTTGAGGTTAGGGTCAGAATAAACAGAGAATGCCGTGTATTGTGTTTTTAACATCTTTCTTTGCTTTTTGTCACTACTTGTCTTATCAAAATCTAATTTAGATTCTGAATTGCATAAATTCTAACCAGTCTGTAGCAGGACTTATGTCTTAGATTGTTAACAAACAAGTCATTTTTGGTCTGCCCTATGTCTGGTTACTTGAGGTCAAAACAACCAAAAAGGCCTCATTTTTACACAGTGAATGGCCAGGGTTTTCTGAGACTGGTATCTGGAAGGTGTCTTTGTAGCACTGGTGGGATTTTTTGAATGCTGAAAAGACCTGCATATTTAATTTTTCTTTGATATGCTCACTACAGTTTGAAGAAAATTCAAGAGGAGAGTGCAAATTGGCATTTTTTTTTAGGACAGATAAACAGGATTACTTTTTGTGCTTTGAAAAAATAATACTGTTATTTGGTTAAAAAAACACCAGTGGTTTTCATATACCAGAAATATTTCTGTCAGCCATTCATCTAACACGTGTTATTCTCTTCCCAGATCTTTTCCCTGTTGTGTCCTTATTGCAGCAATCATCAAAACCATTTGAAGAGTTTAATTTAGACTGAAATGATTCTCCATAGAATAAACAGAATATCTCACCTGTGAAGGATGATTACATTTTCTAAATTTGTTTAAAAAGGAAGGACCTTCATAATTCACAAGTGTTCTACTTGCAGTTTTTATGGTAGAGAAGTCTTGCATACTTTAAGTCTGAAAATAAAGCACTTCTGTGTTTGACTGCTATCAGCAATTTTATCTTTCATTTTATTGGCACTGAAAGAGTGAGGATCAGTGTTTTGATTTGAGACATCACCTGGCTTGATATCACTGGTCTTTTATTGTGAAAATACTTTTTTTCCTGCTTAATTGAGTACTCATGATGTGCTGTGTAAATTAAGGATGTTTCAGATGTCTTTCAAATTGGGCATTAAAAGACAGTTGTGGAACAGCTTTAGGTAACGCTAGACAAAACCAGAGGTGCCTTGTGAAAGTATTAGGTTAGAGTTCTGATGCATCTTCCACATGTGTGGGTACCACTCATCTGTTTGTATAGGAGTGAGGTGACTGACTTGCTCTCTAAGCTTGGTTTGGTGAGTAATTTGTTCAGGCACCTCACTGGCACGAGTCATAGTCGAATGCATTTTAGGATGGAAAGTCAAATTCTTCACCTGCGCATAATTCCGACTCTTCCCAGCAGCAACGCTGGGACAGATTTGTTTTGCAAATAATAGTAGGCTTGCCAGGAACTGCATAAATGAAGTTCTGTGGCATTCCTGGCAAGAACAGAACCAGAGGATGGACTGTGGTGTGTCTCTGTCTCTTGCAGCCTATACAGAAGCTCTATGGCTTTGCTAGCTACCAAAGCTGCAGGTCCTCAGCGGTGGCCTCTCATCAGGTCTGTGGCCCTACCAGCCCTGATACTCTGCCAGACCATCCCCAACGTGCAGCATACACAAACAGCTAATCCATTTATGCAGCAGCATCTGGCTAGTCCAGATTTCCACTAAGAACAGGGTCTTTCAATAAGATTTCGATCTCTGATTTGTTAAGTACCCTTTGCTCTCTCCTCCATAATTAAACAGATATTTAGATACTGTATTCCATATTTCTGCATCTGTGAAAGCATATATAGAGTAGATTTTATCTGTGCCTGAATTTGTGAATTTCCATTCATTTTTCAGAGGTGAAAACTTTTGCTGTGGGCCTAAAGCAGGCCAAATATGCTACTATACGTTGTTATTTCTTAGGCTTATTACACAACCCAGCTTTTTAGTGTCAGTTATATGTGGGTTTTTTTCTCCCTTTGTAAGAGGTTACATTTTCTCTCTAAAGCTGTGTTAAAATTACTTGAATTCATTTGATAATGGTTGATGGCTCCTTATACCTATTACCTGGCTTACAAGTTCAAGGAATTTGTTCAATATATTTCCAGTAGCTCGCAAGATACGGAATGTCAACATTTTCAATGCAAAAGCAGCTGTGTGTGCTTTTGTTTTTAGAGTTGAACTTGAGACTCTGTTGAACCGTTTTTTGGCATCATCTTTAGAAAAATCAGGGTCATCTCAAGATGGAGTCTTACAAAATTAGTAACTACTTTAAGAACAGATTCATTTTAAGTACCCTTAAATAGCTGCTGCAGTTTGGTTAAGTTATGTATAATTTGATTTCAGCTTTCTATTCCTTGAAAGACTTGGATATCTTTTCCTTTTGCATATTCAGGATTCCCCATGTCCCTGTTTCTCTACATTGTCTTCTGCTGTTTCACAGGAAGAGACTTCTGTTCATCTGGTCGTATTTGTTCTGTATTAGAAACAGTATCTCAAAGCCAAAGGGGAATTTCGAATGCAGAAGAATGGCTAAAAACCTATTGGTATGGCAGGATTTCTGCAAATAAAAAGGAGGGGGGAAAAAAAAAGAAGGAGACAATCCCCCTTTAAAGACACCTTCCTCCCCCCCCAAGTTTATAGATCCTGTAGGATTTTAAATGCTGAAGAAAGGTAAACAGTAATGTTCTCATTTTTCTTGAATATCTCTCAATTCAGGAGTATTCTGTGTGCATCTGGCTAGCTGTGAATGTAAATATATGTGTATAAACATGTTTTATAATTTGAAGTTATACTGTCTGTTAACTAAAATAATAGCCCCAAAAGCAGTTGGCCTGTCATAGATGATATAGCTCAGCTTTTATATCTGCTGTTCATCAAAAGAACCAATGAAAATTTCATTCCAACTGACAGCCAAGTAGCTAGAAAAATAAAGTAAAGACTGCTGATGCCAGAGGATGAGCAACACAATAATTTGCTAAGACTAATATGCCTGGCTATAACCTGATCATATATGGATCAATTGATGATATTTTAAATTAATTTGTCATGTGACTGACTCACAGTTCTAAATTCCAGGAAAATATCACCACGGAGCTCAGTGAAAAATAGCATTGTTTGTTCAATACAGACGTTTTTCAGCCAGACAGTGATGAAAGTGCTTGCTAATAAGTACACAGGAAGTTGAGAAACACATACTAGAATAGGATAAATATATTTTTTGCTGGCAGACTTCTGCCTTTTTTTTTTTTTTTTTTTTAGGATCTAGAAAAGATATTATTTTGCCCCACATAATTTTGTATTATAATTAATTATTAGACAAGGAGGAACTTAAAATGCTTTCAGAATTAAACAGGATGGAATAATTTTTGACCCGACTGAAAAAATAAATCATTGCAGGTTATGCTGTTAAGGATTTATTTCCTTACCCTTCATTCCTTATTTCCTCTATGCTCCTTCCCTGTTCCTTGCCATTAAATGGCAGGATTGTTTTAATTGTTTAAAGGAGAGGGGATTGTGGAGGCTGCTGGAGTGTCGGCTTCTCTACCTAAGCCTTGCTGGCTTACTGATCTTTTCCAGTTCACTGGTGCAAGTGCAAGCCTCGAATGGTTCATATACAGCTCTAATTCCAACTTACTTGGCAGTTATTTCTTGAATGGCCCAATTTTACATGTGATTAGTTTTTAATTCTTAAATCACAACATAAACTGTGTGTATTGTATTACTATAAAAATGTGTTAATACGTAGGAGACGATTAACTGGAAGTGCAAGTTCTGTTTTTCCTGGTACATCAGTGTGCAACCACTGTGGCTTCTGTGGGGACTCCTGGTTTGCAGATGAAGGCAGAATTCATCCTGAAGTGAAAAAAAAAGTGATGCAGATTTTTAGGATGTGACAAGAATAAGATATTACAAGATAGATAACTATAGCAAGGCATAACAAGAAAACTGTGTTTCTGTGAAAAGCAGACTGCAGTTATTTCTGGTCTGATCCTGGTTTCTGATTCACAGTTTTGAAGGCCAAAACATATAGAAATGAATATATTTGTGCATGGGAAGGACTTGGGAAATCTCTGCTTCTCTTGTTCCTATTTGGGTAGGCAAGAATAGGGCCAGATGAAATATCTTGCTCTGTTTATATCCTCCAGCTTCTCAGTTGCATTAGAACATAACTGTAGGAAAAACCATGCACTGGGCTCATGATGAGCTCATCTGTTTAGCAAAAAATGTCCATTTTTCAAAGCTGGCAACTCAGTCTTGATATGTTCAATGGAATTAGGTCTACTACTATCTCATGTCATTGCTTGTACAGAATTTGCATCAAAAAATATGCCAGAACATGTCACTTTTATGAATGGTAAACTGCTAGTTTTATTAGAATAAGTAAAGTAAGGACCTATCATACATATATATATATATATATATATATATATTTAAAATGAGATGGAGATATTAGGTTGTCTCTTTTTTAATGTAGACTTTATATCTAATTACTGTGTATCATAGCAAATGAGGCTCCACTCTTTCTGAGAAGTAATAAAACTGAAATAACACATTAGTGAATCTGATCCATTGGGTTTGGCCTTTTTGAGATGCTGTGAAATTTAAACCAAAATATTAATTCCACTGGCTTGAAAGCACCAACATCTTTCCCCTCCAAAGCTTTTCTGGTGGTGTAGAGGTTGCTCAAGATTCTAAGGTATAAGTTGAAATATTTCTCTCTTAATTCTTATTTTGATTTATCCCTTTGGGTTTGGCGCTTTATCAACACATTGTGGTTGTTACATGTCACTGTGATGAAATAGTTGAAATAACAAGGACACCCTGTAATGCTTTTGTAAGGTGACAGTAATCTGATTAGTCTTCCTGAAAGTAAATACTTTTGATCTTTTCACTTGTTGGTAGAGACTTAAGAAATCATGCTGGCACTCAAAAAATACGGGCCTATGACTTGATGGCAATTTGCTACTTTTTACAATACTGTTGGCTGTGATAAAATTAAAAGAGAAAAAGCTGTGAGAATAAGTAAGCCTTATTTGTTTTTTTAAATCTCTGATGTTAGGAAATCTGCTCCGAGATCCCCTATAAAAATAAGGATGTAATGTGCAGTTTGTTTTTGCCAACAAGGAGATACAGACTCTTTGGATTGTCACCCAATGAAGATGACACTCTTATGTAGTCAAATGTTTATTTACTTGCTCATATATTACATTTGCCTGTCTGATGGCTTGTCTAATAGGGATGAACGTGATTGTGATGCCTCAGATTGCCATGTGCACCCATAGATCTCTTCACCAAATTGACTGTTTCTAATTTCTCACTTTCATTAGTTCCATGCCTTATACTCTTGTGCAGAAATATTTTTGTGTGATTACATATTTTATACATCCCTTTTTTGCATTTTGCTATTATAATTTCATGAAACTTGTTTCTTCAGAATGTTGTTTTGTCGAGGGACTATTCCCTCAATGTTACTTGCAATAATAGCTTCTTTAATTTCCATCCAAATTTCTTATGTAACTTTCTTACTAATTTTTTTCATAAATTTTTGTTCAGTTGTCTGTGTGTACAATTATTCGATCTTTTATTATTTTACCTGTCAATTATCCATCTTTTGTCTGTTATTTCTAATGTTTTAGTGATCCATTTTATATATATGAAAATTTTGATGGGGGTAAATCCATGTTCTGGTATGACCATTGGGTTTGAAAACCTGTGTTTTTTGGTCTATATATTTTTGTGGTTTCCATGCTGTATGCAATGCAACAATTATTTATTTGCTCTGGAACTTGCAGTTGTCATTTGGGATGTATTTCTATGCTTCACTATTTAAAAAATTTTTTTTGCTTGTTTCTTTTTTCATATATTTTCACTAATTGGGGAGCAGTTGGCCCATTTTGATGCCAACCAGGTTAATAATTTGTATGTTCAATAAACAGAAGCCTTTGTGAAAAACATTATTTCCACCAGGGATAATATATAAATTCCTTAGAGTATATGTTCCAAAATGTTTGCATCATTTTGTGTCCTTGCTTATGGGGTGCTTATAGGTGAGGGACATTAAATGTAGACCTATCCTCAGAATTCCTAAAAGTAACTCAAATGTCCTGATTTGAGAAATCACTTCAACTGAGTTCTCTTATTTTTGTTTTTTCATGTTCTTGATACTGTCCTGAGAAAGCTGAGAATAACATCCTTACTGCATAGAAATTTTCAACTTCTGATACAAATTTTTCTGGCAGAGATGACTAAAACAAGTGAATTAAAGGCAATCTGGAAATGACTCCTATTAATGCTTTTGGAAGTATGTTCCATGTTCTCATCATGTTTTCTTTTTTGTAGAAAATCTTGGAAACTAAGAGCCAAAAAAGAAGTCAAGTATCATTCAAGATTAGTCCATATTCCCTACTTCTCCCATTGTTTTTCAGGCTTTCCTACATTTAGGGCTGTGCTCATACTATTGCACTATGTGCAGACACTGAAAAAAAATGTAGTGGGAGAGTCCAAGGTGAAATATTCTCCATATTCATCTTCAGAGTAGCATTGTGAAATGCCTTTGATTCCTTTTACTGCTAATAATTTGATTTCTGGCGGATCATTAGCTTGATTTCAGAGGCAGGCTTCTTCAAAGAAAATGATTTTCAGAATTGAGGCTCTTCATTTTACCCCTAATATGCTAGATAATGCTTTGAATAATCAACATATAGAGGTAACACAGAGAAATGAATTTGGTAAGAGGTATCTTGTATGTGAAGGTGAGCACATTACCGAAGGCAAAGACATTCCTTCTTTCTACCCTGGTAGAACTTCTCGGGATAGAAGTCAGATTCTGGTGTGTTGAAATTTCCTTTTGAGGCCGTGCTTTGGCAAGATGCTGCCTTGTTGCTTATAAAATGACTAAAGTGTCTACCAAATGCAAGTGCCAAGTCAAAATATGTTCTGTATTTTGGTAATTGTGCAGAAAGAGCACCAGATGGTTCTGATGATGAAGCGCTTTGGGTGGGATCATCAAGTTTTAATGGATGGCAAACTCCAAAAGCTTAATTATCAACCTCTCTAGCAGCAGACTTTCTATTGGAGTGGACAAGTTATTTTCAGACACAGAAAAGAAATAACTATATTTCTTTGCATGTAGCTGAATAAAACCCACTTTGCTGCTCTGTAGGAGTATCTGAAGCTCAGAATACTTGGGCCTAATAGAGAGTGTGCCAAGTTATGTTTCCGAAGTGGAAAAACTACGTTATGAATAATACTGTTTTTGTTCAAATAGCTTGATATTTTCCCAGCATGCCCAGTTTTCATAGTGTGCTGCTAATGTGTAACTCTCCCACAATATGAATATATCCTACATTTTGGGTTCAGGTGTATAGCAGTGTTGTTTATTTTCCACATCTAGACTGAAATGGCTCAAAAGTGGTCTGTTCTTTTAGAAAATTTTCCTATTGGAGGAATTTGGACAGGCCACATTTAGAGCAAAGAAATGAAAAGATTAAATAGCAGATCACATAGCACGCTTTTTAACTCCTGCAATGTTGCTTGATTTCATAAAGTGAGTCCATTCAAGCTGAAAGTGTTGATTGATTTGTTTCTGCAGTGTTAAAATTTGGCTTTTAATTTTAATACCTTCCAGTCAAGGCTGGTAACAGCATAGCAGTAATTTGTGTGCTGTAATCACAGAGGGCTTTGTATGTATTTGAATGAAAAGTTCTGCGTGTGACTTTTTTTTCTTTTTGCCTTTCTACATGTTTGCTAAATCCTAGTGATGGTAGTATTTGCTTCCAGTTTTTACACAGGAACACTATTACCCTTGCCTGAAACTCTGGTTGTTATTGTCACTGAAATAATGAAAAGCATCACCATTGACTGCCGCGTGATTGCAGGGTTGGCTTGTTGAAATACATCTTGGATGAGGCATATTTGAGCTAATGAGGCCAAATACAGCCATCACTCACACCATGCAAGTACTTTGGCTTCTGTAGGATTGGACTGGATCTTTGAAATGGTGTGAAATTTGAGTTCACTAAAATGTGAGAATCCTGCAACTTGTGTTGCCACATAAGAACAAGTAAAACCAGAAGGGTCTAACTGGTTTTGTTTTCAGACCATCTTATTTTGTCTCCAGGAGTCAGGTTTTAAAAATTGTTGGGACTTGCTACACAGCACAGCTGCTTCTCTGCATAGGAAGAGATATCAAGAAAAGTATAATATGTGATTGATGGGAGACTCTTGTTGGCATTGAGCCATCTTGCAAATTTTTTTATATAATTATCTGTTAATTTTTGTACATGCACTTAAGCAACTTGTGATGAGTTCATCTCAGAATCCAAGTCAGCATGCCTACACAGAGGATTCATCTGACTTATGAGAGTAATGTAATTTTTTTAAAGTTAAAACTTTAAAAATGTTTTAATAGTATTTTTACTGAGTTTTGTGGTGCTCTACATGGCTTAGACTGGGATTCTGCTCTTTCTGATCTCATTAAGTAGAATCTTATTCTCTGATTTTCAAGGAGGTGACTTCTTATTTCACCCAGTATAGGGCACCAGTATTTGAAATGTGTGTTCCTAGATCTTCAAATTATGGCTTGAAAGTTCCAAAAGCTTTATGTTGGCACTCTGTGCAGAGGAAAATGTCATCCAACTCTAGTATTTTCAAATATTTGTCTTCTTGTAAGGTAATTTAAAATTACTTTAGGAAGTGTTGTATAGGTGCAAAATATATTCTTGTGGTGATTAACAATAGTAATTTCTGACTTTGCAGTGAATTGCCAGGTTATTATAATTCAGTCAAGTTCTGGAAATATCTGAAAGGTTCGTTACATCTTTGGGATGACAGAACAAAGGGCAAAATCCTAGATCCATTAAACTATTCATTGTTCTGTGATAAAACAAGTACAGGAAGGTTTTAACCCTGTGTCCCCAAAAGAGCCATGCTTTCCTGTGGATTCAGAGGAATCCCTAGGGTTTGCTATATTTCTTTGAAGGATCATATTTATTCACACTGAATACTCTGTCTGCTGATATTTTGAAAATTCCTGTCCTCTGAGAACTGTAGACTTTTCAGTCTCTCTGTGACAATTTACACAGCAATGAGAACAATGGGATTTTGGAAAGAACCGTGACCTGCAGCACCACCCTGACACCCCTAGTTGCAAAGAAAGTGGATTAAGTTATTTGGAATCAAGGAGTAGTTTGCAATAAAACAATTGAAAATATAAATGTTACCATTGGAACTATAACTAACATTTCACAGTTTCTTAAATGAAGGAAAGGGAGAATAAGGAAGAATAAGAAAAGTCAGAGAGATTTTCTAAGAACATGATCTTGGGTTTTGAAAGTGGAATATCAACATTTTCTCTTTTCTTAATTTCCCAGAAATTTTTCTTATAAGTTTACTTATACATAAGTAGTTAACTTTGCACTGCATTCCAAAGGGTTCATATGCCAGAAAAAGAGGGCAGGGTCACCTGGAAAAAGGGAAATTTCTAGCTCAAAGAAGCAAAGTGTGTTGAGTTAAAGTAAAATAGAGGAATTGGAAAATTTTGCAATAATAATAAAAAATAAAAAAGAAGAAAACCTGCATATTTTATGGGTACCAGGGAATAGTTATAACTTGTGCTCTAATGATTTCTGATGGATGTTGCTGTGATGTTCACTCTGGTGTTCGTTAAAAAGAAAAGGGGTAAAACACCACCCTAAAATTCCACAGCAGGACCTGCTTCATTTAGCGCAAGACAGAAACACATTTGAAGTACTTCCTATAGAACTTTCTTTTTAGAGAAATAGAAGTTATTCTCTGCATATTTTTCTTTTCTCCCTTCCTTTCTTTTGTTCAGTTAAAGCAGTGATAAGATCTTGTGAAGAGACATGTCAGGCTGATGAGTTAATTTGGTGAAACTTTTAGGTTTGCCAACTTCTTGAGTGTGATTTAAACAATTTTTTTTTCTTTAGTAAGATCAGTATTCCACTTACATTTTTGAAATATTGCATGCAAAGCGCCTAGTAACCACCCCTCTAGCCATCAGCTTTTCATTGCAGCCTGTCAGTACCTTGCTGAGGGCAGGTGCAGATAGCCTGGGGCTCATAGATGTCAAGCAATGCTGGTAAGTGCCTGGAGATATGGTTTTATATGACTGTCTAAAGAGGCTGTGACTATCTAAATAATTTTCAGCACATGAGAAACTGAACCCTTCCCCCAGACTCGCCTTTAAATTTGTAGCTTGGGACATTCTGTCCTAAAGTGTAGGGTAACTGACTCTGAGTTTACTGATATGTGATTCCTACAACCAGTATAAAAACCAGGCTATGAACACAAAACTGTTTTTTTTTGGCTGATACAAAGTAGTGCTTTAGCATTTTAACTTGCTTGACTTATTACCCAGGACTGTGCTTAACATAAATTGGAGTAAAGGGTCATCATATCATTTTTTTGATGGGCAGTATTGCCTGCAAGAATTTCTGTCTTTGGTGAACATATTTCAGTTCTGGTTTCAAAATATCTGGCAGAGGCGAATGTCACAGAAAAAATAGGAGGTCCAAACCTTTAGATGATAGGCAACAAGTATCTGTCAAAATCTCAGTTCAGATTTTGACAGAGATGTCATAGGTGAAAAATCCAAAAAAACTAGGGCTACACTTGATAAAGTCTCCAAAGGGTAAAACCTTATCAAACTGATAGCTTTGCCATTGAAGGCAAATTTCTGTTTCAAGGTGCACTCTTTCCTTAATTAACACAATTTTTTTCTTCCTTTTTTAACTAATGAAGTAGCTATGCTTTAGGAGACACTGAAAGGAGGGCCAAAAGGTTTTTATTTTGAGGGCTTGATGAGATAATGTGGTTCATTTTTTTTTTTTTTTTTTTTTGACTGATTTATTTGTCCAGCAGGTGAGAGTTAATTATCTTTAGGACTGATAATTGTAGCTAATCACAAATAGAAGGGTCCTTTGGGCAGAATATAAAGCAGTATCTTTTCTGGGGCACTCTGTGCCATGTACTTGGAAACAGTTCTCACAGAGGATCCACATGTAAGGTGGGATCCTAATTGAATGGGTCTTGGAAGAAAGAAATTTTACTGACTTATTTTTCTAAAGTGAAATGAAAAACAGAGCACCTGGACCTCCTTTTCTCTGATTATAGTGTCAGGATAAATGAATTACAAAAATGGGAGCTGAGAGGGGATGTTAGTACACGACTAACGGAAAAAAAGGGATTTTAGCAATAATTATTATGTTTCAGGGTTTCAGGGAAAGAAAACTCCAAGATATGGAGTAAGGAGGTTTTGTCCCTCAGGGAATCCAGGGAAGTAGACCTGAAGGCAGACATTCTTAAGGCCTTCTAATTGATTTTTATGTCCTACTTAACTAGCTTTGAAAAATCTTAGCTTCTGTTACATGGGACTCTCCAATACAGAATCCCAATATTTTGTCTGGATTAATACTAATTTCAATGGGAACAAATGGCACACTTATAATATTACAAAATAGATGGGTCAGAAAAATTGTTAGTTTGTGTGCAGCTGACTTAGCTTCTTTTCCCCTTTTCCCCTTTTCTCTTTTTCTATTCTTTTTTGTTTTTCTCCTCCTTGTTTTTTTTAATTTAATGGAAACCAGCAATCTCTATGGTTTTTTTGTTGTTTAAGTGCACTGCAGTTGTGTCAGGTTGAATCTCCAGTTGTCAGGGAACCATCAAATCCACATGCTATATGGGATAATTATGCTGGAATTTTAAATATGGTGATGTGTTACCATGCACTAGTATCATTGTTGATATCTCTAAAATATCAGCTAAACATTTCAGCTATCTTACCATTTTTAACTCTTGGAAATAGTGGTAGAATGGTAAAATTGGGCTTTCAGAATTACCACTCCCCCTGCCCCCCATATATATAGATATATATAATATATCTTTGCTCAAGGGCTTTAGCTTTCTGTTACTATTCCAAGCCTTGTCTATGCATATGTAGGTGTTACACTATAAAAAAAAATGTACCAAGGAGTTTGCATCTGGTAAATGTAGCACAAGTACAGTTGAGTAGGTGTTTAAGTCAAAGTGCAGTGAAAGAACCTGATGAAGATGTATCCCAAACCCTTTCTGTGGCCTGAGTGCGACAGCATCAGGCACTGAGAGATGTTCAGTGACTCAAAGCCTCCCAAGTTATCTAAGTGTTCTCAACTCTACATAATTCTTGATGCTTTGTCAGGCCAGGAAATTACAGACATGTAATTTGTTTTCATTTTTCTTTCCAGAAAGACCTTTTCTTTTTGCTCAGAACAGGTCATCACTTATATCTAAATATAAAAATATATATAGGTAATAGATATTAAAAAATTGAGGATAAATAGGCACCCATAGATATAGATAGTTGATTTGAATAAAAAATCAATGCAATTCCATTCTGTTGTGTAAGAGAATTTCAGTTTGGTCCAATCCAGACCTCAAGAAGCTCATTAAAGAGACTTAACTGCATGGTGAATTACAGTTTGAATAATATTTTATATTTTTTATACTGTTGTTTTCAGTCATATGACTGAGCTGAAAGAATATACCCTCTTTTAAACACAGTAAGCCAATTCTTCAGCAAAATTATTTTAAACATTGGTCTGCATATGAAAGGCAAGGGAACCTGACACATTATGTATTCAAAAGATAAAGGGAGCCAAAAACTACTGAAAGTATTGTTAATTTTAGTACAATTTGGCAAGAAAAATTACATCCAAGTGGTAAGCTAACAGCTCCTGGTATGTGTATTGTTGCATAAAGATAGTATTATATAATGAACAAAAATGTTATTATTTTGTGTTAAAGTTGCATGTGGAGAACCCTTATGAGACTGTATTACAGTCATGCCAGGAGACTCTGCTATAGTTGCAAGTACACCCATAGGAAGAGATTACAAAGCTATCATTCCACATGGTGAGAGTATAGTTGAGACCCAGAGAGAGAGAAGAGAAAAAAAATGGCCAAGTATTATAATGCAGGTCAATGCCAACGCCACCCTTTCGGTCTTTGTGTGGTTGATTTCCACAGGGGCCTGACAAAAGTGAGTCTCTGCAGAGTGACCCTGGATGTCACTTCCAAGCCACATCCTCTGCAGCCCCCACAGCTTCTCCAGGTGTAGAGAGTAACTCTGGAGTGCAGTTTGGATTAGCTGTAAAGCTCTCTCTGTACTTGCTACATCCTTCCAACAGCACAGTACTGCAAGGGTTTCTTGTGTTTGAAATCCCGGCCATACTTCTTGGGGCTTGTAATGCTGTAAATTTTCATTCAGGGCTTAATTTACCTTGTAGTGCCTTCAGCACACGGATCTGCACATGTAAATGCTACAGAAACAGCCCTGTTGTGAAAGCTTTCTCTGTTTTCTTTAATTCAGTCGTATTGATCAGGAACGCCCAAGCCTGTGGCTGTGAAAATGCCTTGTAGCTCACCAGAAGTTCAGAGGTGTTTTTTGTGTCCCAGCACACCGTGTGAGTGACAGTGGGCTGGTGCAGGAACTCCAGGGAAATTTGAGTCCCTTGATGTGGGAGCAGGGAGCCAGCAGCATTTACCACCTTTCCCCGGGCAACAGAGGAGGCTTTTGCTGTCTGCAGCCGATGAGTTATAACTGGAGCTCCTCCTCTCCCTTCAGCCTTCCAAGCAGCGTGGTGTATGTCTTGTGGTTCTTATCTGCTCAAAAGTATGCACACAAAGCTTATCAGATCTGGAATGCTAGCACCCTGCCTTTTAAATGAAGGAATAAATGCGTATTTAGGTATTTCTTTCATCTGCACGGTGAATTAGATGTTTTTGGTGTTTTCAAGTGCAATTTTAGTGGTAGATGTAGTAATATATTTAAATTAGTTGTTGGAGATATGCAATACTTTTTTTCATCAAAATCCTTTTTAGACTTAAGTTGATGCTACGCTATGAAGTGATACTACAAATATTTTTTATTCTATGCTCACGTCCTGTAATGATTGGATGCTTTATAGATCTGCAAGCAGACAGCAGAGGAACCTTCCCGAATTGCCTGTTGGAGACCTTTACACAATAACACAATTATTTGTTAGAGAGGAGATGATAAGGAGCTTTTACAGCCAGTTATATAATGTAACACTGCCAGGTAATGTGCCACTACCGAGTGACACCCTTTTGGGAAAGACGGGGAACCACTGTCTGTGGAGCTTGGCAAAAGTGGTGATGTTTATGGGGCTCCTTTTTTTTAAGAGGTAGTTTACAGAAACACCATCATTGTATGTGTATGTTGACATGTTTTTTGTAGGCAGATGTGAGGTTGCTCTAAACTGGAAGTCATGTAGTTTACGTAAGTGCTAACCAGAGCTAAACTGGATTAGAGTGGGTTTGTGGCCAGTCATCTCCAAGTGTGGGCAGAGTGAGCTCATATCTCCCTGCAAAACTGTGGAGATGTAGCCTATTTTAGGTACTTCTTTGGAGCCTCGTTTCTGTAATAACGACATCACAGCTTCTGGGGTGTAGAATTGTAAAGCATCACTGCTACAGAGGGAAGAAATAGTAGCTCCTTTTTGTGTATGAGGAACTAAGAAGCACAAAGCAACTTCTGCTAAAGGTTGAGCAGAAAATCTGTAACAAAAGCAGCAACTGAGTACAGAGCTTTGGAGACCAATTTTACACTCTATGTGCTGTGGTGTGGTTCTTAACTCACTGTGATGCAATGTGTTTTAAAATTACCACTTGTGGAACAGGTGGCATGCCCTGATTCTTTCTTTGATGGATCACTTGACTGCAATCTCTGTTAAGGAGTACAAAAATCCAAATGAAGATTACTGCAGAAGGAGTATTCTAAAATGAAAAGCGAGAGGGAAACAATGTGGTAGTTAGTTTGGATTGGCTGGATTTTTTGTTTGTTCATTTGTTTGGAGATTTTGGGTTTTTTTTGGCTATGCATAGAACCAAGAATAATAAAGATTTCAAGAAACAAGCTAGCAAAGGTGGTAAAATACAATCCTTGAGTGTTTGAGCAGGAGTGAAACGAAGGGAAGATACCAGAAATTTGCTCATAGTGGTTAATTACTGCGTTTGCTTTCCTGTTTTAAAATGATCATGTATGAAGAATTTTCTGCATGTAAGTAAAACATTTTTCATTAACCATCTTGAAACTGTGCCCTTTATCTGAATTAAGGAAGATTTTTAGAAATCTGGTTCAAAGGTTCTCCTTACAATCAGCCTACTCCTTCTTTAATTTTTGTGATTCTGTCTAGACATTTACAGGCCATTAATGATCCTTTATTTGTGAAATGTTGCACGTTTAAGGGTGTGAAATTGCTATGTGATTCAGGCCCTAAATGTGTAGTTTCATTTCTGTATTATTCCTTTTTCTCATTTCACATCATGCTATAATTCTGAAAATAGTTTTTTAACAGTTTTTAAATGATACATATTTTAGTCCCAGCAGCCCACAATGATAGGCCACATTCTCAAATGATATAACATGATGCCATGCTTTTTACTAAATAGCTGCTTCCATTTTTTGCTTCCAGGCTTCCTTCATGCTCACTGGTGACTGTGCACAGAAAATACAGGCTACCTGTAGAGGCTCTATCTTACAAACATCAGAATATTTTAATTAAGGATTTTTTAAAATTAGTAAATATTTTTTTCTGCTTTCCAAAACCATTTATATTTTTTTTTCTGAAAACTGATACCTATTGGAATTATTAAGAGCTGACTGGGTGAAAAGATGGCTATTTGATCACTGACATTTGGCTTTTTATGGAATTTTCTTTTGTTCATAACACCTATGGTAAACAAGGTCCTACCATCATTTAGTGATGTCCGTAATCTGTTTTATGTCCAGTGTTCTCTTGGTGTCAATATGTGCTCGCAAGGCAAGCAAAAGCTTACCTTTAGAAAATTGAGTTATTTTGAGGGATTCTGTTAAATTTTTGGATGACTGTGTAATATTCTTAGTCAGGTCAATGAGGAGTGGTTACCTTTACTAACTCTTTAGCAAAGGTACCTGAAATCAGAGCGTAAGCTGCTCTAACAGATTTATTTCCCCCCTTTCATAGTGGCACTGGGAGAGCAAATCTTTGATAAGGATGGTAGCAACCTTCCAAACATGCAGAAATTGCAGGTATTCAGAATGGTTTGAGAGCATTTAAACTGCAAAATATCGGAGTGAAATTTCTGGTGGGATTTGTACCAATTAAAACAACAGAATACTTTAAAGACAGCTTTGTTCTTTTATATATTTATGCAACAGCTGTTCACCTGTGTGGTCACCTGGAGTTCAACTCGGGACATTTAAAGTGAAAATGTAGATGGTTTGAGCTAACAGAATAATTTTTCATTAATGTTGTGATGTCAGTGTTTGATGGATGGAAAGTTTTCTATTTAGATAAGAATCTAGGGTTTATTTTCAGTTTAAGAAAAAGTACTTGGGCATCTAAAAATAATAAAAGTGATGGAGGCTACAGAATATAGGACTACAGGTGTAAGAGAAGAAAAAATAGATACCAACTACTCCATCTAATCAGGTCATGTGGTTTACTCTTGTGTGTCTGTGTGTTAGCTATGTCGTCTTTCTTTTGGGCAGAGAACCGTGCAAAGTAAGATGAGTCCAGGCAGTAAGACAAAGGTATTTTCTTCCATGTAAACTCTAGATACCTCATACTTGAATTGTCACTATGAATAGCTGTTTCTGGTCAATTAGACTGTTTTCAGCATTTTCCTTGCACTCTGCTTGTGTTGGTAGACTGTGGGTATTACTGAACCCTTCCTTGATTGCACTATTTTATTAAATTTACTAAGGGAAAGTGGTTGAAAGAAAGGTCAGTTTTGTACAGTCTGCTGAATGCAACAGCCACCCCCACACTGATGAGTCCATTTAGAATAGATCAGGCTCTTTAGGGTTGGGATTTTTTCCCCCACACTGACCAGCTCCATAATGGATAAGCTTGCAGCTGATTCACGGTTCTGAGGTGTTATCTGGGCAACAAGCTCGGGATCGCTGGGTACAGTTACCCCTGTTCTTCTCCCTCACTTGCACTGTTGCTGTAAGAATCAAGGCTTCACATACCTATTGTTCTGCAGGATTTTTTACCAAACAGAACTTTTTCCCTGGTAGATCTCCAGAGTGCTAAGGCTAAGTTTAAAATTTTGTATATTTAACCTTTCCCCCTAATTGCTTGGCCAGAATAAAGGTTTGGTGCTTTGTTCCTAAATTCTCTACATGAGGTGGTGTGCATTAAAGTGTATTTATACTTTCAGATTAATTAACTGTGACCTCATGAACCACTGTCCTTGTTTAATTGGTGGCTCCAAAGCACACTAATGGCATAAATCAGCTGATAATGAGATTCAGACTTGCTTTTAAAATATATAATAATAACACTGCATTGATAGAGCAAATGAGATTTGTTGACTCTCTGTTGGTATTACAGGAGAGAAGACACAATTAAATGTGTACTTTCAGGATGGGGGAGGGCTTGGTTGGAATGAATAATATGCACTTCAGGGTGGGTGTATGAAATAAGGAGGATATTCTGCATCAAGATAAGTTTGGTATTCTCTCCTTGTCTCTAGGCACTGTGCAGTACTGGCTGGTGCACTTTAGGATACAGAAATGTTGTGGGAAGGTGTTTCTTAAAGATTACTGGGGGCTAACAAAAATGACGATTTCATCTTTAAATATAGTTACATGTTTTTAAACTGAGCTTACACCCACTGTTTTATGAACTGCAAATTAATCAGATAGCTCACAGAGAACAAAAAGGTTTTGACCTAAACTAGTTGCCCAGGCTCCATTACTATTTTCAGTTTAATGTTACCCATATCCATCCTCACATTTTGGAAAGAAAACAAGGGCTGTGCAACAAAGTTTCTTTGTTTTCCTAAGAACTAAAAATGTGCTGTATGTAGACCAAACAATAAAAATAAACTACTGAACTACCTTCTAATGCATGGGGGTTCTGGAGAGAGGAAACCATGGATATTTAGAGGCATAAAGTGAGTCATTGTGCTAGTTAAAGAATTTTATAAGGCGAGCTCTGTGGGTTTGAGTTGCATCTGTTACCTTTCCAACTAGAACTGAGGGGTATGCAGGAAAAAGAATGTTGGATTTAATCATGCCTTATAGTGACTGCATTGTACTTAGGCTAAGCTTCTAACTGGGATCTAGACCATAAGAGAACAAAATCGTTAGTCTTTCTTCTTTGTGTAAATTTTGCCTTAGATAGGTTCCAATTAAACGACCTAAACAATAATTTTACACCAGGTAAGCGGCAAAATGCTGTTAACAAACTACTTAAATAAAAAAAAAGTAATAAATGTTCTGCAACACTTGAGAACATAAAAAAAAAAAAAAAAGCAAAAACTCCAAGCCAAAACCCCCCTCACAGCTATTTTCCTTATTAAAAGATAACCATGCTTGCATTTATGACAGTTCTTAGAAGCCATAATGGACTGGGTTGCTATGGTGTGAGATGCAGAACAATGAAATAATTGTTTCTCTTGGTATTGGCTTCCTGGAAACAAATTCTGTGTAAATTACTTGGCTGAAAGCGTGACAACAGTCTTGTATTCTGTTTTATTCAGTTCATGGTAAAAACTCATAACTATTTTATAATAATAAAAAAGTAACCTTTATCACTTCTGGACTTTCTTTTGTTTCAACTTTTTTTTTTCTTTTATATTTTCAGGTCAGTTTCATGAATTCATGATTTCTGGGAGCTGGGGCTGATTTTCTTGTGTATTTGTAAGTATTTATTATTTTCTCTGTTATGTGCATCTTTCTACTGCTCTTTCGACATGGGGAATAGAAGAAATTTTAAAATGTCACTGTTGTATCACAGTTTTAACATGTTCATTTAGCAAGAATTTGACCTCACTACTTTTAAACTTTTGGTAGGTTTTTTGCTACCAACTTATGCTTCTGCTATTCAGAGGAGATACAAATTCTGAATTAACAGTAAATATTATTATTCCAAGCTTTATTTTTGTTTTTATAATAATAACAATGATGGGAGAACAGCTTACAGTAACACATCAATGGTGGCACTTGCTAATGACACCACTGCGTCATGTTTTTGCAATGAAAATAACTTCTAGAAAAGAATTGGGGCTGTGACTCAAGATAGACAGCACTTTTAGAGGAAGTGCTGTATGGTGTTATTGAGGAAACACTAGGATGATCAACATCTGCTGAACTAGAAATACATTTTTGTATCCCTTGGAGGAAGCTGACCTCTATGGTTGCAGAAAAACCTTGGTCATTCAGGCCACAGCCCAAGAACATGTTTCAGAGTATGCCCAAGTTCAAATGCATCAAATGGACTACACCTAAAGAGAAATGCTTTGAGAAAGGGAAAGCCAGAGGAGAGCACCTGGGAGGAAGATAGTTATTCATGCAACAAATAGAAAGCTTTCAGAATTGCTGTTTAGCTTTAGTCAAGTATAATAAGGAAAATCTAATGGGCCTTAGACTTGGCATGATATAAATTATTGCAATACCTCTTGTATGATGTAGTATAAATGAAACCAATCTATGCAGCTTGTTCTCTTAAGTCACAAATACAGTTTATGAAAAAAATATTTATTCAATCATTTGTGGAAAAAGATGTTCACAAAACTGCATTCATCAGGGAAAAAATATGGCTGGTTCTCCTCTCAATATGGAAATATGTTCAATTTGTACTAACTCTTCCTCTTTACAAATGTTCATTTTCACATATGGTTTTGCTATGCTATTTGCACTTTCCTTCACTTACAGGTCAGCATTTTTTTAATGAGCATTGTCAGTCAGAGATAAGAAAAATATTATCAAATAAGATAAACAGTTTAAAACCAAGTATTACCATTGAAAAATAGTTCTGAGAAGGCAATATAAAGTGATTACTGAATTGAGAGTGAGGAATTTGTTATATTCTTTCTGGCTTTGTTACTGCATTTTTTTTTTAAGCCATCATTTTCTTTTCATCATTTTTCTCTTCTAAAAATGGAAATTGTAACATAAGTCTATACAAAGAGCACCTCTTTATACCTCAATATGGAGCACACTTTCCAAGGAAAGCAATGCAGTAAATTCAATGGTAGTTTCATGGTGAACTTTTTGTGTACCAAGCTAGTTGGGTGAGAAGTTGTAAGTATTGTTTAGTTCATGTTCATCTAGTATTACAAACATAAAAAGGGCTTTAGTAATTATATTGTGGACTGCTGATCTGAGTCCTGCTCTTCTTGGCTGACATCAACAAAGAGCTGTGGTAAACAAAAGTGGCATAAAAAAGTACTTAGAAAACAATTCTTGTATTTAGATCAATCAAGTAAGTATTTAAACTCCCATGAGAAGTATGGACTGTTAATGTCACACAACTGCACACTGGCTGTTGCAGGGCAAGTTGTTAGTACAGCTGAGACACCTGACATATTGTGGCCATGAGAGCTGGGATGTGGTTCAGCAGCCTGAGCAATGAAGCTGAGTAAATGACTGTATGAAATGATGAGCCACAGCCTGGCTCGTGATAGGTGTCCTCTGCAACCCAGACTTCAATTACAGTGACATGAATATCTGGGGAAGCCAACACTATGCTGACTGTTCTTCTCTGCTTAAAGGACTTATTTTAGTGTTTAGCACTATATGTCTAGAAACATATGCAAACCTTAAGTTCACATAAACTGAAAATAAAATAAAATGTAGGAGGTACAACCGATGGATTCAGCCCTGTGTTTCCTCACATACTGAGAACAGCACTAAAGTATAGCTTCTACAGTAATATAGGATTAGATCTTAAATCATCTCTATTTTACCTCTCCAAACTTACAAATATTCTGTACATGAGTCAGGCAGATCAGTCAGACTCTTACTATGCACTAACAGGACTATGTACAGTGTCATAAATGGAGACAAATAAAATAGACCAATAAAATAGACCTGAGGTACCTTTCCATTTAAAGACTTGATTTCTGCAAATACTTATGCATGTGAGCTGACCATTGAAGCTGATGGACTGAGGATCAGGGCCTGAGGCTGAACAAATAGGCCCTAAGCAAAGGAGATGGGAGCTTTGGGGGTCGGTGTGGAAGACAAAGACTTTGCACGTATCAGGACTTTTGAGAAGATTCAATTCTAAGCAGTATTTACAAAATGCTAATGAGACGTGTATACCTTTTTCATGTTATGCTATAATATTTGGGCATGTTTTTATAGCGTGTTTGTTTGATCTGTACTCCAAAGGGAAGCAGGGCAGATCAGTGCTAGGAAGATTGATCTTTGAAACTGTGCATATTTTTATATGGGAATACAGCAAGATCAGCTAAATACTGCTATAGGTCTATACCAAAGCTATTTCAACCAGGGGCTATAATAACTTTTTCCTCAAATTTTTGAAAGTTTTGTCATAGATGCATTCTGCTGTAACATGTAATTACTTGGATCATCCAGTTCAGGCAACTTTGGGATTTTTTTGTCATATTTGGCTAGTCTAGTTCAGGAGAAAACAGGATTGATGATTCATACAAAAGTAAATTTCATGGAAAATATGACATTTGTGCTTTTGTTTTACGCCCACAGAGTAATTGTCCTAACTAAAGGTTACTTTTTTTTTCAAGAACGTGGTTTTAACACGGTTTAATTTATTTAATTGTTCTTTCAAGTAGGTTTGTCCAGTAGTAAACTGCAATAGTTATTTAAAGATATGGATGGCAAAATAAGTGTCCTCTAATAACAGAGCATTTAGACCAAATTTTGCTTGGACATCAGCAATTAGATATATCTATTTACTAGCAGTTCAGTGTCTGTGTAAACATTTTATTGTGACTTGGCTACCATGTGAAAACACTGACAGAGAGAGAAAAATAAAACCTGAAATGAGAGGTGTTGAAGCCCATGAAACTTCAGTGTCTTGAAACACCTGTATTGAAAACATGGTGAAAATAATGTAATTGTATTTGGGAATAAAATAAAATTTCTTTAAAAATGAATACTAGTATTTTTTTCCAAAGAAGGTTTGAGAACAAAACCAGAAAACTTAGGGAGCACACACATGCACACACATTATGACACAACAAAACTGACATAGTGGGTAGGTAAATTTTATCTTATCAAACACTCTAATCAGCATATCAACAGAATCATGATTTGCTTAAAATTCAATATTTAATATTTTTTCCCAATCTTATTTTTAAGGCAACTTTTATACTCTTTTTGTTTTTCTGTTTTGGACTGTTTCTATTTACACCACAGAGCATCTGGCCAAACAGATTTTTTCTTTGTATTTCTACCAGCTTATTTAAAAGGAGAAAATTATTTAGTTTTGAATATTTGTATAACAAAGTCAAAGAAAGCCCAGCTTATTTGGAGCAAAGGAAGGCATATATGTCTTTGGTGCTATTTACCTTATGGGTTTAATTGATAACATGTGGTGTTCTACTGAATTACTGAATTGAGTTCATATATTTGGGAAAATATACAGTCTCTACTTTCTAGAAAAGCAATATACTGAACCGAAGTCTTAAAAAGTTGATCTCCATTTTTCTCCTCGTAAGACAGGATTGTTAATCACCATTTTGATCAAGGAGATGTTTGCCAGCTTATCACATACCTCTTTCTATAAAGAGATGAGTCTTTAAAAGCTCCTATTAATAAAGCAAAGTGATGCCTAACTAGAATCTCTGTTTGCTGCAACACCCATACCTTTTTTGGCATGTGTGTGCTGCAGGTATCTGAGGCCTTTATCCTCTTATGCCTCCCCTCCTGCTAACATTGTGACATGCTAATGTAAAATGATCTGGTTGAACCATCATTTAACTAGACCCTCAGCAATTTGAAGCTCTGTTTTCCTGGGTTTATTTTATAAATGGTGACTATAAAATCAATTTCTAGTGGAACTCTATCTTGCTGTTTTTGTGTAAGGCTTGTAACACACAAATTTTCTGGTAAGAAACAAATTTCCAATATATAACATGTGGGACAAATAAATAGAAAAGAAGACACCTGTCTTGAAGAGTTTTTTTTGTCTGAGAAAACTTTCCTAAATATGTGTATTTTAGATGTTCTTAAGAGAGAGTAGGTCGAGTAGAAAGATAATGAAAGCGGGAAAAGCATTTCTTTACACTCAGCTAAAATCTGATGCCCAAACACATTTGCTGGTGAGGATCTGATAGCTGCATAGTTGCATTCATCCAGTGCTTTATACTTGTACCTGAAGAGGGAAGATGTGGGAAAAAGACTCAAGGGGAGGGAAAGGTTGCTGGGCCACCCCTCCGCTAAGAACAGGACAGAACTTGAATACGAAAAATTCTGTTTGTTTTTCGGCATCCAATTCTCTCTCTAGCCTGTGCTTCCAGCTGGGATGTCTGATGGACTCCCCTGTGTGATTTTATCTAAAGCTGTGTGGTTGTGGGAGGTCACCTGGGGACTTCTAGTTCTAATAGAAGGAAAGTCTGTTGCCTGATGCTGGCCCAGAAACCTACTCCTATCTGAGTTCCCATTTACCTTCTGAGTTCAGCAGACATTTTTTGGCTGCTTCTCTATCAACTATACAGTCTGTGTCTTGGTAATAAGTAAAAAAATTAATAGGTACACAGAATGCTTGCATTGTGAAAGCATTGTATTCATTTTAGACAGTTTTTCTTATAATAAATAGTGCATTTAAACTACATTTGGGATTTTGATATTTAGCATAGCACAGAAGTCTCCTTCAATTCTCTGTGAAGAACGAAATGTATGACCCAAGAGAAAATACACAAAATAACAGTCTTAATTCACATAAACCCAAGGGGTTTCAGGCTGTAGACACTTTAGCAGTTACTGGAACGAGGACACCAGTGTGGGCAAGAGCACGATCCAACCAGCTCCTGGCACATTGCACAAAGACAGGGGCCACACATGTGGTCTCTGCTTTCTGATGAAGTTGAATCATTTAGTGAAACTGCTGCTAGAAATGCTTTTTCTTTTTCAAAGGACTGTCATGCTCTGTATATAAGCAAGGGCTTCCTTGCTCTGCTGCTGCTCCATATGTGTGCTGGATGAGATCTGTGCAATGCACTAGATCCATCTGCTGTCTAAAAACTCCTTTGCAAAAGTGCTAAGAAATAAATTGCAAATCCTCATCCAAACAATTCTATATGTTGTTGCAGTTGTGTGCAATGCTTGGGAGAGAGGAATAGGAAATACTTGTGTTAAGAAGCCCAATTAAGAATGTAGAAGCAAAGTACTTGCACAAGTCCGTCCCTGGACAGGTTTTCAGGAGGGATTGACATTTGCAGAGCCCAGGTACTTGTAGAAGAAATGGTTGTTTATCACAAACCCAAAGCTTCAGGTAATTTAATAACTACAGTGCAGTATCTTAGGAAAGCTGCAAAGAGAATTTTCTTTAAGCCATGCTGTGAGTAATAAATTATGTAGGGTATTTCTCATTTTACGTAAATAACACAAAGAATGTCATATTCTATAGTAGGGATGAGCAATACCAACATTTGATGTCAGCATTAACTTTTTAAATCATATTACTTAAAAGGGTGAGGGTTATAGAGTGTCCACAGACAGCTTCATTTTCTCTCTGTCTTCCTAATGCCCATATACCAACGACTGTTTGATTAATTTATTGACATAAAACAGAATTGCTTAGAACTAAGCACTCATTCATCATAATCAGAGTTACAAGAGAGAGCAGACTAAGAGGTTAACTGCTTGCTAGATGTATCAAGATCTTTGCTATATACCAAAGCCTGACTCAATAGAAATCTGATAATGGTCTGCTGAAGGTAAAACATAAGTGTTAATAGCTAAATAAAAAAATTGATAAAGACTGTGCTGTAAAACACTCCCATTTTTAAAGTTAATTAAAAAGAGCTGATCAAAGTGAAGCCTGCATTAAAAGTGTTACTCTAAGATATTAAAGATAAGATAAAGTATAAAGGTCAGTTTTAAAAATAAGTGCATTTAAAAAAAATTAATTTTCCATCAATTTTTTTTTTCTTCTTGGCAATGTTTTCATTAATAATTAAAATACAAATAATGTGGAAATGTTAATTTTTAACTTTCAATAATTTAAGTTATGCACAGTGATGAGGAATCAATATTTTTGTGTGTCTACATTAAGAAGACATTGAAAAAAATCAATTTGAAGTAAGTGGGAGCAGCTTCTGTTCTTAATATATGCATGTGATGGATTCAGTAGTGTGCATCATAAAATATTCAAAGACTACACTTAATTGTGTAAATATAATCCTGGCCCTGAAACTTGGTCTCAAAGATGCTCCCTGCAGGATCCAAAAAGCCCCAGGGAGTAATTAATCCAATTCTCCAAAGCTAAAACAAAACAAGTTACATGAGTTTAATCACTCACTTCAGCCTTTCCCAATGAAACAGTTCACAAAGTGTAAAACTTCACTCAAAGTTCTTGTTTTCAGGAGCTGAGACACATGGTCTTGCAGAAAATCTAGAGTCTTGTATGGCAGCAGAGTGAAGAGGAATGAGTAGCTAGCAAACTGGCTGTGTATATGAAATTCCTTCTTTAGTGTATCTTTTCTACTCAAATGCTTTACTAGTTTGGAATATAACACGTTCTAAAAAAGAATTGGTGACTTGTACAACACAACTACAGTTTGATCTGCTGAATTGATCAGAGTAAAGCTCAGGAATCTGAAGCCAAGCTTAGGAAGATGAAAGCGAAGTAAAAAATTTCCCGCCTCAACCCTCATAATTAACAGCCTAAAACTTGAGAGGTGGTTCTACAGCAGGCATAAGGGATCAGAAGTGTGGTTAACTTCAGAGTCTATGTTATTAATTCTTGATTCTATTTCAGCCACAGTTTTATGAACACCACATCAGGCAGCGCTTTGCCTTTTAGAGACAAGTAAAAATGCTCCAGAATTTACCTGATTTACTAAAAATTTGTGATGTCCATTATTTCATTCTTACTTCTCCTGTATTTCTGAGATATACTAGAGCACCCTACCTTAACTGAACACACCCTATCAATTTATTTGAAATAGGACATTTTCTCTTTTCTTTGTATGTCTTTAGGGTTTGTTTGTACTCTTGACATTGTACTTCTTTGTTCCATCTTTACCAAGTGATTATAGTTTGTGTAAAATCCAGCAGTGACATTAAATAGCTGAAATTATTCTTTCTAAGATGCAAGTTCTCACTTGTCAACACAAGTTTTATGTGACTTTGCATCTTCTTAACCCAGTATTTTTAAAGTATGGTTAGAAAGTCTTAATTTTCTTAATTTGGAAGAGGAACATTTCCTCCTCCAAATCAGGATATAAATTAATATAAATTTTTGAATAGCTGTTTACCCTACAACCATATTATATCTTCCCCACAAAAGAAAAGTCATTAGAAATCTCTTATCCTATCTTGCTTGGACAAGTTTTTATCACTGCCAGGTTATTGGCCTCTTTAATTGATTATACTTTAAGGTAGCATCCCATCCTAGTAAATAGTCCATATATTTCCTTACTGTGTTCACTAAAGTCTGACTATATATCTGTGTTGGTAAGAAGTGGGAATAGGTTTGAAAGGAATCTTTTGCCCAAAGATTTGCTTGATTCAAACTCTAGTATATTCACTCTGAAATACCAGATATCGGCAGCTGTCCACTCCAAGATTTTTTTGATCCATTATGGGAACCTAATATGTTCTTGAATTTTTGTGTCTTGAAATGTGATAAAGAAACAAACAAGCTGCATTTCTGATCCTTGGCAGCCCCATTCCTAGATAATCCCATCTGGGAGGTGGCTATTACCGTCATGCCTGTGTATAATTTCTCTGTTAATCACTTGCTTTTTGATCTCTTGCTATTAAAGATGCTTTTCTAGGGACATAATTGTAACTTTTAGAGGACAATGAGGGAAGCATAACCATACACATTCAATTATCTTTTTTTGCTGGATTCCTCAAAACAGTTGCAAGACCTGTATGCTCTTACTCCAGATTCCAGATTTGTACATCAGGTAACATATATGCATCCTGCTTGCAGGTCAACTTGAATAATTATGTAATTCTGGAAAAAGAAAACTTTCTCTTCCTGTAATTATTTTAACTGAATTTATACATTCTGATTGTCACAGTTTGCATTATGGTTTTGTTTCATATTGTGCAACATTGAGCAGTAAGTTATAACAATAATCAATGTTATGTCCTGTCTAAAGCATTTAGGCAGAGTTCATGCATTCAAAGAGAGTCGATTTTTCAAGACCTCATAGATTCTTGTACTTTACCCCAGAAACATGCTAACCTAGCTTTTTATAATATATTTTCCTCTCTTCTCTTTTTAATTCTGGTGTTTTGTTTCTGTGTGTGAATAAATTCCTTCATTTCTCCAAAACAGCCATCCCTTTGAGATGCCTGTTGTTCATGGGTTTTCCCCACCCACCCACCTGCCATTAACTATTTGGTTACCACTTGAAATACTTCATCATCGAGATTCAAACTCATTGTCCCATGGCCATTGTTGCTTAGCAGAACACCCATGCTTGCTTTCTACACAAACACACACACAAATTATTAACTGAGTGGAACTCCTCCTCCTCTGTGCTCCAGAAGGAGCTGCTCCAAAAAGAAGCCATTTATAGTATCAATAAGCTGCTTCTCCAAACCATGTACAGATGTGTTATTCAACCAGTTAATATTGGGGTAGTTAAAATCACCCATTATTATTTTTCTGGCAGATTTTGCCACTTCATTAATATCTTTCAACATACTGAGTTGCTTGGCTGTTCCTTCTTTTACATGGCTTATATCATATCATGCCATCACAGCATATTCTGTAGTTTCGAGTTAATTGCCCAATTAACAGTGGTATTCATGAAGTGCTAGGAAAATTCCACAACTAATGATTTGGACAATTTCAAAATAGGTTGGTATTTCATAGTTTAAAATGTCAAACATGCCAATAGCTGCAAGCTTAAGACTGTGCAGGCTTAGAACCCAATAGCTTGAAAATTCTGTATCTCAAAAATCATAATCCAGCCCTCAGAATCATGTTTCCCAGACCCAAGTATTTCACTGTAGGGAAGTTCTGCACTACATTAATTTCTTCCTAGACCAGTTAGGTGGAAGCATGAAATGGGACCTCCTTGGATTCTCTGGATTTTGTGAAAATATGGGATAAATACTTGTGGCAGCAGTGAATGCACTCTAACCCCAACCTGGCCCCAGATGAGGTTTATGGCAGCACTGGGGACGCTGCTCTTACAGTGGTTGTTTATATGCTTATCAGATTCAGGAAAATGAAGATGAGTGAGTTGGAAGGTTGTAGGATTTGCTGGGGCATTTTGTACTTTTCTTTCCTGTTGCCTGGATTAGGTAGGGATATTAACAATGCGTAGTTAGCTTTGATGGGTCATTGTTCCCAGATGCAACTGAGAGTTGCCAATAGACTCTCTAGGCAGTGATCTGATTTTTTTTGTTTTGTCTCACCAGCTGCCATGCAGAGATGCCAGGGGATACAGTGCCTCTCCTTTCTGCCTTTTCTGCGTACCTCCTGTGCCATTTGTGAGTTGTAGGACTGAGGTTATGCCATGGAATTAGTTTACAGAGTCTGGGGAAGGGCTGGGGCTGTAAAATAATTTCATTATCACCACCGAAGAAAGACAGTATTCATTCTCAGTCTTGAAATTCAGGGTCAGAGACATGGGTGTGATAAAGGAGACAAGCCACTGCCTCAAAGCTAAAGGATCACAGGCTCAGGGGGCATTTCTAACTTTTCACATAGAATCATAGAATATCCTGAGTTGGAAGGGACCCACAAAGGTCATTGAGTCTTACTCCTGGCCCTGCACAGAACAAATCACCCCATGTGCCTGAGAACATTGTCCAAATGCTTGTTGAGCTCTGTCAGGCTTGGTACTGTGACCACTGCCCTGAGGAGCCTGTTCCAGTGCCCAGCCACCCTCTGGATGAAGAACCTTTTCCTGACATCCAGCCTAATCCTCCCCTGACACTATTAGAACATTTTAAATTTCCCTACTTATCCAGTCTATTGAGACTGTATTGGTGCTCTAATGCACACTGCTCAGAGGTACATACATATGTGATTAAGGCCTTAATTCAGCAAGGTGCCTTCAGTACTTTGAAGTACTTCATTGCAATAGACAGGACTTTGCAGGAGTTAAAATCCTGTGAATACTGAGGTCTTTGCTGTGATTTTACTGATTATGTAAGTATGGCTGCTGGATAGCTCTTTTTAAAAATTAAATTACTGAAATACTGTGTTGTTTAGATCTTCCTTTTAGTCCTTCTTGGAGTTGTGGCAGATTCTTTAGGATGTTATAATTTACATTTTATAACAAAAATATAGTGAATTGTCTTGTCTCATTTCTCTTGGCAACTCAGCAAACTATCATTAACATTTTTCATCAGTATTCTGTTTAGAGTTTTCTAAACTGAACAGTATAGTGGCAACAGCTCATTTTTAGATGCTGTTACAGTTCTTTCACATCTTTATAGTACTGTAGTAAAGCTGAATTTACTGGCTACCTTGAAAGCGGAGTAAGGCAGCATTAGAATCTACATTAAAGTGATTCAATACTCTTTAGAGAAAAGCCTTCTTAACATGAGATCAGATACAGTATGTGTTTTGGGGGTAGTTTTATAAGGATTGCCAATAAACTTGAACGCTACCAACAACAGCTGCTTTTTGAAATATTGCTCTGTCCAGCCCAATGAAATTTAGGGGAATTTTCTTTGCTTTGTAAGCACGTGTGATCGACATTAGCATTCAGGGGAGCTGCACCTGCAAATGGAAGGAAGGCTATATCCTGGAGACTAATTTGGTGGTTTAACTTGGTTAAGATGGGAGGGATGAGCTTCCATGCACTTGTTTCTCCTTGAGAGTTAGTGCCAATCTCCTGTTTTTGGGGTAAGTACCATGCTCTGATATATTTTTCCTAAACATTCTTCTTGGTGGCCGTTTAGATTTTTTTCCGGTTTGGGTGTAGAGAGAGGATATTTGTTTTCATAAGTTTTCATGAGCTAAGGAAATGCAAACCCTTCAAGGTCATTCAGTGTTTGTGTCCAGGCAGGTTCACCTGTGGTTATTGTTCCTGGTTTTATGGCTCTGAGCAGCTCACTTCATCTTTATTTCCTTTCTTAATCTTTGATAATTTTATTTATATATTTATTTTTTAAGCTATAGTAGAAGGGATGGCAAAGTCTGGTGCCCAAAAGAGGGATTAGCCACAGATGGTTAACACTGCTTTCAATTATTACAATTATAAATACAGTAGTAGTAGTAACAACTGCTACTACTTGTATTACCATTCAGAAGGGACAGTTTTAAACTACTGGCATATTGATAACTCTAAAGCTACCCATGCTCACTAGGAAATATCTTACTGCTTTTAAATGGTACATGGTTCTCCATGTTCTAGTTAATACAGAAGCTATACACGTTTCTTCCCTTTTTGCCATTTTTCAATAAATATGCACCAGGGATTATTTTCAGATTAAGCTTCAGTTGTAGAAATAACCTCTTCAGCCAATCATATTTCAGAGAATTTTGCATCTATATAGCTATGGAAAAAATTTGGGTTTTTTTTTTGTGTAAGATATGTTCATACGTTTCCCATGTAGCACAATAGAGCATTTACTGTTCATCGAAGAAATGCTTTCACTACCTTGAATGCAGTAGTTTGGTGTTATTTCTTTCAAAATGTGACAGGTTTTTAATTTTTTTTTTTAGGTCAGATTCAGTAAGGTAACTACATTGGAGCCTTAATAAATTTTGAGAATAAGACCAATGAATGTCATCATCAAACAGAAAAATATTAAAAAGAAGATTAAGATATATTTTTAAAATGGTCGTCTCTGATTCAATTGAAGTTTTTGTTTTACTCCAAAGTAGAAACTATAAAATTAAGTGAATACCAAAAGAATTTCCTTCTGCTATTAATTAGCTGCACTAATTCTACAAACTGAAAAACAGCAGGGATGTAAAAAGTGATTGACCATTCATTGTTAATATAATCACAATATTACCATTAATTACTATAGTGAAAAATGCAGTATTACAGACTGAACAGAATGAAAGAGAATTATTTTTGCAGTTAAAAAATAGAAATGGCAATTAAGAGTTAACTTATTAACTTAAAATGCAATGGTGACAGAACATAGTTATAATTAGTATAATGTAAGTTCCAAGATCTAGAAATATTTTGTGTTTACTCCAGCTGCAAACTAAAACTTTATTTTGTGGAAAATGGTATTTCTAATAAATATAATAAACTTTGTCTTTATATTTTAATGTTCGTTGTTGATAACACTCAAAAATTTTGAGAACTGGTGTTCAACCTTCAGGTTAGGAGTTCCCAAATAATTGGCTAGAGCTATTAAAACAGGTATTTTTTACCCTTCCAGTAATGCATATGAAAAGTCACTGAAATGTGTTATAAATATGTAATTCTGTTCAGGGAAGGTATAAGTGATATTACTAAAGGGAACAGTTTTAGCCTTTAGCTCTTTGCACTGAAAACTAGATTACTTAACTGAGTCAAACTTGCTTTCTAATTTCTCTGCCAAATTTGACCAAGGATCTCCTTGGTGGTGTTGCAAAAGTCTGTTTGCAGAACCACTTTCTAAGCCTAAAAAATCTGAAAGAATGTTGAATTCTACTGTCCTAAAGTGTTCTTTCTCTCTTCAAAGATGTAGAATTACAATTTTTGGTA
This sequence comes from Coloeus monedula, assembly GCF_965178545.1. Classification (NCBI taxonomy): domain Eukaryota; kingdom Metazoa; phylum Chordata; class Aves; order Passeriformes; family Corvidae; genus Coloeus; species Coloeus monedula. The sequence goes on along the minus strand of NC_138786.1, from coordinate 14,343,142 downwards.
TTTTTGTGAGTGGAAGGGAGAAGTTATGTGGTGTTAGGAAAAGTAGCATATTTTTTGAGACTTTTTTTTTAAGAAAGCAAATACTTGTCTCACCAGAACAATCTCATGGAATAGCCCCTTATGCAGTGTTTAAGGCCAGTACATTTGAAACAACAGTCCTACAAACAGGGAGAAAAGAAAGAAAAGGATGATTCCTAATTACAGATATTTCCTGGACTGTTTCTCTGTTTCCTGTCAAGATTCTAAAAAACCTGAGTTTACAAACTTTAAACTCTAAAGGTGATGCCAGACACATCCTGTTCTTGGTTAAAGGTTCTGCTATATCACTGCTAGGACAAAAAAGTGAAGTGCCTCTCCACCAGCTGCAGAGAAAGAAGGTGATTTGAATGTTAATGAAGGACAGAAGTTTCATAGTAACAGAAAAACAGAGGCTCTATAGATAAGAGAATATTTTCCCAGGACGTCTCAGTCTGCAGTTGTTGTAACCGGAGGAAGTAATATTACTAAGGAAGTATTTAAATGTCTTTAACAGATATTAGATGATGAAGTGGAGTAGTCATTATATTCCTATCCAAGCTCCAGTGCATGAGAGGTCTATTGAAACACAGTCTTTTGAGAATATCCACTTAGTCCTGTTTCTAGACTCCCAGATTAGTTTGGGCATCCTATTAATCTACGGAATTCTAACACAAAAGAATTCTCAGAGAAGTTATTGAAGTTCCCATTTAGTATGGCAATACAGATCATAAGCCTCAATGTTTTTATAAATTTAAATACCCACACTCTGCTCTTGCCCTTCTGTCTTGTCTGGAAAAAAAATCCCTGATCCAACGGCATTGAAATTCTTTCCTGATATTTCCACATGAGTTTTTTTAACATGTATTGTACCGGACAATGCACTTAAATTGTTCATAGCTCTTGCTGCAAACATAAGAATTCCTTATTACTCCTGCTTTCTCTTTAGTTCTGGTCATTCATTGTTTCAGGAGCCCCATGACACAATCCATTCTTTTTAATTCTGATCCATTCACGTCCTACAAACACAAACTGGCATTCAGGGCCTTCTGTGCCATTTGCTTTTTAGTGTTTGAGTCAACCTACTTATACTTTAAGGTATTCAAATCACAGAAGGGCTTGGAAGGGACCTTAAAGATCATTTCATTCCAACCCCCTGCCATGGGCGGGGACACCTTCCATGAAACCAGGTTGCTCAGAGCCCCATCCAACCTGGCCATGACCACTTCCAGGATGGGGCATCCACAGCTTCTCTGGGCAACCTCTGCCAGCGCCTCACCAGCCTCATGGTAGAATTTCTTCCTAACATTTAATCTACACCTCAGCTACTTCAGTTTAATGCCATTCCCCTTTGTCCTATCACTACATGCCCCTGCAAAAAGTCCCCATCAGCTTTCTTGTAGCCCCCATTTAGATACTGGAAAGCTGCTCTAAGGTGCATAATGTTTGGCTATTATTGAAAGCATTATTATTGTCGGTGTCCTCAGCAGTTGTTGGGGTTTTTTTAAAGCAGATTAACAGGAAAGCAGCAGTGAGCTCACAGCAGCACCAATGAATTGCTCAGAGAATGGCTGTGAGCCTATAAAGGTACTGCATTTGTCATTCTGATGGATGACTTTTCCTGCCCATGAAATAAGGGAAGTAATCCGTCCTCATTCTGTTTGGTTCCCTCTAAGCAGAGGCATATATTTGGTTGCCAAACTCTCCTTTCCATTCTTCAACTAATCCCAGGGAAAGATGGAAATATGTTGAAAAGCCCATGACACATGGTGGATGAGTAGTTCTTTGCTCCCAGAGCACTCATCTGTAGTGCTTGACAACCCTAAGCTTTTCCTTGCTCTTATTTAGTATCTTGCTGGAATTGCTGTGGGATCCATTAAGATTAAATTTCTGCCATACATAGGAGATGTGTGGCTTTCTGGAATAATAAAGCCCAATTCTGGCTCTCCGAATACCCAGTAGAGAGCAGAATGAAGATCAACTGGCTTAAGCTAAAACCAAGGAACATGCAACAAGTGGTGTCCCTCCAAAATGTCTTTCTCTGTTGAATGTATCTCACATTGACCTGATAGATTTCAGATAAATATGAATAATACTCACTTTGCAGGAGAAAAAATGGGAGCTCTATACCCAAGTGTTATTTCAAAATGTTGATTTGTGAGGACAATGGAACAATGAGCTCTCTTTTCCCCTTAGATTGTTTCTTTACTTTTTTTCCCACATCCCCACCCTGTAATTTCTTCTGTGTGAGATGACAGACTCTGAAAAGCACTTATGTAATAGTCCACAAGCCTACTTAACTTTCTTGCTAACTATCCTTGAGTACTTAGTGTTGCCATCATTACCATGATATCTGAGTATTTTCCAATTTTTTTTTTTTTTTAAATAATGCTAACTTTAAATCATTTAAAACTGGGAAAAGTAATAGCTTTGCTCACAGTTCCCAGCCAGGAATTGAAACTCATATACAGAGTTTTGAGAATCCTCTCTTGCATCTTATATTGACACTGGTCAAAGATATAGAAATTGTAAGTTAGGTTGCTTTGTTTTTCCTTTTTTTCTTTTATTTCATCAGCATACATCTGCATTCAACAACCAGGGTGAATTAGCCACTGCTGAGGAGGTTCAGTGTCACCAGTACAAGTTCAATAGAATTATTTTGATTTGCCTAATCTAAGTTTAGCTTTATACCTCTAAACTATATCAAAGTGACTTTTGTGAATCACCCTTTTCATTTATTCATCTCATAAAATTGGTAAAATGTCAGTGGTGTCATGGGATTAAATATGCAGATGCTCCTTCTTTTCCCTATTTTTACACTTGTACAGGGAGATGCTTAAGGTTAATTCCAGATGGATATTAGAAACTAAGTGAGAAAGTAACATGAAGAGCTCTGGAAGCTTAGACATGTCATCCTAGTTCTTTAAATATAATGCAGTCTGTTATCATGTGCTGGTAACGTCAAATATCATCTGAGCATTCTTTGGACTATTTGTCTCCACGTGCTACTGGCACATGCACATACTTCTGTCTGTTTTTTAACAGTCCATGCTGGACTTTTCCTGTGTTAACATTGCTTCCTGAATGCAAACCTACTCTGCCAGCAGGAGAAATTTGTATCTGCTCCATGCATTAGTACAATCATGACTTAAAATGCTACTCCTCAATTCCCTCCAGCTACAGTTCCTTCTTATTCTATATTACAGTGTGAGGGTGTCTTCTTTTGAGGCAATGAGTTTCAAACTGTTTTACATCTTTAATTTGTTCTATCAAGTAGTGCTGGACGCACAAAAGTCAGAATGTTCCCTGGTACAGCCTTTAGCAGTGCTTCTGTACAATTACCAAGGTAGGGGAAAAAAAGGGCAAGGGTAATAATTCTCAATGCTTGTTTTCTTACAATAGAAGGTAGGTGTGTAAATCAGATATGGAATATAAATCAGACTTATTTTCATTAATTTTCTGGTTAATGTTTTGTTCATATTTACATCTTGGAAAGATGATTCTGGAGAACAGCTGAGTAGGAGGATTCTTCTCTGTAGTCAGCCCTGACTGATAGCTTTGAAGCGATCTCCTTTCCTGTCTGTGAGAACATATCATTCTACAGTAGATGGGATCTGCTGGGCATGCTCTTGAAGAAACAGACAAGTTAGCAACATTTTCCACTGGCAAATCTCCAGGGAAAAATATTTCTTATAGTTCTTGTATTATCTTTATGCTTCATCTGCATGCTTTAATTTTTGTGTCTCAGTAATCTGCTTACAGGGTAGAAGTAGCTGCAGAGTTAAAAGTGGTCTCAGCTTTTGACCACAGAAGTATATTATTCCAGAGCACTTCTAAAGTATCTGAAGACTTAATAACCACAGTATCAGTTACAAAATGCCGGTTTCACTGTGCATATCTAGGGAATGCTTCAGATATCTGCCTCAGACAAGCTAGACAATAGACCCTACCAGGACCTCTGTGACCACTCATTTCTGCCAGAAATCCCAGCAGATTTCTGTCAGAGTTTTGCTTTAGGTTTGGCAAAAGTTTGAAGCCAGCATGGTAGTTGTAAGGAGGTTTATAGAATGCTGGAATATGTGAAAAATTCCTCTCAGTTCAATTCAGGAGTCTAAATCATTCTGCAAGTTTATAGTAGCAATGTGTAATAAATGTCCAAGTCACTTGTTTTAAAACCCGAGTGAGAATTCTCATTTGTTGCTGAATCTGAATTTTCTTCTTCAGGATCCTTTAAAATACATTACAAAAGGTTTCCTGTTGAAAACAGGATGAACAGAGCTTTGCTGACCGACTAATTAAAAGTTTAATCAGCTAACTGTACATTTTGTGTAGTATTCCTGAAGCCTAAAGCTTCAGTGAAGATCAGATTGCTCTTTAAAAACCCGTTTGTGCAATGATTCCATTTCCTCCTTTTAACTGTTTTGAGTACAGCTTCAGTGTGCTATGGTGACAGGGTGAGGAGTGGAGCTGCCTCACCCTCTGAGCAAACAGCTGAATCCAGGAAATGTAGTCCTTAGTGGTAAACTTATGGAAAGGGATCAAAAGTGTTCTGTCAGGTAAAAATTTAGAGAAAGCTAATACATTCTTTCATTTTTGAGTTTTTTGAGAGTTACCTTTTCAATACTTGTTCCTTTGCACTCGGAGCTGGATGGCAAGTTGCCACTTGTTTGTTTGTCCCGTCCTTTGGTGTGATCTTAAAACCTTTGGGATATTAGTTTCTGAAAATTTTATGTGCTATTCTGTATTATTGCATCTAAACACTAAGTTTCTTTCAGTAGAGTACATTAAATGCATATGACAGAGAAGCACAAAAAACACATGGAAAAAGTGAACTGGATAATGAAATTCATTGTGGTTAGACAACTTTCTAATAAGTAAGAACATGTGTTTGCTATCTGCTATCAAATTTTAATCTACTGTGAGATATTTTTTTACTGAATATCAAAGATAGAAAAACACCCACAACCTACCTTGTGCCACTACCACGGGTTTGCCATTGACTTGCATTTATTGGCTCCAGCAAAGCCATTTTATTTGACTGTAAACTTATTTTTTCACTTGAAGAAAATGAAACTTTTTATCGTGACTACTTCCAGCATGTCATGAACTCAACTTTTTTCAGTTCATACTTTGCTGCTTCTTGTTTGTTCTGCAGTATGGTGAGATTTTTATATCAGGAGTGTGTTCAGAGTGTGATGTAATTGACCCAGACTGGAACAGGAGAGCACAGATGTTTCAGCACTTTGGAAGTTGAATGTAAAACAGACCAATTCATTAACTTACAAGTAAAATTCGCTACATTTTAGTAATTTCATGCCTTTAATTGACTGCTACTTGCTACATTACAAAGCCAGGCCACGGTTAATAAAATAAGCAGTGTCTTCTGAAGGAAAGCCAGAGAGCCTGGCAGACAGCACTAAATGCATAGGTGAGGTAGAGTTGGTTAGCAAACGACAGGAATCTGTTCTAAGAATTAATTATCACATTGCATGCGCAATAAGGATTATTATTTATTTTTTAATAAAGATACTTTCAATTATATTACCCCTGTAGTTGTATATGAAAAGCTTAAACTTAATTAGAAAACAGAACAGGAAGACTGATTCTATGGATGCAGGACAGCCCTGACCCTAAATGACACAATCAGTATCCATCTTTAATAAATCAGATGAGGCTTGTAGTCCTAGAGCAGCAAATAGGATCTTGGAGCATCACTCTGCACAGAATAAGTAGGAACTGGCAGTCTTGGTGTTCTGAATGATATACTGATGTGCATCAGTCCAGCTGAAGGTTGATAATTAACTTTTGCTGAAGTGTTATAGTGAATCAGTAAGAAGTCAAAGTATTCAAAGTATGTGCTTTGCTGTAGAACTCTAAATAAAGGCATTGTGCTTCTGTTGGTACACATGCTCAGGTAAAAATGAGCAGACATTAGTGACCTGAAGTTAATATTTTTCATGAGCAATTTGTGCTGTATGGACCTTTTTGGCTCTTGTTTTCTTTGAATTTTGTTGCTAGATCTTTGATATTTTGAAGTTATGATGTAAATTGAAAGGACACAGCTAGGACAACGAAATAGGTTCTCATCCAAATTTTAAAAATAAGAACAGGATGGTTTAAAAGCAGCCAGCCACCTCAGGTGAGCCTGCAGGAGTCATTTGATGCAGTAGACGAGGAAAGTTTTACAAATGACATAAACATACAGATAGGTCAGTAGTTTCAGTTTCAGCATCCTGTACAGAGCAAAGCACATCTGGATGAGCGATCTGATTTGCTTTTGCCTTGCAAAGCCATAAGGTTCAACTCGGCTTTCTGATGCCGATTAAGATGGGTAGATTAGGTATAGATGTTCCTAAAAGTGGAAAAATGGGCACTTGGCAAACCTAGCAGATATTTTGACATGCTCTTGGAGCTGATAAGAATAATCATAAATTTAAATTTTACCTAGCCTTGCACAGAAACCAGACGTAATAAATGGCTTTGAATTTTTCATGAATCATGGAGCACCCTGTTTTACTAATAAGACCAAAGTTTTTTGGCAGGGGAATTGGGAGGAACAGGACTATGAAAGATGTTATAAGGCTACTGATGGAGTGTCGTATAATTTTACTAGTTGCATAACTGCTTTTAACTACTAAATTCTCTCTGATTAAAATAACAATCGAGCTTGTAATTTTTCTGAACAGCTGCTGCTACAGGGGGTCATTACCTTGGAGAGCTTTGAAATAATCGTACTCCTAATACATGAGTTATGTAGTCTCATGTTTTACAGCAATGCACAAAGTTTAAAGTCTATAGTAGAATGTTATTTGAAAGCTGTCAAACCATGTTAAAAAAGACTGCATCGTCAAAGGCCCTTGTGGCCAGGATTCAACATGTAGCCTTGTCTTACTCATTATAAAATGCATGTTTATAAAGTTCCACAGAGCATCCAATTCCCAATTCACTTATATCAGCAAGACTTAACTTGCTCATTAATCTAAATTCTTTTGCAACTTTAATCTACATGTTTAATTAATCATAAAATGAGGCGGTAAGTAATTTCAGCAATGTGTGGCTTGTTATCAGATGCATTTAATCACTCTTCTGTGAGCTCATTTGGAAACACCTGAAGATGTCGAGAGCAGTTTGAATAAGCATAAATTATTCTTTGTCAGTGTACTTCACTCAACTAATAAGACATTAATTTAAAAGGCACTGTTCGTCATTTTTAGATCTTCACCAATATTTTTAGCTTAGCAGTATAAATCTAATTGTACATACTGTATGATTCCCAACATAGTGCCCAGCATTGAAAAGGGTAAGAGTTATATTGAATTCATTTTTCTTATTTACATGTAATTATATCATGTAATCGTAATTTTAATGAGGATTAACCATAGGTATCAAATCTGTTAACTGTTCAAATGTTTTTGGAATAAGCTGCTAATTACTTGAAATGCTAAAGAATATTAGATGGTACAAAGAGTTGTAGATTTGTTTTTTTTCTTTACAGATAATAGCTCTTGTCATATTTGGAACAGTTGTCACATAGTAACTTGCTGTAGATATGTCTAAGTAGCTCAAATGTAGGTAGGATTAGCTTTGGAAAATACAGAAACAAAGACTGCAATATTGCTGGGCCCATTACATGAATAGCTGCTCTTTCATATGCTTATGCAGGATTATAGTGAATGGAAAATAATATTCCCATTTTTCCTAGTCACTTAACTATTATGTAGTTGGTGATGGCATTCTGAAAAATAAAAGACATGACCTCAGAGCATGTATTTCAAGGGAACTGGGTAAGTCATACATCTTTTCATGTCAAGAAAATGGGAATAAAAATCACATTTTATTGAATGTCATCACCTGTCTCTCTCTGCTGTAAGAGAGGATGACATTCTATAAGAATAATTATTCCACTGGAAACAAATTTATTTGCTTGCCATGGAGCATCTCAGTTAATCTTGCGTTTGAACAGTGGACTACATTCAATAGTTGACTGGTATGTTCCAGTACGGATCAAAACAGGAAAGGGGAGGATATACCATTTTGCCATGAAGCACAAATCACTTCCCCACATTTTTTTTCTGCTGTGTTTAATGTCTGTGAATGAACTCTTGTTTTCTCTGACAGAGCAGTGCTCTAACAAGAATAATATTGCTGTAAGTGCCCTGCCATGTTAAAGTTGCCGCACCATTTATACTATAGCAATAAATTGTGGCAGTTGATCCTTTTCCCCTGCTGTCTACGTGTTCCTTTCTACTACAATTTAGGTTTTATTTTTATTCAGCTGCCTTTTGCAGATGGAACTGATTGTTTGTTTCGAGAGCCCTAAGAGTTTGAGAACAGTAAACCTTTTGCAGCATCATATAGTACCTATCACCAGGCTGGACAGTTTAACAACGTTTTATGAAACCACAAAAAACTGTGTACAGATTACATTTAGGGTCTGACTAAAACACATACAAACAAGGAAATATGAGCTCCTTCTAGGTCTTGCTCCATGTAAACGTTTATTCCAACTTATTTACTCTATAGACCATAATGAATCCTTCACACGTGTTACTTGGCCTTTTTTTTGTCTGCAAAATGTCTCTCGAAACATCTGTGGTTGAGTTCCAAGATAAAAAAGAAAAGGTCTTAGTTCAGTAAACTGGAAAATAACCAGTTCAATTTTTCTGTAGTTGCTCCTAAGTTAGGCAGTGTTATCAATGCCTAACTGTAAATATTTCAGTGTGTGTGTGTAGATGGAAGATTTTTAGGAGCCTCTCTGCCTGTTGCTGTGGTTGAACCAGAATTTGAACCATTCTTACCTTTATTCAAGTAGTTAACTTTAACTTTTTTTCTGTGGGTAGCCCAAGATGAAGACTTATTCTTGTTTTTTTCCCTCTTTTTAAAAAATTTTTAAAATTTTCCTGGATCATAGATAACCAGAGCTAAAACGTGAGAATGTTGTAAGAGATCCTAGAACAAAAGTCATCATTACAATCACTGCTTTAGATTAGATAGCTAACATCCAACTTGTGATAACTCTAGGGAAAAAAAGTATGTACTTCATTAGGCGGTAGGTGAATTTGTGGAGTTTTTCTGCTAATCACATTGGCCTTTGAAGGGAACCTTCTAATCACTTGTTTATATAGAAATTGCAGAGAGTTCATGCTAAATACATCCAATTTGCATAATATATTTTGGCCTTTTCTAATTGTCTGGATGTATCTGTTATCTGCTTCAAGCCAAAAATATTTATTGACTTTATGGACTCACATGGGATGTTGTAAATGGAAATTCTTCATAAAGATGTAGCTTTTAAACTTGCAAAAGCGCATATTTTTCTTTTGCAAGTGAGAATCCTGTCTTTGACAAGAAAAACTTGCATTAAATTCCAGGGTTAAGAACTTGAATGAACAGTCCTCCCTCAAAGAAGTAAAACAAAGCAAGGGAATAATTTTTGCCTTGTTAAATTTGTGCCTTTAACGTTTGTGTTTCCAAATGTTTCTGTTTCTATGACTCTTAGATGTAAGACTCTTTGAAAATGTACAGAAGGTGGTATTCTTCTGCTTACATTACTCTGTCATGGCTTGAGCAAAAAATCCCACCCCAAACCCCAAAAATCCTACATTTGTAAGAGGTCTGTAAGGTGACATCATGGTGTTTTGCCATAAAGCTAAACTTCTAGAAATAGTGAGACACTGTAACAGTAGAGCACCTGGTTAATTGTACTTAAATATTCCAAGGTAGAGAACAAAGTTCTTGCAGAAAAAGATAAAATTGCTCAGCCCTGGTTACTTAATATAATTTTAGCTCATAGTACAAATTCGAGTAGCTACGTGGAAGAATCCCGTCTGAAAGCCATATATGCCAGCAGACAAGTGAAGTAGCGAAATTTTTCCCAGAAATGGGGAAATAGTCAGTAGGTGCCATAGAAATTAGACTGAACCTGTGGAATGGTATGCTACAACACCACACCTACAATGGACAAAGAATTGAAAAGCTAGCAATGGCTTGAAAAAACAAGTATGTTTATTAGCTGAACACTTTCCCAAAAGGGAGGAAACACAGTAACAATTCTCTCAAAACTTTATTTGCTCTTATAAACATGACTGTGAAATATTTCATTTTGAAAATGTCCAGCTGGAGGGAAGTGCTAATCTATGGTTTCCAGAAAGGTACTTGCAGTTTTTTAGCTACCTTTGAGTGGCTCAGCCTCATCACTGTTAGAAAACAAAGGATCTGACAGCCAAGCACAGCCTCAGTTTTGAAACAAAATTTCCAAAGGTAAATCTCTTAGCTGGGGGCTGTGAATTTTACACTTCTTTACTAGTTATGTGTGTTTGAGGGACTGCTCCCTATTTTACGAAAAAGTGAATCTGACTCTTCTGCTTGTGTGAAAATATTGATTTGAATTAATGACCTTTTCCTGTTTCTACAGAAAGTGCCCCACTTTGTGCTTCAACTTCATTCTTTGTGGGGTGTGAAACTTCTGCCTGTTGGATGAAAAACAGATCTTGTGCTAATTCAATTTTATGCGAATTTATGAGATTTTAATGCTTGAAATTGGTCACTTGTGCCAAAATGCAAGTGCAGTAATGGTGGTGTGCTACATCTTGTCCTGGTCTCTTATTTAGTGTACATATATCTATTAATTTACACTTGTTGAAGATTCTCATGTTGCAAAGGATCCACATAAATGAGAAATACAGTAAGATACAAGGAGAGCCCTGAGTTACTTGAGACTTGAATTCGGCCAGTAGTTGCTCTTTTTTGGCAAGAAATTAGTTTAGTGTAAGATTAATTTTTGCATCACAAAATGCAGCTTGTGAACACTGCATTTTGCAGGATGTCCCGAGAAGGGAAATACAGCAGATGATCAAAGGAAATTATAAACTTCCTGCAATTTCCTAGACATTAAACAGGAGAATTCTTAGTACTATCACACCAGGCTTTATTACATTTAGGTGATTGAAAAGCTCAAAGTTTGCACAGAGAAAATAAAAAAACAAAAAAAGAAAAGATATTTAATTATTTTTAGATGCATAAAGGAAACTCCAGAGACATTTATTTAGCTGTGGGAGTTCTGAAACTGGCAGTATCTTTCTAAAAAACATGTGACAGCCCTCGAGTTTGCTTCAGAGACTATGTCTAACAAAAAGAAATCATTGAGAGTAGTAAACTTTTAAAATACTTACTATTTACCCTTGAGGGCATAATTAGTCACCAGCAATGTGGCTACTTTGGAAAGAAAGAAATCTTGAAAAGCCCAGGGAAATATTTTTGTGAATTTTGGACCAGCCTCTTTGGAGTAGTGCAGCACTTTAAAGTTGATTTACATGCTTCCCCATAAATAAACTCTATACAAGACCCATTGCTTTATTCAGTCAGGCCTGTGTTTTGGAGAAACTTGACATGATAAGTAAAAACCTCCCGTTGTACCAAAGAACATTTTGATCCCATGAAAAATTAAAAGATTAATAGAATTCTTTTTATTATAGGTGTAATTAATTTTAGACGTACCTATAAAATATAAGAACAAAATATTAAAAACACCCCCACAAATATCACAAGCCCCAAAACACAATATGGAATGGTAAAAAGAGGAGGGCGAAATCTGTTTTTGGAAGAAATAGCCTGCACTTGTATTATGAATTGCAGGTCAATTTTGTAACGATAGTAAACTTTTTAATAGGATTACTTTTTTGAAAACAGACTCTTCCCCGAAGTAAAAGAAATCTTTTCACTTCATGGCTTATTTTTCCACTAAAAACTCAGTTTGGCAAACTTTTCAATAAGCCTACGGTAGAACACATTTAAAAGCCTCTCAAAGAGAAGGTGGGTGTTATTTTACTTCTTTATAAGCAGCCTGCTGAGTAGTGGGACCCTAATACCTCATATACCAGTGAATGATCTATTAATGATTTAGTTGTGCTGTAGTTATTAACAAGCTTGTAATAGTAAGTATGACCTGTCAAATGCAGACTTTGGGAGGTCTGAAACCCACTGGTAAGGGTACAGGGTTTGTTTTTCATGGCCCACAGGTATCTGTAGTGGAACCCTGGCACAACAAGGAGTTTGCTGCTGGAGGACAGATCAGCAGGGCTGGAGGGCCCTCCCATGCTGGTGTTCTTGACCAGCTGGATGAATGCCTTGACAGTTTTCCCTGGTTATTTTTCTTAGGAGTTGAAAATGAATGCAAATTTTCATCTCTGTTTTGCTGATGTGCTCTATATTGCTGATATTCTTACTGCTTGGACAACTGGCTACTCACCATTACATTCTGTGAATAAAAGAGCCATGGAGAAGTAGGTATTTTTTTTCTGAGCAGTCTTTGTTAAAGTTGTCCTTTCATCTCCATGGTATCAAAAGGGCACTTTGTAACAAATAAGAAAGGCATCACCTTTAAAATTATCTTGACTTTTAATTAACCAAGTGTATCCATTGTGGCATTTATGCCTTTATTTCTGAGTTCTGTGGTGACCAAGAGCCTTTTTTCTGTGACACAGATTTTTTTTTTGCTGTTGTGCCTTAATGAAACGTGCCAGATGATAATGTGTCTTATTTGAAGTGGAAATTGCATTCTGAGTTTCACCATGTCCTTCATATCATCCTCATTTTGTAAGGAAGAGAGCCTGCTTGGCCTAAAACTTTCCCATAGGGTAAACTTCAGACCCAAAGGCTGAGAGTGGTTCATAGAACTGCCTATATGTTAATTTATATAATGCTGAGAGAAAGCAAAGTCTATTTAAGAATAAGATTGTGAAGATCCATTGGTGCTGTGAGTATTAAAAGAAATGTAAAACCATATGAGATGTAAGAAAAATGGAGAATATAAAGAAGACATGAGAACTTGTGGGAGGAACTTTGTTTTACTGAATAAGATTAAGGCCCAGCAGTAATTTCTGGATTTTTTATTAAATATTGCTACATTTTTGCTATAAAATATATTCTAAAATTGTCACCTGATGTAGGAAAGATACTAAACACTGCTCTAAAGTAATAAACCCAACAAAATTGGTGAGGTCTATTTAAAATCAAAGCAAAGCCGTGACAGAAAGCTCCCTTCCCCTCATTTCTCTAAACTTTCATGGAGTAGAGTACAATTTTGATCCTCAGGAGAGATTCAAAAGACCTTGATGGGAGTAAGGAAGATAAGTTTCTGAACTAGCTTTGCTGTATAGGCACTCATTTAGAGCTGAGCATAGGGAATGGGAAACAGTAATCCTTGAAGCTTGATGACAACACCCAAACCTGTAGGAGACTGTATGTGAAAGGCATGTAAGTTTGTTCTAATGGTAGAATGTTTGAGGGTAGTGTGCTGACTGAATAAGATATACATTAAATGCCTTTGGAAAATTGCTATCGGTTTCTCAAGAAAGAAAATTGGCAAACATTTGTGAGCCATACTGGGATGGGAAGTGTCATCTCCCAGTCCCTTAAGGCTGTTGCAATTCAGCTGAATTTCTCATCTGTCAAGAGAGGGAAGATGCACGAGCGAAGATCTGTGGTAGGGGCTCCAACCAGCAAAGAGAGAGGGCGGGTGGTAAGTGAGAGATTCCTCTTCAGCTTTGCCAGCACTAGGCCTTCCCAATATCTCTGGCAGTTCAGCTATTTAATTTGGAGCCGTGCTCATACTTACAGGAGCTGGAACATCTGGACTCTTACACAGCCAATCAGTGAGTCAATTGTAAAGCATAGTGAACCATTTCTTCATGTTGTTTTTCCTCGTCTGCTATGGACCTCCAGCTAAGGAGGGAGCCAGAATTTGAGTTCAAATACTGAAATACCTGCCCTTTTGTCCCTGAAGGCTGTAGTTTGAAACTGTACTTGCACTTTAGATTTTAAGAGAGTCATCTGAGTTGGCAGGAATTCTGGTTGCATAGCACATTACTTTCCAAGATGGTTGAGATCCCCACCAATGCCTGCTTATCTTTAGGCTTCAAGTTCCTTAATTCTCTCCAGGGATGATTAGGCAAGCAGCAGTGCTCACTGTTGTTTCAGGAAAGAGCAATCTAGGTTTTTGAAAAACAGTAAGTATAAGAACTGCTCACTTCTGCTTGGATTTAAAACTGTCATAAGGCTGCATAGATATGGATTTGAGTCAGACCAAAATAGAGTTACTCATGTTCAAATATATTCAAAATAGAATAACTCATGTTTAAATATATACTCAATGTTTTTAATAGGGCCCTGAGAGATGATCTGATGAGTACTTAGCAGTGGATTCACAACATTACCATTCCATATGAATCAACAAAAGGGTATCTGATTCACATAATATTTTCTACTCCCTGTTCTCCTTCGAGCCTGTTAGGTAGTATGTTTAGAAAGTGATTTCTTGATAAAAAGAAAAGGAAGAAGGGGATGTAGGTTAAATAACTTAATAATTGCTCTAAAGTTATTGATACCCTATGGTCTGCTGAAAATTTTGAAAACGTGTCCAATAAAAACAAAAGATATAAATGTATACACATGATTTTAATGTGTTAAATTGGGTTCCCTATCCTAAACATGAAAACTTAAAAATAAGTTCTTAATGATGGTAGCTTAAGCTGAAGGCAAGTACAAAACTTATTTTTAAAAATTTTAGTTATAATTCTCAGCATTAAAAGAAATTATATTTATTAATATCTAATTATTCCTTACTCTTCTGAAAATACTTCATTTTTGTTTAGTGTGTTTAGGATAAATTAAGTTCCTACGATGATTGAAGAAATGGGTTTTATTTTGTGTATAGGATCATGAATTAGAAACTAATCAATCTAAATTCTGAAACATAATTTGTGGCATTTGTCAAACTTATAGGAGGCGAAGCAATATTTTGGAAAATTGGTTTCACCTGCTACAAAGAATATTTATTTTCTTTTAAAAATGCTACTTACTATATTGTTTAAAATCACATATCCTCTTCCTATTGTTGGAAATATGTAAATGATGATATTGAAATGAAAGATGGGCTGAACTGGTTTAGCAAACTTGGAAGCAGGACTTCGAAATTAGCCCCGTGTTGCCATTTGTATGTTATTGGGTGAGCTGTTCAGTACATCTTGTCTTAGTTTCCAGATCAGTAAACGTGCATGAAGTGTCCATTTTACTGTTATAATATATGAGTGAAGACCTTTCCCCAAAGGAGCCAGAGATTACTGAAATGGGCATTATTGGATTCCTATTCTTCCTATTTTATTTGTATCACTGTGTGTAAAGCCCTCAACTGAAAATAGAGCTCCCTTGAACTGAAGGTTTCGCTGCTGCTAAGTTTACTTTCTAAATAGATAATGCAGGTAAACGTTAGAGGATGGAAAATATTTCATCCTTGTGCACTGGTAGTAAATTTAGATCATAACCATCCAAACTGATTCCTAAGTTAAATGAGTCTCTGCAGTTATTCCAAACTGTGGACTTTTAAAGGTTTAGATGTTTGTCCTTCAGGACAAACTAATCGAAGGAGCTTTGAGCATCTGAATATGGGCCAGAGATTAGTTGCGGTGTTTCCCTGAGTGCTTGCATGAAAGTCTAGTGGTGAAAGTCCACATGCATGTTTGAAAAACTCCAGCTTTAAGAGGTTGATAACTTTTGAGACTATAGGTCCATAGTAATTATTTAGTGTGACTTGCATAATGCAGGCATAGAACTGTCCCTGAAGTTCCCTAGCTATGGCTAGAGGGATATCTTTGTGGGATGTAGCCTGACTGGAAAAATTTACAGTGACAGCAGATGTACCAGAATCTTTTGTTAATTTGTTTCAGTGTTTAATTTATCTCACTTATTAAGCTGTGTGCCATAATTCTAGTTTGAATTGGTTTAATCTATGTTTACAGCCATGTTTGTCTGTATGGTTGAAAAATCTTCTGTTATCATGTTTTCTCTCCCCTGTGCCTACTGCTAGTTTCTGATCTAAAGATTTTTTTTTTCCTTCAACAAATCTGATGGAGTAAGCCACTTGGCTGTCTCACCGCAGAATGTGTTTTCCATTATTTTAATCTTTCTCATGATTCTGTATTAGTCTTTCATAATTGTAAAGGAATTCTGTGGAGAGGTAGTAGTACTTCTGCTGTCACCAAGTTGATTTTACTGAATTCTTCCCCTCTTTGCAAATGCTTCTCTTCCTGTAAAGTTGATGTATTTCACATGTAAGTGCTTCTGCTTTCTTTTGTATTGCTTATTAGCAAAGTTAGAAGTAAGAAAATTCAATAATATGAGTCAATCATTTGAGGTCCTGGTTGTGTCTGTTTTTCTATAAAACATATTTGATCCTCTTTTAAATATAATTATCTTTATTTTCTGTTAAGTCCAAAGAAATACAGGTTACTACATGATACCTGGTGTTGCAAAGTTTATTCTTCCTCACAGTATCTGAATTTTTCCTTCTTGCATTAAAATTGTATCTAATAATATTGAGCATTTTGAGTTTAAAATAGTTATAAAAGGTTGTGAAAGTAATATGCTTCACAAACTGAAAGTTTTCCACCAAGTAGAGAAAATTGTCAGAGAAACAACTAATTGATCTCTGCTCCTTTACAGCTGTGTAATGCTATGCATTACTAAAAGCTCCTGTTAAATTAATTAATGATTTCAATTATGAACTTTTCTCCAAAATGTTATGATTCATATCAAGCTGATAATGCAGTGACCTGGGAGTGTGAAATCTGTGTTATGTAGAGAGTCGCCAGTTAATTGATTCACAAATTATTTAAAGTTTGTTACACCCAGGGGAGTGCTCAGATCCATGACAGCTATTTCTTAAAGTGTGCAAACTCTCTTTTCTTTTAAGATTGTGTTGAGCTAACAAGCATGATAAAATGGTTGCAAGCTGGATATTGGCAGTTTGTAGTGCACCAGTTAATGTATTCAGAGGATTTCTCTAGGGTTTTTTCCTGTATCACAGCAAGTACCTATATGAAAAAGAAACTTTGCAGGTATCAACAAGAAAAGGTTAATGTCTTGTCCAGAAATTAACTTTAGTCTATCTTTTTATACCAATTCCTTTTGTCATCTGTAATGTTTTTGTTAACTTTCTTTATCACCTGTTATCACACCTGTAATTTCTGATAATTACAGAGTAACTAGTTTCCTGTTAAGGGAAATACTATGAGTGCTCCTGCAAAATCTTCTGAGGTTTAAATATAGATTATTTCATACAATATTGTGGTAGGCTTCAGTTTCATAATACAGATGAGTAAGAATTACACCAACCAGGATTCCAGAATTTAATGACATCAAATCCTGTATTTCACTGACTTTTTCCAGTCTTTGTATGTACAGAAGCTTGAAGAGAAATCTTCTTACTCCCTGCAGATGCATAGAGACAGGAGGGGATGTTCAGTGTAATTCTGTCTGATTTTAACATCCTAGTTCGTGAGTTTCACAACAATTAAAAATTGAAATGTACAAAGAATAATATAGACGGAGGTATTGAAATAAGTTAAAGTACTGTTAATATTTTATAAACCTTTATTAAATTTTTATAAATGTTAAAGCGCAGTTGGGTTGACTTCAGCGTTGTATAAAATGACCGCTTTCACAAATCCTTCTGTGAGTGCCAGTTCTTTGCTGAAGGGACAAAAGGACTTCGTAGGACTCCCTGGGTCCGAGGAGAGGCCTAGGAGTTTGGGGTGGGTTAGGAGGGGTATGTCTTGCTCTGGAGTTCATGTGAGTGGCATATTAACAAACATAATTTTGCTCTGATTTTCTTTTCTTTTGTACTATCAAAACTTTTGGGCTTATGTGAAAATAGAAAATTATTTTAGATACTGGCAGTTAAACAGCAAAAAATTTCATGGTGGTAACTGGCTATTCTCATTATCTTTCTCACTCTTGGAATATTCTGTTGGCCCAAAGATTTAGTTCTCTCAATTACCAGTCACTTCTTTTTTTTCTTGTGTCGTTTCTCCATTCCTAAGACCAAATAAAACAATTCTAAATGAAAGTGCATCTTGTGTTATGAAGTTGCACATTGCTGCAGGGCCATAAGAAGCTGCCTTGAAAGGGAGCAACTTAAAACTAATATCTGTATTGTAGGAAAAAACTACCATTTCAAATACTGAGTGACTGCTTCTGTTTCCTAAAATTAAGGAGCCTATAATCTCAGCACCATTAACAAGTGCTGTCATTCAGATACACAGTGTCTGCCTGATTTAAATAAAATGAAATGAAGATAGTTGTTTCTGGTCCCTTGGCTTCACTCATTGCCATAAACATATGCTCTGCGTCCCGCTTCTTTCCATCTTATTTATGACTTTAATTTGTTGTGTGGGCTGCGCTAGAAATTAAATTTAATACAATTCTCCAAGGGACCCTGTCATATAATAACATGGTAATTTCTGTGTATCCTTTTGAAAAATGAGGAAATTAATTCTTCCTGACATGTTCTAATTATTCCAGTGTGAACGGCAAATCCGTTTTTCCCAGCCCCTGAAGTGTTATAGGCAAATGGCTGCTGTTCAAAGCTGAGGTGCTAATGCTGACCAGCAGTGCGTTTAATTTGAAACATGAGCAGACACCTTTCAACACACCTTTGTAATATTGGAGTACTTTACAGAAATTAATTCACTACTTATTTGGCAGCTTAGCCTGGGGGTTATAGTTTTTATTCATCAATACTATAGTCATGTTAGCACAATGTTGCCTGCTTCCTCCGGTGCTCTGTGGCTGTGAAGCAAAATGCAGACTGAGAAAGGAGCAATGGTTCGTTTTAATGTACATGTTTTTAATGTGGGGACACGGGTACCATGCAAGTGACAATTCTGTGTTGCAGTGTATTTACAGTTTGGAGAGAGGTACTATGAGGTCTTCAGCAGTTAACACTTTCAACTGAAATTGCAGGGAAGAAATGGTTTTAACCAAGTTCCTGTGATAGAGTTCTTCCACTCAAATGCTGGCCTCTGTTGTGACAATCCAGTGCCTGCTTCCATTTCTACTACATTATTGAGATCTAACTCAAACCAGAATGCATATGCTGTAAATTTAGGATTCCATAATATACTTGGCATAGGTAGATTTTTGCCAAGGAGAAGGCAACAAATTATCAGTATAGGCGCTGAAACTCGCACAAGTGATTCTGGGCATTTATGACTTTTGATATATTGCCTTTGGGAATTTCTATTTTAGAGTGTTCATTTTGTGCAGGACTGCCAAGTGAAGTCCTTCAAGAGTCCCAGATTTGTAATACACAGATGTTGTCTTTGTTAAGTGTTCTTTCAGAATTCAGATGCGTGGAAGTATAAAAGAAATATCAACTATTCCAAGAAACAAAATCTGACAGAAGGCACCAAGTGGAAGAGTCTGGAATAGTTAAGACTTCATTTACAGCTTTTCAGCCATAGATGTAAAGAAGAAAGGATAGTTTTCAGACATGTTGTTGAAGAATAGGAATGAGGAATTGTCTTAAAAACTTTGCTGACTGCAAAGTGTGGAGGGTTCAGTTAAGGCAGTAAGGACATGAGATCCATGAGGCTCAGCCAAACCTGAAATCTGAGTTTCTCACAAAAGAGGGGAATGGAGAGAAATAGTAGGTCTACGAGAGGTGAAAGGGAGCAGTGGTTGCCTGGAATGGGGTGGAGGGCTGTGAGCAAAGGATGTTAGCTAAGGCCAGAGAAGATCAGATCAGGCTGAAGGTCATTACTTGTTTGAGTGGAGCCATTGCGGTAAATGAAAAGGGCAGAGATGACACTTGAGGGGATCTTAGAATATAGAAGAGAGACCAAAGTTGGAGTTATTGAGAAACCTTGTAAGTATGAAGAAGATTGAGTTAATTGGTTATTGAGTCAGAGGAAACATACAGGAACAAGGGAGGTTTATTTTATGACAATGCAACCAAATGCTAAAGTAAAAAATTAATCTTTTCACACATGGGAGTAGTTTTTGCTAACAAGACAAGGAGTCAGTGTTAGAACAATGATTAGAATTACTAGACCACACCTCAGTATGAAATTCTTTGTATAAAGTCCTTTCTGTAATAAGTAATTAACTGAAAAATATGTTCTCACTGAGTAGTTATTTACATTAAAATATTTGAACACAGAATGAGAAGAAGGAAATTTGGATACTACTTTCAAAAGAGAGGTTTTAAAGTATAGTTGAGATTTCCTTCTGACCAATTCATAAGAAGTTTGAATTTCTTGAGGAGATCTGTAAGTGATATACTGTCATAAATACTCCATGTGTTCTTGCTCAACAGACTTCATTCAAGGTGGTTCAGAATGCAATCTAAATAGTTTGACTACTGGATCTAGTTTTAATTTGAAAAAGTAAATTTTGGCATTAGGGCTTTCACTGTAAAGGCTAAGTTCTCCCTGTGGAACTCTGCAGTGGAAGGAGAAATTACTTCCAAAAGGCTGGCAATCTTGTGAATAACTCCAGTGGTAAAATAGTAAAATATGTAAGATGGTGGTCTGAGTGCCTGAATAACAAAATGTCAGGAGGGTATGGCCCCACCAAAAAAAAAAAAAAAAGAATGAGTACATAAATTTGGGTGTTGTTTCTGGTCACTCAGCACTCAGTCAAGCCTGTGACTCACTGAGATTTATTCTGTTACCTAAAAATTAGTAGGTAAAGGGCAGAAAACATAAGGTGAAACAAACTACGGATGTAAAAGCATCAGAGGAGTGTTCCTGACTCAGCAGAGCCAGTGTGTGCACAGCTGCCACAGGTACCGGCAGGGACACTGGCTGAGTTTCCAGGATTGTCACTGCTTTGTCCTTTCTGTGTGCCTAAAGGAGCTGAACGTGAAGGTGCCTTCTTTTTCCCAGAACTGGAGAGACCACCTGGATACTTGGAGATCTTGAAATGCCACCTAGATCTGCTCTTTCCACAGCCTGCCTGTGTCTAGCTGCTGCAAGCACGGCAGTGGAAGCTGTGGCCAGCTGTCTGAGATCTAACATCTGCTGCTGCCTGAAAGCCTAGTTCAGATTCCAGTCTATACACCAGGATTAACCACATTACTCATCATTCACTGTACTCTCCTGTGTTATTCTCTACATCTTCACTGAGGCTTCAAGGCTTTACACACTAATGGTTCTGCAATAGTAGGTTTACTAGAGACTAGAGAGCATGGTAAGAGGAATAATATAAACAAATTTATTTTTTCTTTGTCCACTGTCCCAGCAGTAATATCCATCACTGTGCAGAACTTCAGAATAAAAAGCCTCATAATTAAGGTAGCATTTAGTGCCTTGGCTGCTCCGTGTTTATATCCATCACTCAGTCATAATGTTTTTCAGTCACGTTTTTCTGATATTTCCCTTAAGATGAAGTTCATAGGACAAATCAGATTGAAAGGGATCTTTGGAAGTCTCTTGTCCAACCTCCTGCTCACAGCAGGGTTGGATGTGAGGTCTGACAGGTTACTCAGGGCTTTATCCACATGGGTTTGCCAAACCTCCAAAGGTAGAGTCAGCACATCTGTGGGCATCCTGTCCCACTGCTCATCTCCCCTAAGGTTTTCTTGTCTGCTTTGAAGAGGCACAAAACCGGTTATCTAGGTGGTAATGTATAATAGGTCTTTTAAAAATGGATTGCCTTAGTGACCAACAATATGCAGCAACTTCTCTGCTGTCCTTTCTGCCTTAGCTTTTTTTGTTTGATACCTGTAGGTAAAATTGATACCTGTAGGTAAAATCTCTCTCTCTTTAACTGAGATCTCTTTTCAGGGGGGAAACCCCTCAGCTTGAATTCTGCAGTAACCATTTTGGCTCCACTTAAAGTTCATGCTACTAAATGACAAACTAAGTTCCAACAGTGAGCAACAGATATTTAGCAACAAAACTAAGCTTGTGAGTGTGGTGCAGTTGAAAGTTAGCCCCTGAAGGGTGATTTTCTTCCTACTACACTTAATGATAAGGCTTTCAGCATTGGATTACAAACAAAAATAAGTGTTTGTCTTTGGCCTGGGCTCATGACTTTCCGTTTTTGAGCCCTCTTCTCTCCCTGTACTAATAAATGTTGATTTCACAATTTGTTAGGGTTTTGGTCTTCCCTCCCTCCCACCACACCCCCCCCCCCCCCCCCCCGCCCCACTCCTGGGATTGGATTACAAAAGAAAGATTTAATTAGAAATACAACCTGTCATCCCAAAGGTCTCTGATTTGAACCCAGCCAAGTAAAGAATAGCATATATTTGTTACAGTTTTGCAATTGGATTCTCTGTGTTGTGCTAACTGATGGTTCAGGTCCACAAAGGTGTCCACAGGACCCATGGACACCAGCATTGTCTGATGTCTTTCTGGCAGCTTCAGGGATCGTATGAGGCTTGGAATGGAAATGGACCTTGATCTGTCTGCTCACTGCTGACACTGGCTCCTTCTGGGTCAGGGTCAATGCAGACTGGTGGGGCAATGTGAAGAGGCCAGTGTGGCCAGTGGAGAGGCTGTTCTCAGGATAAATGGAGCCTTTCAGTTTCAGAGGCTGTCAACCTGGCGTGAACAATAAATTTACTTGTGGGCAGAAAACTGAAAAGAAAGCAAGACTACCACATCTGTGTTGAAAGGTCTCTTGTTCATCAGAAGAAGGAAGCAATGTAGGAAATAGAGGAGGCAAGGTCTGAATAATTGCTTTTTCTGGGCTAGAAATGCAGTAACTTCTCTAGCAGATGAATGAAGAGTTGTTTGTCGCTTTTTCCCCCCTAATTATCTTGAGTTCATTGTAGATATTTTCTGTGGCAAACCTTTTTTCTGTTTATCCAAGAGACATCACTGACTGAATAATCAGTAAGCCTTTTTCTCCTTCATCTATTCAAGCATAAGACTGGGAGTATTGAGTGAAAGAAGAGGGGGTTACCATCACAAATACTTTAGAACAATTTACAGTCTTTCTCTACTAGGTAGTTGAGGGGAAAAATTCTTGAAGATTTTCTGATTTTCTCTTAATGATTAATACTTTTGATGATATAGGTTTATAAAAATGTATGCTTTATAGAATTAAGGCACCCAAAACATTAGTACTGAAGTACCAGCATTAAAACTCAAATATGCACTTACCTCTTGCTTTTATCCTCGGTTCCTTAATTATGTCCCTTTTTCTTTATTCTACCATGGTCTAGATTCCTCCTGTCTTCTTATTTGATTTGTTTCATCCCTGAAATGGATACAAGGGATTTATAAAAAAAAAATGGACAAAAAAGTCCAATAGTACTTTGAATCCATGAGTCTTCCTTAAAAATAAATTGACAAACTGTAACAATGTTAAAATTCTATATCTGCTCTTATTCCTAAGTCCGACCTTACATTATGTTGGCAGATATTGCAAGAAGAGAAACTAAAATGTAGAAAACTTAAATAGAAAATTTTTTTGGTTTTTTGAGAGACCATTGAGACCATTTTTAAGCAGCTATCATTTTTCCTATCACTTCAGTCATTGCAGCTTTTTTTTTTTTAAAGCATTATTTAAAGTAATACTGACATTTTATTCTGTGAAAAACTATGCATGTTTTGCACATTTTCTGTATAAAAGTGTCTTACATACAAAATTAAAAAAATCAGATGGAAGTTGAAACATTACTTGGTACTTGGCAAGCTGCTTTTTCTCTTGCAGCAAGATGCAGAAGTGGATGCACTGGCATTTATGATGGATTGCTCTTACTGACTTCTGTCTTGGTTCAGAGAGCTTCAGTTACCCCATTTTCATGGCCCCTGTGATGCCCAGTCTGACACTGCTATTAACAGTACTTGTGCTGTACTTGCTGGAACTCTTTATTGCCCAGTCCCCTGCCTCTGGATGCCCAAGTGCCCTTTCTCACCATGTAGGCTTGATGTCCCCAACTCACCTGTCACTAAATTTATACTGCTTTTGCATTATTTCACTTTGGTCACTGAGCCATACTTTCCCGAGTCTGAATGGGCATGGCCTTTCCCTTAATTCTGTATCATAATATTGTGTTATTTCTCTGCAACCCTGGCCTCACTGATGATTGAATATGCTGAAGATGTTTTCAAACCCTCTGAAATAGGACAAACAGAAAAAACCTCTCTGAAATTATGCAGTAGAAATATGAGCTGCAGAATACATTACTTTTGGATCATATTTATTTGCTGAATGGATAGTGCAGAAGTGACTTCACATTTTGCATTGTTGATTTAAAAGCACAGTCCTCTTGCAAATACCTAAATAGTCACATGGAGTTCATTTAGTTACTGTGGCAAGAGATATAAAGTAGGCAGAATAGATGTAAAACTGTTAGGCAAGGGTTCGTAATATTATGGCAAAGCCCTGTGGATATTAATCTTCCACATACCTTGTTCTTAGAGAATAGCTCCTTCCACCATTTCTGAGAGAATTTTATCTTGCTGAAATAATTTTATAGTGTACTAAAATTATCCTAACAGAAATGATTGTCAGAATACATTGGACGAATGCTTATGGTTATTAGTGTTTATTGTTACTGATAAAAAAGAAGTTAATATAGAAACTGGTAGAATACCATGAGAAATTCAGGGAAAATCAGCTTGGTCCTGACCCAAGCTAGGATTGGATAAGGCTGGAGCTAGGGAAGGCCTTGCAGTGTGTGTTTATTGGCCTCTGCCTGGTCAGTCTGCTCTTGAGGAACATGGCACCAAGGGAAAGTCAGGGAGAGAAAACCATCCTTGCCTCTTTTTGCCACAAGCTGCTCCAGCCTGAGTGCCCTTTCTGCCTGTCAGCTACAGTGTGGGATATAAATGGTGCTGATCCCACATGAGTTAGAGCCTGAGATCACATTTTAAATCAATAATCTACAGGAAATTGGATGCTCTTTAAAATCTAACCGAGACATAGATAGCAATGCTTTTGATAAACATTACTGAATTGTGGCCAATTTACATTTGTGTGCACATGTGCACACACACCTGAGAATGTGCCGTGAATCAAATTGTGAGCCCTTGGAAATGTGTTAGTAATACCAAGGTGACAGTAAAACAATTTGATTTGTTAGTAACAACAAGGTCATGGTAAAGCAAGTTGCTTGAACGACCCAACAGTGAGATATGAGGATGTGAGTAGTATACACCTGTAGTGAGAATGCTGACACAGATGTGGGAACTTGAATTAAACATCATGTACATAAAGAAGGAGTAACTCTAGGGAGAGTATATGTGACACTGTTACAGTATTTGTTTAGCTATGGAAACGTCTATATTTGAATTGGCAGAAATTGTGCAGAAATCTCCCAAACAAGTAACCTAGTCAAGAGCAACAACCTAAAAGTAAGTAGGAGGACTGTAGAATAACATGATTGTTTAGTTAATGTAGTTTTTAGTATAAATAGAGTTTCAAGTCAGCATGACTTTAATGCTGACCCTCCCAGCACATGAAAAAAAAAAATTAACACTTGAAACTAACAGCATGTTAGCAGCTAATTCGTGCATTATTTCAGTATCATTCATAAATTACTTTTGAATCCTTTGACTTAAGAAAAAGAAAATCCTGCAAATCCTACTTTTGGTCAAAGCATAAGATCATAATTAACTCGGCATGTGCTTTCGAATTAAGAACACAGTGTTCTGAGCTTTCTTAAAAAGCTTTTAAAAATGTTGGGGGAATACTTTCATAGAGCCTTATTGACTGAGCAGTGTTTAAAATTTGTCACATATGAAGTGATGTTAATTAAATATTGTTATTCCTTTCTGTCAATCAAGGAAGGTTAAGCTTTTTTTTGTTACTTGAACAAAAAGGGAAGTGAAACAGGTGAAAATATATAAAACAGCTGTGAGGAAAACAGGAGGAATAACATAGTAGGAATTTAATTAGTCAGAATTTATGGGGGATGCAGGAGGTTTAGGTGCTAATTCCAAAGCATTGCATTTTTTGCAGTACTAATAACATTTGAATATTTCTGGACTTTGACTTTACGACTATCATTTACTTAATGAATGTAGAAAATAAATATAGCAGCAGAAGGCCATTTTTTTACACAATCATATGCTTTACTTAAAGTCATATTTGCAAACTGATGTTTAATATGGTTGTCACTGAAACCTTCTTTTTATTAAACCAGAATGTTGTTAATCAGAATCCCATTCAATGATACCTCAGCTCTTTCAGATGCTTTAGGCATATTTTTAAGCCCTTGTTTTTATTAGGTATTTAAATATTGCTGATAATGTCTCCCCACGCCCTGAATTTTAAAAAGATTTGTGTTTATATCCTTTAATTTCTGTTAATGTGCCTAAGCCTAGGAGTGTGTAATATATGGAAGAAATCTTCAGGACAAAGCTTTCTAGAACTTTCCTCTCTGGAAAAAATGAAAATTGAAGCCTAATTACACAACTTGAAATGCTGGCAATTAAAATCCATCAAACGTCATATGTTCTTCTATATAACTATTGCAATTGACAGTTTTAAGGACAAAATTAAGCAGCAGCTATGGGCCTATATAATAATATATAAGTTATATTGTTTCATCAATGTATTAGGCTTGGGCAGTGTATTATTGCTGTCAGTGTTCAAACCTTTGAAGGCATGGAAAGCACACAGGAGGAAATGTGGAACTTGGTCTTCTTGTTTTCTGATTAATGGGGGAGAAACTTCTGTGTGAACAGAGTTAAATTAATGTGGGAAATTCTGCCTCTAAGTCTTTTGTTTCAAGGCTCGTCATGTTTTCTTGTGGGTCTTTGGAAACTGTGTGGCTCATGATGACCTAGAATCATGAAAGGCTGCTTCAAGAATTTTAGTGCTTTTGAAATTGTGTAGGTACTGTTTCATGAAATTAATCTCTTCTTTGGACTATTGGGAAGTCTGTGGCAAAATCATGCTTGTAGTTAGTTTTTTAACTGCATTCTGGATAACTGAGGAAATAAAGGTGCTTTGAACTAGAATTCCAGTTACTAAAAAAACCCCAAACAAGTATAAAATCCCCCCCAGTTTTAATATCATGTGTTTTAAAGCAGCTTAATTTGCACTAGAAGTGGCATGCTTTAAATATTCAGTATGGTTTTTTTTATTATTTAGGTATAATTTTTTTTTCCTAGTACAGTGTTTAAGTTTTCTTTACCTGAGCAATGTGAGCTGCTGTGAGCTGGAGGCCTCCAGAGGCCTCTGCCAACCTACCTTATTCTGTGGAGCTTTATCTCCCTACCAAACCTTGTAGGCTGAACTGTTGGGCATAACTGAACAAATGTCTACAGGTTGAATAAAAGAGCCAGGCTTTTCAGGTGAAGAGTTCTGATGGACTGGGTAGAAACGGACATATAGTATATACTGAGCATTGGCACTTCACTTTGACTTGATTTTGCTTCAAATCAGTTTTTTTTTGTTTATAGTAAGCTTCACTTTCTGCATCTTGCACACATATAAAATTGTGAGGTATTCTAGCTTCATTATTTTATTAAAGAAACATAACCAAAATTTCACTATCCTTGAGTCACTTTTAAGGGCTCTGAGTTTTTGAACTAGGATTTCTTCATGTCCCTTTTGGATTGGAAATATCACAGTGTTAAGTGCAGCATCTCTAGCACTTCAGAAAATCTGGGAGAGGAGAAAGCTACTCAAACCTGAAGCTGTTTTTTTATCACAGTACAAGATATCACCAATTAGCGACTAAATTAATTGATTTGCCCTGCATTAGCTATTAGTCTTGATACTGACTGGTAAGTAATGTATTACGCATCTTTGAAAAAGTCTGTTATACTTTGATCTGCAAATATTTTATTAACAGAGGCTATAAACCACAATGAGTGGCTCAGTTGTGGGTGGTTTTTTCATGCTTATTTTGATGATATAGCAGTATCTTGGGATGACATACTGTAGTGAGTGAGGATAAATATGTGTTGCCAAGGTCTAAACAGCAGCAATAT
Source organism: Coloeus monedula (assembly GCF_965178545.1). Taxonomy (NCBI): domain Eukaryota; kingdom Metazoa; phylum Chordata; class Aves; order Passeriformes; family Corvidae; genus Coloeus; species Coloeus monedula. Next base: position 14,315,390 of record NC_138786.1, on the reverse strand, counting down.
GGAAGTAATTCAGCAGTCAGTTTCACTCAGAGTTTGAAATCTGTGCTGTATTAGAGGTATGCATAGAAGCTGTGTTAATTGCTAGCTTGTTTTCCATATGGTTCTGTTTTAATGGAGCACATTTTTTGCAGATGGTTGGAAAGTGGGTTGGACAGTGCCTAAACTGGCTATGACTAATTCACACAGTGATTATACTATACTTTAATGTTTAACAGTCCCCTTTGTGAACTTCTTTCATTCACAGTTCCCTTGCCATTGAAATGTGGTCCAAGATAACTGAAAAGTATTCTTCTTTATTTAAACTTGGCCTTAGATAAGAGCAAGAACATGGAGTGTGTAGTCATCTTTTCCCTGATTCAAATTCAAAACCACACCCCAAACTGGATTCTTCAGATGGGTTATCTCCATTATTATTATGGTTTGGTGTGCGTATTTAGCTGAGGTAATGGTCTCTAAGAAGAGCCACTTGAGGAACTGAAGTGACCTTAACAAATGCTAAAACTGGCTTTGTTCACACCACAGTGCTTTTACCTCTTCACTGGTTTGCAAGTAGGTGTAGACATTTTGGATACCAACAGCCATTTCTTGTTTGAAAGTTTTAAAATTGCTAACTTGGACTTGAGGACACAGAGAATTTGCATTTTGTTCAGGTGAAACTGAAGGAACAACTGCAGCAATAGGATCATGGAATCATTAAGGATGATGTTGTAGATCAGCTTAGTGATGACACGTGTGACAGGAATCTTTCATAAACCAGCCTGGCGTTTTAATGGATCTTCTAAGAAGACATGCTACATCCAGAGAGGAAATTAAAATATAGAAAGCTGCCCAGCATTGCTGGAGTTGATTCTTACAATGGGTTATTTGGATCTCTTGTGACAAAGGTTGTACAACTGACTTTCCCTTTGCTGAGGACTACAGTGAATGTCACAGTCAAATTCCAGTCAACAGTTCTTTGTGAAGAAAAAAAGAGCTCTACGGTTCAGTGGATTTCTCTACCACTTTTACTGTTGTTTTCTCACATTGTCACTAAAATATTCTCTTTGTTATCTGAATGGGACATCTGCTGACTGGCTTAGCTCTCTTTACCTGATTGTGTGAAAAGTCTTGGTTAAATCTGTGAGGCCTTGGAGGCCCAGTAACCTGCTAAGTGCTATAGAGCCTGAAAGACATTATGTCCTTGGACTAACTTGTCTCTTCTACTTACAGCTGTATGTGATAGATAAAAACAAACTAACATATAAAAGACTGGGGTGAATGTAATTTTAATGCACTTGTGGACATGTTAATGAGTAGCTGGTTTTTCTTACCTAAAAGTATATAAAATCCATACAAATAAGGTGTATTTTACAGTAGGGCAGAAAAATAGAGCAGGCAAGCTTTAAAAGAAAGCTTTTTTCTCTGGCTCTATCACAAACCTGCTCAATTGGAATTGATAATTTGTTTGAAGTGGTTGGAAATCCACTTAGTATGGCTAACAACATAGAATAATGCAACCAGTTTGGCAGTTAGCACTAGGATGTCTAAACCACAGCTTTGATGCAGTAATACCATAACTTGAAGATTTACCTAATTTATAGTTTTTCCCAAAGCTCTCGCCCGCTCTGAGCCGCTGCTTGGCACGGTGATTTGTCTGCACTATCCGGAGTTTAGTTTGAAACACGTTTGCATTTGATTGGTGTTTTTAGGTTTTGATAGCTGCTAGTTCCTCTCCACAGAAGTAACCTTTTAAAATGTCAGTTTTAATGTACAAATTTTATGAGAATAAAAAGACTTTTAAAAACACTAATTTTAGGCTTCTCACTGCTGAGCTTGTAGTCAGCTGCTGTTGTCTCAGGCTGAGTCTTGGAAAATTAAGTCAGTGCTCACTATAATTAAATGTGTACTCTGGACTTCATGGGAGAAAAAAAACCACTTTTCTTTTAAATTCTTTTTCTGTAACTGTTGCACAACAGCCAAAGTAATCTGTCCTCTTACTTGTTGATATTTACCCTCTTTCCATCCGTCCTTCTGTCTGGCTGAGTCTACCATGTGCTGGATTTCCTGCAAGTGGGAATTCCTTTCCTCTTAGCCAATAGTCTTTCCTGAGAGGAGAAACATCAGGTGCACAGAATTTCATCTTGTGGTCTGTAACACAAAAGCCTTAGAAATTAGGGCGTCTGGCTTACCAAATATGTTGTGTAAAATGTGATTTAAAGCATTTTCCCTCTGAAGATGACACAATATTTAATTGCCACTAAAAGATCTGATAATTTCTGTAATCTTAATTGCTGCAGCTATTCTTGTAATTTGTCATATTGCCTATGTTGCTGTGTCATATGCTCCACTGGAGAGGTGACACTGAAATACAAAAGGAAGGAAAGCTTAAGCTTTTCCCCCCTACTTCCAATGTCCCTTGCTCTAAATCAGAAAAGCAGCATTTGCACTGGCTTCAGGGAGCTGTCTGTTCAAGCTCACAGCTGGAGGTATGGTGCTGCAGTGATGGTCACCAGTGATGGGAAGGGAGAGTATAATGATTTAAAAAAACCCAACAAAAACAACCCCATCTAAAACCCCCTTGGGATTAAAGGAAAACATTTCATTCTTTCCCTTCTCAAAGCTCCTGTATAAATTGTGCACACAGATGAAAGAATTACAGAAGGGAATGTGTTCAGATTTTAAATATCAACAAGATATATTTGGTTGTGATATTGCCTCATATGGAAATGGTGAGATTTTCTTTATCATCTTCCAGGTACGTGTCCTAAAATTGTCTTTTTTGGTCATGATTCTTTTCAAAGAAGTACCAGAGCAAAGCCTTTCCATTTAATTGTACCAAATGCCCTGCAGTGGAATAAAATATGATTTTTTTTTTACTAGTTGATAAAGAAAAACATATAAACATGAGAATATTTTAACCATAGATCTGGCCCATTTAAACACTATGAAAATCTTCCCCACTGCAGGGCAGACAACTGCGAGATTGTAATGTGTTGTGTAACAGGCATGCACCATAAATTTGATAATCATACTTGTGAGTCCTTCCTATTTTATATAAAGAATCGAGGAGAATAAAAATAGAAGAAAAGGAGCACTGAATGGAGTTATGGATATCCACGTGTAAAAGAAATAAAGAAAGATTACCTTGGTCTTCTGCACTTGCCTGTGCTAAAACTGTGATGCCGAATGCTGATCAGATGCTGTGAGTTATAGTGGAATGAGGGAATATGAAGAAATCAGGATTCCTTTCAGATGTACTCCATTATTTTTGAAGTCCTATTGGTTCCCCATGTGTTCTGGCTAATGAAATAATGAAAGAACCCTTTTAATGGGGGCAAGATGAGACTTTACTGCTCAGCTTGTACATGTTATGCAGCTGGACGGATGGGCCACTGTTTAGAGAATCATGGGTGGGAGGTTATTTTAAAAGAAAATGAAAAAACATTTGTTTAACTGCATGGCAACACAAATATTTTACCAAGCGAAGGCTGACTGTGCATTTCATTATGACAAAAGGTGCTGGCTTGAACAGAGAAAAATAAAGCAAAATGCTATATTTCTAGGATTTAAGATATTTGCTCTGTATGGCAGTTATTTTACACCTTGCAATAAATTTATGCATCTAACTCTTTAAATTCTCACATCCCTTTTCTAATCTGAAGAAGTCTGTTGGAAGGAAGTGCTTGCTAATGTTTCCCATCAAATACAGATGCTAGGCAGAAGTTCCTGAAGTTTTGTAGGGAGTTCCTGGGCTCACCCAAGCTGTTGCCATTCTCACTCTCCTCTCCTTATTTCTGCTTCTTCCTCTTTTGCTGAAGCATCTGTTCTCTGAGGCTGCTCACCTGCAGCCCTTGCTCTGTCCTGCACCTTGTGGTGTCCTCTTTTAGGTACCAGAGCAGAGAAATGCCTCTGCATTTCCATCTGCTCTAAGTGGTGAGTTTTGAAAAATAGGCTGAAAACACGACCTAATGATTTTGTTTAAATGTAACTGTACATGTGGGTGTATATACCTACATATATATGTTTGCACACACATGCAAGGTGTGCATACATATATATAAATATAAAAATCATAGAAACTCAGTCGGGATAATGATTTCAAAACCCATTTGGGATAATCATATTTTTCACAAATGTTGGAGAAACCAAGTAGTTGTACAGTTCATTCTCTCTGGTTACCAGCAAAACTTTTATAGATATGTTAAATTATCTTGGTGGAATTTGAAATTGATTACAGTAATTAAAAATGTAGGTGGTTTTACTTATTTGCATCACTTTGCTTACTGAATTACTTTAGTTTCCATGAGTATGATAGTTTTCAGCTGTGTTGCAATAGACATTTCATAAAAATTTAGATATACCCCAAAATATTAATATGTACCAAAACCGACACTTTTTCAAAACCTATTACCCTAAGCTCTTTGAGAGTGAGCTATAAATGAGTCTCTGTGCTGTGGTTTACAGTATCCTCTTTATAAATAGGTTATATTTTAGTTGCCACTCTTTAGAAAGGAAAGATTTTAAATCCTGATAATTATATGGGCAGAAAACAAGAGTTCTCAAAGACTGGAAGGTGCATATCATTAAACTGCAACAGGTGTACCTTTTGAGGGATGTTAATGTGTGAAACTTTGATATATGGGGCTTTGAGAAGTGTAGTGAAAGTGCCTGTTTGCAGCACTTTCCAGGTCTGAAACACTGTGTGGCACAGCTTCAGAAAGATTTGTCAGCCTGAAAGCTGATGCAGCTGGAGCAGGACTTTGGTCTGAATCTAAGACAGATATGGACAGGATATATTGTGTAAACAAAGTGCAGTCACTGTCCTGGCTTGATTAAATTGTCTGTTCTGATCCACTTTGTAATAAAACAATGCAGAGGTATGACTGGCTGATTGGGTATTGAAAATGCCAACATTAGAGAAAGAAAATTAAAACCAAGCAACTCCCCAAACTTTTCTCTCTCTTTATTTGGGTTCATTTTGAAGTGATCCCTGTTTCATACTGCTTAGAGATTCAGATTCTCTCATTCCTCCTTTTTAGCAGGAGATCTCAAAGCAGTCTAGAAAGGTGATTTATAGAGATGTTGTTTCCCTTGTTTTACACAGAGGTAAACCCAGGCATAAAGAGGTAAATAGCATGTCAGATGCTGAGTCAAAACTAGGCCTTGCACTTTTGTGTGCTTCCTTCACTAGAGAATACTGATTGGGAAATTTTGACTAGTGGGAAAATTGTAGGTCAAATGCTAAATGTTACCTAGTGAATCATTTTATGAGGAGATATCGAAGTTCACCACATGGTTATCTTGTGGGTGTAAGTCTGACACTGTAATTGTATATGCATGGTGGTTTCTCTCTCTGAGCTATGGTGGCTTCAACAGCAAACTGAAATCCCTTAACAGGTTCTTTTTGCATTATATATATATGTGTGTGTGTGTATATATATATATAAAAATAAATATGAAATAGTTTATCAAATTAATTTCTGACACTCATTATAAAATAAGTGATAAATTGCATAGATCAGTATTCTCTTGCAGAAGAGAGTTTGGAATATAATAACCTTATCATTTATTGACGTCAAGTGATAATAACCAGAAGGTTGCAGTTGACTGTGTGATATTTTTTCTTCCATAATTTATCTAGTTTATCCTCAGGACTTAAAAAATTAGCAGGTATAAAAATATGAAGGTTCTAATTGTGAGGAGAGTTTAACATGTTGGGTGAGAAGTTAAATGGTAATTCATAGGGGTAAAAAAACCAATTTGTAGGGTACCAAAACCAAATAAAAAATTTATAAAGGATTTGAGCACCGTTTCGTACATTGTCTCACAAATTTGATGGGAATGGAGTTCTGGAGTGAGATGGGATATCTAGGACTGCAAAAGAGTTAAATAGTTAAAAGAATTTCTAGCGGTGAATGTGGCAATCTGACTTGAATTCAAATATCTAAGTTGCTTGGTCCTGTAGTTCCTAGGGCTGAAAGAGCTAGTTTGTATGGCCCAAATGCAGTGTCTTGGAAACCCAAGGAGCAGACAGTTCTGCTTTCTCTCAGCTGACAGACATGCAAAGCTGTGCATACAGTGACGCCAATATGGACTGACCAGGTATGCAGGGAACCTGTAGAGAAGGAAACAAGGGAAAAACTGAGAGAGGTTGCACATAATGGGGCAAACCCAGAGAGCAGCTGCTGGTGCTCAGAGATAAGAACCATTCTTCATGGTATATGAAGATAGAGAAAATTGCTGTTCTGTGCAAGCTGTTAATTTGGACAAGAGAATTTGGTTCCATTGTATGACTGTTGTGTGGGTTCTATTATGTATACGTATTCCCATACTATACAGGTTCAATTATATAGATACATATACATACATATAACCAGACACCGATCCAGGGGGCTACTTGAGTAAAGAAACATAGCAGGAACTCACTTCCCTTTTCTTCATGTCTTTGGGTCAAATCTCCTTACTTATTATGCATGAAATTTCAACAACTTGATGATGTTTTTTTTCCTGGAAGTACATTTTATTCTGCTGTCCATCAGTGCAGAGCATGTTGTGACTTTTGCTCCACTGTATGAAAGTGAGGAAGCAGATTGTCTTTGCGCAGTGTTGGCCACCAGAGCTCCCAGGGTCAATGTGACAGAGCACTGTAGTCCCTCAGAGGTATAGCTTAATGGACCCAGTTGAATCTGTGATGTGTCCAAGGCCAATCAGTGCCTTGCTCTGCAGACCACAGCAGCAGGATTGTGTAGTATTTGAGTGCTTTACCAGTGTATCTACCGTGCCATGCCACTAGCTGCTGCTCTGACAGCCTGGCTCTTGTCAGGCTTCTGCACCGAATTCTTAGATTACTGCTGTTCTTTTACATGTTTTTCTACATAATACATGGATACTCAGCAATAACCACAGGACATGAAGTACCATATTCATGGAGGCACAGACTGTACCTGGACAGTTCTCTAGCTGCTAAATGGGAAATGATGCAGATAATTTGCTATCTAAGCAGCTCTGATCTTAAAGCATGAATTCATATTCTGTGTAGGATACTAATGCAGATTTTATTACTTGTTCACTAAAAGAGCATTGGCATACTTAATATATTTTAAGGAATAAATAGATCTTTTGGGAAACAGTGTATTTGCATTGTGCATATCAATGCAGTAGCCATACCAAGATGCCTCTAAAGCACACTGTTAGGATGAATTCTACAAAGGAACATAATGAGAATTTCCTGACTGTGAGTTGTAAAGGACAGAGCCACCTATCACTATGCACAAAGACTGTTTTTCATTAGATACTAGCTCTTTTTTTGTCCTTTATAAATAAACTTAGCAGTGTGTTTTCTGTCTCACAGAGGTGGTTTTATTCAAGAAAAAATAACAACTAATAGGCAGCCAAAGAATACTGGTCGATGATACATGTGTCTGTGAAAACAGGTTCACGTATCTTAAGATGTGATTATCTTGGCTGAACAGAAGTTTAAAAAAATAAATAAATGGTACTACTGGCTGATGACAGTGATATCTTAAAGTTGTAGAAGACTACTGTGAAGTTCAGACTATTTCTAACCAGACTGAATACTACTATATGGTTTTATTATTATTTTATTAATGCTTTGTTTGCTACTTTTTAGGCAGCTCAGGTATTTGAGTGTTAAGTAAATTGAATTTGCTATCTCTGCAAATAAGTGTAGTTTCCTTTTCTGTGTAGGTCATTTAAGTGGCATACATGTAATCATGTCAATATTTTCAAAGGCAGGTTGTCGATTTGTTCTTCAGGATTGGGACTATATGGTGGGGGAATATGGTGGCAGCAATGTGGCAGAATCTGTGTAAAAAGGAGACAAACAATAAAGAGCGTGGACGCATGGGTTTGAGATTATGATATATATAAAGGACCATGCATATGGTTTAATTTGCTCAACCTGGCCACTCTGTAATTTATCTGGAGAGCAACTGGATCATGTTTTTCATTGAGCAGCAGTTTTGGGGACCCTGGGAATTGAATTCCCACAGTACCTTCCCTCCGGACTGATGGACTTGTATGTAAAATATAATGCTACAAAGGATTAAAAGTGACTGAAAAGACACTTTGCAGTCATTTTTGTCCCTTAACGATCAATTAGGGATCACATGAGAAAGGCAGGAGACCTCTGGGAATGAGCAGACACCAAGGCCAGCATAGCTGTTCAACATCTTATCCGACTTCCTACTACTGTGACCTCTGAGGAACGCTGTCAGCGCTGTGCTGGTATGTCTGGAAGGCTGCGATCTTTGTGGTGAAGATGTCAAGTTACAGAGAAAGTAGTTTTTCCCTCAACTGTTGGTAAAAAACAAGTCAAGTGGGGTTAATCTTGGCTACTAATGATTTTGGCCTTTTTAGGATGGTATTATTTGCGGTGCTGAACAGCTGCCTCTACTGCTGCTGTTTGGACCCAGTGTTGGCACTGGTGGCAAAGCTTTGCTTCTTTGTTGGTATCAGGTTGTGTCCCTCTGGGTGCTGGGTGACATTTCAGCCTGCCAGAGATGTGGACTGTGTGGCAGGAGGAGGATTGGGTCTGTGTACAATTTTGGTGGCGCAGAAGACTGATGAATATTTCTACAGTTTCGAAAAAGGAAGTTACTGAAAGCTTCTTTTTGTCACTGGAACGTGAGAGTTCTTTTCTTTTGAAATTTTGTGTGAAGCAAGTTTGCTAAAAATCCAATATTCAAAAACCTAGAGCCTCGAGTACCATGAGGTTTAAGGAAATGTTTTCTATTTGGTTTGAGTCTTTGAAGACGCATTACCAGACTTCCTCCTATTGCATATTTTAAGGAAATATCATGATTTAACTTAATTTTGTGTGTTCAATGACCTTGCTGCGATGAATGGTAAACTGGGAGAGGGCAAAAATATACCTGTATTTGGGGTGTTTTTGTGCATTGCTGCCCTTTTGTGAACAAAGAACAGAAGCAGAATTTATCACAGCAATTTGGGGCTGCCTCCTTTGAGATACACAGAAGTGTATCTGTAGCTTCTGCCCAAAAGGAGAAGAATTTTCCATCCTGTGCTTTTCTCTGTGCCTGGCCCAAGTATCACCTGGCCCATGGTGATTTCAAATGTTTTTCTCATGCCTTACAGTGTCTGAATGGACACAGATTTCTTCCCAGTTAACATACAACAATCTCTTATGCTGACTACTGAACTCTGCTCTTTGGCTGGATGCACGCTTGTTTCTTTAAGCACATGTGGTGCAGAGCTGACCTGGAGCTGAGTAATTCATAAGAGCTGGGTGTTATTGGTATTACTACTACTTGAATGAGTCTGTATTATTTTGCACAGCAGTGTGGTCACCTGGCAGCAGGTCATTAGCATTTTAGGTTTCTTTCCCTCACAACAACGCACAACATGCTAATTAGAGGGTTTTGAAAGCTAAGCAACCTGGTTTAAAATCAGACATTTTAATTTGCAGCTTTAATGGCTGTATTATAATAACTGGCTTGGCTCGGGGGAGAAGGGGAGAGAAGCACTTCTCATGTTCCAGTAGAAAGGTCCAATATAACAGAGGCTGAAAAAATTAAAAACCTCATAATTTGACCTTTGCCTGGGATAAAAGGCTGTTTCATAACAATTTCCTTTTGTTCTTTGTTTAAGCCATTACTCCAAAAGGAGCCTCCGATTAATCTAAGTAAATGCATCATTACAGTCCTAATCCATGTCCTTCTGTCAGTGTCTGTTTTAATTAAATAAGAAACACTAGCAGAAAGATATCACGCACAAAGCTGTGATTGGAGAAAGAGGGTTGTTTGATCAGGGTGAGATTAAAAAAGGCTTTACTGTTTTGTCCTTTTACTCTAGATGCCATAATGTAGGTTAAAGGAAGAAAACTTGCCTAATAGTTTAGCACATTGCTCCCCATTACAATATCTAAATAACCAGATTTACCAATGAAACTGTCCCAGACACTCAATTAATTATATACAGAACATTCACAAACAGATGATATGGCAGCTTGGTTTGAGTAATTTGACACAGTAATATTTGAGACTGTATACACAGTTGGCCAGTAATTGTATTCAAGTTGCAGGTTTTTTATATTAAATACAACATTGATTAAAGCTATTTATGTAGTTTCTCTCTTTTTAGTACTTGTGGCTCCCAAATTGTAAACATGTTCTATTGCAAGCCCCTGATTTTTTGAAAAATATTTTTGTTTCTCATAAAATCAGAACAGTTATTTTACAGCGGTGAAGGGTTGAAGAATCCATTTAATAAATGTCATAACATCCAGGTAGTTAATATTGCTAAAGCAATGCATATATAAGAGACTCTTCCTCAAGGTAGCATTTCAAGATCCCTGTGGTGAGGGTTTTCTCCCATATCCAGGCCATTATTTGATGTAATGAAAAGAGAAAGTGTGCAACACAGAGATTGTTAATTAATTTAGCCTAACAAGATGAAGATAAATGAAGCAAAGCATGGATTGAATGAAGCAAGAGGTCTTATTTACAATTTAATACTACTTTATATTAGGCGTTTTTCAGTTTACAAAAGAAAGGAATTTAAAGAAAAGGTATTCTGCAAATGCATGCAAGAAAACTTTACATTTTATGAGTGGTTCCTAGAACTGCTGAAAATAACTTTTGGGTTAATCTTTAAGTTTTCCTCTCTCTTTTTTTTTTTTTTGTTTTTGTTTTTTTTTTTTTTTTTTTGTTTTTTTTTTTTTGTTTCCCTGTTCACAATTATTTTTCTCAATTTGATTTACAGTATGTTGATAGGAATGAGAAACATTAAACCCTAAACTTTTTCCCATTGAAATCAATAGAATACTACCAGTGGAAACTCTTGCAAGGCCAAATAGTACAGTTTTTCATTGTTTATATTCATCTAGAGTCATAGCTTATTTTTTGAGCAATTTGTGTGTAGAAAGATGCATTAAGAGGCGTAACTACAAAAGTACAATAAGACGTGATTTTAGTTTCCATTCCAAAGTGTAAATCTATTGTTGCTTATGTGTTTTCAACTGTCCTATTGAAGTGAAAGCTAAGAGAGGAATCCAGGATAGTTTTAATTAACAGTGATTTTATGTAATAAAACTATGATTTTTGATTTCGGAAAATATTTTTTCTCAAGACCATGTTTGTTTTAAACATTTTGTGAAAAGTTGTAGTTTCTAATTTCTTAACAACTAAAAAAACCCCCAAGATTAAAAGGCATGTCAGAGATTTTAGATGTCTCTTCTTCCCAGTCCCAAATTTAAATAAAGACTATACAAAGCTAACAGTAAGCTACAATTTGCATCAGTTCAGCCACTGCATATCAAGGTGTACATTATTCAGTTTCCCAATGACAAAATTTAGGGTATAATTCTTTAGATGTGAAGAAAAAAAGTCTGTCATTTTTAACATCTAACAAACTAATCAACAAAAAAATGTCTTGTGCTGTGACTGATTAAAGATGCCTTTATCAGTTTGTCCTAAACCCTGAATTGAAAATGATGACCAAACATACTAGGCCTTTTTTTTTTTTTTGATAAAACACCCTCATTTTACAGATGAATTGGGTCTGTCCACTATTTGACCTTCTGCCATGATTTCTGTCTGCAAAGGAAATGCCTTCCTTCCTTTTGCAGTAGCTAGACAGGACAGCGTTATCTACAAGCAGTGTCACTACAAGCAGTGGTCGCCACAAATAGCATTATTATGGTCTCTATGTTTTTATCTTGGGGGTCATGAACAAATCCATGCAACTGCTTCTAAAGATTTCAATAAATAGGACTTTTTATGCAGACAATTGGCTTTTATATTACTTTTAAACAAAACTACTAGTCCATCAAGAGTTTCAAAAGGAAAACAATTCTACAGAGTGCTGGTATGGCAGCACAGACCAATCATTATGGCACCCATTCTCCAGTCCTTTATTTTTCAAGTCCACAACAATAGGTTGTTGATTCAATGGACAAGACCAGAACAATTAAGTTCTCTGTTTAGCAGCAGTGCAGCATTTTAATGCCCTCCTCTAATAATGGTCTCATTATTGTTATTCTAAGACTGGGCCTCAGGAGGAGGAATATTTGCTGGAGGTACGTCATTATTTTGCAAATTTCGATTAGCTCATCATGTTGTCTGTACTGTGAAAATCGTAGCTAATTAGGGCAGTCAGTTAGACTACCAGCTTTTGAGCTTATGAGTTAAAAGGTAGCACACTTGATAGGCCAATGATGTGAAAAAGGTGGTAAAAAGAGGGATTAGAGCTGTTGCCTTAGTAACTCTAACTTCCATCTGTGCGGGAACAATGGACCTGTGTTTCTCCTCCACCTTGGTGTAAAAATTGGTTTTGTTTCGAAAGGAAGGGGCTTTTTATGACAATCTGGAATTCAGCCTAACGGGGTGTAGTTTTAGTTGTTAGAAGAGACCATTGGAGGATAGGAAAGATGAAAGGTCATGGTGAGCTCCAAGGACATGAAAGGTCATTGTCTCTTGTAACAATAGTGGATTGTTTGGTCCCATTATTTCCAGCCAACTACTCAGTCAGGTGATAGAAAAGATACTACCAGTTTAGTCAGGTGGAACAGGAGAGAAAGATAATGAACCTACTAAAGAACAAAAGATAACTATAATTCGCCTTTATTAAACAAAGTTGCACTTACTTGTGGCCATCCTCTGAAAAGGGTTGTTTACTGACTTACTATTCCAGCCTGCTTTGTTCAGCACTGCCTCTGTAGGCCATCACATCTCTGGGAAGCAATCCAATGTGTTAGAAAATGTTGTTTAAGCTTTCTTCCCATGAAGAGGAGCCCCCAGGAGTACCACTGATGTGATACTTAACAATAAATGTAGTTGTTGTAGCTTTCTCACATTATTGGCATTCTTAAAAGGTTTTCCTTCAAACACAGAATAAAATTAGCTATAAATATGAAATAAATTTGCTTCAAAACTTTCTAGCATTTTATCATAAATTCTACAGCACATATTGCAGAAAGTTTACAGCAAACTGTATTAGGCACTACTGAATAGAGAGCAGAAACCTATAGTTGTGTAAAAAGAGATTAGCTATAGAACTACTCTTATGCAAAGGGAAACAGAAAAAGTCTATCTGTGCTTTGCAGAAGCTTTAGGAGACTCTGTGCCTTTGTTTTAAGGAAAAATCCAGAACTACTGTGGTATTATTTAATAAAACAGCTATAGTGGAGTTCATGAGGAAAGCATTTCTGTTAGTGAATAGAGCTGTCACCTCTTATATTTTTCCAAGAGCATCCAAAAACCCCAATTCACTGTTTTTCAGAAAGACTTTCCCCCCCCTTTCTTATTATTTCCCTATTTTTATAGCATTATGCCTTAGTCATCCATGCAACAAGTGTATTTTTCCTTTTCTTCTTACCTCTGTCCACAATCAAAGCACATCCTGAGGTCCATCACATATCCCCCAAAGATTAGTTTCTTTAGGTGAACATTTCCAGAATGTTCCACATTCTTATATGAGCTCTCTGAACCCTTTTAACAGGTTTGTTTTATAATCTTTTTACTCATATCACAACAGAGCTGCCAGAGCTGTATTGAATTTTTATGAAATTGATAACATATATGTAATTTACTACTATTACACTTGAAAAATAAAATTACATATAATTTTTAGGTATCCCATCTTAAACTGTTCTGACCTCATTTGAACTCCCCTTTTTTAGCTTTTCTGGGCCTCTCTTATCTCATTTTTACTCCTGGCCACTCTTGCTTTCTGACAACACAGATGGGTGGCCTTGCACAAACTGATAACTGTGGCAATTTCTCAGCACACTAGTCACTAATAAAAGATGTTATTTTCAGAATTAGGCAGGCATGTGTCATACTTACTCGCTGGCTGAAGATGAGAGGTCGAACTGTGGCTTCCTGGGAGTGCACGATCGTATGAGCCATTGGACTTTACAGCTCCCAGGTTGTTGATGCATTGTTTTACCAGCAACTAGGTTTAGTAATTAGAGTCTTTCAGAAAAAGGAAGTCTTGCATTAAGTATTTGCAAGCTTTTAGTTTTTTAAGATAACCTATTCTTAATTTTCTCTTTAACTTGTTGTTTGTTCTCACTTATGTGATAGCCTATGTTTTGTTATTTTTGTATTACAATGAGCCGAACAGCGTAGACTGCTTAGTTCAAAATGGGAGCCCTGCAAAGGGTTAACCAGCAGAGAATTGCAAATGAACTATCAGGAAAGTTGATTATTAATCCAGCAAGAGAGAAAATATCCTTCCAGTTAGCAAGAATTAGTACCTGAAGAGCTGATAATATTGTTCGGGCTGTCGGTGTGGAATGGCAAAACCAGGTAAGCTAATCATCTTCTCAAAAGAGCAAAATCTTTTCTTTCTGTTTTTCATTATAAGAGAGTTTAGTTTTTAAAAGAATCCTTGTTGTTTTACTTAAAGTATCAGCATGTGAAACAGCGTATGTTGATCCTCAGTTTCCTCAAATGAATGAAAGAAATTAAACTCGTGTTTAACTTTGGTAAGAAGATACGTTTCTAAGCCATATTTCTAAGCTACAGTATGCATGTAACTGTGAAATATCATAACAATTCTTTCCTGGCTTGCGGTTAACTGTGAGAACTGATTACAAAACCTGGAGAGTCCTTTGCAATTGCAAGCTAATATATTACATAAGTCTGTCTTTAGTTGTGCTTGGACATATTGTGGAGGTTTAAAGGAACTTTTATGTTGCAGAGCTCTTTCATCCAGAATTATTAGATTTTAGTTTTCACACTGTATGAATAATTTCTTTAAGTTTGTTTGGATATTGTGAACACATTTCTGTTCATTAAGAAACTTTTGTTTTTGGGGGGGGTTTTCAAAAATCTATGATCTGGCGTTAGAAGGAAATGAATGTTTGGTAAATATACCACTGTGTTTATACAGAGAAATGCAAATGAAACCACTAGATCAGTTGAATATAATCTCATAGTTTGGTAACTTTTAAAAACTCAAAGTCCTATCTTGGGAAAACTTTCAAATCTGTGCCCCTGACATTAAGAAGTAGGTATGATAAACGTTTCTTTTTTTCAATGTAGTCTTTACTATTTAGCTTATTATAAGAGTTGTGCAAAATCTTTTAAATGATAGTTTAGTACTGTGGAAACTAGAAAGTCTGTATTCAGCATTTAATAACTTTTGCTAGGTTGTGTGCTGTTACTTAAATTGGTAGTACTTAAAAAAATTCTGATTTGCTTGTAGAATGGAATTCAGTATTCACATGATGTGACTACAGTATCCGTCTCGGTGAAAGAGTTTACCACGTCCAGATTTTAGCCTGTTGTGCATGAAATAGCCTGAAAGCTATATGAAAGGATTTGTGGTGATACAAGAATGAAAATACAGATAAAATCTGCAAGTATTCCAAATTTAAAGGCTGAGCCCCTGTAGCAATATAGTTCTATGGGGTAACATTTCATGAGCCATAGAGAAAGGAAGAAACCTTTTAATTTTGGGAATGGGATTAGGATATGGCCTCAGGCAAAGGAGAAAGAGAAAGGAAGAAGAGGAAGTGGGGAAAGTGAAAGGGAGAAGAGGTGTTTATCTGACAGCGTCATTGTTTTGCGTGTGACTTTGGCCTCTCTGAGCAGAGGAACAGCTGGTGGCCAAGTTCTCTGAAGGGCGTCTCACCATGTTAGAGTAAATTAAAAACCCTGAATTTGCTTTGGATGGATCTATCAGGGCAACAAATGGTGGCATTTTGGAAGCTATGCTAAATATTCTGATATACATAGAGGCAAATAACTTCTTGAGGCACATTTTAGCTGAGTATTTTGAGGAGAACAGGGACAATGTAAATAAGCTGCATTTTCTGAGTTTGAGCACCAGCATCTAGGAAATATATAAAGAGCAAGAAACCCAATGATGAAAAAATTATCACACAGGAAATGATATACGTAGAAAAAACAAGATTGTAATTAGTGGAGGAAAGTAAGAAACTGATTAGAGAAATGAAATTTCCCAGATGTTTAAGGGAAAAATGAAAGTTACATTAGATAAGCTCTTTTAACTAGTATTGGAGAAGAATGCTTGCTTCAGAATGGGAAAGCTAGACTTAAAATTAGAAAAGAGCTGGCAACTTGAGTTTAGCTCAACTGCTTTCCTGCACGAGTGACTCTTTGGAATGCTCTGCTTGGAACATCATCGGGAACAACTAGTGTAGTGCTGTTGGGGAAAAAGTAAAACACAAAATGAAACTTGCTGTATGCTTATTTGGAATGATGCAGGTGCTTATATTACTTATGTGTGTACTAACCCACAAATTGGACAAATTGGTTGGATTTTGAAGTAATACTTCAGGATTTATTGTATTTCACGTATATATGTAGTTGACACTTGAGCTCCAGCACTGTACTGGTTCAACTGGTTCATTTTAAAATTAATTGTAAGCATTAGCTTATTGACAGAATCCTAAATCATCAAACACTACCTGCAAATGAACAGAAATAGTCTTGATCCCCCACAGCTATAAAAACATGTAAATAAGCTGTTATTTAATTATTATTATTTATATCAACTGGGATAAAAGTAATATTCTCAAGCAAAAGATAGAAACAAAAGATATCAAGCAGAAACTGTGGGGTTTTTGTGGCCGTTCCAGTGACTTGTTTCAAATTCAACAACATGATAGTGTAACCTTTGAAAAATGTCCCCCTACAATTCAGTGTAGCTGGCACCACTGCTTTTGTGCCAGTTCCTGTTCTCAGTTGTGTGTTACAGGAAAAAAAATGCAGAAAAAAACTCCAACCAAAAAAGTTAGACGTGTCTGGAATAGGTTGATAAGAACATCATCTGATTTACTGGAACTAGCTTGACTGAGCAGGGTGTTCATGTTAAGTAAAACTGTATTTTCTTCAACGCAGATTATGTAGATCCCAACTTGTTCAAAGGCTTAATGTCTAGGAAAGATGAAGTTCCAGAGGTCTCTGACTGACTAGACACACATCTGGAAACACAGCTGCACTCAGGGGAGGCTGCTGAAGCAGTTAGCCTGCAGCAAGCAAGCCATTCTTGTCACTACATGGTCAGGGCAGTAAGATGAGATGATGTGGAGGGTGGAGCATAAATATCTATATGTTGCTTGATTCTCTACTTTATAAAAACCTGTTAGTAGCCAGAAAGAAGCTTGTCTACAGAAACAGATGGCCAAAGCAAAGTTTGGGCCAGGTTATTTTTGTTTCTTGGACCACACCTTGTCTGTGGTGACAGTACTGGAGAGAGAATGTGTTTCAGTTCATTAGGAGCTCGGTGAAGCTATATGGATAACACTGAAGTGTTTTATAAGATTCAGAGTAAAGCTGCATAGTTCAAGGAAGGTCATGTCTTATTAGCTATGGCTAAGGTCAGTTATCCACACAATGAGGGGGAAACTCTTTCATAAACAAGTAGATAAATATGGGGCAGGTGGTGCTTAGCCTGGCTTCAGGCTGTAGTATTACCAAAAAGAGCTTGCAAACAACTCCAGCTTTAGAGTCCTTATGGAGCCTCAGCAGCATAGAGTGGTCAGATATAAAATTACAAGGTTATTTCATGAAAAAAGGACAAATTCAGGGCAATGTCTACAAGATACTAAAGAGAGAATATAAAATCATTTGAACACTTCTTCTGGAAGAAAATAAATTATAAAATGCTAGAGCTGAAAAAAACCAAATTAAACTTACCTCATCTAAATACAATAATAAAATAGACCTAGTGTCTTGTGTGTTTCGCTTTCTGCAACCTCTGTAGTGTTCCATGTGTTTCAAAAAAGCTGGTTAGATACATAGGTGTTTATTAGCACTTGATCCGTGTCTGACAACAGAGAGAAATTGTATGAGATTTCATTTTGCCTTTGGGGCTAGCTTTTTTACTCTCTTATAGAAAATAATTATATCTTAAACAGCTGCAAAAAGAGAAGAGCTTGAAGAGTTAATTGAATCACATGCTGCTAAAGGAAAACATTTTTTCATTCCTTTTTTTTTTCCTCATCTGAAGTAGGAGTTACATGTGTTCCTTATTACACCCAACATGTTCCAGTAGTTTTTTTAAAAGACATACCCATGAAGCAGCATATTCTCAAAGACACATTATTTTCAGCTACTAAATCCTGGAACAATCAAATGTGTCGTTTTTCACCTTCTGAATACAGTTCTGTGGCTGTAGTGGATGATAGCACATAACATCCATAGATCTGCAAAATGTATCCCCCTGCATGTCTTTACTATACAGGTTTTGGGTGTATTTTTGTAGCTGCCAGAGGAAAATCTGCTGGCATTCTTTCAAAGATAGTACAAATCAGTGTTGGTGTAGTTATTAATTATTCTGTGGTTTTTAGACCAAATGTTTAAATTGTAGTAAAAACGCACACAAAAACAACCACCCGAGACAAAACCCACAGCAAATTTACTTAAACTGTAATCACCCAAGTTTGTGAGAGCCAAAGGACAGCAGACTGAGTGTTTTCCCACAAATGGGTCTCTTGTACAGACTGCACTGATGAGGTTGTGATGTGCAGGTGTTCAGTATCGTAGGCAAACAGGGGTGTTCAGAACAAAGTGGAGATTTTTCAGGGCACTTTCTGCTTCAGTAGGTCAAACAACCGAACTCCATGGTGCTGGAAGAAGGCCAAAGCTGGGCACTTCAGCAGCAGCTATCATGCACATCCTTTTGGCCTTTCTACCTCTGAACAGGAATGGATGAAGTAAAAATATATACAACAGTTTGTCTGCTGTCTAATATTTTATGTTTGTGTGCAAGTTTCCTGGCATTTTACAGTAGGAGAATCACGTGTTTAAACCTCAGTGAGAATTGCAGTAGCCAGATCCTAATTATTTATGCTGTTTATTTGGATTTTTTTTTTTTTCCCAAAGCAAAGTTTTCATAAGGACTGTGCCTGTTTAGTTCCAATTTAAAGAATAGTTCTGCCTCCCTATGAATTTGGATTTTAAGAGCCACGTGTATAAGCATGCATCCCAATTTTTGCATGAAAAATATGAGCTAAATCACAAATGTCCTTGTTCTTGCTTTACCAGGGTAGGCTTTTAGCATTTACTGAGGTAATATATGTGGTTTACTAGTGTTTATAATAATCTTATCTGTGATTTTTCAAAAAGACTGCTTTTCCTTTGAGAAAAGTATTTTTAGGACGTTGTTGATTCATCTTTCTACTTTTCCCATCAGTTGTATTCCGTTTAACACTATCACCACCTTAGAGAGCACAGTGTTGAGGGAAAACAGAGTAGCTGCTGGTGACCTTGTGACAACTGTCTGGTAAACCTGATTACTAACCTAGAGTGTTGTTTAATCTATAGGCCAAATAAAACCCTGCAGGAGAGAAACATTGTTTTGTTCTAAATGCCTATTAGGAAGGGAGCTGCTGTGTTATAAGCAGCAGAATAATAAGCCTCCCTGGCTTGTCGGGGTTCAGATCTGGGCATTCAGTGCATACTTGCCTAGACTTCCTATTGCAAAGAAAGAGCTAAGTTTTGGAACTGATGTCGAAGTCAACTAAAACAATAATCAGTAATAGCAGCTTTGTGTTTCAGGGAGGATCAGAGTCTGCTTTTTAACTGTACTGATATAGTTCTAAAGGTAGTATGTGGACTTCATTAAGGTTATTCTCTTCTGCACCCTACAGCTGTGACATGGGATCCAGAGTTACTGGGTCCTGTCTCCTGCTATCTGCTTTTAGCTGTTTTGTCTCTGCAAGCAAAGAAAGAAACAAATAAAAGTGACTACTTCATCTACTAGTATCAATAATAATTTCTGCATTGTATGAGAAATGTCGCTTTCCTGTTTTCCTTAAACTGATGTTTTCAGGGAATAAATTAGAAAGAAACTTGGTGCCAGCAAATAAATTTTTCAGCCTTCTTATAAATGTTTTTTTCCCTATCATACCATTCATTATCCTTCAAGGGTACAATCAGCATGCCTTAGGTCATAGAAGTTGTAGAAATTTTAATTCATCAGTGGTGATCTGATTTTACTTCCACAGCTCCAGCAGTGAAGCAACAATTTTAGTATAAAAAATGTGCCAGTATGTTAAAATACCTCTTCAAAAGTACTAGAACTACACAAAATGGGTTGACTTATATCATCCAAATCTATAGAGACTCAATAATACAGTAGGCCATTGAAAGAAAAAATATTTTAAAAATATATTGCTTTGTGACCCTGTAATGTGGTTCTCAGAACCAGAGTGGGAAGAGATCTGCACTTTAGAAAATTTGTGAGCAAGCAATATGTCAATTACTGTAGTTCTCACTGGTAACAATTAGCATAGTGAATTCCACCTATATTATGTATAGGTGTGTCAGTCTAAACAACATATAATTATATGCAGGTTAGAGAACTTTGATCTACATATTTGTGTATCTGTGTATACAAGCATGCACACAGATACATACACACATGGATACAAGTCCATTTTGTCCACTACTTACATGTATTTATACATATGCAAATATATAGGTGAACATATATATGCATCTAGTGGTCATGTGCACAGTAATATTAGTATGTAATTTTCATACTAATATTTGGCACAAAGCTTCACACTTCCTTAAAAGCACTGTCTGTCTTCCATATAATCCTACTTTCTGAGGTGACAATCTATAATTTAGAGGACAAATACAGGAAAAATTATTGAGAATTACTTGATAAAATCAGGAGTAGATGAGAGTGCTTATGATTCTTCCAGGCCATTGGTAGCAGTTTTATTTGTGTAATGCGTGTGTCAGTTCTAGCATAGCAGTGGGCCTGTGGCCATCCCTGTGTTCTACCTTGCACTTGAAGGATTTCTATTATTAAACAAATAGAGACTTGGACATTGTATGTGTTTAATTATTAGCTAAGATATTATTAAAATTGTGGTTAGAGATTATAGAGATATTATCGATATTTTTGCCATTTTTAAAAAAAAATATTTTTTGTCTTTTTTTTAGAAAGATTTCGGGAGAAAAATCTTTAAAAAAATAACTTCCTGGAAATATCTGTAGTAGTCCATGAAGGGCTGGTGTCTTCTAATTTATGTAGTAGTCTGGAACATAATTCCTTTTCTCATTGTTTCTGTTACTGTCTTCTGTAGAATATCATCATCTTCTAATTTGATATTATGTTGTGAAAACTGAAGATTAACCTAATCAAAATAGCTTTGAGATGCTTAATTAGATTTTTTGTGTTTGCTAGAAAATAGATTTTTTTTTAATAGCTTTTATCTGTAAATGTTTCTTAAAAGAATAAGTGAGTCTTTCTAGTATTCATCCTACTTTGCTGATCAGACTACTTTAATTATAAGAAGTGTCTATCCCTTTTCTGTCCAATAAAAGATAATAAAGTACACATACTTTTCAGCTTGAACACATAGGAAATGTTTTCTTACATCCTTGAAGTCAGTGGACAAGTAATTAACCCCAAAAGTTACAACAATATTTTTAATAACATTACCACTGATGGCCTTATTTTAATGATAAGATAATTCAGGGATTTTTAACCTACAATTTAAGAAAGCACTGCTTCTCATTATATGATGTTACAGAATTTTTGTGGAACTACTGGGATTCATGTGTGATTGGTAGAGATTTGCTATTGGCCTGAGAGTATCAAATTTGAACTACTGAACACTTGTACATTTGTGTTCAGTGGTGACCTGAGAATCACGGACTAGTAATAAGGGGGCAAAAAAAGGGGGCTTGTGTTACATTTTGGTTTCAACAGCTTAATTCCCACCTAAAACATTTTTGAAAACTGTTCCCTGTACTCAGTCATTTACTCTTCCTGCCAGGTAATTGTGGACTCACTGGTAATGCTTTGCTGGCTTTAACATTTCAGCTTGCAGATAATATTTTTTTCTTCTCTTCAGTGTTATTTGATACCATTGTCACATAGCTGAAGACCCAAGTCTCTCTCTCTGGTCCTCGGAGTGGTATTACTCTAATTTCATGAAACCCTATAAAGACCATTAAGCTCCATACAGGCACCTGCACTTTGCTTATAAATTACAGATATCAGACTAAGAGGTCAGGCATGTAATTTTCATAATTTAGAAATAATACTAGATCAAGATTTTTAATACATTGGTCTGTTGCCTTACAGCTTTTGATAGTGCCAGTTTTTCTCTGTGTAGCAAACATGGCATAGTTACCTGACCTTTGTTATCCCATTGTGTTGGTTTATAGGTTGATAACCATTCTGTGAGCTATGAGGTGTGGACCTGCCCCTGCTGCATTCCCTGAACTAAAGAGAAAAAGAAAAACAAAAAAGAGAGGAAAAAAGAAACCCCTCTCCACTAACCATTAAATTGTAGGGTGATCTGGAGATAAAAGCAGAATCTCTTTTTTGCTTTTCAAATATTTGCTTGGCCTTCAAAAGGTATTTGCCTTTTGTGTTTACATTGGATTTATTTTTTTGGCCTACATGCAGAAAGAGAATGATACATTAAAGAATAATGGACAATAGTGAGGAAAATGCTCTCAGTTTCCACATCTAGCCTGCATTTTCTACTTTAGGTTTATTTTTTTAATCTTGTCTACTTTTATTTAAATAGAAACTGCTGAGTATTGTAAAGGGCTGTAAATGTGAAAGTATCAGATGAAGTACAGTACAAGAAGATTATCTACAGGTTGGCAGGCAGTAATGAGAGTTGGCAAAGTGCCATTTTCCTCTATGAGCCTTTGGGACCTCAAGTTATTTCTGTGTGTGGCAGAACAATGTAAGGCTTCAAAAGCCAGTGTTCTGTCACTTGCAGGAGTGCTTCTGCTGTTCCTGAGAGAGGCAGGTGAGGTTTGTCTCTGTAAAGTTGTATAAATCTTCACCAAGGCAAAAGGAAAGATGTTTTGGCTGAGAGTTGACATCTGCACCATACCATCTTCGATTCTTTCCTTATGGATGGCATTGGAGCTTCCTTGGAACCTGCATTGTTCCTTGTGGATTTGCTTTCATTGAAAGAGCAGGGTTTAAGCAAGTTTATATAAAATATAATTTAATTTAAAACCCCATATTTAAAGGAAGTACCCCTTTATGAAAATTGCTTGTCCCAAGGTTATCTTTTCTGTTGCTCAGGTCAGTCCTTTTGTTGTGTTACACACAACTACTGCATCATCAAAAGCTTGTGATTTTGTTAGAGTGGAGTCATGAGATGGAGATATTTCCCAAATCTTACTGTAATGTTTAATATTTTTGATGCTACTAACTTAAAAACAAACATGACCTAATGATTTATTTGAAGCATCTTGATTAACGTGCTTTCAAAACATGGACATTTATATTAGATAAAAATATATTTCACCACATGTACGTCATAAAGCTCTTAGTATGTTACAGTTTGTGAAAATTACAGTCAGTTAATAATGTGTCAGCTCCCCACTGTGTGCTTTGTAGGGTACTGAATGGGTGTTACAAGATTTATTTGCTGGATTTTGCAGGTTTTCTGTAGCGTGTCAGATGCCTTGCTGATTGCTTGGTGAAGCCTAGAGCATGAGCTCCCTCCTGCAATGTTTACTTTAAGTCAATCTACATTTGCTTAAAAGTATGACAGGATTAAAATCAGATCACCTCCTTGGAATTCTCTTAAAAGCCTGGATACTCCTTAGTGAGACTATTGTGCGTAATTTAGACAAACACTTATGTGGGAATCACAATTTACTTCATAGTTCTTAGAATTACAGAGAATGGATTGTTAACAAAATGTGTATTGTAGTGTTGCTAAAGTGAAAATAATATTGCAAATAATTTATATGTTACTCTGGAATTTGGAAGGGGGATAGGAGGCTATTTAATGTTTATTGACTTTGTTCATAATGTAATTAGAAGGATTCTCTCTCCTTTTAAGGCTTTCTTTCTTATGTATTTCCTTGACCTGCTTATGTCTTCTAATTCTTTCATTCATAGAGAGAATTATTTGGCCTTGTTGATATAATGTTATTTTCCAACTAAAGTCTTAGAAAGTGGGAATGCTCAGTTAAGTTTTGAGTTCTTTTTAGCCATTATCTTGCTGGCAATTTTTTTTCTTGCTGGGATTACATTGGAGCATTTCTGTTTAAATGTTTCCATCCATGTCCTGCAGTGCAGGCAGACTTGAAGTTTAGTTAGAAGGTGCAGAAACACCTGTTTTCAAAAAGTATAAAATCCTAAAGACAATTGATGACTGGGATTAAAACTGTAGGAGTGTCAAGATGGCAGGCAATTTGGGCAATGCAGAGGTGGTCTCTGTGGTGTTCCATCGAGCTGCCATATGGAATGTAATATCAGGATAATATGGTTTAAACTGGATGGGTAAATTTCTGTGTGACTTCAGGAGCATCTAGCACCAACTTGTATAGCAATTGGATTTAATAGGCAAAAAAATCAAAGGGAGTTTAGAAAAAGAGAAATTGTGTGAGTTGATTTAGGATTTGAGGCTCTTGTCTGATGCTAATAAAGGTTTCTGATGTCATTCTTTTTGTAGCTATAATGTACACTACAGAAATAATTTGTATAATGTGTGCTTGCGTGTACTATCTTGAATGAGGTATATGTTTATAATTTCTGGCTTTCAGATTTAAATCTGTGAACATAGCAAGAGCTCAATGAGTTCTGATAATAATAGTCCTATAATGCAGAGATCCTGAGAACTTCCTTGCAAATGGAAGGAGTCATTCATCTCACAAAAGTGGTAGAGAAAGAAACTTGCCAGAGCTGCAAAGAATCATTTCTGCAAGGGTCACATAGAACAGATTAGACCATAATCAAAATATTTTTGGGACATTTTAGGATTTTGAGCGAGGTAGTTAAAAAGGAGCTTTGAGAATGGGTGTTTTGAGATGTATATTTCAGATCTACTGCTTTGTCCACGTTTCTATCTCATGTGCCTCAAACCCATGCATACTATGAATTATAGGCTTTAATTCCCTGTCTGGTTTCTACTGAGACCAAATATCAGGAGAGTAAGGCTCTTTTCCAGGTAATTATTGGGGGAATTATAGCCCTGGTTGTCTTTCTGCTTCTTTTTCCCATTTTGTGTGTAACTATGTATGCAAAGTAGGAGTGGTAGAAATTTCTAGAATCAATATGGAACAAAAATTTATTTTTTAAACTTTTTCTTCTAATTTGCAACTTCTCCAAGCTTTCTTCTTCATTTAAAAATTGCCTTTCTTCCCTGCCTTGTAAAAACATATTTATTTTGTGTTGGTTTATTTAGAAATATTAGAGCACTGTGGGCAGAGGTTATGGAGATATCATATTGAATGTTTCTTGCAAGCAGAATGAAATGGTAATTTTCTTTCTGTCTTGTATTTTCCCATTTTTTATATATTTGGTTGTAATTGTGTTTCATTGTGGAAGATGCTTTCTGCAAACAGGCTGGACTGGCACACTGCTGGGGCACCTTCAGGGAGCCCTGTGGCTCTGCAGACAGTGATACAAGCTGATAACATATTTCTATCTTTCTAGCTCAAGACTTGGAGTGTTTAAAATACTAAGTTTCCATCTGGTCATTTTCATAAGTTTTCTGGCAAGTCTAACGGAGGTGTTCCTAAAATCTTCTCAGAGTATAGTACCATGCTGGAACAATTCCTCTGCAACCTTTCAGTTGGTGTCAGGTGACAACTTTCTGGTTGGTGCTGGACGGAAATTTGGTCCATCAGGCACGTTAATCACTGGTTTAAGCTTAACCTGGTCTCTGGGCTTGTTTTAAAGTACCTCCATCTCTGCTTTCCTCCCCATGCCCCAAAACCCAGTGCCTGGTAAAGCCACCTAGGAGAGCCCCAGGCTTCTCTTGACCCTGTTATTAACCGTTCAGGAGGAGGATGAATGGGAAGCACCCCATAGCCTCAGGTCCCCTTTAGAAAAGCCTGGTGCAAGGGCTGTTAGAGCTGGTGGTGATTGCAGTGGGAACTAGGGGGAAGCGTGTACCCATTCCCACTGGTGATCCACGAGGTCTGCCTAGTAAAGCTGCACCTTAAAATATCTTGAGCGAAATCCTGATTCTGCTGAAGTCGCTGGGTACTTAGGCATTAATTTTATGTCAGCAAGGATTTCACCAGTATTTTTATTTTGCAGCTGTGGAGGGGGGGAAGCCTGAACCAAGATGAATGTGACTTCACGTTGTGAAATAGATTCTCTGCTAGTTTCATCCTTGCCTTCCTCCCATCTGAATAACTGTAAATGATGTTCTCTGTTAATAAGTGTGTACTTTGTCTAAATTGCATTTATTTTTCTTTTGACATATATACCATTTTACTATTAATCATCCCTTTCTGCTCTTTACTGTACAAAGACTCTGTTGTGCTGATGGAACATATTTAATCTTTGCTATGTTGTATTTTATTTCTATTGTTGCTTTCCCATTTCTTTACAGAAAATCTTTCTTTATTGACTCTTAAATCATGGGTTAAGCCCTTATTGAAAACATGTTCTGTATGTACTTCTTGCGAGTGAAACGAGTTCTTTTGAGGTTATAGGCTAGGCTTATACAAATACTTCGCTATACAGTAAAAATTCAGAGGTCTCCTATATGTTATCTAAAGCTAGAAATATACCCATTTACTCAGCAGCACATCATAAAAGAGTTGCATACTATGTTCATGTCTGTCAGTGCCTTAAGTCATCACTCTACAGCCTTTTTTAAATTCTCTTTTTATTGAAACCAAGAAACAAAACAAAGACAAAAAAAAAGCAAAACCAACATCAATTACATGTCAACATGACATCAAACAGCATAATATATCAGAAAAATAAATGTATGATCTGGTGACTCAATGATTTCTGTCCCTATGGCATTTACGGAGAGGTAAAGAAAAGGCAAATAGCTACACATCTGTGTTGGGAAAAATGTCCAATATAAAATTGGCCATCATGACAGCATTAGAAAGCTCTCAGCTGAGATTACCTGGAAATAAATAACACACGGAAGGGAAAGTGAGGTTCCAACAGTCTTGCTCTTATATGTGTTTAGAGTTTTGTGCCATGAGCATTGTGCATGCATAAATCTTCTTATACAAAGACTACTTTAAGGATGGAGATATTCTACTTGCTGAGGCTAGGTCCAGGTTTATAGATGGATGTGTAGTACAGCTGCATGCAGAGCGATGCAAAAGTGCAATGAGAAAAAAATAAATCTCTGAAAATAAATGTGACTATCTGGTGGAACTATTAAAATGAATACTGACTCCAAGCCTATTTGTATATTTGCTGAAAGACATATGAAAAAGCCTCTTTGTATAAGTGCTAAACACATGAAAACCACTGAGAATCAGTTAAGCCCCTAAAATAATAATCTGGGAATTCCATTCATTATTATAGCAAAGGGCATCATAACTTTATGGTAAGTAGGGAAGGGTGGGAGAGAGGTGAGACTGTGGGGGTGGGAACTAGAGAAAGAAAACCCAGAAAGATCCAGAATCAAACACAGCCTCTGTTATTTGAATTTGTTGTTCGTTTTCAATGGAGTGATAACTGGAACGGCTCAGCCTGAACTGCCTGGCTCGACACTCCCCGTTCTAAGGAACTTGGATGTGTTTCACAGCTTACATCTGGACAACAGGGCACAGGGAAAAAAGCCACCAGGATGGATCACATTCTCTTTGCACAGTTAGGATTTGAACCTAATATATAATAAACGTATGACAAAGAAACCTATGTACACATAGACACATACATTTATGTATCTACACACGTTCATGTGTGTATAAATACAGATTCTCATGGAATTTCTCCTCATTTTGCTGTTAGGTTCAGTTCACAGATCTATGTTCTGTCTCTCCAGAGTCACAAGAAGTTGCCTTCTGGAATTTATTTCTTTTTTCTTACCCAAGCTGGCTATTTATTCAGTGCTATCTGAGATGTCTTTTTGTTAATCTTATTACAAGTACCTCTATAGGCCTCAAAGGAGGTGATAAGTGACCCACTGGACCAGGAAACGGTGCTTTCTGTGAGAGCAGGGGATACATAATGAACTCCTTATCTTATCTTTTAGATCAGCGATAACTTCAGTGAGATCACTTGGTCAATATTGTACATCTCACTCTACGGCCACGTCTCC